>NC_080092.1:29230930-30430930 GCF_950005125.1 Chionomys nivalis | reverse complement strand
CAGAGCTATAGCACAGTTTATGCTCCTTATAAATTCCCGAGTCTCAGCTCTTTTCTCACACCTGTACAAGCAGACTGAGACAAGATGTATTTTCCATCCTCAGCCCGTCATCTCCACAATGCTCCCTCAGGCGTGCCTTCTGAGAGGCAGTCTGCCACTCCAGCAGGCCATTAACTTCCAAAAATATTGATGTGACAAGAACATGATTGTGGGCCCGCTGCTTTGCTCCTGTGGTCTAAGGCAGTAATGACGAGTCCTCTGTTGGTGGGCCAAAAATTCTATCAGTTTCTCTTTAGCACTGTGAGTTGAGGCCCTGCGGAAAGGAAAGATGGGTCTACAGTGAAAGAACCTTTCAGTTCACCTCAAGGTGGGTTCCTGCCTGGAATCCTGTATTCTATGCCGTCACCTTTCTGCCGAGGAATTGTTCATCTCTTCAAGAATGGTTCAAAAGAAAAAAACAAAACAAAAACAAAAACAAACAAACAAAAAAATGGTTCAAAAGAAAGTCGAGTGTGGTCTTTTGCTGAGTGACTGTGCATTTGGATTAGTGGTAGCTTTACAGTGTAGCTGTCTTTATTGCTAGGCTCATGTTTAATCTCTATCCAAGCCACCATCACAACTCCATTTAGGGCTGTACTGTGCCAGGACTGGGTGTGCAGGTGGCAAAACCTGGGTGATGTAAACTTGTGAGGTCATAGTATTTAGTTCACAGTATCTCTTTGGCTATTGATGGTCTCATTTGGGCCACTGACATGTGAATCAGAGATTTTTCTATGTGGCCTTACTCTAACATCTCATTTACCTCTCTCTTGTTCAGACCTTTCTGTCCCCAACTTTTTCATCTTCACCTTTCCAGGATGCTCGACTCTGAGGGTAGATGACAATATGAGACACTAAAAGCTCGGCTCAATTAGATTCTTGTCCACTTGAGACAAGATAGAATCATCTGGGAAGCGGGAACCTTAATTTAGAAAATGCCTCTATCAGATTGATCGCTAGGCAGGTCTGTGAGGCATTTTCTTGATTGATGATTGATGTGAGAGTACTCAGCTTACTGTGGGCAGTGGCACCCGTAGGTTGCTGGTCCTGAGTGTCATAAGAAACCACGCTAAGCCAGCAAGCAGCCTTCCTCTGAGACTGCTCCTTCAGCTCTTGCCTCGAGTTCCTGTTTTAAATTTCTGCCCTGACTTCTTTCACTGATGGAAATTAACTATGAAATCTTATGGAAATGTAAGCCAAATAAACCCTTTCCTCCCCAAGTTGGTTTTTGACAGTGTTTTATCATAGGAACAGGAGAAGATAACTAAAATAGTGGCTCTAGATGTCCTGTCATTAAATTTTCTGTCGGTACTGTGTTTCATTAGCACCACAGGAGCTTTCATGGGTTATGTAGTTCTTTGCTGCAAATGGCATGGCCTTTCTCTACAGCTCTGATGTTGACATCGTAATTCCTCACTGGGGCTTTTCATAACTCTGTGCAGACTCTCTGCAATCCAAGTTTTTTTTTATTTTATTTTATTTTTTTAGAAAAAAACCTTAACACTGTTGGGAATTAAGTCCAGTGCATCAGGGCTGTTTTCACCACATCCTGTAGCTACTGTTTATGAGCTGTGACCTCACAGAAAGAGCTTCCATGCCACTTGATAAAGTGTTTGAAGCATTGTGCAAGCATTACTCTTATCACTTTATTGCCTCCGAAGTCTCACCCACCCTTCATCACCTTGCTTGTCTTCTTGGAACTACGTTATATTCATTTCTCTTTTCCCAGTTTATACTAGTAAAGTTTTGCTATAGGGGACTTCTCTTCATCAATCAGATATGCTTCTTCTTCCTGTAGTCCTTATCTGGCAAGTAGGGAATCTGGTGTACTCCTTAATTTCAGTGGATGTAAAGGTGTCATGGAACAGAAGAGGCCAGTGGAAATATTTAATTTCTAAAGAATCGTGCTGTTGCCTTGCCATTGTGAAGTGTAGCAGGGCATGCTGGGAGTAAGAGTGCTGCAGCCCATGGACACATTTGGCAATGGTTATTTTATCCTTAGAAACACAATTTATGGGCAACCTACTCTAATGTTGTTTAGCCTACATAATAATAACAGAACTCCCCCCTATGTCTGGCAGCAGAAAGTATGGCTTGTGCCACTACTTTGGTGAGTTACACCCTCATTTCCAAATATAGGCCAGTCTACAGATCCTTAGCCCCTTGATTAAAGGGAAGTGAGGGTCTTCTTGAATACGGATCCTATAATAATGCTTTTTAAAGAGACCTATAGCCAAGTTACAGTTATTATATGTGTATGGAAATAAATACAAATATGTATCAGAGACTAACATACACTCTGAATTGGTATTAGTTCCTAGTGACATCAAGTAGGGGGCTGGTAGCAATTAAGTTATAGATGTAGTCTTATTTCAAATCCTCATCATGGTAGATAAAGTTCATGCCTAGGTTTACTTCATGTTGTCTCCTTACTTCCTGAATTTATAATTTAAAAAGATACACTGGATAGAATATCCTCATGTAGTTTTGGTATATTAAATGAGAGTCACTGGGGTAGGAGGGATTGAATAGAAGATCATGAAACAGTTCCTCTTCTTCCTCGCCATAATCACCTAAGCAATATTACATCTGAGAAAGATGATCACAGAGACCGGTGCCTCCATCAGAGACTTGACAGGGTAAAGGCAAAGGATGCGATTCCTCTATTTATGCCTTTGGTTTTCCCACCTGTTTTGTGTTGGTAGATGTCGGATGTATCTTGGGGAAAACCTATGAACTATCATAAATTTAAATAGGTACTTGTTCCAGTTGTGGGTTTTTTTTTTTTCCAAAACACAGTGCTTCTACTGGAAGAACAAAATCAACATGACCCTTGGAATTTTCTCTGCAGTTTTTGAACTGGATAATTTTTTCAATGCCATTTTTTAAGACACAGCAGAAGCGGTATGCTTTATGAATCCAGTTCTTTTATTAAAAAATAGATTCTTTTCTCAGACAATTTATCCTGATTACAGACTCCTCTCCCTCTACTCCTCCCAGTTCCTCTCCACATCCCCTCCACTCCCACCTGGATCTAGTCCCTTTCTGTCTATCATCAGAAAAAAACGGGCTTCTAAAAGATAACAACCAAATGTAACAAGATAAAATATAATAAGGTAAAATGAAAACATCACACCAAGTTGGACAAAGCAAACCAAGGAAAGGCAAACAGAAGGAAAAGAGCCCCCAAAGAGAAGATACATACATTAGAGACTCACTTATTCACACACTCATAAGTCCCATAAAACACTAAACTGCAAACTATAATATATATGCAGAGAACCTGGTGCAGACTTGTGTCAGTCCTGTTTCTGATGCTTCAAACTCTGTCAGTTCATATGATCTGCTCAGTTGATCTAGAGGGTCTTGTTCTCTTGGTGTCCTTCATCCCCTCTGACTCCTATACTCTGCTTCCTCTTCCAGAGGGTTCCCTGGGATCTGACGAGAGAGATTTGATGGAGTCATCCCATTTAGAGTTGTCTGGTCCAAGGTTAACCCATCCCTGCATAATTTCTGAGTATAGGTCTCTGTGTTTATTCCTATCAACTATAGGAGGAAGTTTCTCTGTTGCTGGCTGAATAAGGCACCGATTTCTAAGTTGACCTTAAATCAAATAAGACATTGTTTAATTATTCCCACTTCTAATTTCCTATTGGTTCTTGATGGGTATTAAATATGTTGTTGTACATCAGTCTTCAGATAGTCATGTGGGTCAACCTGCTTTCTATAACTGTGATGTGCCTAAGTAGTTGTAAGTCTTATTGGTTGACCATCATAGGTATATAGGTATATAACAGGCAGAGCCTGAGCATGTGCAGAAGGTACAGTTAAGTAGGGACCACATAGTCATAGCTCCTCTGGTAATGACTCTAGATATGTTACCTCTTAAACTATTGTCCATGCTGACAGTCTTGCAGTGAGTGCTTCATGACCAAGTGACTGAGCAATAAACAAGCCGGAGAGCCTGGATCAGAGGTTGGTCTTATGATCTCATGCTTTTGCCCTTGTAAAGAAAATAGTTATAATATTACAGATTTTCAGAAAGGTGATCCCGGGAACAGTATTTAAGGACTTTCTTCCTGTTAGTTGAAACCTCAAGTGATTTTCTACCTTGCCTGCAATGAGAGATAGATTATTAGTATGATTTAATACCAATTAATAGGCATCTGTGAATGTTCAGCAGGATGGCCAGGTTCTGAAAGGAACATAATTGGAATACTAGGAAGAAAGTGTTATGGTGGAGAAAGCATATAGATAACCTTGCCAATTTGATGCAGACTCTTAAAATATTTGTGTATCTTCTTTATGTTCCTCAAAGTGCATCTATAACAAAGAAGTTCTCACAACGAAACATGTATACAAGAAGCATACTCTTGAATCCTAGGAACCGACAGGCCGCTCTGAACAGTGAGGCTGATCAGTGCCTTTCTCAGCCATCATCTACTGTAGCAGAAATAGAGAGACCCACAGAGGGGTCAAATACAGAGACCCACAGCCAGACATATGGAGAGAGTGAGAAACCTTGGAACACTTAGCCCTGAATTGGAATTTTCCATCAAAACCCTCCATTCAGGGCTCAGGGAACCCTGAGGAACAGGAGACTGAAAGACTGTAAGAGCCATAGGGTACGGACAACACCAGGAGGTGAAGGCCCTACATATCCACTGAGCAAAACTCAGATTAACTCACAGAAACTGAAATAACATGCGCAAATCTGCACCAGGTCCTCTGTGGATATATTATGGCCTCCAGTATAGTGTTTTTTGTGGAATTCTTGAGTGTGTAAATGAGGTCTCTAATTATTGAGCCCTCTCTTGGGCTCTTTCCCTTCTCTTTATTTGTTTTGCCCAATTCCACTGTATTGATTTCTATCATATCATATCATACTATATTATTATGCTATTATTCCTTAGAGCCCTGCTTGTTTTCTAATGGGAGACAGAAATGGAATGGATCTTGATGGGAGAAGAGATGTGGAGGAGCTGAGATGAGAAGAAGAAAGGGAAACTGTAATTAGGGTATATCATGTGGGGAAAAACTATTTTCAGTAAAAGAAAAAAGAAGAAGCATGTTCTTGAGATTTCAGTTGGAATGTGTCTCTCCATCTGTGTGGTTACCCAATGGGCCCATGAATACAGTGGCAGATATGAAATCTGTTTGTGATCTTAGTGACATAGATAGAGATACTCTTGGGAAAGCCGATTTGGAAAACATTAATGCCTAATTGGGCTGCAGTCATCATCAGTGTTGAGGCCTGATCGGAACCACTCTGTGGAAGGCAAGCTAGACACTAAGTACCAGGTTGACTTTTGGGCCTCTTCCCTCATGGGGGAAGCAAGACTAGTCTTCATTGAAACAGACCTATGTTCTAGATATGAGTGTACTTTTACTGCCTATAGTGCCTTTGGCATAACTAGCATTTTGGCACAGGCTTCCAAGTCACAGTTCATCACTGGGGAAATTGGGGCAGGAACTCAAGGCAAGAACCTGGAGGAAGGAAGCCTGGAAGGAAGAGCTCTGTTAGCTGGTCCCTTCTCTGGCTTGCTCATAGGCTCATGCTCTCTATAAACATAGAGGATATCTTATTCACTGCTGTGACATTCCACACAACATTTCTTCTAATAGAGAATCTCTCTTTATACCAAAGGAAGTGAACAGATATGTATAGAATAAATTAATGTCAGTGTACACTCCATCATCTGGTAGTGACTGGCCTAACAGAAAGATGAGATAACCTCATTGAAGACACAGATACAGCACTAGGTAGGAGACAGTCCTGTGAAAGAATGAGGTTCTGGCTCATATGGAGTAGTATATTCCATTATCAAGTGCTGTTTTCCCATAGCCAGATTACATAGATACATTTGTGAGTCTGCAGTGGGTATAGCATAAGAGTGAGTTCTCTTGCTTTCATACCTAAACACCCACTTGTGATTTGATTTCTTCTCACTTGGACATTGTTAATGCTCAACTGTTTTAGAGGTCCTGAGACCCCAAGGAAGAATGAGCCCACTAGGGAATGCATCAGTGGTTTTATTGAAAGAGAAGCTGCAATCTGTATTTGTAATATTGTGCCAACAGTAGGAAAGGGGGTTAATCTACAGGTTGTAACAGCTGAACCTAGTCATCAGGAAGAAATGGTACATCTAGGTGGTGAGGTTGAAGAGTATGCCTGTGTGTCTTTGAAGGATGTCTCTTGTGCCAAATTTCCCTAATAAATGTAAGGTAAACATTTATGAACAAAGAAAGGCAAGACCATAAAGAATTACAATGAGGATTTATTTGCTCCCTCTGCCAGGTAAAAGTCAGTGGCTGGGAGGGAGGGAAATATTGAAAGCACAATAGGAAGAGGTGATCACTGACTTAAACTTTGTGTTTAATTACAGAAATGAGAACTATTTACATAGTTTTCATTTATTCAAATATACTAATGACTTTCTTCTCCTTTTCATCTTTACCATTGTATATAGAAGTTTTGATATTTGAGCATAGGTAACAGAATATTTAGTGGAAGTCTGGATTCGAGGAAGAAATAAATAGTCATAGTTTGAATGAATATGGCTCCCATAGGCTCATATATTTGAATGCTTAGTCCCTGTTTGGCAGAACTGTTTTTGAAGGACTAGGAGATGTGGCTTTGTTGGAGGAAGGATGTTACGGGGCGTAATCTTTGAGGTTTCAAATGCCGAGGTAGGTATAGTCCTTCTCTCTGCCTCCTACTTGGTGATCTGATATTAGCTCTCAGATACAACTGCAATGTCATGCCTGCCTGACTGCCTCCTATACCATGCTTCCCACCATGATGGTCATATATTTACCCTCTGAAACTTTAAGGAAGCCCCAAATTAAATTCTTCCTTTTATAAGTTGCCTTGATCATGCCATCTCTTCACATCAATAGAAAAGTAATGAAGACAGTCAAATGTAACACCATAAGACTTTGTGCCCTGTGATTTGGAGGGCAAAACCAGACCTCTTCACTTATACAGGAGATAGCTGTGTCTTGTAAGATGAACACACATTTCATAGCATGGATGTTCACATACGCATGGAAAGATACATGTAGAAGTTCAGTACTTAAAGAGGTGAATTCTGCCTGATTGATTATTGCCTAGAACTCGTACCATGTACAAGATATTAAAGACTTTTCTCCTTTTTAGTAAACATTGTTAGCCTCTGCCAATATAGAGGCAGGAAGATGACTCTAGGAGAAATAACATTTGCTACTGGTTTTGCTGAGTTTCCCTTGTTTTTAGTTGCTGGAAAGCTGAATTGATATTGGAACTCCTAGTAGAGTTTATCCTCAGTGAGAAACTCCTAGGAAACTTCTGGTAAAATGCATGGGATACAGCTGGATTCTCAATGGTTCAACATCAACACTCTATGGGTAGCTTCTCAGAAAATAATTTTGTTTATTACCACCTTTCCTCCTCTTCTCTTCCGTTACTTCCCACCTGTTACCTCTTTTCCTCTCCCCATTTCCTTCATTTGTCCATATCCCCTTCATTCTCATTTTTATATTAATTGAAAAATTGGGTTTCTGAACTGGAGAGATGCCTCAGCATTTAAAGGCAAGTACTGCTCTTGCAGAGGACCAGAGTTTGGTTCCAACACCTATAATTGGTGGGTCACAACTTGCTGTAACTCCATTTTAAAGGATCCAGTGCCTTCTTTTAGACTCCATAGTTGCCTTTATCCACAGGTGAATGCACATGCATATACATAACTTAAAAAATGGAAATAAGTCTTTTAAACTAATAATTTTTCACTGTAATATTTGCATACACATATACGATACTTCAATAATTTTGTTCCAATAAAGAATGCAATGTTTCATTTTTAATGCCACTAATCTCTTTAATGATTGTAAATGCTTTGTGCTGTATATGTCTACAATGGCATGCATATGAACATGTGTCTTTCCTGTCCTTACAGGTGGGAATAAGTGCAATAAGAAGTAATTTTACCACAGTCTAAAAATACATGATCTTGAAATTTTCCCTGCAACAAAAAAAATCAGTTCACTACTTTTGATTTCACCTGAACTCTAACTTTCAGGACAGAATGTAGCCAGAGTCTTGGCCAGAGTGTAGAATGAGCCATCTTTGCTGAATTCTCTTTGGAGTTTGTGTTGCTCTCAGGTTCCATGGGCTGAGCCTCCACTAACCACATGCCTATCAGCATTGAACATGGATCTTCATGCTTGCGCAGCAAACATCTTATCATCAGCTTTGATAAGTTAAACTTGAGTTTGTTAAACAACTTAGAAAATTATTTGTATACTCTCTTGGCATGTTTTATATCTCGAAGTCTGTGTCTTCTTATGCCCATTCTGCCATAGAATGACATATGGTTTTTGAATCTTTTTTTGTGGCTTTTGTTCCCCATTGTGACAGCTTTTATTTCAAGAAATTAATGTGGGTTCTCTTGTAACTACTAATTGTAACTATTGCAAAGCCAGAGATTAGGAAATTTTTTATTAGTTGGATCCATACACCAAGCAGACATCCTGTGAACCAGGTCTGAACCAGTATTCCACTTATGATCTGAACTGGTTTACATTCCCAACCCTAAAGTGGGGCATCTGATAACAATTTAGGTTCCTTGATATCAATTACTATGTCCAATAGTTCTAAAACAAGCGAGTATTCTAATTTCCATGTTTTTTGTATATTCTGGATATATGCCCTTTTGGAGAAGAACTACATCTACTTAATGTTATGTCGCCTCATCCATCCTCCTAAAGATCTGGGTTGTTCAGCAACTGACACTCTTATGAAAGCTGGTTTGGGTTTTAAAACCAGGCAAGAGATAGTTTGATAATTATAAAAAATAAATCTCCTGAGTCTCTTTGACATTCATTTGATTGTGTAGTGGTAAACTTTCTTGATTATAGGCCAGAAAAAAACATTGTAGGCTTTCTGGGAAATAAGGTCTCTGACAGAACTACTCAGTGCTTCCACTGTAACACGGCAATAACCATGAATAATATAAAAATAAATAAGCATGGCTGTGTGCCAATAAAACTTTATTTTTTTCAGAATTGCTGTTCCAAATACAAAAGAAAGTCTTGCCCTATGAGTTTTACAAAAACAGAGGACTGGATTTGACTTTGGAGCTGGAGATTACTTGTCCCCTAATTTAAGTAATGCTTCATTTCTTTCTATCTTGTTCTTTGGTAATGCTGTGTTTCTGAATAGCTTCTAACTGCCTCTGTAGGCCACCCACCCCTGCTACTAGAACTGTAATGGCAGTGATATAATTGTGCTTTCATGTTAATGGTTAAGTAGCACCACTTGAACTTGCTAGTCATCTCCCTGCTGGTAGGCAGTCCAAGTGTGTACAGTACTCCCTCCTATTTCTGATTGACATTACTACTGTCGTCATTGACCTCTTCAGTGACGCTGGAGCAGTCTTGCCAGTAGACTAGGCCACAACATCCTCCCTGCTTTCTATATCTTGCCACAAAATGATTGGATTCGCAACCTTATAAAAACTATCCACTATTGCATGTGTACTCACTTGGGCCCTTTGATCTTTCTATTCACCATTGGCCATTACAATTTTGACGTGTGTGAGCTTTGGTCTTCTCCAAGTCTGTGTGACCACCATCTTCTTGGATTTTTGACAGCACATCAAATCTTGTAAGTAGGTTGTTAACAAATAATAGGTTTCCTCTAGATCCAAACTTTGTTTTCTACCCTTCCTAGTCAGCCACCCCAGTATCCATCTTCTTGTACATTCTCCAGCTCCTGCTGGGGCATTTGGACTAGCATCTAGTTGTAATCCTAAATTCATGCTTATTTTTGCTTTGTCTGTGGCTGGGGTGTTGGGTCTTCGGTTAAGAGTACATGTACTTGCAGAGGAGCTGAGTTGGATTCCCAGTACCTATGTTGGGTATCTCACAATTGCTATAATGCTACCTCCAGGGGACCTGACACCTCAGCCTCTAGATCACTTACAATCACAAATATGTGCACATGCACATAGACACACATAACTAAAAACAAAATATATTTTGTCTTGTATATTAAATTGCAAACTACTATAAATCAAAATTCTCTTCCTGTCTTCGAAATTTAGCTTCTTTACTTCTAAAACAATTGTTATCTATGATTTCTATTTGTGAATGATATAACTGTCTAGTTACTTTTGGTGGAAAATGAAGTTATTGTAAGACTATTTTCTCTGGTGGAGAGGCCAAATTGGAGGCTGTACTCCTCAGAAAATGATACCTGAACAATATGGTTTCTCTCAGAATGTTCTGTTTTCCTATCACAGTTGCTGGACATGGCCATTAAATTCCGTATGACAGAAAATGTGTGTGATGGCACTCATGGGATGATGCCACTGTACTCTCTGGGGCTTGAGTGTTTCTCTCTTATGAGATCAGAAGGAAGCTTCCATACTTTTCCTATTCCCTTGTATTGCTCCCTTCTGAATAAAAGTCTTAAGTTAGTGAGTCTGATTGGTGAAGCTTATATCAATTACCCAACTTAGTTTCCAGAGTCTGGAAAAAGTGATTCTGGCTTCTATGTTGGGAAGGAAAGGTTCATAGTGGAAGAAAGGCCCCACACAGGAAACTCAGGCATCCATCTGGGACTTTGAGGATGGAAGCATTACTATGAATGTAGAAACCTGAACATAAAAGAAACATTGGGCAAAGTCTTCCCTGAAGTGCAATGCTGTCCTACCACCATTCTGTAGTTTATTTCTAGATGATTTATTTCCATGAAAATAAATCATAAAGTTTGTTTAACCACTGTCTATAACATTTATCCCCAAAGGAAGAAAAAAATCAAGCCAGTCTTAATTCAATGTCTTTTTAATTGTAAATTTATGGTTCTGTATTTTCCCCCTCTGAAGTTCAGTGTTACCGTGTATAAAATAGGGGTGCCTGTCTCACTGGATGGCTCTGAGACATTATTGAGATAATACATAGGGCTCACACTATGGCTTCATGCAGGAAGTGACTCCCAACATGTGTTAATTCCCTCCTACATCTTCTTTGCAGTTCTCATAGTGTGACCGTAGACAGGGTGACCGCAAGGGCTTACTGAATCATCAGAGAAGAATTGTATTTTATACTACAAACCATTTTGAGAATCTTATTTTGTCTTACTTGAATATTTGAAAATTAGTGAACCATACAGAGGATATATTTAAATTCGCTATTAATCAGAATTCATTTTTCTAATTTCTCTTCCATGATGAAACAATGTTGATTTCTCCATTACTGCAGGGCCTCAAAGGAAGGCAGCTGTCCAGGGTCCTGATTGTAAATCCCATGGGGAAATTTCAGATTTAGATCTATCGCAGCAATGCTTCTTAGCCTTTTAAACTTTATGAACTTTCGCATTTTCCCTTGGTTTGTCTTCTATTATATTTGTCACCCAAGAAGAACTTGTTGACCTTTACTGACTGTGAACTTTACTGAGTATATTACAAAAGCAATAGGTATACATGCTCCCCATTCATCTGTTCTTTCCGTTTTCCCTGTGGAGAATTGTATGGTTTGCCCTCAACCCAGCTATTCCATAGTAACTATTAGTCCAAGTATGATGTTGAAGACTCTAGATTCATTGTGGATTATCAGAGAAACATATTATAAAGCATACAGCTAAAGATCTAATGGTGGACATTGTGATAGACCAGTTGTGGAAGTATTGTAAACAGAGAGGACTCTTTATACTTGTAATGGCTATTTTTGGTTTTCAGCTTGAGTACATCTGGACATCTGGAATTAACTAAAATCCAAATGGCTAGGCACACCTATAAAGGAGCTTTTTTTTCTTAATTAAATCATTTGAAATGGAAAGACCCACTTCTAATCCTGATCATTGAGGTGGAATAATACACCTTTAATCCGGACCACACCTTCTGCTGGCTCCTTATATAAAGGACTTGGAAGAAAACTTGCTCTCTCTCTCTTTAGCTGCTTGCTCTCATCTTGCTAGAAAGTCCATTTCATACCTTCAATAGCATTATTTCCTACATCTTTAGGATTCTATTGTATACTACAGACTAGTTAAGACATCCAGCCTCATGGACTGAACAACTACTAGATTCTTGGACTTTCTATTGGTAGACAACCATTGTTGAACTAGCTGGAGCACAGCCTACAAGCCATTCTAATATATTATGATATTAGAGAATGACTATATCTTATATTAATTATCATTATATTAATATATAAGATTGGGAATTGAATGTATGTGTGTGTGTCCATTCTATAAATTATGTTCCTATAGGGGATCATGACTATACAATATTATAATTTTATATGAAATACTGCCTTTCTCTATTATCCTTGTGAATATTGGGGTCCTAGATCCTTTTGTAAGTGCACCCAGCAAGATTGGGTATTTGGGGGCAAGTTATTCAGTCTTTGTGTAGCTTGGTTTTTCAGTGTGTGAAAATAAAATTATTATCTATATCCATAGGGGGTAGTATGTCTAAATTAATATCTACATCCACAGGAGGTAGTATGTCTAAAACAACATGTAATAAGCATATGCATCCCATTATCGAGCATTTGTTTAACTCTCAATGAAATTCTCTCTTTGTAAACCATTTAATCACAGAGGTGATTGGGTCTTTCTTCTCTGTTGCTGTTTCTTTTTTTACCATTTCCCCTCTCATTGTGCTTAGTAGAAGAAGTAGGATTGGTAGCAACAGTGTCAGAAAGATCACTTGTAATGACAGCTTCTCCTGGAATTTTCAAAACATACTTCCTATGGCTGCCATTTAAGCATGCTGCTCATATTGACCTACAGGACAGAACCAGCTACAAGGAATATAAGAACCTGAAGACTTCCACATGCTACACCATGCAATTCACACCCTGCATGTGAGTCAGGCCATTCCTGCCCATCAGGATGTCTCTGAGACACTTTATTCTTTGTCTCCTGGTTAGCATGGTCATAACTGGTAGAGGACCTATTCGGTAGAATGCTGTTTACCCAAGTCTCCATTCTTCTCTCCCTTTAGAATGTCAGACCTGCACTATTATCAGAGCATTCTCCTTGACCATTCATGTTTCTCTCTCCTAGGTGAGTTTGTGTGGCCCACCCAAAATAAAGGAATGAAATTAGATCTACTAAACAAGAAAAGCAAAACATGTTGTCCTGTGCTTTTAATCCCACTGTTCATAGGGTAGAAGCAGGATGATCAAGGAGTTCAAGGCCATCTTAAGTTACATAATAAGTTGAAGGCTCTCTTTTGGTATGTGAGACCCTGCCTTAAAAATTTCTAAGACAGAAATTAATTTTCTCTTCTGAAGTCAAGAAATATAGTATTAAAGTGTCAGTAGGATTAGCTTCTATTAAGGCCTCTTCCCTTGCTCTGTATATGAATGTGTCTCTCCAACACACACACACACACACATGCAGGTTTTCAAACTGCCAAAGATGATCTCACTTTAGCCTCTGAGCAATCCAGTTACGCAAGTAGAAAATGGGATGAGTCCGCCAAAATACCACTGCTTGTGTAGATGGTGAGCAAATCTGCAACTTCTTAGTCAAAAGCTATTGCCACCCCTGCTACATTTTCCTGAATAAATTATGTGTTTCATATGACTGAGCAAACATACAAAACTCCCCCTCTAAACCTTTATATACCAAATTGGCAATAATGTTTTATGTTTTCATACTTCCTTAACAAACTCATATTTATTTATCATTTTTAACTTTAATTATTGGCATCTTTTTTCTTTTACTTTAAATTAAACACTGCCAGGGTAAATACAATGCAATTTTGAGGCTAGGCTAAGCTTTATTTCTATTCGTTCTTTTGAAATGTTTAGTAGAGCACTGTATTAGTTACTTTTCTGTTCCTGGGATAGAATATGATGACCAAGAGCAACCTAGAGGGACATGGGCTCCCTTCACCTTACGATTCTAGAGGGGATAACAGTCCATTGTGGTAGGACAGGCATGGTACCTGGAGTGAGGATTGGCAGTCCATTGTGGTGGGGCAGACATGGTAGCTGGAATGTGAGGCTTGCAGGGCAGTCAGGAAACAAAGAGAGCTCATTCATCTACATATAGGAAGCTGAAAGAGAGAACAGGAAGTAGGAACATGCTATGAAACCTTGAAACCTACCTCCAGTGACATACTGCCTCCAATGAGACTCCAATTCCTAAGGACTTTAGAACTCTCTAAAATGGTACCATTTACTGGGATTTATGTATTCAAATACATGAACCCATGGTTAGTATTCCTCATTCAATATACAAGGATCCTGGACAGACTATCCTCAATGGACAAAGCTCATTTCAACAACTGTTCATCATGGACCTGTTCAAACCTGTACCCTCAAAGCCTCACTCAATGCTTGGGGCATGGTAGGTCTCCATGCGACTCACATGCTATATGACATGTGGACCCAAGAGATTATGATGGCTTGAATATCTCTGTCACTTATTTCCATATCCATTTATATCCATTCTTAGTATGTATGTGATAATCTTAATGTGAAGAAACTCACTTGACTGCCAGTTGTATAATGAGTGATTACATTATTACGTTTTTATTATAATTTTAGAGTTTATTTATGCCTATAAGAAGTCTCATATAAAGCCATGTGCTAGGTTTTGCTGGCATCAATTTCAAATAACTTGAGTTTAGCACATCTTTCATGGACTTAAGAGACCAAGTTGAGAGTCTGAACTAAACTACATAGTATTGTGCAAGTGCATACTACAATGTCGGCCCAGTGACTAATCTGCCTTAATGGGAGCTTCTCATAGTGCATCCATGTGCACAAAACACATCATATGCATATTAACTGAACACTGAGTTACTCTTTATCCAGTTTTTGTGTTCAGGTCACTGAGGAAGCCCACTCTATAGCAAATGGAGACTACCACAAAATTCACAAGTGGGCATAATGCAGAGGCAGCTGTTTTGGGGGAGCTTAGACCCAGTGGATATATCTTCATCACATCTCTTCCCTCTGTGACTTAGAAGGCATCATATAAGGGGACTGGGGAGCAGAAAGATGGTAAGAGCCAAAATGCCAGGAAGCCTGCTATGAAACAGTCCTTCCTAGAAATGGAGGAACAACAGCACTAGCAGTTAACATGTAAATATTAATATCTATTAATGTGTTAATATATTAACATGTTTGTATCTATTAACATGTTAAGAGGGGAAACTTTGTGGGGTCCCTCCCCTAGATGAAAAACGCCAGTCAATTAATGACTGTGGGGAGAAGGAGGGAGAAAGCTGTATAATTCTATTGAAATAAAAAACATTAAAAAGAAAATTAATATTAAAAATTGTCTAATAGTTATTATGTGCCAGACATAGCCATTTGAAATCCTTCAACTATCTCTTGACTGAGGTATTTTCAGCCTCTTTTTTCCATTGACATTAGTAAACTGAGGCTGTCTGGATTGTTAGCTAGCAAATACAGCTTAGAATTTTTAGTTGACCTAAAAGCTATGGCAACACAAAGGCTACAGAAAGAAAGACGACTCCGTGGCCTATATTTTCCAGTCACACACAGCATCATGACTCATTAGCATCAGGGGTCTTGTTTGCAAGGATTAGCTATGATCTTAATCCTTTAAGACATCCTTGAGAAAAACTACAAACAGTTCTTCAAGATTTGAAATGAAGAGAAACTTCAGGGTAGATGCCGGAGAAATGAAGTTGGTCTTTAAATTTTGTTTTGTCCTACTGGTCTTAGACCATCTGATTCGGGATCTGATAGAACATTAAAACTCTACTTTCATAGTAAGTCAGCTTTGCATTGTAAAGGTTGCCTTCATCATAGCTACTCTTCTATTGATGTAATAAGAAGCCATAACCAATGCAACTTATAAAAGACAGAGTTTGTTTGGGGCTTACAGTTTCAGAGGGTTAGAGTCCATCACCACCATGGTGGGGAGCATAGCAACATGCAGGCAGGCCCTGGAGCAGCAGCTGAGAGCTATTGCTGTACCACATCTTAAGATAAAACCAAGATATAAGCTACCCACATCTTGAGATACAACCATGAGTCAGAGAGCTAACTGGTGTGGACTTTTAGAACCTCAAAACTCACCTCTGATGACATCCTTCCTCCAATAAGTCACACTTCCTAATCCTTCCCAAACAATTTCATCAACCTAGGAACAAGTATTTAAATATATGAGCCTATGGGGGACCATTCTTATTCAAACCCCCAAGCCTTCTAATACACATTAAGAAATATCATGTTATTACAAAGCAACGTGATAAAGAATATTTTTTACTCAAAGTGGGTTTTTTTTTTTTTTTGTTCTAACTGTGAAAAGACACAGTAGGAAGGTTATCAGGATTATATGGGAATCTATTATAATGATTGACTTTAAGGAGTTTAAGGTCTAGTACAAAATGCCAACATGCAAAAATAAATATATAATATAGGAGCAGCTATTTTTCCAGAGTGATTTAAGCAGGCCCTGTAGTGAGCAGAGCCAGGGTCAGTGTAAGGCAAGTGAGCCACTTATGTGAAGTGCAAAATTTTAGGAGGAGTGTCAAAAAGCTCATATTTAAGATAAGTAATATTTTATGTAATGTCTTAAAAATACAAATAATGCATGCCAATAAAAACATACCAAACTTTAAATAAAGTCATGATCAATGTTACTGATTTTTTTCCACTTTGCCTCAGGCTCAGCGTGGCACTGCTGCTGACATGAACACTAAATGCATGTGTTTCTACTGTTCAAACCATTTGTGTCCAATTAATTTCCCAGGTAGTCAGCTGGAAATTTGCAAAGCACTTAAGAACAGTATTTGGGAGCACAGAGTTCAGGTTCAAGTATCTAGGTTGGAAGCTCATCTCTGTTGCTTGTAAGACTATACTCTTGGGTGAATTTCTTCATTTTCATGAACCTCTCTTTTCTGTTCACTAAAATGGGGCCAGTAGCACTAAACCCCCACTTCTGTTATTCGAAATGAACCAATGCATGCAAAGTGTATAGTCAATATGTTTTTTTCAAATGGTTAACTGCTCTTTTTATAAAACAAAAGACTTTAATCAGAAAGTCATTGAGACACAAATATTGTGTGTTAATACCACAGAGTAATGATTGATTGATAAATTTGAAACAGGTCATATTTTATGTAGTCAAAGCTGGCATTGAACTTGCTTTTAGCCAAGGGTGACCTTGAACTTCTGATTTTTTAAAAATTAACTTCTTTATTGATGTTGTGGGTGTTTTGCTTCATATACCCCAGTTCCACTTACCTCCTGGTCCTCCCATGTCCTCTCCTCACCCCTGCAGCACCCCCCACAAAAGAAAGTTTAAAAAAATCAGACCAAAACAAAGCAAGCAAGTAAGAAAACAAGCAAATATAAGAACAAAGCAAGCCAAACCAAACCAAACCAAAACCAAAACCCTCTTTATTTCTCCTTCTTTCCCACCTCTCCAACATTCTTCATTTGTCCTGATGGCATCGAGAGCCTTGGTGTGTCATACACCTTGTTGTCCAATTAGCTTTACTAGTAAATGTTCATTGCAATGAGTCGCTGGTCTGGTTCTAGGCCTCTGGTTTCTAGTACACCGTCATCACTGGGTCCTCACTGGAACTCCTATGGGATATACTGTGGCTGTCCTGAGTCATGGAGATCCTGTGGGTATTGTTCTATGGGACCAGTCCCTTCGTGAGATTCAGCAGGTCCTAAGTGGGGTAGATGTTAGGGTGGGCCAACCCAAGGTCTGGTTAGGAGCCTGGGTGGCAGATGAGCTGGTGAGTCTGGGCCACTGGGGTCCCCTGCTCATACAGGGGGACCAGTCAGCTCCCGTACATACTTACCCTCAGGGTCTATTCGCTCTCGCCTGTGGTAAGGGGTGAGGCCATCTCTCCTGAATTCATGGGCCAACTCTTGGTAGACGTACTGGCCACTCAGATTTGGATGGTTCTGGAGGCTGCATGGCCCCCAGACAGTACCAACGTCCTCAGGTCGCAGTCACAACTCTGGGCTTCTGTGTGACCTTTGTTGGCAATACAGGACTCAGACTTCAGCACAGACCCCAGTCACAGTAAGATGATGGACCCAGACATGGTCCTTGGTAGTGATCTGCAGGCCTCTCAGATCAGCATGGGCCCAATAGTAGCGTGGCCCTTGGACACCACCAGGACCCCAGACCTTGGACATCAGCACGGTCTTCGATGGTAACAGGAATCTTGGACATCTACACAGACCCTGGCTGCAGTAGGGCCATGCGAACTTCCGATCTTGCTGTCTGATGTCTTGAGTGTTGGGATTGCAGCATGCACCACTGTAACCAGGATTAGGCAGTATGGAGGATTGAACTCTGGGCTTTGTAGATACAGGTAAGCTCTCGAAGAACTGATCTACATCCACAGTCCCATAAAGAGTCACTTAGACTGTGTGCAAGATGCTGCTGAACTTATAACAAAGGCAGTTCCACTGAGTCTGAAGAATGAATAGGGAATTGATAATTGAAGAAAGGCGTGTGAGACCAAATCTGTATCATAAGAAACTTATGAAGTCCTGAATGCAAGCTGGCAAAATGTGAGAACATATGGCCCGAGGAAGATAGTAGGAGGCAAGAGTAGGCTGGGTGGGGATTAGGCCATAATTTCTGATTTCTCTAAATCAGAAGGTCTTCGAGGAGGGAGGCACCATTTCCTGACCTAACTTTTGAAAAAGATAACTGACTCCAGGGCTAAAGGGATAGTTGTTTCTAGATATAGAATACTCCTTAGATTATATGAAAGAAGAAATGTGTTTGAAGTTACATTTACAGCAAGTGATAGTTTAAATATGCTAGGAGGAGAAGAGGAGTTCATATTTTCAGAATTTTAATTTCAGCTGGAAACTCAAGGTTGGTATATCATAGATCTTTGTCATATTTTCAGAGAAATATTGGTATTCAAGATGTCCTATCATTACGCTGAATTTACATTATAAGTCAAGGCTCAAAAGCAATGATTCTGTCAAAGCTATTGATTCATAGGCATAAAATAATTTGATTTATTAGAGATGTATTTTCTTTAGTTTTAACTTACTCTTTCCATTATAATGAAATTAAACAAAATCACTAAAAACCATCCATTGCAAACCATTCTTGGCCAAGGGTTTTCTTTTCTGATCTCCCTGTTGTTTCCTTTGTATGGATGGGAATTTTCATGCAGCTGTAGCCAAAGCCTCTGTGTGCATTAGCATTCTGGCATTGTTGAAACCTAGAATTATAATTTCCCTTCCCCCATTTCCTGAAAGTACACAATCACCAACCCCTAAGGGATGAACAATCTACTCTAGAAGAGAGAAGAAAGGGATATGAGCACAGAGAACAGGA
Organism: Chionomys nivalis; assembly: GCF_950005125.1. Taxonomy (NCBI): domain Eukaryota; kingdom Metazoa; phylum Chordata; class Mammalia; order Rodentia; family Cricetidae; genus Chionomys; species Chionomys nivalis. The sequence goes on along the minus strand of NC_080092.1, from coordinate 30,411,591 downwards.
GTTCTGTAGATTATGATTAGAACCCCCTCACAGTTCACAAAATTACTAAAAATAGAAAGCATATTTACACTCAGTCTCTGTAATATGAAGTCAGCAGAAGTTATCTGTGTCTGCAAACAGCAGTGCAGATATGCTGTGGAGAATATCCTTAAGGAGTTAACTTTCCTGCCTCACTTTGGGAGAGCAGGAACCAAAATAACATACAACCCTCACCAGATGCACAGTTTGAGGTACGAGTTCTTCTCTGCTGTGGCAGAAAATATACTTCTTAGCCATTATATCAGATGTGAACTTTTGTTTGCTCATTCATCCGAAACTTGTGCATCGTAAAATGAGTTGAAAACCTCTGGGGTCCTGCCTACTAGTAGTTTAGTGGGGAAGACATAGTTCTATAGTCAATAATCATGACAGTGTGGCACACAGAGATTGAACTTCTCTTCTTCTGCTTCATGAGTACATCCTGGATTCTGTGCTGGCTTCAGTGGCTTGCTGCTGATCTTTGTGTGGTTTCTCTGGGTAAGATGAAAATTATGGGGCACTAAGCTTTGCTCGAGATGTGTTTCTTCTGGGGTTGCCACTGTTGAAGCAACCTCTGTGATGGCAAGAGCAGGTTTTGTGGTCAGATAGCCCGTCCTCTGTCCTCTTCAGGCTTCAGTTTTCCCAAGCTCTCCTCTCGAAGGGATACCACTTGCTTGAGGGACTAATTGAGAGTCACGTGTCCTGTGAGATTCTCGTGGCTCAGTTTTGGCAAGGCTTTCCCCACTGAACCAAGCCAACAGGCATTGCCTTTATAATCGATGTTAGCAAATCTGTGTTGTCACTGACTTTATCTCAGGTGGGCATTGCCTTATTTTGCTATTCCATAAACCAAACCTCAGTAAATGCTAACACTTTGAGAAATAAATGAAGATCTTTCACACCCAAACAGGACATTTGGCGCTGAATGCTGCTTCATCTGGGGTTTCTGAAGAATTTCCCATTTACATCTTCTATCTATTCTGTTTGTTTCTTTGTTGATCAACTATCTGTCCTCAGCTTCTCAATCCAGGTTCATGCTCTGGGTCTGCTAAACATCCCCCCCCCCCAGCCTTTGGTTTTGGGACCACTCTGGCTCTCTGGACATTATCTTCAGATGCGATACATGATTCATGACTAATGTTGGGCCCACCTGAGCCAGTTCCTGGCTTCTTACATCAATTTTCTCTCCATCTACAAATCTGCCTTGTGGAAAGATATTTTATTGTTTTTTAAATATACTTTTGATGTTCTACATACATTGTGTAGAGGATCTATAGTGAGTTTACTTTTAAGGAAAAAGAGAAAGTCGTGCTTTCTTTAATTGGCTAATTCTCCCCCCACACTGTCCCCACTCTGCACACAGATGCTACTGATAGTTAGAAATCATACAGATGACCTGGTTCAGTGCACAGATGCTTCCCAGATGTTTCCTTATATTCTATAACATATACATGTTCATACCTTGAATAAGATTCGCACAATGTAAAATTCACCATGTCTTTTATTAAATTTATAGCTCTGTGTAATCCTTACCACTGTGCAGTTCTAGAACATTTACATCACTTCAAAGGTCAGCAGTCACTTCCCTTAGCCTGTGCCAGCTATGTTTTCTATCTTTGTGAGTTTGTCATTATAAAAGGAATCATGCAATATAAGAACTTTTGTGTCTGACCTCTTTCACTTAGTGTGTCTTCATGATTCATCCACATTGTAATTGTAGTTTCTTTTTATGATTAGATAATATTCTATTGTGTAGATATATCATATTTTATCCGTCATCATCATTGAGGAATTATTTCTACTTTTTGACTATTATTAGTAGTAGATAATGAATTTTTATTTAATACTAGCTTTTGTATACACCTAGGAATGCTATTACTCAATCATTCTTTATGATCTCTTCCATATTTATGACCATTACTTATGTTTGCTAAATTCACAAAATTCAAAGCCCATATGTGTAACTTAATCTCACAGGAATCTAAAGAAATCAAACAAGATGGTCACACCGCTGTGCTGAATTTCAAATTTTTATTCAGGAACATTTACTGGGAGAACAAATAAATATCTTGTGTTGAAGTAATAATGTGCTGTTTAAAAGTATAACGATATCTAAAAGAACTTCAGAAAACTTGTTCATCCCCCCAAAACACTACTTAGAAAGTATTGGTGAACAAATTATGCAGCTCTGTGAGCCCAAAGGATTTGGATTCTGCCCATTTTCCCTTGTTGTGGGTGAATAACAGAATGTAGCATCTTTCCCTTAGTGATTCTGAGTTGGCTAGCAATCTTCATTTTGTTGTTCTAGCCTCCAACAAGCCAATGAATAGATTAAGGAAAATGGATGGAAATTGGGATTTGAATCACTTCCTAATTGTTTTTACTCAGTTCAAATGACCACAGTTACCATACACACATTTTTCCCTACTAAGCAATCTCTAGATAAATGAAAACAGTCATCTTTTTAAAACATTCCCTCCATCTTTTTGCCATCCGCAAATAAGTAGCCCTGTGGTCTTCTAAATCCACATTAGCATTTTGCTATTGGGTTCTGAACTTGAAATCAAGCTGCTCATGAAGTTTGATGTCATCTGTTCTGTTGAGATTGTGTCTGATAACCACTGCATCAGAACTGTTGACAAAATGAGCTTCCTGTGTGTAAGGCAAGTTCCTATGCAGGAAGGGACATTTTAATAGCAGCATGCTGAATAATCGATTCTACTCTAACGTTCAGATCAATGTTATCTCTGAGATGTCTAAGTAGCTATTAAATATGAACAGAACAGGCCCAACAAGCAGAAAAATGAGCATGAGAATTGCTCTGGACCACAGCATGATGTTTCCAGTGCTTAAGAATGAAGACCTCGACCAATCCGGAAAAGTAACTTATTTTTTTTATTTTTTCTCATTAGTGGGTCTCAGTTAGTTAATTTCATTATGCTTTGCATTTTCTTATTTTACATATTTTGTTATTCAAGGGAAGAATACTATGTATTCCCTGTGGCCTATCTCCTGGGACTTTTAGAATTGTTTTTTGTTTGCTTTATACATCAAATAAATAAATTCTATGGGGCTGGAGTAATGGCTCAGTGGGTAACAGCACCTGAGAGAATCTGAGTTCAAATCCCCAGCACCCACATTAGAAGAACATGACCGGGTATGACTGTGGGTTCCTATAATTCCACTGTTGTGGGGAAGGGAGGGCCAGGCAATGACAGAATGACTGCAAGAGTTTGATGGCTCTGGTTCAATGAAAGACTTTAATCTCAAGGGAAAAAGGCTGCCCATGGTAGAGGAAGACATTCTATATTCACAGACATGTGCACATATACCACAGCCATATAACATGCAGAATAATGCACTTTATTTTAGTTGGTTTTAGGCTTATTAGAATAATTCCTCATATGCGCTTTCTTTATTGCTATCATTTTATCTTATACAACACATTTGACAAATTAATGAACTGATACTAGGCTATTATTATTGAAGTCCATTTTATTCGTTTATTTTCATTTTTGATCTACTGTTCTTTTTGTTTTTAGGACCTCATTAGAGACCACACTACATTTCTCTGAGTGTCGCTTAGATAAGACTGTTTCACAGGCTTCATTTGCTTTCTGAAATCTTGTTGGCACTGAAACTTCCAGCACAGGAATTTTGTAGGGCATCTGCTATTTGACACTATTCTGGGAAGATTTGGACAGATGTCTTTGACAGGGACTAAAGACAGGTGAAAGTTTTGATACCACCAAAGTCCAACCTGGTGAATGAATGAACTTTATCAGGGTTACATACAGCAGTATGGATTAGGGTTAGTTACAGGGACAGAAATGGCTCAAACACAGTGCTACCCCAAAGCCTACCACAAAAGCTAGGAGCCTGTAGCACATCTCACAGCCTGTCAGCAGTTCAACTGGTCGGAGAGTGTTTTTCCTAGGAAGCTTAGTTTGTCCAAACATTTCCAGGTAGTTAGGCTGGTCCCTATATTATCCAGGCATTTTAACTGGTCTGAAAGTCTTCTATGCAGCTTGTCTTTGTTTGAGAGAAGCCCTCAGCCATCCTTACTGCTTATATATGTTTGGGAATGTTACAAATATAGTGAATCTGTCAGTTTTAGGGACTTCCTGAAACTATTGAGGTTCCCTTTAGGATGCAATGTTTATCCTCCCTGCAAACACACAGTGTCTTAATGAGTTTCCTTCCAAGATCAACTGCTTTAACTGAGAGAAAATATCTATGCAGCAGCATCCCTAGCTGAGACTTCCCTGTTTTATTCATAATTAGACTACAGCTATGGAATCCTGGGATAAGGACCACAGATGCCAGAGGATCCTCTTGTCACATCATGCCAAGAGTCCAAGCACATGGCTTACCATGCATGCCTTAATGCCTGTCACAGGAAGGGTCCCTCAGGTTTGTCCACTGTACAGTTTGCCTTTTTTTTTTCTATTCCCTTCGAAAGAAATTATGATACATTGCTCATTCTTAGGGCATGGGCAGTTCCTTGTTGAGGGGCAGCTATATATATTAATTATTTGAAAGTTTTCCATAAGAGATGTATTTCTTCTCTCACATTTATTTATTCATTCAGTCATTTGCTCAATTGTTTATTTATTTTGAGCTGTGAGAATTTTAACATGTGTTTATAATTTGGATTATAATTTAGTTACTACATCCTTTGCTCATTGTTCTTTCAGTTGACTCCTTTGTTCATTTGCCAAATCTTTATGATAGTGTGTGTGTGTGTGTGTGTGTGTGTTTTGATCATTTTCTTACTGCCGTCTATTATCAAAATGCCTTAGGCTTAATTTTAAAATTTTATGGCATTTGTTCTAGAATCAACCATTGTCTCTGAGGTGCTTTGGTTTCTTTGTCAGAGAATATCATGGGAAACTAAGTCCTGAGTGCTAGGTGTACCCAACTAATAGGATGTTATTTGTTTTCAGGTCTTATTATATGAAAGTAAAACATACTAACTTACAAGTGTTAATATATCTGTAACCATTTTATATGTAGTTATATATATTTGTATATATATATACAAATATATATATATATATATATATATATATATATATATATATATATATATGAGTCATTATTAATACCTCTAGCCATACCCCACTACCGTGTGGATTGTTCTAGTCAATTCCATTGTTCATCCAATTGCTTTCCACACCAGGGTAAAAACCTAGCTCCCACCATGCATTCCTCTAGATGCTTTTCCACTTCTAGTTCATGTTCAGAGTGGTTTCATAGTTGTTCCCTCTACTCCTTGGGAAACAACTTTACTGCTTGTATCACCGCAATCCTGTTCCCTTCCCTTTGTATTAATCTGAGAGGCTCCACTCAGACAGGCTTAGGTACATCCCCACGTTTTCACTTGTATTATTTAGTTGTTTTATATATTTGTAATACAGCCAGATTCTCTTACCAAAATATACATTCCTTCATAATATTCCCTGGTCTCCCTACCCACGGATAACCTTTTTTCTTTCATTGCTTGTGTTGGGATTTCCTCTTGTACTCCGAGGCTCTGGATTTCTAGTTATAAACAATCACAACAACATATTGAGTAGTTTCATCATGGCAAAACTCTGGGCTTCCCCGTTCGGTTCTCCTCCTCCCACAAGCTCCTGGCAACTACCTGTCAGTTTAACATCTATAGCTTCACTTCCCCACCAGAATGTGACATAATTAGAGTTACATGGTATGTAACACTTTCAGATTTTCCTCTTTTGTTTATCAACATGCAGGTAAGATTCATGCCTGGCTGTGTTGTTTGATAGCTCGTTGCTTTGGATCACTGGATACTACTGTGTCTGTTGTCTAGAAATATTGCCGTTTGTTTACCCATTTGCTTGTTAAAGTACACTTCAGTTTGTGTTTGGGGCACTTGTGAATAAAGCAGCCCTAAACGTTTGACTGCAGGTTTCTGTGTGGAGATGACTTCAAACAAACTGTGTAAACTCCTGAGCTGTCAATTTATTTATTTATTTTTTCCAATCACAAAATAAGACTGTGTTTAGCTTTCTAAGATACTGTCAAGCTGTCGTTCCTCAAACTATTTTGTAGTTCCTCCAGCATTGGCACCTTTGCTTGATACCCACACCAATAGCTGGTACAGTCATTATTTTAGTCATTTTAATTGGTGTGTAACAATTAAGCTAAATTTTACTTAGTGAACATCCATGGCCAGTGTAAAAATGTCATGCCTCAAAACCACATAGATTTCTGACTCGATAATTTTAGTTGTTACAGGTCTCCTGTAGATAACACATTTCTATCATAGAATCTTGAATGTAAAACACAGAACCTTAATTAATATCTCTTACTTACTTTTTCTTTGAAGCCACCAGGTTCTAATTGAAGTAAAAATACTCTATCACTTGTTACCTTTGAGACTCTGTAAGCTATGAACCTAACTTACTTCATTTTCTTCAATTTTTAGAAGAGAGACAAAAGAGAAACACAGTAGATAAAGTTATATGAATTTAATGAGGTTCTGTAGGTAGAGCGGTGAACACGGTGCCTAGAACAGGGTGTTCACGGGCTCATTGTTACTGCCAGCACTACACTGATACTTCTAACATTCAATCTATAGAAGGCTCTCATTTCCTGGAAGCTGTATACTTTCTAGTCCCTCATTTTGGAACTACTTTGGTCTTTTTCATTGAACCATGCCTTGTAAAAAATAGAATAAACATATTTCACATTCATTACATTTTTTACAGCATGATTTCTTTCTACTCTGAAGAGCACAGTTGAAAGAGATATTTGCAGAGGTATCCTAAGTGCTATAACTCATTGCCTGCCGGCTACTTCTCATATAACTAATAATCCTTTATGTTTACTCAGTGTTTTGGGTTGAACTTAAGGCCAGATGTTTCACAGATGTTATCTCATTTGCTTCTGAGAGTCCCTTTCTGGATGAGGCGGGACAATCTTCACAACCTCATGATGTTGAGGAACTGAGGTATCTTGCCTCAAATTGCACAACATGCAAGGGAAGATGGAGGGTTTTGATGCAAGTTTTCCAGGTTTGCACTCACTGTTCTTTCTCAGAAACCAGAACCGGAGAGAGTCTTCCGATAGACATCGGAAGCCTCTAGCGATGTTATTCAGGAGTTCCCATAGATTCTGATCCACATGCTCAGCTCCATGGGGGACAAGGATCTCAAAGGAGCTACATGTTGTGTTCTTCAGGGATCTGAAGCAGTGAAGGCACTGACAACCCTCATGTCACCCTGGCTGCCTCCCACATGCAGTCCCACACATGTGTAACACCCCCAGGCCTGTTTCTAGAGCATCAGATAGTGAGACTTATCCCGCTTTCCCTACTTTAGGCCTAATTCAGGGGGCTCAGCCTCTAGCAGACTTGCTAATACTGTGATTCCACACTCTTGAGTTGTCCAGAGTTAGATATTCAGTCTAAGAGAGGTAAAGCAGTCTTCTCCTGGGAAAGACTTGAGAATCCGAGACAGCAAGTTTAAAAGATGTGAAATTGATGGTCTGGACATCTACTGCAGGAGCAAAAGAGCAGAGTTTTCATTTTATTTCAGCAAGAAAGGAAATGAGTATAAGCATGGCAAGGGAAGGAAATGGATGAACACACACACACACACACACACACACACACACGGTATCTATAAAAGAGGGAATTTCACCTCCACTCTTTAGTCCCTTTCAGAGGCATTGCTTCACTATTTTTGTGTGTTTCCTGAGGGGATCTTTGAAATTACTCTCTCCTTATCTCAACTAACATCAGTTTTGTCTCTTAATGTTCATGAACCCCAACTCCTTATGCAAAACTTGGCATTAAGCTGCAGCAATGCAGCTCTCAGCAGGAGTGTTAGCTCTCTCATGTGACTGGCTACCACTTAGCCACTTTGTGGATTCTGCACACCAGGGTGCACCCAGAGTACTTAAAAGCATTTCTGCCCTGATGGAAAACAAATGATCTTTCCAAGAGTCCCTGCCTCTTAGCAAGTCAGAAACTTCCTGGGTCTACTGTCTCAGTCCTCTTCCTCACCCAGGACTCTGCCCTTCCATCTTTTAGACTGTTTGTTCCTTGAAATGTACTGTGTACTAAGAACCAAAATATGAGGAGGGAGGAGGAAAGTGGGGAGAAAGAGAGAAATAGAAATGAGGGAGGGGGAAAGTGGAACATTTTGCTCTAAAGTTGAAATTATTTGTCTTCTATGAGGCTTCCCTTTTACATGTAAAAGATGGAGATAATTCTATTACATGGAGTTTTTTACATGGAGAGTTGTATGAAATGGAGCATGCATTTTTTAATGAAATGACGTAAGTGCCTGCTATAGTGAATGGTGTGTAATAGATACTAAGTAAACATTATTTACTTCCAGCTTTTTGAGGCAATTCATACTTGTTCTTCTTTATATTAAACAACAACTATTGTATCTATACTGTCCTGTATAATGGGCTTTCAAACACTAAGTTTGAAATCCGGGACTCAAAACCTAGGCCGATAGCTAGCTTTCTTTGTTCCTTCTTTCCTTCCTTCCTTCCTTCCTTCCTTCCTTCCTTCCTTCCTTCCTTCCTTCTTTCTTTTCTTTTCTTTTCTTTTCTTTTGCCTCTGATGAAATATCTCTGATAACTGCCCAGGATTCATTTATAATGAAGGCCTGAATTTTGGGCATGTGGCTGAACTGGTAGACTGTTTGCCCAGCATGCATGAATCCTTGGTTTTAATCGCTAGTACTATGCAAATTCAGTGTGGTGGCACACACCTACAGTCCTAGCACCTGGACAGTGGGCAAAGGAGGATCCGGAGTTCAATGTTAGCTCGAGTTAATTGGAATCTAAAAATTAAGTAACTATAACTTTAAAAAAATGTGGGCCTGTGCTACTCACCATTTCTTGTCTCTTACTATGTGAAACACTGTGATCCTGTCACTCAATTGTAGGTCTTGCTTTTATGGATATTGAATAAATCATAATATTCTTCATTATTAAGTTCTATGGGCTGGTGAAGATAAGAAATCTCCTGTGGTATATATCCCTTGGCAGGGGAAATACTGCTTTCAAAAGAAACCATTTTGATTTCAGGAAAGATAACTAGGCAGGTATCACTGTACAATCAGAGGGAATATGCCTTGTTCCCTGTAATTGGATATTATTCTTTCTTTCCTTGGTCAGCAGCCTCAGGACCATACAGACTGCAGGGGAGTGTGCTTGGAAAATGCCATCCGAGACTTCCTCTGCCTCTGCCATCCTTCCACTTCATCCTTCCTCCAGTAAGCCTCATTAGCGACTCAACTGCTCTTCTTCATGTTCAACCCTTCAACTTCGCAATCTTGTAAAGCAATGAAAAATAACTCAATTGGAAAAAAAAGTTTCCAATAGACACAGAACATTCAGAACACACAATGGTTTAACAGGTATTTTTTTTTTCTTCTGACAACCGTTCATTGGTGATAGTTCTGTGAGCATGAGTTCTGGGTAACTTTCTTTCTTCCCTTGCTCCTCAATTCTAAGCGTCATCTTCTCCTTCCCTGAGTCTGCTCATCTCTATGTTATAAGCTTTTCCTGACTCCATGGATTGCTCCTCTCCTTGATGATTTACTTAGTCACCACCACATACAAAAACCTCTGTTATTTTATGTACAGCACTTCAAAGATTAAAATACATTTGAATTTCATCCTCAAGGAATTCATATACCAGTCATGTTAATTTAACCTCTCATATTCACTAGTGTTAGGGATGTGATACACACATGTGCAAACGAACCCCAAGGCAACATGATTGAGTAGCACAGATCAATATTTTTTAAAACAAGAAATCACAGCTCATTAGATCACAGAAACAATTAGGCCATGACTAACATTTAAAAAAGCATAATTTAAATAGAAAATATTGGAGTGATTAACATGCAAGGATAGATTGTTTCTTTAATTTCAATTTAAATTATATCTATGGTGCATTCGTATGCATATGAGAAATAGAAAGAAAGAGAGTCAATATGCATAACAGGACGTGTTTGGAACTATGTACCTCATTCAAAACTTGAAACTCAATCTTATAAGGACCACATGAAGACATGCTTTTCAGACATGCTATGCATGTGTCAGTGAAGATCTGGATTCAACTGGTGTGTAATGGGACTGGGGAGTCCCTTTATGGTAGGCTCTGGAGTGCTGTTACTGCTGGTCGTCCAGGCAGGGGACAGATTGCTAAAAGGAGACACTGCCTCCAGGTAGATCCCAGGTAGTTCCTCTAAGCACTCCTTTGTGAGTTCAGTGTTGACAAGGACCAAGGTGGTAGCAAGGTCTTCCCTGTTCTGGCTTTTGGCTTTTAGTTGACAGCCTTGTACTGTCCCAAGCGCTGCTACTGTCCAGCTCCCAGGTGGTGCTGAACTCAAGAGCCTACAGACACATCAGAGCAGTCCTGCAAAGGTGTCGCTACTGCTCTGCTGTGACCTCCTGGGTCTTCATGGTGACTTGTTACCTCTCTCCATTGCGTTCACTTCTCTTTAGGATTTGCTGACCTCGCTCTTCCTCCGGGAAGCTTTTCTTAAACCCAGGGAGAACCTTCTCCCTCCTCATCCCCATCTCTCTTTTCCACACCCTTTTGCTTATGTCTCTTTACAGTTTTGCTAAACATAAATTGTGCTCTGGAAAAATCAGATTGGCGGCTGGAAACCAAACCGGGGCCTGACCAAACTGAACACAGAGGGCAGGGTCGGGCCCTTTGTCTTCTCTGAGCCTGAATTTCTTCATTATGGTGATGGACACTGGAGGAGATGGTCTCTAAAAAAATGCACATGGTACCCAGTAAACGGTGCTCATTTCACTAATTTTGATTCCTTATAGGTATCATTTTCTATTCCCTCTTTTGTTTCCTTCATTTAATCGTGTTTCTTGTTAGCAGTAAACTATTACCAATCTTTTGAATTGCCTTCCAATTTTTAAGTTCTCCCACAGTTGGTTGGTTTTGTTTTGTGTCTTTTTCCTACTCTTACCAGGAAAGAACCTCATTTTATGGCTGAGGGAAAGAGGCTCAGGAGGGCTTGACTGAAGGGTTTGCAGAGCCCAGGAGATAACCGACCGACTACAGAGATGTATGGGCTCCTCAGTGGTGTCCGCTCAGAGTTGGGACTCTTCAATTATGAGCCAGTTGATTGGAGGGTGTCAGGCCCATCTTGCAAGTCAATTCCCTTCTCTTTGGAAGGAGGAACCCCTTGGAGTCTGTTGGTTAACGGGAAAAGTGCTTACTCTGGGAAGAAGGCGGGGCAAGCCCGAACAAGCTGTCCCTGGGAACCTGCAGGCTCCCTTACTCCATATCGGAACCCCATTCTCCTCGGGGGAGACAGGAGAGGATTCCAAGGAAATTGGATACAGTTCTGTCGGTGGAGACAGCGGTGACACGTAGCTGCTTAGGGGTTGATCGTTGATCCTGCCTGCGGAGCGGGGCGCCCCTCCCCACCCCCATTCCCCTGGGTTTCACTCGGGCTCTTTGCAAAGGGAGAGGCCCTGCGCAGCCCCCTTCTCTGAGCGCAGGCTAGGAGCCCTGCGCCCTCTGGAGCCCCGGCAGCTTGTCCTCCACCGCGCAGGGGTGCGGGCTCTCCCCGCCGCCCCCACACGAGGCTCGCCCTCGCTCCCTCTTTCCAGCTCCACCAGCCGGAGCGCGCACACCGGGGCTCCCGCACGTGGGCGCGCGGGAGGCGGCGGCTGCTGCTGCCCGAGCCCAAGCCGGAGCAGGGCAGATCGCCCTCCATGCTGCGGGAGCCGTGGCCGCTTAGTGCTCACCCTCTCTCACCGCAAGCGGGCGAAGCAGCGGAGGGGAACCGGACGGTGACGCCAGTGGCGCAGAGGGCTGAAGCGACCCGGGTTCTGAGCGAAGGGCGCCTGCATCCCAGGAGCAGGCAGCCTGGCTGGGTCGTTTGCCCTTAGCTCCTGCCAGCGCTGAGGACCCCGGGCGGTACGATATCGTTGCGCTGCTTCTAGGCGGTGGCCAGGGACACCTTCTGCAGCCACTCGGCCCGCACTGGCCGTCCCCAATTACCTTCCACTTCAACCCGCAAGTCCTCGGATCACTCCCGGAGGACGCGTTGGGCCACCCGGGGCGGAGCCGGTGCCAAGTCCGAAGTCTGTCCCCAGCACAGTCAACTTCCCCGAGAGCCTCTCGGCCCGTGGCAGCCTGCGCCAGCCCCGGGAGCGATGCGCCCCCAGCCGGGCAGCGCGCCCTCTGCCAACTCGCCACCCATGGGATCCACTGCTCTCGGCCGCCCAGCTAGGAGCGCGTAGCTCTCGCAGTGCGGCCCAGAAGAGAAGTCAGAAACACTAAGGGGATTCGCAGACCCTACGTGCACCAGACTGCTGGGAACCCCTGAAGGGGAAGTCTCTGTATTGAGGGTGAGTAGCTGCTACTGCTGGTGTCCTTTCCCCCCAGATATCAGTTTGCAGGAATGCCGGGCAGATGCCAGAAAGTTAGGTCTCCTGCACCTATCCTGGAATTGGCAGCGGAGCAAAACATTGGTTCTTTACTAAAATCAAGGAAGAGCACCCTTCCCAAGGAGAAACAGGGCTTTTGAGAACAGGTCACAGACTATTCCCCATCAACTGGCCGTTGGGGCTTTTCAGCTTGCTTGCGCGTCCTGTAAGCGAGTGTAAGCGCTTGGAGATCTGCTGCTGCTGGGGCGCTGGAAGATTATGGGCAACCCCCAGTCCCTAAGAAGACGCTACGTGTACTTCGTTAAAGAGAAATGACTGCTGGAATATTAAGAGAGAATGTGGGAAAAGTCGATTGGGGGTACGAAAGAAAGGGAGCAAGGGAGAAGAGGGAGAGAGAGACTAGGAAAGAGGGGTCAGAAGAGGTGGCTGGAAGAAATGACAGGAGTGAATTATTTCTTGCTACTGAATTGAGCATGGGGGTACTTTTTACAAGATGAAGGTTTGCGGCAGGCTGATACAGGGCAGGCCGACCTAGACCAACAGGTGGCTTAGGCATGCTTCCTGTAGTTGGGTTCCTGTAGGAGAACCACTCGCTCTCCCACGGGGCCCTGGCTGGCTCTATCAACTTGCATGATAACATTTAAACATGGGTAAGGAAATGGGCTTTCTGAGCTCCAGCCCAATTTGGGCTGTGGGAGGCATCCAAATGCCTCCTGTAGGAAAACAGCAGCTCCTTTGTGTGTCTGGCTGAGGTTTCAACATACAGGCATCTGAGGGGCCTTTCAGCTGGGCGACTTGGACTTGTCTGTTCTTTGGACCTGAGCCCTGACTTTCTCCCTTGGTCCCTGGTGGCGGGTATTCTGTTTCCCAAGGCTAGGCTGAGAGCCAAATCTCAGTTTTGCTGCTCTGTACTCCAGTGGTAGGAGGGGAGCTTTAAAGAACACCAGGAAGCTTGCCTGTTGTAGTAGGGTAGCGGGCTGCTTGCCGGAGTACATTCTTTACCTGCCTCCCTTGTACTTTTATTCAGAAACTTTGACACGGATAGGTGTGAGTGTATGCTTGTATGTGCAAGTGAATGTGTGTACAGGTCGAGCTGGGGAGAGAGAGAGAGAGAGAGAGAGAGAGAGAGAGAGAGAGAGAGAGAGAGAGAGAGAGAGAGAGAGAGAGAGAGAGAGAGCATTGCTGCTGCCTAGACTTGGGAGAGGGTGTTTGTGCTTTCACTTTTCTCCTGAAGCCACCATCCTTCTGGTCTTCCCAGTGGATGTGCTGTTAGCACTCCACAGCAGCATCTACAGAAAGTATGCAATGTCTCCATCACAGATTGCCCATGACATATAGTATAGGGCCAACCACCCCTGACCGTGTGGTGTGTGTGTGTGTGTGTGTGTGCGTGTGCGACTTTGAAAAGGCAGACTTTAGAGTGAAAAGTGAGGCTGGAAATCAGACAGGGTGCATATCCTTGTTTGTATCTGGAGGGGGCATCAGCCGGAGCCTGCATCCATAGCAGGCTCTCAGCTTTTACTTGACTTGTGTTGAAGAATGTTAGCTGAATGGCTCTGAGCATCGATGGAGATGTGAGAAGGAAAAACTGTCCTAATATATATTTAGGAGACTCTGCCACCAGGTTGTAATGAGAAGTTTGAACCCTAGAATAAAGTGGTAGGCATCCTAAAGTGTGAAAGCACCTTCAACCATTAACACTGGGACCTATATTTTCCCTCCAGAAGAGGGTATTGGTCTTTGGTCTTGTTGCCTTTCTAAGTGTTTTTGTATTTCAGCAGGTAGTCTAAGTTTAGTTTTCTACTGGGTGAGAGCTCTCCTTGCTCTGGGTCTCTATCTGGGGATTTCTCATAGTTATTAAATAATGAAGTATCAGGCTTGACTTTTAGCATACACTTGCTGATTAGCATGACACCCATGTTTTGTCAGTGACACTGGGGAACCTGCCTCTGGGGTATCAAAAGGATGAAAGGACAGCAAAGTATTATGGATGACAAGGATACACAGAGAAACGTAAGGACAAAAACAAAAAAGCAAAATCAGGTAGATGCAGATAGAGAGCCGTAAGAGCAAACGCAAGGAGAGTGGGATGGATACAGAGACAGAGATAGAGAAAATGTGGACAAAAATTATAGGGTACCAGGACAAATTATTAGAAAAGGAAGGAAAGGGAGGGCAAAGAAATATAAGGAAGGAATTGGGTATAAAAGAATAGAATAAGACCCTGGAGGGTGGAACATCCAGATGGGAAAAACAAAGGAGACACAGGGATTGGATGCACATGCCTTTTGTATCTAATTTATATTAACCCAATACCATTCTAAGGAAGTTGACATAACCTGTATCCCTTCATGGTCAGCCAGTTTGTTAGTGTGCTTCTTTGAGGAGGCATGGGTGATTCAGAAATCATACACTGTTTAGGAACCCAGCTGCAGGGAAGGTGGTCAGATATGGGGAAACTGGACTCTTGGTAAATACACTGATGCGCAGTGCAGTTGTCTCTACCGCCTCCTCCTCCCAGAAGAAATGGTATCCACAGGACAGAAGAATGGGAGCCCAGGAACCTTTGACTGTGCCACTGATGATGTGTCCTCTCTTCAAAGAAGAGTAGAGAGAGGCTCTGGGAAGGGCAAGCGATGGGACCTCCTCGTTCCTCTGGGCGTGTGAGCCAGTGGAGACAGCGATAGACACATTTAATGAGTATTCCAGTAGATGCTGAAGAAGGTCATCGCTGGGCCCTCCTCTGAAAAACACAATGTAGACCTCCAATACTTTTCTCTAATTTGTTCCTGTATTTCCTCCTGGGAGATACGACTAACACATCCTTCTTGTATCACATCCTCCCCAGAAGAGCACATTTCTAGTGAATATCTCTTGATAAAAGGACAAGCCCAAGGAAGCGCTCAGCCAGGGTTACCTTTCCATAAGCCTCATTAATCACAGGAACTCCAGGGGACAGTAGACCGGCTCCTCTGGTTGACCTTGCTAGGGGTGTTTGTAACTAATGAATACTGGACAGTCAGTCAGCGGGACCTCATTCTAGCCACTCCTTATAAACAATTAGCCCATTTGGTGAGAAAAACCAATGCCACGGGTACTGTTATTGTCATTTGCATTTCATGGTGGAGGAGTCTGAGACTTACTGACATTCTATAGCTTTTCCCAGAGAAGCACATCTTTAGCTGTGGTTCAGTTAGAAGGCAGAAGTGCTAATGTTTTGAGCTCACATTTTAGTTGACTTAATCATGAGATCTCCATTATAGATCAGATTAGCACCTACCCTATTTACACAGATGAAGTCACTATACAGATTTTCCCCAAGCACTCCTACACTTTACCAGTTGAGGGGTAAAAGTGGCTGAAGAAATTGAGGGATGATGTGCCAGAAAGCCCACAGACATCAAATGCCAAATTGAGACCTGTACCTAGTATCTGGAGCTTCAGTATTTCTAGCTGACCAGTAGTTACTCTGTGTAGGACTAGGCACCAAGGTCATATAAACCTCTTAGTCAAAATGTAAGTAAGTTCCTGGACCCTCCTAGAGGCTCACTGAATTAAAACTTTAGGGCAGAGAGCCCAGAAATCTGTATTTTTAGTCCATGCCCTAAGCCTACATCTGCACAGTACCATTTGCCCCAATTATTCACAGCTCTTGGATTCTCACATTGTGGAGCCCTTCCAGACAGCTTCAGGAGATCTTTAAGCACCCCCTGCTTCAAGAAAATTTAAATACACAAAACAGCAGACTCTATATAGTTGGTGTACCGATCAACCACATAAGCAAACAGACCAGCTCACTTAAAAAGATCTGTGACAGCTCTCTGAGAAGTGCCACAAACATGTGGATCTTTGTTATATTTGTATTTTTTTAATCCTGTACTAACTGGAAAACATGTATCAGTGTTGGTATTTGTATTAAGACTTGATCCAGAAATGATGTCAAGAGTGAGGCCAAGGGTAAGCATCAGGCTGTCTCTGAGTTTAATAGAGCTAGTTGCATTCTGAGAAACATGCCTTCATCACCAGGATTCCCATCCCCTCTGAGCAGATCACTGCCTCATTCTGCAGGTAAAAAGGAGCCGTCACCCACGCTCTGGCTCTTTCTGGCCCACTTAAATTGTTTTCTCGGTGACCTCAACATCTTTTCTCTTCTGTTTCATTGAAATATGGCCAAAGGTGCCAGACGTCTTGTCCGACAAACTATTTTGTCATCTCTCCCTTTTCAGGTCCAAATTTATCTTTTGAATCTGTTGCTTTTAACCCTGACCTCTTATTCAAGGGTGGTAATTGAGCCTTGGGTAGCTGTGATAAGCAACTGCGTGGTATATGTATTTTAGATAGCTGTAGTCATTTGTGAATAGAATGCAAAGCAGAGAATAATTTATATTTACAGTGTCTGCATCCTTAATATGCTGGCCTTCATTTTCCTGTTTCAATGCTGAAAATGTTGAGAGTTTTGCATAGCAGTGGAGAAATAGGAGATGGCTAAAATTTGGGCACTTGAGTAGGGACAACTTGGGGTAAAGCCCACCTCCAGCTTGCTTGATTGTACTATGTTGTCTTGTTTATTAACTTTGCCAAACTTTTTTTTTTTCTGGAAGTTGAGACAATTGTAGGCTTCCAAGCCTTACCCTCTTATGTGGCTAAGGTGACCCAGCAAAGATCTTGTGTTGCTTTAGCTAGCGGTGTCTGGCTACAACTGAACATCAGCCACATGCGAGGCTCTTTTTAAACAAGGGTAAAAAGTGCCAACAAGGAGCTTAAGCAACTTGTCTGGGTACTATGAAGTCTAAAATTCTGAACTTACATTTTTTTCCACACACCCTTCTGTTGCATTGCTACAAATGTTTGCTTCTTTTTTTAACTTTATTTAATTTTATGTATGAGTGCTCTCTGCATGTACACCTGCATGTCAAAAGAGGGCATTAGATCCCATTGTAGATGGTCGTGAGCCACCATGTGGGTGCTAGGAATTGAACTCAGGATCTCTGGAAGAGCAGGCAATGCTCTTAACCACTGAGCCATCTCACCAGCCCTGTTTTCTTCTTTCTTAAATCTTAAGGCTGAGTGCTGATTTGTCTTTCCATAAACCCCACAGTGCAGACTGTCTTACAAGACAGGAGCCATCTTTGGAGACTTCTGGATGCTTGCTAAGTGGTCCAATGATCTCCAAACAGATACTTTAAGTTCCCAAGCATTGTCAGGGATTACTCTCTCCTGTTATTTTTTTGACTGAATTGTTAAAGCACAGATACTCTTTCTTTGGTGAAGATTCTACTATGACTCCCCCACCGCCCCGCCTCAGAATTGGGTTAGATGCTACAAAATGGTGCTCATTGACATGGTAGTACACCTCACTTCTTTGTACTTGAAACTGAGTCTCTATAGAAAATTTACTTTCCTGTACTTACTGGAAGTTGTTCTAGAAGCTGTAGAGTCATGTCTGGCATGCAGAAAGCGTTGAAAATATTTTGTGAATTGTTAAGTGAATTTGAGCTCATTCTGTGTGGCCTAGAAAAAGTGGCTGTTGCCCTTTACCATGAAAAGAAGAACCATCCAAACACTGGGACCCATATATACAATGTGTCCCAAAAGACACTTTTCTTTACCCAGAAGAATCAGAGGCAGGGGTGGGGTGGGGTAATAATGTCAGTAGCTGGTGATTAACTGTGGTGGGAGCTTTGGACAAGTTCCATTCTGATGTTGCTTAAGATGTAATTAGAAGGGACATTCTGATTTCTAAGTTAATGTGATTTTATCTGTACTTTTAATTAGTTTCTCAGAAAGACACTATTGTTTCTGAGCTCAAAAGTTTTAGAAATTAATAGGCTTCTGGAATGATAACGCAGTTTGGAGATATCTGGTCTTAGCAGCTTGAAGGAGAAAGGAGGAAACTGAGACTCAGCAAAGGGAAGGAACTTGCCTGAGGCTTCCCAGCAAGGTAGCATCAGATTCAGTGTGAGAGTCAGGGCTTCCTGGCTGCTAGCCCAGGACTCCTAATGGACAGCTGAGGATGATTAACGCATCTGTGGCCAGCTGCTCACTTGCACTGACTGAATGCATGTGAAAGTTGCAATCCCTACAGCCTACTCCCTGCAAAATTCTAAGATGAAACTCTGTGGAAAGGAACTGGGCAAAACAGGTCTAAAAGCCTTTTTCCGATGTAGACTCCAAATGTTAAAGAGGCTCATGAGAGACCTTTTTGGCAGGTGCTGTTGGTGAGGCCATCCTGACTTGCTGGACTCATAATCTGCAAAGAGAGAACAGAGACAGGGACGTTCCTATGCTGGTCATGTTTGTGGTATCTGAACAATTGAAGATGTATGGCCTTTTGTTGTCAAGCTCCTGATACCTGGCCTCACATGGGAAGCAGGCACTTGGAACCATTCTCTCTACCTGTAGGATGCCATAGGGTGTGATGGAGTATGTAGGTTATGAATCAGCTTAAATGCATCCTTAGACACAGAAATGTGTGCAGTGTACTGGGATATTGTTAACACAAAAATCTTTATCACACGGTGTCAATATTATGGAGACAGTAAGACACAGATCATTGATGTGATATATTGTGAACGATCCTCTGAAAACATTATAATCAGTGCTGACAAGTCAGAGGAAATATCTCAACCTAGCACCTCCCCTGCATCCCAAAAGCCTTGCCACACTAACCCACAGTAACTAACAGGGACTATAATGATTCAGAAGGAGGAGGCACGCATAGTAATTCTCCTCGCCTCTCCACCACAATCAATCTGGAGCTTTAGTACTATTGTTTTGCTTCGCTACCTAAGGGTTAGCTCTAAGGGGTTATCACCTTTCTGCAGCCCTAACAACAGAAAAAAAAAATGATTCCTTTACTACCTTGCGTAATTCCCTAACAGCCTTCCATCCATTAAAGGCTAATTCTTTGGGATTTAATTTAGCATTCTCTCTGGTCTTATGAGGAAATGTAAAGTTTCCTAAGTGGGATATTATAGCCATCTGGACCTTGCATCTCACCCCACGTCTTTGCAGAGGCCTTTTAGCAGGCACTGAAGATAAATTCTACCTGCTCTGTCAGCGCCAGCTGCTGAAGCCTCCACTTCTGGTCCTTCTGTCACTTATTGCGTACTTGGTTTGCCAACACGTTTCTAAGCTCTGTAGGTGTATGTTTCTCATTCCACATACCAAGCATGTATGAGGATTAGCAACATACTATATGGGGCAGAGGAGAGGGCTCATGTGGTGAAGTGGGTGGGTGGTGCAGAAACAGAAGGACCCAAGTTTGGATTTTTAGCACCCATATCAAAGCTGGATGTGATGAAGTTTATCTCTGCTCTAGCCCTCAGAGAGCGGAGATTGGAGAGTGGAGATAGACAGAGCAAGTGGCTATGCAGGCTAGACACTCTAGGCTGTTGGAGAGCTCCAGATTTAGAGAGAGATATTGTCTTAAGATGAAAGGTGGAGAAATAAAGGATGGCACCATGCATTGACCTCTGGCTTTTGCACGTATGAACATGTGCACGCACACACACACACACACACACACACAGAGAGAGAGAGAGAGAGAGAGAGAGAGCACATAGATCATTGGAACCAACATAGAATGGCAATGTAGAGGAGCGGTGACATCTCTCCCTTTACCTTTGTCCCAGACAATAAACCCTCTGAGTTGGATATGTAGTGAACACAAAGGAAATGACCCAAATAGAGTTAATCCTCCAGGCTAGAGAAAGTTGACTTGTGGTTAACCTTCACTGCTGTAACCAGAAGACCAAGTATTTAAATTTAAATTTTAAGTTTTCAAGCTAGCACTAGTTCAATTATTCAGAAATCTACAGCTCTAAAGAAGCCTGGAGACTGCCTATTTCCATGGCTTTCAGACATCTATGACATATATTGTGAAGGATATTTTATACTGTTATTTTGTACACACACACCCAGAAAAGTTAACAAATGTCCTTAAAGTAGGCCATGTGCCACGCAAATATCTCTTCCATGTTCTCTCACCCATGGCACAAATAGACATATATGATATATGCAGAGATAATAAAAGTCAGCGAATATTTACCAAGACTAGAGGGTTATAATCTCATATTTTCCACTCTATTCCTTCCAGTCTATATTTTAAATTTCCCACATGACTTAGGAGTTGTTGGTATAATTATGCTAGTCAGTTTGTGTCATTGTGACAAACTCCCCAGGAAAGCACACTTCCAAGGAGGGAGTGGTTATTCTGGCTCAGGGTTTCAGATGTTTTAGTCCTTGATGGGTTGGACCTTTGACTTCTGAGCCAGTGATGGAAGATAGGGGATGGGGCAAAGATGCTCCCTTCAGAACCAGGATGTAAAAGAGATATGTTTCTCCCTTCTCCTTTGTAGACCCATCCCAATAACCCAACATTCTCTAAGTGAGTCCTCTTCTTAAAGCTACCAGCATATCCCAATGGAACCATGGTCTTGGGGCTTACCTACTAACACATAGGGCTTTGGAGGATATTTCAGATACAAGCCATAAGATCTATATTTTGGAAAGTGTTGTCATCTGATGCTATAGACTTTTACAGGTGGAGGGAGAAAGTGAAACCCAGAGAGAATCCCTACTTTGTTCAGGATCACCTGACAAGGTAGGGGTGGATGTGATTAGAACCAAGGTTCCCAATACCACCTCAAACCTCTGAGTGACAGTGTCCCCAGTGATGGACTCTAGCCATTAATTAGCTTCAGTGTGACAGTAGATTAGTTTCATTGATTGCTCATGTATCTGTCTTTTCATTTGGCTTTGACCTCCACTGTCCTAATGTGTGGTTTATTTTATGAAGTTGTACTGACAAAATTCATATTTGATATATGGGCTTGGATGAATATGTTTGTTCATTTTATATTGCTGTAACTGAATGTCACATACTACTTAATTTGTAGAAAAGTTTATTTAAGTTAGATTTCACAGCCCATCATTCCAAGAGCTTAACCCCAGAACACTTGGTATTTGTTGTGTGTGTGTGTGTGTGTGTGTTTATTATGGTCATAAATATCACATGGCAAGACAGACTGAACAAACCCAAGATACTTACCTTAGCAAAGTATAGAATGGATTTTTTTCATGAAGGCACTGTCCTGTGAGCCAGTCACCTTCCAGGGATATCATCTCCCAATACGACTGCCCTGAAAAATAAGTTTCAAAAGAGAAAATTGGGGTGCATTTAAAGACTATATTTGTATTTGTACTTTTATTTTTTCCATTTTATTGTCGAAAAAAGATCTTTTTCACATACTTTATATCCTTATTATGGCTTCTCTTTTCTCAATTCCTATAAGTTTCTCCCCACTATTCCTTCCTTCTGGATCTGTTGAGGAATATTTGTTTAACTATGTAAAGATGTGTTGCATTTGTTTAATTATGTAAGAATATGTTGCTGCTTTATCTTGCCTGATTAAGAAGCCTGATTGGTCTACTAAAAAGTTGTACAGTCAATCGCAAGACAGGAGGTATAGGTGGAATTTCCATATGGGGAGAGTAAGAAAGAGGAAGAATTTAGGCTTGAAAAAGGAAGAAAGAAAAGGAGTAAAAGGAAGTAGTGAAACAAACCTAAGGCAGAACATTTATAACTAATAATTAATTGCCATGTCTTTATTGCGGAGCTGGTTGGCAGTCCAAAGAAAATTCCAAAGATCCAAGCCTTCTGTCTCTCATTAGAAAACAGAGAGGCTACTAAGGGATGACTAAGAAATAAATACAACAAAAATGAACACATTCAAATAGGACAAAGCAAACAGAAGGGAAAGAGCCTAGGAGAAGGCATAATAAACAGACACTTGTTTGCAAGATCAGGTATTCCATGAAAACACTAACAAGCCAGGATACACGCACAAAGGACCTGTAGGGTAAAAAGAGAGAAGAAAAAAATAAAAATAAAATGAAATAAGAATAATGAGATAGAATTTTAAAAATGAACTCCCTCCCCCCCGCCCCCCCCCCCCGTATGACATTATGAGACAAGGAACCTTCAAAGATGACACCAAGCTTGTTTTCTGTTGGTCATCTATTGCGGGACATGCAACTCACCATTCAGAATAGTTTGCTTATATGTTTTTCTTTGGGTTCACCTTCTTATTTAGCTTCTCTAGAATCACGAATAGTTTGCTCCCTAGTGAGACCCTGTTAGAGGAAACCAAATTTTCTTTTCTTTTTTTTCTTGTCGTCTTCTTCTTCTTCTTCTTCTTCTTCTTCTTCTTCTTCTTCTTCTTCTTCTTCTTCTTCTTCTTCTTCTTCTTCTTCTTCTTCTTCTTCTTCTTCTTCTTCTTTTTGAGACAGGGTTTCTCTGTGACTTTGGAATCTATCCTGGAACTAGCTCTTGTAGACCAAGATGGCCTCAAACTCAGAGATCCGCCTGCCTCTGCCTTCCAAGTGCTGGGATTAAAGGTGTGCACCACCACCACCTGGCAAGAAAACCAAATTTTCATTTGCAAGTGGTTTTCAATTGGAGACGGCTTCTGGGTTAGGGGTGAAAGCACGAATCTCCTTCTCCTTTCAGCTCTAGGATCTATCTGATACAGACTTGTGCAGGTCCTGTGCAAGCTGCCTCAGTCTCTGAGTTCATACGCGCTTTGATCCTGTTGATTTAGAGGACCATGTTTCCTTGGTTTCCTCTACATCCTCTGGCTCTTCTGCAAGGTTCCCTGAGCCCTTGGGGGGAGGGGATGTGATGGTGACATACCATTAATGCGGGAGGAGATTGTTCTCATTGGCATAATGTCTGACTGTGGATCTCTGTATGTGTTCCCATCTGCTGAATGAGGAAGCCTCTCAGATGATGGTTGAACATGATCACATATTCCTTTCTGGGTCAGAAATACCCCATTCAGATGATTTTTTTTTTTTAGTTCCATTACCTGCAATGTGGTACATTTACATAATGGCACATTACTCGGTCATATAAAAAATGAAATCTGTGAGCCTTCTTAAGAAATTGTGCCATCCAGATTATCGTCTGTGAGACTCTGTGCCACATCAGATATCTGACTTCTTTATATTAGCTGTTACAACTGGCACTGCCCCGCTGGGTCCTATGGTACTGTGTTCTTGACAACACGGAATGTATTGAGTTTTTCATGCTTGCCTTCATGATAGATGGGCTATGGTAGGGATATTATTATTTTGTCTTATAGTAATTTTTGTTTGAAAATTTTATACATGTATACAATTTGTCTCAGTGTTTCTAAATCTACTCCTCACCCTCAGTTCTTTCCTGTGAAAACATCTCCTTCCTAACTTCTTCATATTCTCTTTTGAAGCCATAAACCATAATGACAATCGGTGTGCTTATCTGAACAGGGTGTGTGTGTGTGTATTTCTCTCTCTCTCTTTCTCTCTCTCTCTCTCTCTCTCTCTCTCTCTCTCTCTCTCTCTCTCTCTGTGTGTGTGTGTGTGCGCGCGCGCGTGCGCACATGTGTGATTACAGGTGCCTGTAGAGGCCAGCATTAGCTTAGCTTCACCCAGAGCAAATTGAGGACAGGACAGTAAACGGTCATGAGTAACTGAGGAGTTAGCTGGATGTTGCCCAGCAGGTGTAGGCTGAAAGAGCTTTCTTCATAGAAGGAAGAGTGAGGAAAGAGGTGTGTGTGATGCTCTGTGCTTCACATTTGAAAACGAACAGAGAAAACAGTGGGGATGAGAGTGGAGAGTACTGAAAAGCATGCAGATCCCAGGAGGGGGCTGCACTGGTCCAGAGCACAGCTATGTAATAAACGCGAAACCCTGCATCATCTCAACTGCCCAGGCCTCATTTTCTGGATGGTGTAGTAAAGAAGCTTACATGGCTATTATTTTAAAAAATGCATTTCTGTTACTGAACTCAGTAGTTTTCAGTGAAATTTTTTTTGCCTATTAATCCTGCTGAGATTATGAGAGGCACTGATTTGTCCCCTGTGAACAAGTATTTCATGAAGAAACACACATGACTGAAGAAATGCAGGAGAACCCAATCTCTCTTGCCTGTGAGTGGAAGGTAATAGCAGAGATTGAGGCAGGCATAGGGACAGTACTAGGCAGAGCACTCAGTGGAGGTGAATTTCCAATCAGTCGAGAATTTTCATACCGCCAAAGTAGTAGGAAATTGCACTTTATACTGAAAGTTATAGGCTGTTATCATTTTAAAAATCAGTTTGTTTGATCAAAGCAGGAGGCTGAAATTACACTGTGGAGAATTAACACTCTCCCCATCCTACTTATAGAACCTTCTCCTATGATTTTCCCAGCATTCCCTCCACTCTTATAAAGAGCCAACTAAAGAGAGATTGAACACACAAGCTGGAAGTGCATTAATCTATTTTTGTTGAATAAAATATACCCCCTTAATAGCAAAAGTGAACCTTAAATCCTTGCAAGACTTTCAGTTCCAGACGTGATGAAGACTATTTTAGGGTAGATATATGTATCCAGTGCCACTTAATTTCAAGAAAATATTTATGTTGAATGATTTTTATGTGTGCATTTATTTCTGTTAAAGAAAACTGCAGCAATGAAAAATAGTATCCGGACAGTTTTCTCTTTCGGCTGCAAGCATCACTCAGAGTGGAATCCTTTTTGCACTCAAATTGGGCCTGCCAGCTCTAAAGAGGGCAGTTGAGATAATATGATAAACTGGCCCGTGTGTTCAATCTTAGCTCATCAAGGCTGCATCAGAGCTGACATTTCTGTACAGTGTGACTTGATGCTCTGATTACAAATTGGTCTTGAGCAGCCAGAGGCTTTGTAATTGCATTCTCTGACGGACTGTGCTTGTATCATTAGGTCTGTTTTGGTTTTGAAACCCGGAGGAAGAAATATGTTCCTGATTCCATTCTCTTGTTTCAGATTGTAACAGAAACTGACATTCATCCAGAAAAGGATGTAACTTATTATATGAAAAATTAAAGCCTTTTTATCTTCCTCTGAGACAAAGTTGATAACATTGTTTTGTCCTTCTGGGTCTTAAAGGTTTCAAATAAATTAAGAATTTTAAGAAGAGCAGGATTGAGGGTATAGCTCAGTATACCTATTGGGTGCTCGTTTAAAATTCGTGAAGCCCTGGGTTCCATTCCTACCAGCATCCTCACATCCTCACCTGGTGTGCTGCTGCAAGCCTATAATCCCAGCGAAGGCAAGAGAATCAATAGTGCCCTCTTCTACTCCACAGTGAGTTCCAGGCCAGCCTGGGACACACAAGACCCTGTCTCAAGATACAACAAAATATTAAAATAAGAATATCATTGTGTATTTATATTTCTTAACATTTACTATAATAAGTAGATGAATCATTGTGGAAAAGTGAACATATATAGTTCTGTAACCTTCGTACATTCATTAAATAATTGTCTTAAAATATATATAGTATTTTGTGTGCATGTTCATGTTCACAGGCACAGGCAGTATGCATGCTGGTGCATGTGTGCTGTGGCGGCACATGTGTAGGGATCAGAGGGCAACTCTTAAGGGTTGGTTCTTTCCTGCCTTTACCTGGGCTCTGGGGATGTGACTCAGATTATCAGGCTTGTGTGGCAAGTACTTCTATTCATTGAGTCATCTCACCAGCCATCATTTAATAACTCTGTTTAATTTACTTTTGTAAACTTTATACACGGTGAGATTGATAGTAATCATTTTTTTTAATCAATGACCTTTAATGCATGTGGTCCTGGGGAATACCTTTGGAGAGTCTAGATAGAGTATGTACTGCTCAGAGTAGATTGAGACTAATGAACACTGTATGTAATTAAGATTTAAAGTATTAATGTAGGTTTGAAACTGAGGATTCAGTGACTGAAGTTGTCAGCTCCATTTGAAGAAAAACAAACCGGTTTTACATTCAAGCACCTCGACAGCCAATGCAGAGCACTTTGCTTTTGAGCATCAACGTTCCAGGTGAGGGGTTCTTTAGCAAACACTGGAGGGATGTCCTATAATTTGGTGCTGGCATGGTCTATTTAAGATAATATATGATCTTCAGACTCTGCCCCACTAGTCCTTAACTCCCAACCTGATTGACATCTGCACATCTACAGTATCAGGTTGTGACCCATATTCTAGACCTCTCTTTAAGTTCAGTTAATTTGCTTACAGTGATGAATGTGTGTGTGTACATGCACACAACACACATGCACACATGCTAAACCTGTTTACTGATTTATTATAAATACCCCAGATTACAGAGGGTGTAGGTGAGCCAATGAACAAACTGATGAAAGATGCCCTAACATGCTGTTTTGGGTAAGAGCACATGGGGTTTCCAGACTCTCTCTCTGAATGCCACCCTCTTGGTATCTCCTTTTGTTCAGCAATGCAGAGGCTCTCTAAAATTAGTGCTTTGAGGGCATCTTTATTTCATAGGCATGAATGATAAAGTCATTGATAATTGGAATCAATTTGCCTTTTAACCTCTCTGCCTTCAGAGGTGAGAGTGTGGGGATTAGATATTCAACCTCAAGAAACTGGTCTATTACCCTGGCTGTGAGTCCCTAGCTTGAGTTATTAAAAAGCCTAATAAGGATTATCACCTCAGAAACAAGGTTCTGGAGCTATACCTGATATTTCTATGGTATAGGGATTTATGAAGGCCTTGAGAGAGCCCTTATATGCAAACATACTCTCCTAGTATATTTGTCTACAGGGCCTTAGAAGCTCAAACCATGAGGCAAAGAACACATATTGAGTAGAGTAGTACATTTGGGTGATGCTTCCAATGTTCTATTGGAGAGTCAGTGTTACATGACCACAGATGCAGAAAATTCAGCATGACTGTTTGTACGTTAAGGTCAGTGTACTGAAATTGGATCACAGGTGATTCTGTTTTGTTTTTGTTTTCATTGTTAAATTTGGAGGGAAGAGGGGAAAATTTCATTTACACTAAATACTTAAAAAAAAATCCTGAAATCTTAAAGTAAAACCCAAATGGAATGGTGCTGAGCCAGTAGCAACTGAGAAAGGTAGAAACCATTCAGACTACAAATAACCATGTAGAAATGCAACTATCCATTCATATCAGCCTTGAGCAAGCACTTGTGAGACGGCATCAAGGGAGCTGAGCCCAGGAGCCCTAAACACATGCCTGAAACACGGCCATGGGTCCCCAGCTTAATGACTTCCACTTCTAGCAAAATCAGTTGCAAATCTCTCTCTGGAAAAAGCTTCCTGTGTAGACTGATAGTAATCCCATGGGTGAATATATAAAAGGGGATTCCACAATCAAAAGTTTCAAAGATATGCAAGAAAGGCACCCATTGTCAGTTAGAAATACCAGAAAGAAAACCAAGCAGAAAGCTGGGCTTAGCCTCTGAGAATTTCCAGGAGCAGACTTCGCAGATTTAGAACAGAAAGCAGCTGTATATGAATGTTTAAAGAAGGAACAAAAGATAGTTCTTTAAAATGTGAGCCGCACAAAAGACCATATGAAATGCTTGTGAATATTTTATAAAGAACTGGATCCTATGCCTTTTCCAAAGAAAATGTCAATAGAATAAAAAGCTTAATGGGTAGATGAATAGCACCATAGAAATGAAGTTAAAGGAAGATAAGGTGTTACTCCAGAATTCTGCATGCAGACAGGAGGTTACTCTAAGAGGGATGGATGTTGAGAGATAGGACAAAGACCTGTGAGTCTTTTCAGCAGAGAAAGTCACTAGCGTCTGAGCCTGATTGGCCTAGAAACTACTGGGTGGAAGAAGAGAATCAGTTTCCACAAGTCGTCCTCCAAATTCCACATACAAGTCATGGAAATCACCCCTACACCCCACACAGACAACAAACAAACAAACAAACAAACAAATGTAAAATTTGCTTTTGAAGTTAAGAGATAGGCTAAATTGAAAAGTGTGTTCTATAAATGGTTAGGGATTCACGTATGGAGACACAATGTTTAGTAATAGCTGAGAATTTCCTGAAGGGAATGATATTTATCTACAGGTACAGGGAGTTCAATAAGTATACATAAAATGTGAAGTCTATTAACAGACACATTTTAAAGAAATTGAAATGTGGACCATAGGAAAAGATCTTAAGAGCACCCAGAGAACAGAAGACCCCTCCCCACTTACCCACAAATAACACAATAGCATCTTCAATGGCCTGGATACCACCATCAAGATTGTAAGAGAAAGTAACTATTGAACTGTGGTTGTCTCCCTGTCCACAGGAAGAAAATAAAATACATTCCTGGAGAGACAGGACCTCACCTAGGAAATATCTAGAAAGGACACTTGCAAAAGATAGGCAGCCGTAGAGTAAGGTATGAGAACAGGATGGTATATGGGTAAAATAAAAATAAAAAACCATAAATGATGTCATTTTTTTTCCTTTTGTAGTATTCCATTGTGTAAATGAACCATGTTTTCTTTATCCATTCTTTGGCCGAGGGGCATTTAGGTTGTTTCTAGGTTCTGACTTTTACTAATAAAGCTGCTATGAACATAGTTGAGCACATGTCCTTATGGTATAATTGAGCAAACTTTGGGTATATACCCAGAAGTGGTATTACTGGTTTTAAGGTAGGTTGTTTCCTAATTTTCTGAGAAATCGCCATACTGATTTCCAAAGCAGCTGTACCAGTCTGTACTTCCACAAGCAATGGAGGAGATAATGATATCTTGAAATTTGCAGACAAATGGATGGATCTAGAAAACATCATATTGAGTGAGGTAATCTAGACCTAGAAAAACAAATATAATATGTACTCACTCATAAGTGGTTTTTAAACATAAAGCAAAGAGAAACCAGTCTATAATTTACAACCCCAGAGAACCTAGACAACACAGAGTACCCTAAGAAAGACATACGTGGATCTAACCTACATGGGAAGGAGAAAAAGATGAGATCACTGAAGTAAATTGGAAGCATGGGGATCATGGGAGAGGGTGGGGGGAAGAAAGGGAGGGAGGGAAGTAGAGAAAAACATATAGCTTAATAAAAACAATTTTAAAAAGTAAATGAGCATAAACCTTGTAAAATCTGAGAAAATGGTACTGTTCTACCTTTGTGTTTTTTTATGGAGAAGAGTAACAGGGCACTAACTGTAAGATCATATACTTTGATAACCAGACAATGCTAAACTCACCTACAGTTCAGTCAGTCTGGTGTTGGACATATTTAGCCTTCAGTAAGAGTGACTGCTGCTGGAGATTTGGACTTTAGAAGGCTGTGTATTGGTATGGAACTAACTTAGGCAGATTTTTGTGAGTTGAAAAGTGGTTTCTGGGACTGCAGATATGACACAGCAATTAAGAACACACACTGTTATTTCAGAGGACCCAGGTTTGGCTCCCAGCACCCTCATCAGGTGTCTTCCAATTTTCTGCAAGTGCCAGGGAAACTCAATGCATCTGTTGTCCTTGGACACAGCAACCATGCAGGAATACCCCATCCATATGTACATATACATAATTGGAAGAAATAAATCCAGTTATTGTGATGATGGTGACAGAATCATCTGTTTTTGGGGGGATAAAAAAATTATTAACACTTGAGTAAATCATGCTCACTCCATCTAAGAAACAAAATGGTTTACTTCCTTGCCCAAGAGATTGTAATATGTGAAATAAGCTAGACTTGGGACTCAGATAAAAATTCCATGGTCTTTCCTCATAAAATCTAGAGTCAAATGTAAATTGACAAGAAGGCATAAAGGGTTAACTATTTGAGGGGAGGAAAGGAACAGCAAGTGTTTGTGTGTGTGTGTGTGTGTGTGTGTGTATGAGAGAGAGAGAGAGAGAGAGACAGACAGACAGACAGACAGAGACAGAGCGCAGGATTGAGTGAGATTAAAACTATATGAATATTAAAATTATAACCATGTACAGCCAAGTCAGAGTACTTTTGGTTATTGAAACATCCTTGCACTATATTTATCTTGCTATATGTACATAGATATGTATATATATTGATATTTGTCTTACCAGGAAATAAGTTACCAGTTATGGTGTGGTAGATCACGGATCTGAACATGGGTCTTTCTGCTCTGAAGTCTGCTATCAGCATAAGATGTCTTATAGTACAGAGCCAATTCTAAGGGAGACAGAGGCAGGCAGATCTCTGAGTTTGAGGCCAGCTTGGTCTACAGAGTGAGTTCCAGGATGACCAGGACTACACAGAGAAGCCCTGCCACAAAAAGCAACCCAAAGGTGGTTAAAAGGCATAAGAAGTCATCTCCTCCCTACACAGTTTACTAATGTCTTTCCTTTTCATCTCTCTATTTTAGAGAAAGGGGATCAGTTGGCAAACCAGAAACCTGGGCTTATGTCTGACTTCTCTCATTGACTCCTCTTCTGCCATGTAGTTTTTCCTTTTCTTACCAATCTGACTACTTCAGCAGGTGCATTTGAATCTCATAGTTCCTAAATTTAGAGTTACTTGGGACACTTAAAAAAATAAACAACTAGGTGCTGAAGACTGATCCCCAGATTTTTAATTCAGTATGTCTGGAGCTGGCCAGAGGATTTGCACCCTACCCAGTTCCCAGCAAGCCTGGAACTGTTCATCTGAGGACCATACTTTGCAGCCCCCTTGGCTAGTTTTCCTAGGACTCTGATGCCCTGGACAATAAGGGCATCGCCATGATCTTTCTCAGTACTTTGCTTCGTTACTCTCTCTTGCACAGATGTCTTAGAACTTTCATGCCATTGACATCTTTTATCTCTAATCAAGTGTAAGAAATGGAAAGTTTTGTAGTCTAGTGTGTCTGATATATGCAGCAGTTAAGGTGATGATTTAGGAGGGGTGCTACCATCTCTGTTAAATTTGTTATTTGAAATTCTAGAAATTGCCCCACGTCTTACCTTCTTTTCTCTCCCTAATGTCCCAGCCCAACAATAAATAAATAAATAGATAGATAGATAGATAGATAGATAGATAGATAGATAGATAGATAAAACACAAAATGGAAAGAATAACTTAAGGTAAGTTATTACAAATTATATAATATATTGAATTAATAGAGTTGATTCATCTCAGAGACTATGATGTTAATACATCATACAGTATACTGATATTTTTATCTAATCAGACCTTATATGATTTTATCTATTTGTTCTCAAAATATAAGCACTTGAAATATTTATAAAATCTGTTTCAACTTCAATAATTGAACCTATCTGTCTTTAAACCTTAAAAAATAAACAAGCGATAGAGGAGAGGGTGCCTGAACTGTGGCCTTACCTTGTAGTCAGATTGATGACTATCTTAAATGTCACCATAGAACCTTCATCCAGAAGCTGTTGGAAACAAGGCAGAGACCTGCATTGGAGCACTGGACTTAGCTCCCAAAGTCCAGTTGAAGAGTGGGAGGAGTGAGAATATGAGCAAAGAGATCAAGACCATGATGGGATCACCCACTGAAACAGTCTACCTGAGCTAATGGGAGCTCAGCAACTCCAGTCAGACAGGGAAGGAAACAGCATAGGTTCAAACTAGTCCCTCTGAATGTGGTGACAGTTGTGTGGCTGGGGCAGACTGCAGGGCCACTGGCAGTGGCACCAGGATTTATCCCTACTGCTTGTACTATTTTTTTTTGAAACCTATTCTCTTTGGATGGACACCTTGCTCAGCCTAGATATAGTAGGGATGGCACTAGATCTTCCTCAGAGCAATGTGCCTTACCTTCTCTGAGGAGTGGATGAGGATGTGGAAGGAGTGAGAACTGGGATTGGTATGTAAAATGAAAAATGATAAGTTCTTTTCTTTTTTAAAAAAATTATTCTTTACCTTCAGTAATAATCCCATTACTAGTGTTTCCAAATTGCTTGCAGGAGTTACCATATCATTACTAACTATAACCCTGTGAGATCATTAGAAACATAGAAACAAACAATCAAAAATATTCTAATATAACAGAAAAAAGAAACAAAAAATGTGGGTACCTGTCTAAGGTCATGAGCTAAACCATGTTGGATTCCATGGTGAACTTCTGTATCAAAATCCATACATAGTTTATCCAGGCCAGATGTTACAGGCCTATAATCGCAGTTACTCTGCAGGCTGAATCAAGAAGATGGAAAGTTCATGGCACATTTTGAGCTACAGAGTGAGTTCAAGGTCAGTCTGAACAAGTTAGTAAGATACTGCCTCAACATAAACAGTAAAAACAAAACCAGGGGATGTAGCTGGGTGGTCGAACACTTACCTAGCCTGTGTAAGTCCCTTAGCCCAATCTCCAGTGCTAATTAACACCACATGCCCCATAATTGTGTATATTTGGGTTAGAGAATCTTAATGACTAAAGAAGCTTCAGAGATCAGTTAATCCAAGAGACAGACTCAGCCATCATAAAAGGTGGAATATGCCGTCAAGTTTATCAGTGAGTGTAAGTATAATCAGTAACGATAGGACCGCCTATAACTTCAACTGAATCATTGATGCAGGATGCTTTATTGTATTGTCACATTTCTATCTCAGTATCTTGCACACAGTAGGTTTCTAATCAGCTGTGATTTGCATTCAACTTATGGGCTTCTTGGCATTGCCTGGGAGAATCTTCATAAATGCTCAATGGAACATATCTCACTGTGCCATGGCTCTGGCACCCAGATTCTAGTGTCCATAACACACAGCACTGCAGCATTGACTTCACACTCCCAGGGATGCCTCTCCTGCACAGAGCTTTCAAAATCAGGCTTTTCTTGAGAACTTCCCTGTCATCTGCACTGAGGCATAGAAATACACGCTTCTTGTGATGTTCTTATTATTGGTCCTATATTTTACATGAGCCGGCAAAACGCTTCTGTTTAAGTTATTAAATGCACTTGACAAACATGATGAACATTTTCCTGGTAGTTAATAAAAATATATTAAAAGGAGACACCAAAGAATGGAGGAAGAAACACAGAATTATATTATACTCCAAGAGAAATTTCCTTCCTGTTTTTTTGTTTTTGTTTTGTTTTTTGTATCTTCAATTGAAATTCTTTGTATACAGTGTGCTCTGATTGGTTTGTATTTACCATTCTATTCTTATCATAGTTCTCTTTTTCACTAATTTTTCACAAAATGTTTTGGTCGAGTCCTCAAACCCACATATTTTACAAGTAGGTAATTTTACCAATCTTGGAACCTCATAAGCCTCTGTTCAATTGATGTAGATTGGGGACATGTATTAATCTTGTCGAATTTATGACGATGTTGGACACTCACTTTTTCCTTTTATTTTCTGGAGAAACTACACCTTTTATGATTTAAAGGTTTCCAAATTATAAATTAAATTTTTTTTAAAGGGGTGTTCTGGTGAGACGGCTCAGTGGGTAGTACTGGATGAGCCAGGTGACCTATATTTGATGACAGGAATCCACATGAAGGTAGAAAGAGAGAACTAACTCCTCAAAATTGTCCTTGAGTCTGGCTTACCTCACTCAGGATAGTGTTTTCTATTTCCGTCCATTTGTATGCAAAATTCAAGAAGTCATTGTTTTTTACTGCTGAGTAGTACTCTAATATGTATATATTCCATACTTTCTTCATCCATTCTTCCATTGAAGGACATCTAGGTTGTTTCCAGGTTCTGGCTGTTACAAACAATGCTGCTATGAACACAGTTGAGCATATACTTTTGTTGTATGTTTGGGCATCTCTTGGGTATATTCCCAATAGTGGTATTGCTGGGTTTAGAGGTAGGTTGATCCTGACTTTCCTGAGAAACCGCCACACTGCTTTCCAAAGTGGTTGCACAAGTTTGCATTCCCACCAGCAATGGATGAGAGTGCCCCTATCTCCACAACCTCTCCAGCAGAGGCTATCATTGGTGTTTTTTATTTTAGCCATTCTGACAGGTGTAAGATGGTATCTTAATGTTGTCTTGATTTGCATTTCCCTGATTGCTAAGGAAGTTGAGCACGATCTTAAACCCAAAAAGAGGAACATGGGATGTACTCACTCATATTTGGTTTCTAGCCATAAATAAAGGACATTGAGACTATAATTCGTGATTCTAGAGAAGCTAAATAAGAAGGTGAACCCAAAGAAAAACATATAAGCATCTTCCTGAATATTAACCTTCATCAGGCGATGAAAGAAGACAGAGACAGAGACCAACATTGGAGCACTGGACTGAAGTCTCACGATCCAAAGGAGGAGCAGAAGGAGAGTGAGCACGAGCAAGGAACTCAGGACTGCGAGGGGTGCACCCACACACTGAGGCAAAGGGGATGTTCTATCGGGAACTCACCAAGGCCAGCTGGCCGGGGTCTGAAAAAGCATGGGACAAAACCGGTCTCGCTGAACATAATGGACAATGAGGACTACTGAGAACTGAAGAACAATGGCAATGGGTTCTTGATCCTATTGCACGTAATGGCTTTGTGGGAGCCCAGGTAGTTTGGATGCTCACCTTAATAGACCTGGATGGAGGTGGGTGGTCCTTGGACCTCCCTCCCACAGGGCAGAGAAACCTGCTTGCTCTTTGGGCTGAGGAGGGAGGAAGACTTGATTCGGGGAGGGGGAGGGAATGGGAGGTGGTGGCGGGGAAGAGGCAGAAATCTTTAATAATTAAATAAATTAATTAATAAAAAAAATAAAAAAAGTTGTCCTTGAGCCTCCCCATGCATGCACCCCACCCAAATAATAAATAAAAGATTTAGAATAGAAAGGTCTATAATGGTTTGAACTTTTAAGTTCAATTAAGTCTTCTCCTAGGAATCTAAAAAGCAGGTTTTAAAGAAATCCATCATTGTTCCAATTAGAATCTGGATGCGAGTGATACCTTGTTTTAATCAACTGCCGTCAAAGCGAACGGGCTGAAACTCAGAGACACATTTTACAAGATTTTGATAAATAGTTGGCTTGGTGAGTAAAGACCGTCATGAGAATACCCGCACAGGTAGTGTGTTCTCACAGAACTTATTTCCTGGTATCCAGTTCCAGTGTGAATTTGATAGAGTTTATTTAATCAGACAGCAGAGCACACATATTCTCCTACTAAGTCCGTACTCCTGACAGATTGTCAAAGGAAACCACCCCAGAGAGATGCTTTAAAAGATCCATTTATTTGGGAGGCAGAAGAAAATCTGCATTTGTCCCTTTAAATTGGCATGTGAATTAGATTGCCGTGAGGATTTCCTTCCAATTCTGATTGAAGCAACATCTTGAAAGTTTGCATCACAAAGGAAAAGGTTAGAAGTGTGCTACACTATGTTCTACAAAATAGAGGGTTAAGTCTAAGCTCCCTCAAGCAGCAAACCATTAGGAATCTTGACTGGTAAGACAAAGGTGGTGCAAACATTGGAGACCGTTGGACCCATTTGGGCTCTTACCTAAAGTTATGTGTGAGGCTCTCTTGTGAGTGTAAGGATATTTAAATTCTTAGTATTTATTTCTTTATATGTGGGTGCCATGGAGTTCAGAGAACTGAATTTGTTTCATGAGTCTGTTCTCTTCCACCCAACCTCATGTATCTCAGAAATAGAACCTGATTATCATTAACTAATTTTTTTTAAAAAAATATTTTATTATTTAAAGCAATTTCTAAATTTAAACATATTCTGATCATGTTCTCCTCTTCCCAGATCTTCACCTCCTCCCTACCCACCCAACATTAAGTTTTCTCAAAACACAAACAAAAATCCAATACAACAACCACCCCTTAAAATCAATAAAACAAAATAAAATCACACCTAAGATGGAAAAAAAACCCCACAAAACTGTAACAGCCAACCAACCAAACAGCACCTTCACTCTTCCCAAAAAACTTCACCAAACTGTAACCAAATAAAACCTGTGGATTCCATTATATATTACTCCTGAATGCGAGGCCTGTCCTGGAATAGTCAATATACCCAGTAGGTATAAGTGATAGATAAGTTGTTAACCTTTACCCTAGAAGCTGGATTTTCATTCAATTGCTTATTCACTCATTCAAAAATATAAAAAATTAAAACATAATAAGATAAAACAGAAACGATCTCATTGAAGTTGGACAAGACAAACCAACAGAAGAAAACAAGCCCAAGAGAAAGCATAAAAATCAGAAACCTACTTGTTCATGTACCCATAAAACACTAAACTGGAAGCCATAACATGCGGGCCCTGTGCATACTGCTTCAGGCTGTGTGCATTCATATAAGCATTG
Organism: Chionomys nivalis; assembly: GCF_950005125.1. Classification (NCBI taxonomy): domain Eukaryota; kingdom Metazoa; phylum Chordata; class Mammalia; order Rodentia; family Cricetidae; genus Chionomys; species Chionomys nivalis. Next base: position 30,375,098 of record NC_080092.1, on the reverse strand, counting down.
CTTGTGTTGACAGATAGGGCCTTGTTTTCTAGTGTCCTCCATCTCTGCTGGCTTTTACTCTTTCTGCCTCCTCTTCTATGTGGTTCCATTAGCTCTGAAGGGAGACATCCCATTTAAGGATGAGTCTTCCAAGGTCTCTCACTCTCTGTATTATGACTGGCTGTGGGTCTCTGGGTGTGTTCCCATCTGCCTCAGGAGGCAGTTTCTCTCATACTAGCTGAACAAGGCACAGATCTATGTGTATAGCAGAATATCATTAGGAGTTATTTTATCACTATTTCTTCTTCTCCTTTCCCTCCTTCTTCTTCTTCTCCTTCTTTTCCTTCTTCTTTTTTAGACAAGTATTATTTGGTTTTTACCCTAGGCATGTGGGCTATTTAGTTTCAGGTTCTTGGTCACCCAAGCAGTGTTAGAGGTAAGTTTCAGCTTTGGAGTGGGCCTCAAGTCAAATCAGTTATTGGTTGGTTACTCCCACAAGCTTTGTGCCACCTTTGCCCTGGCATATTTATACACAGTACAACATTGCAGATAAAGGACTTGTGGCTGGATTTGGTGTTTCTTTTGCTATTTTGAGAGTTTCAGACTACATTACGGTACCAAAGATGTTGGAATATAGGGATGAAGGTTCTGTGTAGACAATGGCTTAGCATTTCCACCTTTAATGACTTGTATAGGTATTGTCATCAGCAATGGGGCCTTGTTGTCAGTTTATGGAGAACAAGCTAAAGTCGTGTCGTGGCAATAGTCTGGGTTGTTTGAGGATTCCAGTAGGGCTCCTTTAGCCAAAAATTCAATTAGATGAAAGCCAATCCTGTTACAGGAAATTTCATTTTGTGACAAGCAATGTCTAGTTGAAATTCTCTCTTTTCCTCATTATTTGTTGCTTTCATTTAGATTGCCTTTATATATGCATATATTTTTGGAAGTTTTTTAAAAGCTCTATTAGGTTCACATACTACCCCTCAAATTCCCCTTAATTTTAGCTGCCTCTCCTTGTATTGCTTCCAATATCCTTCTCACCTCCCCTCACTTGATCCTTCCATTCCAGCACCCCCACTCATCCATAACTTTTCATTTTATTTTTCTTTTTAAAAGAGCTCTATGAAGCCGGGTAGTGGTAGCACACACCTTTAATCCCAGCACTCGGGAGATAGAGGCAGTCCGATCTCTGTGAGTTTGAGGCCAGCCTGGTCTATAAGAGCTAGTTCCAGGACAGGCCCCAAAGCTACAGAGAAACCCTGTCTCAAAAAACCAAAACCAACCAATCAAACAAACAAAAAAAAAAACCAAAAGAGCTCCATGGTGTTCCCTCTAATCCCCTGCTCTATATCTAACCTCTGTGGCTCTATGGATTGTAGCTTGGTTATCATTGATTTCACAGCTAATGTATACATATAAGCAAATACATACTATGTTTGCTTTTCTGCACCTGGGATGCTTCACTCAGGATAATTCTTTCTAGTTCCATCTATTTGCTGTGAATTTCATGATGTCATTTTTTAAAACGACTGAGCAATGCTTCATTGTGAAAATATACTACTATTTTCCTTCCAGAATGTGGTGTGCATCCACCAACCCTGACTGGCTTCTGTATCTGGGTTTGAAATTCTCAAAAGAGAGACGCACCGTCTGGAGAACAGTGTAAGAGCTTTGAACAGAGGGTCATTTTCCTGTGGAGGAGCTGTAGTATTTATTCAACATTCTAAGAATTTACACTATTTTTGATCCAAAGTGGTTCTTGCTAATATTCAGAGCATGGGCATCCCCTTCAGTTGCACTCCCACTGATGACTTCATCGGCCTTCAGTGGCTAGTTCCAATCCAATAAACACATTCACAGGCATGGTTATGGGTCACAAAACCAAACAAAAATCGTGAGTCTGGGAACATGATTGGTAGGGAAAGGGGAGGAGGCTCATGGGGTGAGACCGAGATAAGAGATTGGAGGAAGGACAGTAATTAAAATATATAGTACAAATGTCTGTGCTCCTATTGTCCTTCCACCTGGTCATAGCCACTATCATTTTGAGGTTTCTTGTATGTACCTGTTTTGTCTAACTCCTCTTTTTCCATTGAGTCTTTAACTTGCTCAAACTTTCTGGTTAGGGACACTTCTCCTTATCCTAGTTGGATAACATCTACTCTTACTTCGGATTTCTATTCTTCTATTATTTCTCCATTTATTCCTTTGTCTCCTTACTCTCCACTTGCTAGGCAGACCATATCCTACCTCCTCCCACAGTACCCTATATGCTCCCTTAAGAACACTTAGCATAGTTTTAATTTTAGATTTCTGTGAGCCTTTAATCAATGCTTACCTACGAATATAAATGTCCCATAAAGTCCGCGGTCTAATCTACACTCCTAACACCAAATATAAATAGATGGTTTTCCCATGTATTACTGTGTGAATGACAGGGTCCATAGAGGCACCTCACACTAAGCTATTGAGTGACATCATGAGAGAGGCATTATGATTCTTCACTTTATAAAAGGAAAATGTAGTTTGAAATATTTGAAAAAATTTTTGCTTAAAATTACCCAGATCATAAGTGGTGGGGCAGCACTTTACACACAACGTTGATATGTTGCTTTGCTTCTAAGTCCCATACCCATAACCAGCCATCTTATCTACCTTTGGGGAAAGAAAGTTACCATGCCCTACATATAGTTGACCCTGTTTAAGTTAGAAACTTTCTTGTTTCATCTCAACTAGTTCTCTTGGTTTTATTTCTTTCTCCTCAAAACATATAGGATTTATGTAAACCTATAGCTTATTTCAAATATGTAAGAAGGTTCTGATTCTATGTTCTTACTTTTTTTTAAAGTCAGTTTTGCAGAATGTTGTCTCAAGCAATGTATTTCTGTTGTAATGAACACTAAATCTTTCTAATTATAATTATTGTAACATATTATGCAGTCTGTCTCAAGCCTAGCTAACTCTGGTAAGTACTGGGGGAGTGGAAGATAAGCTTCCTAGAGCAAGAAATTTTCTAAAGCGGTGGCTACCAGTTCCTAGTACACTGAGTTTCTCAAGACCAAGGACCAAGTTTCTCTTAGTGAACTAAACCCTCGTTCCTATGGAGTGCCTTTATGTGTAGAAACTCTTGTGTTCCTAACTCTATATTGAGAAGTTTGTATAACACAGGCAACACCATAGACAGCCCAAGGGCCGGTTCATAACTGCCTCTCCTATTAAGTGTGTGTTAGTTTGGGTCCCTGTCCAATTTCAAATAATTTTTCAATTGACATGTTTTCAAGCAGAATTCTCTAATGCATATACTACTTTGTCATCTGTGCTTGGTTTTGCCTTTTAATGACATCATCGTAGCCTTTGTGTTTGAACACTGTATATGGAGTGTACTGGAGACTATTATTTTTGAATTGGGAAACCCCAAACAAGAATGGAAAGGGAAGGAAGCAGCTATATGAGCTCTAAGTTATGCTCTGGATTGATGGACACCTGTGACCTCTAGCTCATCTGCTTCCTCATCTTCCACTGACAACAGTAATCCCTTCCTTGTCTCCCTTAGAGATCCACTGCACAAATCCAAGGCAATAATGGCCATGAAAACATTTTATGAACAGAACAATGCTGTTCAGATATAAGATGCTTTAATTAAGGATGAGTGTGGCTTTGAGTAGTGAGCAGGCTACCACAGACAGCCCGTATCCTGTGCTTCTGATGTTCCACAGGAAGAGAGGACTAATTAAAAGAGGAAGAGTTACAGAGTCATGACACACAGCTCAAAGGGAGAATATCCCTTGCTTCTAATCAGTGTGGAGGAGTAGGAGGCACGAGGCACATTAGTTTACAGGGAACAGCGGAACTATACAACGGATAATTACATTGCATTGCTCTGCGCTAGTCTGCAGTAGTATACATGGCATTAATTACAAAGTAGAACATCAAATGTTATTTGTAAACTCCTCCAAGGTGTTAAGGGACTTCATTCAGTTCTGGGCTCTGTTCCTTTCAGGAGCAAGGTGTATAGTTTGTCTCACCTTTATAACGGAGTTTATCAATGGGGCATTTCATTTCTGAAGGACCAATTCCAACCTTAGTATTTACAGGATTGGTAAATATTTAGGCATTTGTAATTATTTCCATCTTCCATTTCTGTTGTCTCAGCTTTCAAGATTGGATGCCTTTCCTGGCAAGCTTAAAGTCAGCCTAATTTTGGAGGTGTTGTGAATTTGGGGAGAATTTAGATAGGTGGGTAGCATGGCATGCACACCAGCCCATGCCCTCCACTGCCTGCCCACCCACCTCTGTATTTGTGAGTCATGTTCTTCATTCAACCCTTCTCAAATCTGGAGACTGGCAGGGTGCAAAGGCTTCCCTTGCTGCCACTTTGCAGAGTGGCTGTTTCCTTTGTAGTTCACAGTGCAATGTTATTGTAGCTCATGGAGAAATGTTATTAACTTTAATTTACCAAAATTGAGTGCTCTATGAGACATTGAATCAAACTGCTTTCTCTGAACTCGTAAACACATTTATTAAAACAAAGAGATTAGTAACTCACTGTGCCCTACCTGGGTTGATTCACATAAACCATGAAAATAATAGTCTCATAAACCTAGGACTTGGTGTTTTACTTTATTTCAGTTTGTTTGTACTGTTCTGAGACCAATACTATGAGACTAATAGAACTTACCAGACCTTTCAAATGTAACATCATGAAACAATTTGTCTTGGAGTCATTTGCTTCATGGTGGAAAACGTATACTTGATTCTTCACTATAAATCAGTACACTTTCTAATATGATTCCATAGCTACATGTTTTCTAACTGGCACGGAGTGATTGGCCATTTAAAGACTTCTCACAATTCTTTAATTAAAAGCATCATAGTTATGGGCTTCCTGGTATGCTGGTCCTATGTGTCCTTCTAACCCTGATAATAAGTCTGAGTACACTTAGTTTTTTTCCTACAAAACTGTTCATTTATAAAGATTTTTCTAGCCTACTTAATCACTCAGGAGCTCACCCTCAGTTGGTTAAGGTTTATGGTCCTATGTATGTACAGAGTAATGGTTATATTCAGAGTAGTGGTGCAGCTGATGGTTAGAAAATAGATGAATAATTTTTTTGTCTTTTGTCATTTTCCCTTCTTGCAGTCATGGACAAAAGCTAATACAGTCACATGTTGGTGGTTTAAAGTTGGGAATAATTTTTATTACCTTTTTGATATAGTTACCTTATCATTTGGTAAATTATAATCTGTGCCTGCAATGGTTACTTACAACCTTGTGATACGGAGCAAATCAGACTTGGGTTTAGATGCCCCTCTTGTATCACTGGCTACATAAACTACCTGCCCTTTATTTATTTATTTATTTATTTATTTATTTATTTATTTATTTATTTATTTAAGATTTCTGCCTCCTCCCTGCCACCGCCTCCCATTTCCCTCCTCCTCCCCCAATCAAGTCCCCCTCCCTCATCAGCCAAAGAGCTGTCAGGGTTCCCTGCCCTGTGGGAAGTCCAAGGACCTCCCACCTCCTTCCAGGTCTAGTAAGGTGAGCGTCCAAACTGCCTAGGCTCCCACAAAGCCAGTACGCGCAGTAGGATCAAAACCCAGTGCCATTGTTCTTGACTTCTCAGCAGTCCTCATTGTCCGCTATGTTCAGCGAGTCCGGTTTTATCCCATGCTTTTTCAGATCCAGTCCAGCTGGCCTTGGTGAGTTCCCCATAGATCATCCCCATTGTCTCAGTATGTGGGTGCACCTCTCGCGGTCCTGAGTTCCTTGCTCGTGCTCTCTCTCCTGTTCCTGATTTGGACCTTGGGATTTCAGTCCGGTGCTCCAGTGTGGGTCTCTGTCTCCTTTCATTGCCTGATGAAGGTTAATATTCAGGAGGATGCTTATATGTTTTTCTTTAACTTCACCTTCTTATTTCGCTTCTCTAGGATCACGAATTATAGGCTCAATGTCCTTTATTTATGGCTAGAAATCAATTATGAGTTGAGTACATCCTATGTTCCTCTTTTTGGGTCTGGCTTACCTCACTCAGGAATAGTGTTTTCTATTTCCGTCCATTTGCATGCAAAATTCAAGAAGTCATTGTTTGTTACTGCTGAGTAGTACTCTAATATGTATATATTCCATACTTTCTGCATCCATTCTTCCATTGAAGGACATCTAGGTTGTTTCCAGGTTCTGGCTATTACAAACAATACTGCTATGAACATAGTTGAGCATATACTTTTGTTGTATGATAGGGCATCTCTTGGGTATATTCCCAAGAGTGGTATTGCTGGGTCCAGGGGTAGGTTGATCCCGAATTTCCTGAGAAACCGCCACACTGCTTTCCAAAGTGGTTGCACAAGTTTGCATTCCCACCAGCAGTGGATGAGTGTACCCCTTACTCCACAACCTCTCCAGCAAAGGCTATCATTGGTGTTTTTGATTTTAGCCATTCTGACACTACCTGCCCATTTTTATCATCTCGTAAATACTTCTAGCAGCAATGGAGAGATGAGATAACTCATGTCCAATGTTCCTGGTCAGTCTCAGCATGGATGATTATGATAGGATCACATACTTCTCTGGGAAATGCAAAGTCTTAACCATAGGATGGCATTTTAGGCACATGTGAAGGTTGCTTGGAAGCATAGATGGGAGAAATGTGAGATTTATCTCTTATGGGACATATTTTCATTATTAAAAATTATCCCTTGTTTCTGGGTGGCAGATGCTATTTAATTATAAAAATCAATCTTTTTCTCCCAACTCCCTCCCAAATCGTTCCTATATCGGCAAAGACACATGTCGTCTCAATTTCACATAAGGTTTCTTTATTTTCAACAGTTAATCCTAGAGTTGTAGGATGCAAGTGTGGCAGTATTTACAAGTTGGTTAGTACAGCCCTTGAGTCACAACCATTCAAATAAACACTAGCTAGTACTATAATTATTGTCATTGTTCCTTTGCCACATTTGCAGTTGCTTGCAAGTAGGGAGATTGGATGTCAAAAAGTTGCTTGTCTATAAGAAATGCAGGCACTATATGGATGTGGTTCATTAATATATTAACCACTTCTCTGACAAGCTGTCCAAGGGATGGCATTCACTTTCACCTCAACTATCGGGCCTGAACACTTAGATGGAGCTTAGCATGGGTCGAGCTGGTGTATGGGATAGGGAAACCACAGAGACTGAGCAGGTTTGACATCTAGCTGACTACTCTTCGAAGCATTTCAGAACTTGATTGTGTCTCGTGTTTCTAGAATAAGTACTAAAAGCTGAGAGTAGCAGTGTAGCAGATCGGTCTGTGCCAGGTCAGTTATACCCCACAGAATGTGACACCACATCTGTCCCCAGTCCTTGGCTCATAGGCTGGGAAAGAAGAGCAGACAGCTCATGTGTAGCATTCTGCTAAGGCTCCTGTACTTTCATACTCCACTGTCGAGAAAGATGTAGCAAGGGTGCTGGACTAAGAGACCAGAAACCCGTACTTAGTTACCAGAGAAAAGTCATAATTGAATCGTAGAAGGTTTAGAGGTAAAACTTGAAAGTGTATCTGTAACAGCAAGCTAAAGTTTATTGAGTGGCTGTTAAACAGTATACTAAGTGATTTCTTTATGTTATAACTCATTTATTTCTAACAACCATGCTAATTAAGCCCTGTCTTGTTTCTCTTTATGAGGTGGGTACATGATAAATGCTTTGCATATATCATTCAATCTTCAATATTTTCAAAGAAAACAGTGATAACATCCTTGGACATGGAAAGGCTGAACCTTGGAGATCTCAAGCTCATTAAATCATTGCTAAATGCAGAGCCCAGTGGTGTGTCCGAGGGAGAACATGAACGTCCAAACACGGCACGCTTCTGTCTCATATGCTGCTTGTTGTGATTAACACTTGGAATGTATGCCATTGTCAGGGGCCTGTTTGTGGGATCAGAGCACAGGCTGTGTGCACCAATTTCCCGTGTGGTCTTGTGTACTCACTGTGTTCTTGCATAGCCTCCTGGGTCTATCTAGATGTAGGCTGGCATGTAGGAACTGTGGACACCTTGAAGTGATAATTTCCTATAATCTTGAGTTTTGTTCTGAGCAATCAACAGAGCCAGGGTATGACAGCTCTGACAAAGTAATTTCCCCAGTTGCCAATCACCTCTCCAGATATGTACCCACTGCAGCCTTTGCTACTTCTTGAGGTTTGGCAAGACAAAGGGCAGTCTCTGTATCTACACTGTTGGGGATGGACCTCATCAGGAATCTCATGATGTCAGGTAAGTGAAATTTCTGGAAAGAACTTTACAAGTATTGTTTCTAGTTTCCCAGGGACTAGACTGATTGACTGTGGTCTTCTCCTGTTTCATGGATATAACTCTAGAAAACTATTAGCTTTTTGTTTTATAGTTTACTATCTACAGAGAAGTTTGTGGTCAGTTTTCTGTGATATTTGGTCATGGGGCTGAAGTATTAGCATAAAGTTTATAAGACTAGATGAAACTTCTAGTTTGTCAGAAATCCTATTACACTAAATTCACATAGAAATATTTGGACATTAATTTTTACTGGGTCAATATATCAGTAGTGTAGACAAAAAGCTGAAATTAGTATTTTAATTGTTGCATGTAAACCTCACTCATTTTCTGCTGGTTTACTGTTTCTTTCTAATTACTTAGTCACAGATTTTTTTTTCTTGTCCTACATACAGAAAGCAACACATTTGCCATAGGTTATATGGATGCAGCTTTATCAGCTTTCTAAGACATTTTTGGAATTGACAGTACCAAAGCCCTGGTAACAGAAACACCTTTATATACACATGTTTAGGGGCTCATGCCTCATGAACAGGAAGGTATAAGGAGAGTCAAAGATGTTCTGTGTTCTTTGATTTCACATGTCAGCAGTTTGCATTGTTCACTAACAAAGTCAATCCTGGTAAATATTCTCCATCAGGAGGCAAATACCACTGATTAGTGAAGGAATGTGTTCTCACATGCATCTTTCCTTTCTGCTTGTCTTCTGTACTTAGTGGACCAGTCAATTGCCTCTAACTCTTGTCTCTATGTTGGCCTCCAAATATTAGTTATCCTCACTCGTTCCTCAGCTTATTTGGTTGAACAACCTAAACCATTGGCTCTGTTCATAGGATATCTTTCCTATGAGAGACTTCTGTTGTATCTCTGCTCATAAGAGGCTGGTTCACCACCATCGTCTTCCCTTTTCTCTCTATGATTAACACCATCTTCACTATCATTTCCACTCTGACTCTCTTTCCATCATTGTCTCCATCCTCCTCCTCCTCCTCCTCCTCCTCCTCCTCCTCCTCCTCCTCATTCTCTCCTTTATTCCCACCAGTCTCCACCCCTGCTGTCACTCTCTACTATTCTCACCATCATCAGGAACCATCATCCTCTTCATCTGTCCCTCCCTCATCCCAGCCAGGTTTTACCATTATTAATCACCATGATCCTGTCCGTCATTCTCATCGGCCTTGTCACAATAATTCTGAAGCCTGCGATGTCTGTTGCACACTCATTATATCACATAAATTATGCTAAGTGCTGTTCCTAGCTAATTTATGTTGCACTGTGGGGTAAGTATTGTTTTCCCTTCCTTACAGATAGAAACCTGAATATTAAGAGAACAAATTTCCCCCCAAATGCCTGAGCCTTTATGGGCACATACCAAAATGGGACTCTGCTAGTGTTTGATGTTCAAGTTCAGACCATATAGTTACATATGTATATAGCTAATCTATTTATTCTCTTCCTGATTCTTTCTCCCCCCTCCTGGGCACTGTTAGGATTGTTGAAAGCGGAATATAAACACACACACACACACACACACACGCACGCACGCATGCACGCATGCACGCGGCCTGAACATTGTAAACAGATGGTGGCCAGGTGTTTACACTGCTGGTCATGTTGTCCAGGCATATTTGTATTTTAGGTTAACTTTTAGGTTCAGAACCCCAAACAAAGGCATCCTGAAGAAATGATGCTTCCTGTCTCTTACAGTGGAAACTCCTGCAGTTTTCAGACTGTTCTAATCATTACTGAAAAAACAAACTAGCAAACAGACAGCATAAAACAAGAAGATATTTAATTCTTCCTAAATTTGATCACTTAAAATAAAAACGTCTGTCCTGCTTCATGGTTTGCAAAAGCTTGCATATTTTATGCATTCACTGATTTTCATTCTGGGTCTCGGGTAGCTGCAGGTGGTCTCAGATTTGCTGTTTTGGCACTGAGTTTTGCTGTTTTGATTCTTTTGCTGTTGGGATTTTAAGCAAATACTTTCAGTTCTATTTTATGTGGTGCTGGAGATTTAACCCAGGGCTTTGTACTTGTTAGGCGAATGCTCTACTGACTGAGATGTATTTTGTAATAATAGTAACAATAGTAACTATTACCTACTTAGTAAATTCCTGCACCCAGTCTTTGTGGAAGTTCTAATGATTTGTCTTCCTAGAGTTCATTAGGAATCCATAGTGTTGGCATAGATAATGTAAGCTATTCACCCAAAGTTTCCCGACAGTTGGCATAGTTAACCCTCAAATGGGAGGCCAGTCACTTTAGATGCCATGCTTTCAAAACCATGAAGATGGTGACTGGATTGGGCCAGTAACATTACATTGGGAGCAAGGGTGCCTGCTACCCAGCCTGATGACCAGAGTTTGATCCCCAGAATCCACAGAGAAGAGGGATCTGACTCTTGCAAATTCTCCTCTGACTTCTCCATGTGCACCATGACTAGTATGGATATGCACCCTAGTGTATACACAAAAATAAATCAATAATAAATAAATAAAAATAAATAAATGAGACTAGTTGGGTTGCCCGTGGCTTGGTCTGAAGTACCATTTCTGCTAGCATGAAACAGATCTTAGGGCAAGAAGTAATAAGAAAAAATACTTGCTTTGTTATGTTACTCCTTAAGCCTAGGCCCAAGCTATTCATGACATTAATGCTTACTTGATGATTGTAATAGTGTGCAGAGGTTAGAGGCCTCATCCATAAGAGCTCTCTGAGCTAATCACTGTCATTCCTCTTTTACAGATGAACAAATTTAAACCAAACAGAGTTCAGTTAGAGCAGATTGGAACTGGGGCCTATCTTCTTCCATTTCCTCGAAATCTGAAACTTGTGACTTAGTGGATCTGACCAAATAGGCTCTTCTCTGTTCCTTTCCTGGCACATCAGCCAAGCACTACTCAGTTCCCCATTTTCCTATTGCATGGCATAGTTTTAGTTTGTCTTTGTCTGGGACCATGGCCTACTCCCTTTCTTGTGGTCACAAGCAGTCCTTTGCAGACAGGAATGCTAAGAATTACGTCTGGCCACACGTCTGTGACTTGACTGGTAGGTGCTCATGTATGCACGTCCGTCCCTGCCGAATGCGCTCTTTGGGATTCAACCTTCTGGTGTGACTTTGACCAGGGTGCCTGTAAAGACCCTCTGTGAGGCATGGTGAGGACAGCATGTCAATTACCTCGACTCCCTCCAAAGATCCATTCTGCTCCTGTAAATAGAGAAACAGTTACATCTGCTTCTCACCCAGCAGGGCCCATATTGCCAGTGGCAACTTGTCAAAATGAAGGCCTGTCTCTCGCATTACAGATAATGCAAGACAAACTACATTTTCTACTTCCTGACAATATGATTTGCTGAAGATAAGGTCCAGTGAGAGTTCTTGTAGGCTTAGCCTGACTTGAATCCCGTTATCAGGAAGATAGATTTTAGAGATCGTTTCTATTAAGGGAAAGGACAAGAAGAGTGGCATCTTTTATTTAGCTGGAAGGACGGTTGTGTGAGTGTGGTGTGAAAATGGACGGGTAAACACAAGGAGGACATGCAGATATGAAGGCTGCCCAGAACATGAAGCTAACCTTGGAAGCTTTTCCTGCATCTACTGTGGTTAATTTTTGGTAGCTTCCTTCTCATGTCCCTGCAGTCCAACCTGCACACATGCCATGGTCCCCACCATCCAGACTCCATCTTCACTGTTAGCACTGTATTGGTTGCTCCATTGTCCGGTGCTTTTCTTTAGTTGACTTTCACTTATTCTGAGAATCAGTGTCTGAAATCAAGAGTGTGATACATCTGTCATGCATGTTACATAACATAATATAAAACATGTCAAGTAAAATGTGTAGTGTCATTTCACGTGAATTTTAATAAATAAAACTTGCCTTAAGATCAGAGTGTAAAACAGCCCCACTGGTCAGCCTTACAGCAGGCAGTGTTAACACACACCTTTATTCCCAGTGACCACACTGGTTTCCATGGTAACCGGGTGGCACATGCCTTTAATCCCAGGGGTGCACTCAGTTAATCCCAGTCTTAGAGAGGATTATAAGAAGGGAGAAAACAGTTCTCAGTCACAGTCTCATTATGAGATTCCTGGAGACAGGATCGCCATTTTGGATTTTGGACTGAGGTTGAGATAAGAGACAGTGACTGGCTACTTCGCTTTTTGGATCTTCAGGTTGAATCCCAATTTTTCTCTCTGAATCTTTATTAATCGTGCTTCAAAAATGTATTTCACAATATGGACCAATTTAGAACTCAGTCTGTCAGGGGTATCATTGGATTATATTCACCAACTCCCATTTTTAAGGGATAAAAATTGGGGAGGAGATGGGTGAATGAGTTTAAAACTTTATTAGGGATATTCTATGTACACACATGTATGCATGTATATGCACATAACTATATACAGTTATGCATCACATTCCTCACATTTTATGAGAAGCAGTGAGACTTTGATAGTAGAAAAACACAAAGAAAAGAAATCTTCCCCTCACACCCTTTACTAATCCATACATAGTTTCATCTTATAGATTCTTATAGATTCATTCACTTACACATTTATCCATCCATCCATCCATCCATCCATCATCCATCCATCCATCCATCCATCCATCCGTCCATCCATCCCCCATCCATCGATCCAATGCATCTATACATTCAACAAATAGATATTGAATGTCTGCTATGCTAAAGACAAATAGCAATGAATATTAGGAGTTCAGTCTTTAAGGAGCTCAGAATCTACAATCAGAAATTTGCAAATAAAGTAACAGTTCCTGGTGGGAAAAAGCTGAATCAGAAGTGGTGAGGGACCCAGGAATTGGTGGTTGACAATCCTCAGGAGTGTCAAGCTATGCCATTCATGGTGCTGTATTTAAACAGAAAGCAAACAAGCAAATGAAAGATCTCTCCTTTTCAGTTTTGTCTTTGTAACACATAAAACTATTTATTTCTCAAGTAGTCAAGGATATTGAATGCTCTCTTTTACCTAGATGGACCTGTCAGGCCTCAACACAAGTCTTCTTTAGTGACTTCTCATGAGTCACCTATTTTTATTTCTATGAAGAAAGGCTTGATTTGTTCAGTCAGAAGATATTTCCCTTTGTCCCTTCTAAACCTCATTTATTCTGCTATATTACCCTTGGAAAAGGTTCACCTATCTAATGCTTTTGCTATGTGCTTAAAGAAATACCCATCTAGATAGCTATGTGAATATGTGCATCCTAGAATGTTCATTGTAGTATTGTGATGAACAGTATAAATCATGCTGGAATTACTACAATATAAAACTCTTTTATAGCAATGTGAATAGAGTCAAGAGTGGTGGTGTATGCTTACAAGTCCAGCACTCAGGAGACTGAGTCAGAAAGATCATTAGTTTAGGCAGTCTTGACTTACCAGCAATACCTTATCTCAATGTGTATGTGTGTTTGTGTGTGTGCGTGCGTGTGTGTGTATGCATATGTATATATTAACAAGAAAGGATCTTCGAAACACATGAAGTGAAAATCAAAACCAAGTTCTAAACCACATGTATAATGTTGTGTTATTTGCATAAAAATGTGACAACATATACATATAAAGTGTGCTAGGAAGGTTTGAAATCATAAAGAGAGGCTGTTGAGGAGATGGGATATAAATTACTCTAACATGTGATTGCATATTCTCTTCTAAGTACAAACATATTTTGTACATTTTCATAATTTTTATAAGTAACTAAAACACCCCAGCAACTCTAAAGGCATTCATGATTAAAGGGAAGGGGAAAATATGAAAGGCTTCACACAGAGGAAGGCAGGCCCGATGAGGCTACAGATCATGGCTGTACAAACCCACAGATCAGATTCTTACATCGTATTAATTAGAGCCTGGGTGATAGACAAAACTACCCTTGTCCCTTTCTGCTCAATTGCAACTCTTTCTCCAGGCCCCAGTTTCCATGTACTGCTCTGTATGAGCCTTTCTACTCACCTTCTCACTCTCTAGATCCAAGGCCCAAATGCCTTCTATACGCCATTCTTCCTTCCTTCCTGGGCTTGGCTGTTTGGCAAGACGTTGACTTGGCCCATGCTGTGGCCTTCTTCCCAGTCTCCTTCCATTACAAATCTTTACTGGCACAAGATCCATCCTCCTAAAGCATAAAAGTAACATTTTTTTTTCCATCTTGATTAGAAACCTTAAATGAATCTCTTAGTCATGGGATAAATATTGTGTGCGTTGCTATTTTGAGTTCTTATGACCCTGCACAATAAGACTCATCGATTGTGTCCTTAAGGATACCTACATGGACTTCTTTCCATCCAGTGTCATCATTTCTGCCTTTTCTCTATGTTTTTCCCTTCAAATATTTGTTTCTTTTTTTTCTCATGTGAAAGGACTGAAGGTCCACTCCCTTATGTGGTGGCCACTGTAGTTGCATTAATCTCCTTTATTCAATACACCATAGCATGGCTTCTGCATACATGGTATTGTATGTACTACATGTAAGAAATGGACAGTGGTCAACACAGACCATGATCCAGCCCCTTCCAAGGCTCAGGCAAATCCCAAGGAGACAAGAAAGCTATATTTTCAAATTTGAGAATAAATCTGGGATGAGAGAAAACTTGGGAGGAAGAAGGAGCATGATAACATTGGTGATAAAGTAGAGGCAGGGAAGACAGTATAAGAAAAGAAACTAATCTGAAGGGGTGCTGCTTTAGTTGGACTCAGAGAGCTTAAAGGAGTCATAAACAGGGTATGTTCCATGGTGGAAGAATATTACAAGCAGGGACTAACATAGTATAATGTAATATTCAGGGACGTCAAAGCTAAAACAATAGAAAACCCAAACAAACAGAATATAACAAACAGTCTACTTGGATAAGGGTCTTAAAAAGAAAATTAATTAGAGAAAGTTAGTGGGTACTATGGCAGCAGGTGATGTTGGAGAAAAAAAGGGCTTCAAAAATTAGGATTTCAAAGTCACATGAAGAATTTGGGTTTTATTCCAATGCAAACCCATGTTGTGTGTGTGTAGGGATCTTAAGTAGAAAGGTGAGATCATCCATCCAGTATTGCAGTTCCCCTTAGCATTGCTCTTAGCACCTAGCAGGGTGTCCGACTCACAACTGCTGCTGTGTCAGTGTGTGCTGTGTTATTGACCCCTGTGGCTGTGATTAAGACTTAACCACACTTCAGCAGGAGATGAGTCTAGTACTCTTTATCCGCATTTTATTCAGCAAGCTAGCTATGTAGGTAAAAGGTAAATATTTTAACAATCTATTTTCAGCTCATTAGTCAAATATTCACTGGTAGCTCTTCAGACATTTAAATTTTCACTGAAATGGTTTTCAGGTTTTCTTCACCAGAAATTTCTGTTTTTTCGCCCATAAATATATTTAAGTGTTCTTGTAATCCCGCAAGTAATTCAATTTTTAGTTCTTTAGAATGTATAATATATATTTTCAATTTTTAGATGTGGAAAACAAGACTTTGGAAGTCATACAGTACTTGTTCAAGGTCGCCTATTCAAGTGACACTCATGTTCTCTGGGTCTCTCTCTCGGTTACATTGCTGTTCTTGTTTTACCAGGGAATATCTTCTATTTAGGTTTTCTTTAATACACTCTCACTGCTAAAGAGGTGACTTATGGTAATTTGCTTAATTTTCTTTCATTTGAAAAATACCTATTTACTTTTTGATTAAAAACTCTTTGATATTTCATAAATGTGTATAATAAATTTTAGTTATTCTTATATTTCTAGTAACCTGTTTCTTCTAATTTATCTCTTCCACTGAAACCTTTCTTCCTGCTAGAAAGACCTCTTCATGCTTGTGTTTATTTCTGTGTTTATGTGACCCACTGGGTTTAATTAGGGTTGATGAAACTAAATGAGAACATTACTCCTGTTTGTTTTTTGGCTTAAAAACCATGCACTAGTTAGGAATCATCACTACTGACAAACTACAAATATGTTTAGAATGTTTGGTGTCCGTGGTTGAATTTTTGGAAGTAGGAGTGACATGAGAGATTGTAAGATTTCCAGAACTAACTGCAGAGCTGGGGCCTTCGGGGAAAAGGAAATGACTCTTGTGTGGCCAGATAGATAGAGGGAAGGTCATTGGTACCGTTGCATCAGATGAGGAATGCAACTTGTGAATGAGCAAGTTGTTTCCAGGGTAAGGGTCAGAGAATGACAGGTAATCATTATGTGGTTAGCACACTTCAGAAGCAGAGCATATGAGGACAGTAATCCTTACAGAAAATATGCTTGTGACACTCTTGATACCTTCAGTGTTCTGTCATTTTATCTTCATAAAAAAAAAAAAAAAACCTGCCAGGTTTCCAGTGGTGATAGAATAAAGATGTGGCATCAGATTGGTTCAAAGAGAGCCTGATTGTTCAGGCAGTGGTAGAAGTTCAGAACCCATCCTTTTAACCACACAGTGTTTCCAGGTCCTCTGTTTTAGTAACTCCATTCCCTCTGTTGTGTGTTGGTGATTTTAGAAACAACCCAATAGTTTACAAAATCAAGTCTTCCATGTGTGATAGACAATGTAGGTGAGTAGTAAGTTGTGGAGACTGAATTGTAAAGCAGGTCTCTGTGGGGCCAGAAAGACAGCACAACAGGTAAAGGCATTTACCATACAAGCCTGGTGACTTGAATCTAAGTCCCTGAATCTACATAAATTTGGAAGAAGATAACAGAAAAGATGTCCTCTGACCTCTGCATGTGCATCGAGGCACACATGTGTTCCTTTTCATTGTATACATGATAAAACTTTGGAGTTCTATTTATATTTCAGACATAGTACTTAGCACATAGGGTCAAAGGTGAATAAGGTTTGGTTATTGAAAAAGAGAGACCTCCTGTAGTTGGGATGTCAAATTTGCAATGGGGTGATTGTACTGATAGTGTCTGCTAAGGAAATTATCACAAGATTATAGGGGAAGAATACAGGGAGCTTTGGGGGGGATACCTGAAAGATGGAGTTCTAAAGGAGACTTGCATGAAGTCTTGAAGGATTCTTGTAATTTAATGTCCTATTCTCTGTTTTGGGTTGACTGAACTAAACAAAGAATGGAAGAAAGGATTCATTAATCAGGGAACAGCTTGTGCAGAGGCAGGCAGAAGGCAAGACAATCATGTGACCAGAGCATAAGATGAAACTGGGGAGGTGAAGATTGTCAGTTATCTAAAAATGTCAGGGTGGGGTGAATGTGTTGCTTCTCAATTAAAAATTGTAGCATGCCTCTGGAATTTACATCCTAAATGCTAGATGAAATTTGGTCACAGATCCTTATAACTATGCCTTCCTTCCCATCTTTTGATTTTCAGTTTAGAATTCATCTTTCATTAGATAACTGAGAACATCTTGGGTTTTAACTTGGTCCACCATTATGATCCAATTTTCACTACCTCATGCTTGCAGAAAAGGTAGCCTGGTTGCTTTATTTTCGGGCTGCTGGGGAGATATACTTTCTCACAATTTTTAGCCATTGCTGCCCAAATGTGAGCTATTTCTGAGTTGGAGTCAGCTATGGGTGCCTTAGAAGCACTCTTTCCTATTTGGGATAAGAAGCACTCTTTCCTACAGAAACAAGAGATGACAGGGAGGCCATTTTCCCTCCGCTGTAGATAAATCCTCACAAATGTAACTGCTTTCAGCAATGCATGCTTATTCTCTTACTAGACATAAAGCAAATAAAATATGATTATACTAGCCTGAATTTAAAGTGTTCAAGATGGGTTCTTTATGGTCACTTTTAGGGTAAAATTGTTTTCTTTGTCCCTTCCTGCATCAAGTGATTGCTTGTATCTTGTATCTCACAGGCCATTCCTCACCTTCAAGGCCACTCTCATCTCTCCTGGCATTGCCAGATGCCTCTGCCTCTATTTCACCAGTGGAGACACCCGTAGCTATATCAGGGTTATTGGACACTATAGACTCATCTACCCAACACCATCTCCTAGATCTTCTCTTGAGATGTCCCTTTTGGTGTGTGAGGTATAATTCACAAGTTCAAGGGATAAGGTCAAAAGAATTTCTGGAGGTTGTTCTTCAGCGGCACCTCCTCTGAAATCTTCTTCCAGCTTCCAAACCTTGAACTTTGTGGGGCAGCAGTTTGCTCAGTGCCTCCTTGACTATCTCTGGGGTTGATGGTTTGTGCACAGCTTTTCATGATGCAATTTAATGGTTATAAATTTACCATATAGAAGCATGTCATTAAAAGATCACATGATTTAAGCTTTAAAATGCTTGCAAGAATTGTTCAGAAAATGCTCAACAATGAAATTTATATTTAGTGTGAACATGCCTTAATGACATCAGAGAAAGTAAAGAGCCAGCGCATTTGATTTCCAGTGATGTCCATGCACTTTATTGCTCTTTTAGAGCATGCTGTCCATTATATAAAAAGATGATTTATATGCCTGATTTATCTTTTTGCTAGACTGTAAGCTTCTTTGGGATAGAATGCTTTTCTGATTGTTAGTTTATCTGGTAAAGTACGTAAAATGTCCTAGATGTATGCATTGCATGCATAAACTTTTAAGAATGCATTTATAAGCCTAAGTGTGAGTTTCAGAGCAGATACACATTTTTGCCAAAATCAGACAGCTAATAAGATACAGTGCTGATGTTCAAACACTCTGACTTCTGTGCCCATGCTTTTATCAACCCCATTATGATCATTTCCACTGCTACAGTATGTGATGAATGAATTGCAATTATTGCTTTATAGCTAGCACAGCACTTTCCCATACATTATCTCGTTAGATCTCCATTTAAGAACAGGCAGGCAACCATCACCTGCTTCTCGACTTCAGCGATGAGCAAACAGGCTCAGAATGGCCAAGTGTATCCATTAATTTACCCATTCAGGCTTCATTATGCAGACATTTGCTGAGACTTCATGAGGTGCCAAGCTTAGTTATGCCCTAGGAAACAGTGGTAAGGCAAAACAAAGACCCTTTCTTCTGTAATTCCTATGGCAATGGATTATACATGCTGTGTCTACTCCAAACAAACTGTTTTATAGAAGCAGATTATGGGAAACTGTCAGTAAAACTAGACAAAAAATAAATCAATATATAATATCAATAAACTTTTGATTCTCATTAGAAAATATCTACTCAAATAGTAAAAAATTATTATTTATTGATTCACATTATTGTGACAAAACAAAACCAGCTAAAAATCAGTGGTGGTAAATGTATAATTCTAGGTGAACCCAGAGGTATATATGGTACTCTTAGAACTTTGTTTGATATATTCTTTATCAGTTGTTCCCTATGGTTACAAAGATGGCTATTAGACAGTGATTTGCTTTTATTGTTGGACCAAGGGAGATAGAAGATCATTTTATCCTGATGGCTCCAAGAATTATAGTTCCTTAGGAGCTCTTGGTTTGGCATTGTTTAAATAACTTGTCAAAATATCACTGCCCTGGGCCTCAGGATGCTCTGATTGGTGAGACTGTTACACTGTGCTTCTTCCCAAGCACTCCCTACCTCCATCACGGAGGGAGCAAGTTCTGGTCTTTGACATTGGAAGGATAGGTCTTTGAAGGGCAAAATTTCAAGCTGTTGGAATGAGTAGATATTCCCTATAGCATCACCTAGCTAATGTAGTCAGTAATTCTGCAATGTGATTTGGGTGTTTTTAAAAGTCACTATACTATGCACAGTGATCCAATAAAATCTACACAGCTAATATGAAAATGGAGTTCCAGACACTGTAATCTTTATCAAGTAGCACATGAAATAAAACACAGGAACACTATAAAACAGTACCACACCTTTATCCATTGTTGTGTCAGTAAATATGGTAATTCATCCTGAAAAAAGAACTGTGGAGTGCTTGGGGAGATGGGCAAAAAGAAAGGCTCTGCTTCTGAGTCCCTGTGAAAGTGGTGCCAGGGAGATACCAATCTTTGCTCTCCTTTGCTGCCTTGGGGTTCTAGGATGTGCTCTTCTGCCTTCTAGCAAGAGTCTTTGTATGCATTTGTAGTGTATACTTAGTTCCAGAGCTGAAAATTTATTTGGTCCTTGGATAAAGCCTTCTTCAATTAATTTCCATGTGATTTAATTTTCTCATCTGTTTTTGTGCCTTCACCCAGTAAAACACTTTGGAAGTGTGTGAAAGTATTTGGAATTTCCAAACTCACCAACCCTGGGTTCAAGAAGAACTCTGGTCTGGGATTTGGCAATTTCTGCTGAGGGCCTTCTTATATACAGTGCTTGCTTTTTTCCATGAAGAGTGCTGTTTCTGACTTTTCTTTCTATTTGATATTCATTCCATATGCTCAACGGTCTTTCTAACTCTTGTATTTCCATAGGCGTCAGTTCTTATTGAATTCATAACACTTGACATTGTTCCAGCAATAGACATTTATTTTCTCACATTCTCTCTCGTGGTCTGCAGTGTGGATCTCGTTATGCCTATTGCTCAGGAGGGCAGCATGTTCTCTCATTTCTTTAAAAATGTTTTAGATTTTCTCGCAAGACTTAAAACTTTTCTTATTTTGCACTTCCAAGCATTTTGGAATCCCTATTGTTAGATATGAGTGGGATATTGCAAGATTTTTTTTTTTTTTGCATAGAAAGGTTTGCAAATGCCAAAGAATAGCCAGACATTACATTGAAGGATAGAACCCAAGGTGAGCTTGCTGTCAGGTGCCTGGCATATGTCTCTTTTTAATCTTCCCACATTTGTGTTTCTGATACAGTGTTCTATGTTTCTCTGTGTTTTTGATGCATGAAATTGTTCATATAGAAATTCACAATTCAACTTATGCTCAGATTGTTTCATAATGTGAAATCCATTATAAAACACCTTCCATGTCAAAGGAAAAGATAAGGAAGACTTGACTAAAATAGAAGAGAGTCGAACCAGCGACTTGTGCTTCAGCCATATTTCCCATACACAGCAGGACCAATAGAGTTACCACTCCATGGATATCCAGTGTTTAAAATATAATGAGATGCCTTGGAATATAGTGCTACAGATTGGATGTAGGATGATTCCAAAAATTATGGGAGGAAAAATCTTGTTCCCTAGCTTGGTCCTATTGGACCAACGATACCTTTCAGTAACAGAGCATATTGGGATGCTGTAGTCATTAGTCGTATAACCTTGAAGTGGATGGTGGGACTTCTGGCTCATTCCTTCTTCTTTTTCTTTATGAGTGTCATGAAGACGGTGAGTTTTCTCCACCATGTGTTCCTCCTGTGACACACTGATATGTACCCCCCAAAGTAATGAGACCACTCAAACTTGAATTGACAGCTTTAAACTTATGAACCAGAATTACCATTTCCTTGTTTTCAGTTATATTGGGCATCTTATTCCAGCAATATCTAACCAATATGTACAGATTGCCAAAACCTAAGGATCTAATTTTGTTGCCTGTGGAGCTATTCTGGGCTGTACAACTATTACTAGGTTATTGCTGTCATTGATTAAGATTCAGCTGGAATAGCCTGGTTTTACCTTTCCCTCTAGACTCATTAGTGACATAGTAAAAGATCACTTTTTACTATTTTATAATTGAATCTCTAACAATTTTTCTACTTTATCACTACATTTTTTTCCTACTCTACCTGAGTCTAACAAACATAACCTAAAAGCCAGGTAACATTTATGTATCCATTGTATAACCCTAAAAGAATTAACTAGTAGAAGTTGTTGCTTTATCTATGCAAGTCACTTAAAAATGAAATATTCTCCAAATATAAAATTTGTTATGACCGAGAATGTCTATGATATTGTAGCAGTTTGTTGTAAACAATTTTAAAGGCAGGATTCTTCAAATAAATTTAACATTGTTGAAGAAAAGTTGCATTGTGGGATTTGTTGAGATAAACTTCTGGAATGTCTATGGGAATGCCCCTCTAGTCTCACCCTTTTATATAATCTCTGTATATAAGACTTCTAAAACATTCTTCTAGAACAATGAAATGACAGTGGTCCAACTTGAGCAGGGTTTTCATATTTGGATGGCTTTCAGTGTTTACCAGTCTCTACTCTGGTACCTGGTAGAATGAACTCACGGCTGATGATTAGCAAGTTGGATTGGTGGCGTCTTAGAAGTTACTCATGTAAGACTTCATGCTCTGCATCTTTTATTTTGTTTCTATTGTTAAATATTAACTCTCATTGTTGCACATGACATTCTATAAGAAGGTAGGGTTATATTTAAAAGAAGGCTTGTTTTATATTTTCTCCCTTTTTTGGATACCAGTTGTAGAATTTTGAGCTTTTCACACATATTAACATGTATCAAATGTCCCTTTTTAGTCCTAGGAATTTCTGTCCCCTTTTATTTATCTTTAGTTTGTTATTTATCCAAAGCTTAGGTTCATTAAATCCCCCTTTATAAACATACTCTGAAATACATGTTCTAGGTTCTTAGAGTTGCTTTTGTTATTTATGTAGCATTAGTTTGTAGGGTATGATGTTTTAATTTACTTAACCACTGTGGGCTACTGATCTAATATTATCTTTTGTTATTTTGTTCAACACAATCTCAGAGATGGGTCTCAGGCTTCTGTTATAAATATGTCATTTGTACATTGTGCTATATAGTGGGTATCCTCAATTTTGCTTTTTCATATTATTGCCATAAAAATTATTGTCTGTGCTGAAAATTCTGTGAATGTTCCCATGTAGCCATATAGTTATTTTGTTTTGAAAATAGATTTCCCCTTTATAATATATTCTGATTATGTTTTCCTCTTCCTCTACTAATCCTAGCTGTCCCCCATCTTCCCTTCCATCCAGATCTACTCCTTTCTGCCTCTCATTATAAAACAAACAGGCTTCTGTGGGACAATAATAAAATAAAATATAATTAGATAAAACAAAACCTAACACACTTGAATAGAACCAAACAAACCAGTAGAAGGAAAAGAGCCCAAACAAAGGCAGAAGAAACAGAGACCCACTTCTTCATGTAATCAGAAATTCCATAAAAAAATAACTAACCTAGAAGCCATAATATATATGAAAAAATTTTTAGGGTAAAAATAGAGAAGAAAAAAGGTATATAAATAAAATAAAAAATAATAAAATAATAATTTAGAAAGCAAGAAAAGCCCTGACATGAAACTGTGAGACAAGGAATCTTCAAATCTAGCACTGAATTTGTTTTTTTTTTTTTTTAATTGGCCATCTATTGCTGGTCATAGAGTCTTCCACTAAGAGTAGTTTGTTTCCCCAATGAAACTCCCTTGGAGGAAACTAAATATTCATTTGCAAGTGGTTATCAATTGGAGACTTTCTGGGTTATCGATAGAGTCACATGTCTACTTCCCCTTTCAGCTCTAGGACCTTATTTGGTACAGACCCATGGAGGCCATGTGCATGCGGCCTCTGTCTCTGTAAGTTCCTATGAGCTTGGATCTTGTTGACTTAAAGGGACTTGTTTTCTTGACGTCTTCCATCCTCTCTAGATTGTACACTCTTTCTGACCCCTCTTCTGCAGGATTGATCCCCTGAACCCCAAGTGCTGGGATTTGATAGAGATATTCCATTTTGGACTGGATGTTCCAAGGTCTGTCCCCCTCTGCACAGTGTCTGGCTGTGGGTCTCTGTTCTCATCTTCTGTAGAAGGAAGTTTCTCTGACGATATCTCCACAAGGCACTAGTCTTTTTTTGTCTTTCTGGGTCAGAGTCACCTCACTCAGGATGATATTTTTTTCAGTTCCACTCATTTAACCTGTGAGGTGACACATTAATACAATGAGGTATTACTCACCCATTAAAGAAAATGAAATCTGGATCATCCTATTAAGAAATTATATCTGACAGACTATCACCTGTGAGACTCCTGGCTGCATCACATGTTTACATGAAATTTACCAGAATGATGTCTTCTCAATACGTATTACAAGTGACCCTACCCTATTGGTTCCTGTGGACTGTGTTCTTTTTGTTTTGTTTTGTTTTTGAGACAGGGTTGCTCTGTATCACAGCCATAACTGTCCTGGAACTAGCTCTTGTAGACCAGGCTGGCCTTGAACTCACAGAGATCTGCCTGCCTCTGCCTCCCAAGTTCTGAGATTAAAAGCATGCACCACCATCACCCAGCATGTGTACTGCATTCTTGAAAACACAGAATGTGATGAGATATACCATATTTGCCTTTATTATGTTTGCTATGGTAGAATAATTTTCTTTTTTATAGTATTTTTTATTGTTTGAAAATTTTATACATGTATACAGCATCTCAATGTTATCTATTTCCACTCCTCACCTGTATCTACCCTTGGTTCTTTCCTGTAAACACATCTCCTTCCCAGCTCCCTCATGTTCTCCTTTGAAATTATAACTCCCTGATGCCAATTAGTACTGCCTATTGGCACATGTTATGTGTGCTTCTGTGTGTGTGGGGTCATTCACTGGGATGTAGGAAACCTACCGGTGGCCTCCATCCCAAAGTAAAGCAGCCCTCCTTCCTCAGGACCCAGCGACTGCTCAGCTAAAGGTAGAGCCTCCATAGCCCCTTTCCCAGTCAGTCCTATTGGGATTTTCCAATTGCTTTGACTTGTGCAGGTAACCATAGCCTCTATGAATTCATGAGTGCAACAGCCATGCCATGTCCCGCGGACAGCATATCATACCACACTCCTGCTCTTACATCCCCTTCATCCCTCCTCCACAGTGTTCCCTGAGCCTTTGGTGCCTTGTTGATGTAAACATCCCATCTACAGCTGTACACTCAAGACTCTCCTTCCCAGAACCTTGAACAGATGTGAGTCTCTGCTTCAAATAATACCTACTGCAGTTAAGATACTCTGACCAAGCTTGAGGGAAACACCAGTCTATGAGTAGAAACATAAACGTTTAGAAGTCAGTTTGACCATACAAAAATTTAGCAAAACAAGTGCAGTAGGGTTCCCTATCTAGTCTGAACTCATAACCATAAGTTTTGATGATATTGGCCATTCCAGGCCCAATTTCTCTCCTGGAGTTCCTTGTCTAGAAGTCAGGAATCTCTTTGTTTCTCCATCTCCATGCGTGTCTCATCATTAGTTTACTTTGTATTCTCGCCGATCAAGTGTGACTATTTTCTCATATCTCCCGAATACTCATATCTGCCTTTGTTATTGTCTTGTTTATATACTTTGGAACAGCTTTAATCAGTTATTTTTAAAGGATTTATTTCATTTTTAAGTGGTGTGCGTGTGTGAATGCATGTCACGTGTATTTGAGAAAGCATGGCACACTACACACATGTCAATGTCAGAGGACAACTGAATAGGGTTGGTTCTCTCCTTCCACTTTTACACATGCTGTGGCAACTGACCCCAGGTTGCCAGACTTGTGTGACAAAGTTTTACCCGCCGACCGGTCTTATAAACCTCTGTCCCACTTTTCTCTCCGAGTTTGTTTTTTGTTTTTTTTTTGTTTTTTTTTTTTTCTATTTTATGGTTCCTGTTTTTCTACCTGATTACAGCGTCAAGATCAGTTCATTGCAGGATACCCTTTTCTGTCTCCTAAACAGTGGGACACTGTCAAAAGGCATCGTGGAATCTCCGTGGCCCTCGGAATTGTTTCATGTTGCTTTAGATATCTAAGTACATTTTATGCATTCTGGCAGCTGTTGATTTCAAATGCTTAGCAAACACTCCCTGTGTGGAGCCAATTAAAATAGTGACACGGACGATGTGTTCTTATTCTTACTCTGTGTTGGAAGTCCTGTCAGAGTTTCCGTATCTTAATTGGCTGTGTTTGAAAGGGAATTTTGAAATCCCCTGCTGTAGTATAAATGTACTTATTTATCCCTTGAGTTTCCATCTGGTGCCTCTGTGATGGCGGCGGAGAATCGCTTGTCTTGCGGCTCTTGGGAACAGAGTTGCAGTGGCATTTGAATTAATGAAAGCGGTAGCACCTTCAGGGAAGCAGCATTCCATAATGATGGGAGGTCGAAGGCAGTTCCGTTAGGTACAGAGGTGAAAACATGATTTCTAAAAATGTTCATTTCCATATGAAGGACCTCCTTCCAAATTAGCATTGTCTTCTAGCAACAATTTCCAAACTTTCCATGTGCACACTGTATGTTTTCAGAGCTTCTCATTCGAAGGGAAATAAAGCTCTCCAAAGACTCTGATCCTGGTGACATCATGTGGCATAATCAGTTTGACATTATTGGAATGTGTCTCAGACTTTGGGGAAGGCATCTGCAATTATCATAGTGGTGTCTTGGCCTCAGTTTGGAACTGCTGTGAGCAGTCTCCATTCTGCTGGCTTCCTCTTCAAATATTTATCTTTCGGTTTGCTAGTTTGGTTCCATGATCCTCGGATGGCAAAGACCCTCATATAAATGGTAGAAAAAATTCCTTTATCATTAATTTTTTCTCTAATGTATCTTCAGTAACCTCTAGTTTACTTATATTTAATGTAGTATAAATGTTTTAGGTATAATTAGTATAGTGTATTGTTTGGGGAGTAATGAAATAAAATTTTGAACATGTTAAACACAAATGACATTTTCTTATTAGAATGTTTTCTATATACACTATTAGTTGAATCAATACATATGAAATTTTGGATATGGAGGACTGGTTGTATATTTTAAATAAAATCCTTGCAGGATTTTACCTTCAGTTGTGTATTATGTTACCCAGAGATTTAAAAGGTAAAACTTGTGCCACCAAAGAGATTGAATGTCATCTTTGAAATAACTCTAGACGTCATCCAATCTAATATTTTTTTAAATCAAGGAAATGGAGGCCCAGAGAAACAAGTCTACCAAGATGCAAGAAATCCATTTTAATAAATATTTTAAGTTTTTGAAAAACTGTTAAAAAAGAAATACTTTATTATTCTTATTTGCTTAGAGAGCTTTTTTATAAGTGAGTAACAGAGTTTTATATATCAATGATAATACTAATGCCCCAACAAACCTTTAGTTGAAATGCTATGGAAAATATTAGTTTTTAGTGTGATTTATATTTTCCATATCTTCGTGCTATAATCCAATAAATTTCATAAAGTAGTTTGAAATAATTCTTCTAAATCTTCATGTTTCTCAGAATAATTTATCTTAATGTCAGTTTGGCCCATCATCGTAAAAAGACTGAGCGAGGAAGAAAATGTTGAGGTCTCATGCTTGTGCATTGTTGAGCCCAGGATTCCTTTTGGGCTTTCTGAATGAGGGTTTCCCTGGATGAGAGAGCAGAGTGCATGGAGATATAGATAGCTTCTTGAGGGACTCTAGATTCTTGAAATTTGTGTCAATCATTTTTGGTTTTAGCTTTTCTTTTAAAAGATTGAGCATTTAGATTTTATTTACTTTATTTTACTCAAACGAATGCTTTGCTTGTGTACCACATGCAAGCTTGGTGCCCATAGAAATCACAAGAGGGCATCAGACCCTCTGGAACTCAAATATGAATGGTTGTGAATCATGATTTGGGTACTGCGAACTGAACCTGGGGCTCCTGCAAGAGTAACAAGGGCTCTTAACCATTGAGCTATTTCTTCAACTCCATACTATGTGTGGTTTTTGAACAAGATTTCAGAGCATAAAAGAAAATCTGGTGATTACAGAAACATTTAACAAAAATATCCTTACACTCATCCCTCATCCTTCTAGGGAGCAAAAGCATTGGATGTTTACAACTGAGGTCATTCTTATTAGTGCTTCTAGCAGTAGATAGAATAGAGCTATTCCATGGCCAAAGTTCTTGTACTGGCCTCCCCACCCCTCAGTGTTCTAGAGGACAGAAACCAAGGCCATCAGCCAACTTTTAAAACATGTGTATGGAAAAAATTCAATTTTGGTTCTATTCAAATAAGACTTACCTAAAACAAGAGGATTCATTCAGGAGCTAAAATCATACATATGCATGAGAGAGGGAGGGAGGGAGGGAGGGAGGGAGGGAGGGAGGGAGGGAGAGAGAGAGAGAGAGAGAGAGAGAGAGAGAGAGAGAGAGAGAATGTATCATTGAATGTATGCATACTTTTATAGTTTTATAGCTTTGGTGTTACCATTTGAAATCCAAAAATACTTAATCTTCTGAATCAGTTTGGAAATTTAAAGATACAATATCTGCATATTGTGTAAGCATGTGTACTCACTATATGTACATAGATGTTTTTATAGTGGCAGAGAATTCCATAATCATAAGGTACTTTGGTAGGGAATTGATGATGCTGTCCAGTATGCTATTGAAGTATGGAAGGAGAGAAGAACAACTGGAGGGATTTCAAAAGTGTTTACAGGAATTTTAAAAAAGTTTAGAATTCTATGGACTTTAAATAAGTTGAAAGGTGGTGTGATAGTACTTAGCTCATTGCTGTAAGACAGTATTTGTGAAAAGCAACTTAAGGGGGAAACGCTTTGTTTTGGTTCACAGTGTGAAGGTACAGTCTATCACAGCAGGGTAAGTGTAGCTACAGGAACTTTAGGGGACTCCTTGTGTCTGAGGTCCAGAAACAGAGAGAGATGAATGCTTCACTCAGCTTGCTTTCTGTCTTTTCTTTAGTCCAGGATTACAGCCCTTGGGATGGTACTGCCTGCCTTCAGCGTAGGCTTCCTTTCTCCCTCAGTTTAACCTATTTGGAAGCATGCCAGCAGACACATGCAGAGGATTGTCTATAAGTACAGACATATTGATGATGGTAATTAAGCATCACAGGTGGTTTATTTAAATTCAAGATGATGTCTCCATGTTTGCTATTAGGTAGGACTAGACTCATACTCTCCTATCATCTGTCTGTCTATCTATCTATCTATCTATCTATCTATCTATCTATCTATCTATCTATCATCTATCTATCTATCTATCTATCTATCTATCTATCTATCTAAATTTTTGGAAGATATAGTTATATGATTTCCTCATCCTTTTCTTTCCTCCAACCCCATTTCATAATCTCTTTCAAATTCAAGGCCTCTGCAGTTGAAATATATTACATGCTCCATCCTTATATTACTTGTATATGCAGGAGCCCAGAGCTGACTACTTGGTATTAAATAATTAATTCAGGGGCTTTTCTGTAAAAAGGCTACTTTTTCCACTCTCAAAATTCTCTACTTCCCTGTAGTTTTTTTTGTTTAGGGTTGGGGACCTTCTGAACTTTTGAGAATGTTTGACCAGTGTAGTTGTTTTATAACTGTCTTAATTTAAAAAATAATTGTCTTAATTTAAGTGTGTGTGTTGCATGCAGTTCCTTTGAGGCCAGAACAACATCAGACCCTCTAGAGTTGGAGTCACAGGCAGTTGTGAGTTTCTTGTTGGGTGCTGGTAAGCAAATGTGGGTCCTCTGTTAGGACAATGAACACTCTTACTCATTGAACCATCTTTCTAAGCCTCTGGGGGTTACTTTTGATAACAGAAACCAAGGTGGTAGTGAAAGCAGTCATTAAAGATGTTCTGTATTTATCACACTAATAATGATTGAAAGATGTTAGTTAAAGACTAAGTAAATTAGATTAGGAGAAATTAATAGTCTCAAATAATAATAACTTTGTTTACCCTGGTTTTGGTTCATTACAAAAAGAACTTTATAACAATAGTCAAGCATATCTCTCTCCTGACCTTAGATTCCCATGGAGCAGAAGCTAGACTAATACATTAGCCTCTCCTTATGTGGAAATGAAGCATGGGAATTATTTTGGATAGGATGTGTTATAAGCAGAAATGAATTTAAAAACAATAGAGAAAGACCACAATTGTAAGGGAGTAGAGAATAGTATGAAAAGAGTGGGGGATGGAGATGATGAAAATACATTGTATGCGTGTTTGAATCTCTTAAAGAATTAATGACAACACTATATTAAAAAATAATCAACAAACTGGATGGTGATGCATGCCTATATTCCCAGCACTCAGGAGTCAGAGGCAAGCAGAACTCTGTGAGTTGAAGGCCAACCTGTTCTATAAAGTGAGTTCCAGGAAAGCCAGGGCTGCTGTTACACAGAAAAACCCTGACTCAAAAGTCCAAAAGAAAGAAAAAGAGAAAAAAAGAAAGAAGGAAGGAAGGAAGGAAGGAAGGAAGGAAGGAAGGAAGGAAAGACAGACAGACAGACAGACAGACAGACAGACAGAAAGAAAGAAAGAAAGAAAGAAAGAAAGAAAGAAAGAAAGAAAGAAAGAAAGAAAGAAAACATGCCCCTAGAAATGAGATAGGGGTATCTGAAAGAGGAAAACACCAAGGAAAAAGAAGAGATGTTAGCATGATCCTTTGGTGTTCCATCTTTTTATTGTCTATGTCTTAAGTCTCTATGTTACATAGTTTAGATCATTAGGAGATTTAATAATCATGAATGCAAGCTTCTGTGTTTGTTGATGTTTCTAGTCTCTGTATTGAGAAGAGATCATAGTTCTGAGAGTGAGTGTGGGGGAACAGTGTGGATCCAGTAGTAAATATCATGGATCTTTGGGAACTTTTGACTGCGCTCTAGGCCCAGGGAGGATGGTTACATTTTCTTGGAGGAAGTCATATGAAACATTAGAATAGAGGTACCTGAGAAAGTGAACCCTTGACATTGGACAGGAAGAGAATTTTCTTGGCATGTTTACAGACCAGAGGGCAGACTAAAGTGTATCAAATAAAGTTGGAGAATAGAAGAACATCAAGAATTTCAGGAAAATGAGTAAGAGCTTTGTCTAGATACGCAAGTGTATTTATTACTTTTCTACTGCTGTGATAAAATGCAATGATCAAGGCTACCTACCTATAAAAGAGAGAATTTAATTGGGCCTATGATTCAAGTGGGTTAGAGTTCATGATGGTAGAATTAAGGTGTGGTTTCAGGAACAGCAGAGAGCTCACATCTTGAACTGCAAGCTGGAAGCACTGAACCCACTGGGAATGGTAGTAGTCATTTGAAACCTCAATGCCTGACCCAGTGAACCACCTCCTCCATCATAGCCACACCTCCTAATACTTTACATCGAGTTCCATGAGTTCCATGAACTGGGGACCAAGTATTTCAAACATATGAACTCATGAGACCATTCTTATTCAAAGCACCAAAATACACGAGCATGATGGATCGAAAAATATCCATAAGATGAAAATGGAGAGCTTCTGGGATATTGTAAGGAAGTATATCTTGAGTCTGTATATTCAGAATCACTTTGGGTATAGCGGGAAGAGACAGAGAAGGACATAGCCTCATGTAGGAACTTTGGACTCCCTTTCAGACTCTGGAGGGATGCTTGCACAGCTACAGTACAGTTGTTTTGTTTGTGTTTTAATTTTAGGGTGGGTTGACATGCTCTGAACTATATTATTACCAGCCTTTCTTTTCCTCTTTCGTGTTTTTGCATCTTTTCCTCTGAATCTTTAACAGTATATGTTAAAAAATGTTCCAAATTTACAAGATATCCACATCCCATCAGTTGGTAAGAAAGCAAGGTGAAATGGTGAGATTATATATAATACTTTAAGTTTTCATATATACCTGGTTCTTTCCATATTGTGAGATTTATAATATGATCATAGTGTGATTCTATTGTTTCTAAATAGTAAAGGCTTCAATATTACTTTGAAATAAAAATTGCTTAATTTACTTTGTACATCCACTTTATATGACATAGAACACTTGAAACTATGCTTGTCCCATGACTCATTTACCAAGGTATAGTGGTTAATTTTTCTTATGAACTTGTTAGAAACTGGAGACACCAAGGTTGAGGCAACTTCAGTTGGAGACTTTCCCCCATAATATTAGCCTGTGAGCATGTCTATGGGGGGATTTTCTTTATTTTTGATTGATATCAGATGGTTCAGTCCACTGTGTACAGTGCTATCCCTAGGTAAGTGGATACAAACTGTATAAGAAAGGGAGCAAGTGAACAGTATTCTTTATGGTCCCTGCTTCTAGTTCCTGCTTTGAGTTCCTGTCATGGCTTCCTTGGATATGGACTATTACCCAAAAGTCAAACAAACCCTTTCCTTTCCAAGTTGCTTTTGGTCAGTGTTTTGTTACAGCAGCAAAGAAGCAGACTAACTATAACATCACTCCTGGATTGTATCCCTGAGAAAGACACAGATAATTGTGTAAGAGATGTTTGTAATACATGACAGTGCTATTTATCATCATCTATGAATGATGGATAAGAACATCTCAAGCTGTAATGGGGAAAGTGATGAATAAATTATGATTTATTCACACTATAAAATACTATGGAAGCCTTAGAAGATATAAAATATTTTTCCATCACATCCCCCTTCTTCTTCCTCTTTCACGTTTTCTCTTCCTGTCTCTTTTTCCCTGAAAATAAGTTTTTAGAAGCACAACTTCAAGCAAGAAAGAAAAATCTCAAGAAAGTATATTGAGATACTATGAAAGTAAATTTCAAAACAATGCAAAAACTATACTCCATTGTGTGTGTATGTTTACAGAATTGGCAAACTTGCAAATGCCTACATGAGAATAACTGGGACAATTTTTAGCACCAATCATATTAAAAATAACCTGATGTCACTTTACTATATTTAAGTGACAAGACCAGTTTAACAGAACCTATCTAGAGTTATAAATAAGGCATCTTTCAGGTAAGAATAGCGTTTGCACTGTGGGTATTGTTTCTGTGATTGCAGCTGCGTTCCACTTATTTAGTGCTGACTGTATAGTTTTCATTTTATTTGCTGGATTACCCATGAGGGATCTGGCCAAGATTACTTTGAGGTATACGAAAACATTATTTGTCATTGATGACAACATCTGTTTGGAATACACGATCCTATTTTCTCACTTTCTAGTGTTGTGCTGCTTAAGGCATGTTCAACAGGAAACCTAGAAGGTTAATAGTGTATTGTGTTTCAGAACAGAATGCGTTGCTCCATTTTCTGTTATTTTTCCTTTTAGTAAGGTCTCATTTTGTTGCAGGTGACAAACTGAGGTCCTATGAGTTCAAGACAAAATAAGGATTTGTTGGTTTGCATAACTTGGGTGATGTCTTAGTAGTCATGGCCTGCTCCAGATGCCAATATTCTGCTAATGTCTATCTCCTAGTGGAGCATCACCTCTCAAGCTTTAGTAGTACTTCTCCCAGGCTCCTGAACTAGCCACTCAAACACTCAGAGGGGCCATCTTCCCTGTAGAAAGGAGAGATCTAGGTTGGATTGTCATGTCTTGGTTGATAAACAGTTTTTGAAATAATCATGCTGTTTTAGAGATAAATTGGAGTACTTACAATTAGT
The DNA here is from genome assembly GCF_950005125.1 of Chionomys nivalis. NCBI lineage: Eukaryota > Metazoa > Chordata > Mammalia > Rodentia > Cricetidae > Chionomys > Chionomys nivalis. The sequence goes on along the minus strand of NC_080092.1, from coordinate 30,341,671 downwards.
CAGGCAAAAGATATTTGGATTACCAATCAAAATATTTCATTAAAGGGAAAGTGGTGTGATGTAATCAAGGGCCAAGCTAGGGGAAGATATTTCAGGCATACAAATTCCTACAGCGTTCATGGACCACATTGTTCTTTTCCTGTCATTCCCCTTCTCTACATACCTAAAGAAAGTACAGTAAACAGACCATGTACATTTGAAAACTCCCTGAGTTTTATTAAAGCATGAATTAACGACCTTGCCACATAAATTTGTCCAGTATTCTTTATTTCCAATATTTGACAGAACAGGAATTAAGGAAATGCCTGTAAGAAAAGTATGTCTCAAAAAGTGTTTTGTTCATTGATGCCCAGAAAAAACCCATGTTTTTTGATTTGTGAACAGTAGTTGCTGAGGAAGTTTATTAGTTGCCTTAACATCTATTAGATGCTGATAGAGGACCAGAGGACGCCTCTGTGTGAGAACACCATCAGAGAGGTAGCTTTGATGCGGTCAGCCTTGGGATGACTTGTGTTGGCTTGTGAGATTGGCACTGCTGTGTTGAACTGTCCCTCACTCTGAGATGCTCTCGTCACTTCTAAACCAGACCCTAGATGTAATTAAGTACTACCCTCAGCACGTCTCTCCTTTAAGGACATTTTCATTCGCCATGATTTAGAATATGACAATTGGGTCAGATTAAAGCAGCAAATTGTGCCTATAAAATAAACCCCCGAAAATAGCAAGGTACTATAAAATTTTATAAAGGGAATACTGTATATGCCTCCAATCCGATAAAACTTTTGCGAGCTGGGAGATTAACTGTGAAATAAAAATAAGCCAATACAGTATGTGTCACACATCCAGACCATAAACTGCATATTATTGTTTAGTGTAACTTTTATGTTCTCTCCCCAGTGAGTCCCGAGTACCCTGAGAATACCCATGCAGCACAGAATTAATTAGCCTTCAAGGAAATTGGCTCAGGAGACAGTGGGCTCCTCTGTCAAGTGGAGGATATTGGGTGACAGTACTGGAATGTGATAGGATTTGTGCTTTGGGAGAGGTTCTGTGGTACTTGCTTTCTCTAAACTGGCTTCCTTATTGGCTTGGTTTGTGTTAATGTCCTGTCTGTTGTAAAGGATGCAACAGATTTTCCAGGCTTTTCAAAGTTATCTGCTTTTCACTTAGAGTCACAGGGTTTTATGGCTACATGGCATTTTAACTCTCATTGATTCCAGCATCTCTTAAAAAGAAAGAAAGAAATGGAAGTTAAAAGCATTAAGTGGCTTACTTGCATTCATGTGGGAAGTTAAAGGCATCACTCTGGTCACCTTCAGACATAATCACATAGAGTTGTCCTTTTGCATTCTTATTACAATTGGAATATTATGAAGGAATACACGCCCCCTCTGAACACATAAAAATTCAAAAAGATAATTTGAAGTAAGTCATCGATCACTTTTTCCACAATGGGTGGCCACTTTAAAACATTATACCATATTTCTTTTCCAGCTTTGTCTACATAGATGAAGAAAATGCAGACCTAATAATTTACCCTACAAAATAAGGAATATTTTATTTTACTAAATTAATACATTTATTAGAAAGTTTGTCTCAAGTGACGAAACACTATTAAAAACATGATTTTAAAGCATTTATTTTAGTTTAAATTATTACTACTCTTTAAAACACATTTCATTATTCTACTGTTGTTTGGTTCTTGGCCCAGAGACTAAGGTTGTTTAAAGTGAGAAAAATATGACTTGGAGAGACATGGAAAGTGGCAGAAAATTAATAGAATGTAAATCTTTTTAATGCTTTATGTTCATGGGTAGTTTTATGTGAGCAGTTAAATAAAATTACCTGTGATATTATGCACTATAATACCAAATAAGGTTGGATGATATTATTTCAATATTAAAATAAATGTATGCTAGATATTTCATACTTTGAGTTTGCTGTACTTAAGAAAAAAAAAGACATCCCAGTGTAGATCAATTTGTATCTTTACGACATTGTGAACTTCTAGGTCACCTATAGCATCCATTCACCTATTTTTTTTTTTTTATTTGCACATGTAATTCAGTTCTTTCCATCTAATCATGTGACAACCCCCAGCATATGCAAATAGTAGAATGACGAATATGGCCTTGTATTTGCCTCCAAGGGGCTTATTATATGATTGAAGGGGAAAATGAATGAAGAACTGCACCCATCATGGTGCAGAATCATAGGAAGGCATAGCTATCCAGCCTCAAGGGCAAAGGCATAGCCATCTAACCTCAAGGTCAAAGAGAAGGGCAGTGGGGGTAAAGCAAAGGCAGAGTCACTAAAAGTTCAAATATCTGCCGTGCTCAGAGAATACTAATATTGGACTAATAGAGACACTTTAAAGTTATTATTGAAAGAGAAATGCAGTTTTATTACCTTCATATACATAATTTGAATTATGCTAATAAGGAATTGTCTAATAGACACCATGATGAACCTGCTTTAATGAATACATGAAAATAATTCTGTAATTAGTCTAATAATTTTGTGCAAATAAAAGCTGATGAAGTTTTTAAGTGTCTGAATATAATTCATTTTCTACAATGGGGCAAAAGTACATCTTAAGGGTAAAATAGCAAACAGCTTTTACATTTGCATGGTGGTTTCTCAGTTTTCAAAGTTAATGTATTTTTTTTTTTTTAATTTTAACAACTTATTTGCTTGCGTGTGCTTATCCTTACATATGTGCAGGTGCCCACAGTGGCCAGAAGAGGGCAACAGATCCCCAGGGCCTAAGAGACAGGTGGTTGCTGAGTGGAGTACTGAGCACTGCGCTCAGTTCCTCTGGAAGAGCAGTCAGTGCTGTTAACCACTGAGCCATCCTCCAGGCCTTCCAAGTTCAGAGTTTAAAAGAACACATTATTTGAATCTCACAATGAGTCCATTCCATATGTTAAGAGTTTTTAACCCCCATAGTATAAATAAGAACTCAAAAGTATTACAGAAGTTAAATGAGTTGCCCCACATTCCATAATTAGTAATGAATGAAACCATACCTAATACTTAGGCTCCTTGATTATTGATGTTTTTGCTTTATACTCCATTTTACAGGATTGCTTTAGCATTATCTCTGATTTTCCTATTAGCAAGGGGGTGGAAACCCTTTGAAGTCTTGCCTTTTGTACTATCAGCTCAAGGAGAAATGGAGTCAAGGACCTTGATTATAGTCTCTGAAAATGCCCACATTATTATACTTACCTTGTCACTTCCTTAAAAATTGCACATAGGCCACCAAGATCAATCTAGCAAATAGTTTTGTTTTTATGCTTTTAGGGTTAAGTTGGAAATTTCCACCTTCGAAACATACGACCATAGATCTTCAGTTATTAGCAAGCTGGGAATACTTAATTACATAAAGACGGCCATATGTTTGGAGAAATTGGAACATCACCCAAGACAGCATATGTTTCTAAGGGATATACCCCAGGAAGAAAACAATAACTTTTTTAAAATTCTTTCTTGTCTGCTTTTTGGGACGATGATGGTAGAAAAGTTAACATAATAGAAGGTTTCAGCAATTTATGAATCTTCATTAAACTATGAACATGGGGAATGACCATATCTGTTGCAAATCATAGTCATAAGAACACTTGAATGCATGCTAAGAATTTAAGAAATTGACAAATTTGGATGGAAGTAATATGATAGGGTTTCATAGAAGAACATATACTCACAGAAGTCTCTCTTGGAAAAGCACAGGTTAAATAAAGCAACTCCCCCAAGCGAGCAACTCAGAACCTCACTGCATCAGCTCCTTATCATTTTATTGAACTACTGTGAAGGCACGATCTCCTCCTTCATATTTAGAAGCAAGATACAGAACAAAAAGCAACAGGCACGTCTCCTGTTCATCTGTGTTTTTTATATGGAAACTGTGACATGTAGACTGACTCCAGCATTAGACTGCAGTTGTGTGCTGTGATTTTACTATATTCCTAATAGCATTGTAAATTCTTTCACACAGAGCAAACCTTTTCTCAGGCACTTAATATAAGACTTTCTCATCCATCTTATATGTCAAATTTGGAGGAGCTGGTGGAGTTTATTATGCTCTACCCTGAACAAAAGTATAACTTGGGTCTGAATACGAGAGAGTGATCTGTGATAGAATAGTACCCTGGTTGAAAACAAATGGAAATTTTGGCGATTACTGTAAAAACCTGCTCCAATGCGTTGCGGTATTTTTTAAGTCACAAGGACAGGAATAACTGAAATTTCAGAACTGGAAAAACCTAAGAAAAGTTGAGCTAATGAGTCCTCCCTCATCTCTCTTGAGGGCTGAGTTAGAAGCTGAGAGTGGAGCTGTGCCAAGTCAGACAGCCGCTGTAGAGGAAAGAAAAACCAAGAAACATTGTGTGGCCTCATGAAGTAGCGTAAATAAAGAATCAAATAAATGGAGCTCGAAACCCTGTTTCCCCACTGCTTACTTGCTACCATATGAAGCGAAATAACAGTTGTGGGGACACGGAATGGCAATACAACAATAAACTAATAGATCTTCTGGAATAAGAAGTTGAAAAAAGAAGGATTAGTGTCCAAGATGAGAAGGGAAAATGAAGACATTAGGGGTTCCTTTGAAAGCCAGGGAGAGCAATGCTGTAGGAAGAGCTTCTAGACATGGGCTTAAGAGATCAACTCTGAAAAACAGAAATGTTCTCAGTGAAAATAAAATAACCTGAAGTGGTTATGATTTTTTAAAAAAATATATCATACATTTAAGGAAATACTGACAAATATCAAGAAGAGAAACTTGTTGATGGCATATGTGGAATAATCTAGAAATTATATGGTTATATGATATAATTTTAAAATGGCTATGACTGATGTGTTCAAGAAGCTGGGCATGGTGGCACTCTCTGTAATAGAGAGTCTCAGAAAGAGCGTCATGTGAGTTACAGTCCAGCGTGGGCTACAAAGTGAGTGCCACCCTGTCTCAAACATGAAAAGAAAACTAGAAAAGAAATTGGGGAATTGTGTAGTGACTATAACCTGAGAAGAAAAAGTGTTTAAAGAATCAAATAGAAATTGAAGAACCAAGTAATACAGAATCCTAAATTTATCACTCATTGTGTTTAACAGATTAGACACAGTCAAAATCAGAAGCAATCAAAACTGGGAAACAGTTGAATAGAATCTAAGCAACTAAACACAGAAAATGAACATAAATGCAAAACAGAATAGGAGAATAAGATACTAGGAATGCGGTGTAAATGTCTAGTGTTGAAGTTTTCGGAGCACTGAAGGAAAAGAGGAGACACTGTGACAGATTCAAATGTCAAAGAAAAGCGACAGTGTGTGCCTTGCAAAAATTATAGAAGCACGAGTTGCATGAGGAATACACACACACACACACACACACACACAGACACACTACCCCATGATAAAACTATTGACAACTAATGGAAAAAGTATGTAGAAGCAGTGGAATGAAAACACAACCAGAGGTAAAGATTATTATTTTTAGGATAGCAACTATAGCACCAAGACTTGACATCCTATTAAGAAGGATGTAAGCCAGAAGATAATGGAATTAAGTCTTAAAGTAATTCTTTTAACAAGTACAAGTGAAGACAACGTAAACTCAGCTCAGACAGAAACTGAAGAAGTGTATCCCTGAAGCAAGCACTAAGATACATAGTGAAAGAGGCGTACAGGGAGATGCAGAAGAAATATAAATATGTGAAACGGAAAATCTGTGACTAAATATAAAATATTTACCTACAAAGCAATGAAAACCAAATTTTGTCGGATTAAAATTTGTTTAGATTTAATGCAAAAAAATGCAAAAGAAACAGTAACATTCATTCTTCATAGAGTATTAGTCAAATTAAATATCACATATTGCAATAACGTCAGAAACTAGTATAAGTAATGTTTTAGACTGTATTTAGTGCACATTTTTGGCTAGCCAATGAAACACTGGTAAATAATTTACTACTAAGAACTTAATGAAGGAAGCGATAATAAGTCATACCTCAATCTAAAAGAGAGAGGAAATAAGAACAACTATATCTAATAGTGAATAAATGATAATATTTTATTTTAGGCATAAGTAGGCCATTGATCATAGGTTAAAAAGCATCATTTTATCCAATGAAAGTATAATTAAATGACTAAATTTTTCAGAGTATATTAAAAATAGTTCAAATGATCTTAGTAAGACCCACTTTGAATATACAAGCATGAAAATATTAAAAGAATGAAAAAGGTGCCATCAAAATAGTCAACAAAGTACAATTTTGGGACTTTATAAGAAAAATAGATTCTGAACTAAGAAACTCATTTACAGAAAAAGAATGTTTCCTAAGAAACTGTGAAATACCATCTCATTATTTCAGATAAAGTATGAACAGCAGACCAAAGATGCAATCCTACCAAGTTTATCTTAGTAAGCTTGTAGTTTATTGGGATCATGTACAGGAGTACATGGGTGGATTGGAACATGGATGAGTTTATTGAGATTATGTATAGGACTATAGGACCGTGGGTGACTCAAAAGCGGCTGTATATTAAATAACCCTACCCCAATATAGCTGACAGTCATGAATACTTCCTCCTTGTGTTCCTTGTGTGACTTCCTGGGAATCTCTCCCCCTTCCCCAGCAATTAGTAATACATATATAATTTTGGGAAGGGGTCTGTCAATGTTATAAGTTTCAGGAACTTTCTGACTCTGGTAACTTTCATTTACTCCTTGAGTCTTGTAAGTTTCATTTATTTCCTAATTCTTAAGGGTCTTCTCTCCTCCTCCTAGGAGAGAATGTTTCCATTGGAAGAGATCTCTACACAACAGGCACAGTATACAAAGCAGATAGACTCCATGCTGGATATCCCTAATCCTATTGTTTTAAACTATTTAAATCATTAAATGACAAAACAAAATGCAGATAAATACATGGTTGTAGTAAGTGACTTAAGGATACCTTCTCTATAACTGAACATGCTATCTGAGTCAGGAAATATGTTGAAGATTCAGAAAAAAAAATACTTAGCAAGTTTGACCTAGTAAACATTTACAGGGCATTATACCCAACCATGAGAGAAACGACACTTCCATTCGGTTAGCATAAACCATATTAGTTTATGAGGCTAATCTCAGCAAATATTAAAAGTTTAAAATTATGCGTAGTATAATATCTGATTATGAAGATGTAGAAATATAACCCAAATGTCAACTAGAAAAAAGCCACAAGTTGCTTAAAAATATGAATATTACTTTCTATATAATCTGACCAAAAAATGGTATCACAATGCTAATTCAAATTCTTTGACCTTGATTTCAGTAAAATATGACTCTGGGACATGCAGGATGCAGCCAAAGCAGTGAATAAGAGAGATCTAGATATATTAAATTTCATATTCACAAAAGGAATAGCCAATTAAGTGACATTTATAATGCTTCCATCTTGACTAACTGGAAAAACACAAAATAAAGACAGTAGGAAAGAATGATGGTAAGGTTGGGCATTACATGAAAAGAAAACAAATTTTTGATAGAAAAAACAATGAATACTGAAGTTGGTTCTTTACAAATATTCATAAGTAGTCATAAAAAGATAAAATACAAATGAATTATAAATAAAAATGAGTATATTAATACCCAAAGTTTACCAAAAGAAACAGGAGGAAAAGGAAAACCATGATGTATTGTTTAAAATCTTCCCATAAAGGAAATTACAAATTAAATGAATCTTCAGAATCCTTCCTGTAAAAAAAAAAATTAGTTGTTATTCTTAACTTAGAAAATGATTGATGGAAAATAAAGAACATCAGAATATTAATAGAATTAGTAACCTAAGCATTATTATGTGTTATAAAAATAAGAAATTTAAAGCAAGATTTATTAGGATGAAGAAATTTAATTAAATCCATTTTAAACATATACCAGGCTATTCATGGATAATATGTAGGGAAAAATTTCTTTATAATTCTTATTAAATTTCAGTAAATTTTCATGCTAGTGGGTAAAGGTATAAAGAGCTATATTTTAATTTTATTCCATTAGTAAAAGGTTTTTTTGATAAATGTGTGGCAATAAATTGTGCATTATTTTGCAATTCAGAAAACCTAGATTCTAATTTGGGCTTCAATTCTCTATGACCTTAAATAAGTAGTCAAATGTTGCTGGACTTTTATCATCTAAGCAAGGAGCAGTTTGAGGCAAAAAAAAAAAAAAAAAAAAAAAAAAAAGAAAATATCTATGATAAGCCTTATTAATGTGGTTTCTATTCTGCCTTGGCGATGTGATAAGCCACCTTTGAAAGTAGGGAGACGAAGTTGTAACAGGCAATGAGTTGTCATAATTTTCACCAACCCGAGGGAACTCAGGAAGTTATCACTGGAGTGAGATAACGGACCACTTCCTGTGTACCGTGAGGCTCACAAGGGGCTTGCAGAAGTAGAAGGAATTTGTACTCATCCCGTGGGAAAGCCAGCAGACACCAGAGACACAGCAGGTCACAGACTTAAGATGATCCTTTACCCAGACCCTTCTCCATGTTTTAAATATCTCTAATGCACATATAACTCCTATATTTCACAGAATTCTTTCTTTTCTCTTAAAGTCTCATGGGGCTGCAGAGATGGCATGGTGGTTAAGAGCATGTAATGCTCTTGCAGTGGCCTAGAGTTTGATTATCAGTATTTATGCCAGACAGTTCCCAAGAACCTGTAGTTCTACCACCAGTGGGTTCAGAATCCTCTGGCCCATGTGGGCACCAGCACTAATGTGCCCATCCCACTTCACCTATATACTTAAACATAAAATAAAACTTTTAAAAAGGTACCAAGTGTCAAATATCATTTTTTGTCTTGAGAATGTCAGGAGTGGGGAGTCTATTCAGTTTCAGTATACGCAGGATCTCCTACTAACTTGTTGGCAGATGCATCTTCTAGCCGGTATCATTCTGCTTAGGAATTTTGTTTCAAATATAGTGACATGAAGTTATTTTTACACACTTTTTTAAGCCTGTGGCTATTTCTCTTCTTGAACCTTCTACCTAAGAACATTTGGTAGGATCTTTGACTCGACGATTTTCTTCAACTTCAGGTAAACCTTCTAGTCAATGCCACCGATACTACACGGTTTCCATGACCGAATTTCCATACATGTGATTCTCAGTCATTTGAGACTGCTGGGGCTAAATGGTATACATTGTAGCTATATTTTACCAGGTGGTGTGGGAGTTCACCCATAATCAAAACCCATTACCAAGTTGCCCTCTTTAGGCACAATTCCCTTTCTAGTTTCAGGATTTAATGCGTTCCTTTGATCAATGATTTCTGTCTGTCCGTGGGAGGTGACAGACTTGGGAGTGTCAGAAACAGCTGTGTAGCAGATGTCTTTTAAGGAGGGAAGGAGTTGGTGAGATTGTGATAAAATGGTCTGAGTGTGCTTTCTGTCTGCCTCCTACTACTCTTTCCTGAGAGTCAGACGAGAAAGCAGACTATTTCACCAGTCTTCACAAGCTGTTTGGCTAAGGTCCAGGGAGGGAGCTCATTTAAAGACTCAGACATTCGTTTATCTTTCTTTTTTTTCTAGGTTATCTCTTGAGTGATATTTATATCTTATTGCTTATTTGCTGTAATTAAGGTAGCCATTATCCATTAGAAGACAACACAACACTGCAGTTTTTACAATGCAGTTGTCCCAGGGCCAGAGCCACGGTTTCATTGTTTGCCCAGTCGCTGATGTGCCTTTTTCCTTAATCACTAAATAGATAAGAATTCAGGTAGTTGCTGGATATATATCTATATACTAAAAAGGTTCAGATTGAGACATAAACAGTTGTCTTCTTCACATAAAGGTTCTATTGGTTTGTTTCATCCCAACAGTAATTATTACCAGAGTTTGGGGGGTGAACACCTTGTCTCTCAGAGTCCCCACAAAATAAATGTGGCCTCTGGCTACAATATGCGAATTAAAGAGATGACTGGTGAAGGTTAGAGAAAGAAAATTTAGTAAACATGGTCTTGATGGATAGAACAGATGAAGGGATTCAGTGACCCCAAATTTATCTTTATGGGGCTAATAAGGCCTTTCAGATTTTAAAGAAAAGGGAAGGAAAGAAATTGGGGTGTGGCTGATATAGTGACATCTTGGTAAGGCCAGGAATCTGACTGAACCTTTGGCTTTTGTCTTGTAAGTTCTGGAGAGTGCTTGAGAGGAGCACTCTGGCTGCCTGAAATGGGCCACATCTGCCCTAGGAGACAGCATGAACATCCTGATGATTGAATTTGTTGGAGGGGGCAATCTGCTTTGTGAGATTCCCCTTAGGTGCAGGTAGTTACCATCTCTGACTGTAAAGATGCTTATTGATTAGTCTCCATATCCCTGGAATCCAAGATAACCACAGCAGAGAGTGGCTCAGTGCTGTGATTGGACAAAAGTTTAAGGAGATGAAGTAGAGCCAGGAGGAAAAAAAATGGATCTAGTTAGGCCAGCAATGGGTATCTTCTTCATGCTTTTTTTTCTGCTATTTTAACACAGCATTGATAATTATTGTTTTACATCAAGAAAATGTTGCTACAAATTTTTTTTCTTGTTCCTTCTCCAAAGGACAATGGTCCAAGAGTACTTTTATTTCCCCATTTCCTTCTGCCTTCTATACCACTTCTTAATCTTTCCCAAATGTTACTTTTCATTGTCTCCCTGTTTCTACTTCTTATTAATATGTTTTCTGTGTTAGTTCAATAAAATCAATCTTCTTTACAGGTGCCTGCTGTACTTCCTGAATCCTTTCTTAGCTTAGAGATTTCCAGCTCCCTGAGCATCTATACTGAGTTTCGGGTTCAATGCTGTATCTTTTATCTATCTCTTATTATATCATCTTCCTCCTAAAACATCAGTTTGGGTGTATCTGTTCTTGATTCAGAACAATTTTTATAAAGCCCTCTTGTCAGGTTAAGTGTGCAGAAGACACATCTTCCTGTGCGCTACAAATCTGAGGCCATGTCTTCTCTTATCCTCATTGGAGAACTACATCTTGGCTGGTGGCAAGTCCTCGAACTGCAATCCCTCTGTGTGTTTTCCTGGGGTTCCTTTGTCCTCAGTATTGGGACTAACTAGCTGATCTTTGCTATCTACAAGGTAAACTTTTCTTATCTGAATGTTTATAAGACTTACGTATTTTTCTGTATAAAGATCTCAAAGACTTTACTAGAACATATCGAGAATTGTATCTGTTTCCATCAATCCTGCTAGAACTCACTACCCAGCTCAATTCTCAGGTTCAGACCTTTAGCTCAGATCAACAAATATTTTCTTTTCCTTGTCAGGGCAGATGTATTGCCCTTGTTCACCTGTTTTATTTTCTCTTTTGTATCACCTCCAGTCTGCCTCCTCATTTCTAGGTATTTTCCTTGGCAATGTTCACCATGCCTTTGTGCACGAAATAGTCCCTGAAGTGAATGGGTTGTCTAGGCTACTTTTTCTGGTCTCAGTAGTTGACAGTGTTATGAACTTAAGTTGCTTCATTAAATTTTCAGTTCTAAGAAACGAGTGTTTAAGTTCCAAGGTCTTTCCCCTTTGAATCGCCTGAAGTTCTGTCATTATTGTCCTTCATGCTGATGTTCCTTGTTCTCTCTGGACTGGCGGTGACACACCCACCTTTGGCTGCTTGGTTTTGCAGGAAGGGCAGGTGTTGGTTTTCTACTGACTCACCAGGATTGAAGTTTAGTTGTTAGAATACTCTTAACAGTAGACATCTTATATTTGTGTTTGGAAATAGGTTTCTTTTATTGCTGATAGGAGGCATAGGAGCTGTGGTTAAACCATTCCTCCTCCAACATCAGGAAGCCACTTCATAATCTCATCTCCTTCCTTTTCCCAAACCACGAGAGATGAGAGACAAATCTTTGATTAGGTCATTCCTGACTCTGTAGTTCTCAGAATGACCCAAAAGTCAAGTTGCTTTGCTAGACTTTATATTATTCACTTAGTAGGTTTTATGCAAAGCTCTGAAGCTCTCTGGCTCTTGAACAGAATTGATTCAAGTTCTGTCCTTAGGTACTTCAGTTGATGCTAAGTCCTACTGGACTCATGATAGCAACCAGTCTTTAGAGAGACAGATACTTGAGCTGTTGGAAGAGGACAAATGGTATAGGTTGCCATGCTTTTCTAATTGCTCAGTTCTTTAGTAAAAAATAATAAATAGATTATAATTTAAAACATCAGATTATCACAGAATCCATTACATAATTTGTGTGTGTGTGTGTGTGTGGTGTATGAATGTGTGAACATTTCTATACGTTCCGGGGGATATACTCACCACTGTTTATGTGTGTAGAGGCCAGAGATTGATGTTGTCGTCTTCCTTAATAGGTCTTCAGTTTATGTTTTAAGCAGACTCCCATAGGATCAATAGAGCCCAACAATGACTGGACTATCTGCCAATTCACTCTGAGGATTTGTCTATCTTTTCCCTCCTCCCCATGCTGGGGTTAGAGATACATGCCTCTGTGCCCAGCTTTTATGTCGCAGCAGAGGATATGAATTCAGCTTAGCATGCTTCTGCAGCAGTCACTTTACTGAGACAAGATGCTTTAGAGGTGTTCTCTCCATCGCTGCAACCATTTGGTCTTTTAGGATTATTTTGCAGACAGGAGCAATCAGGGCAATACTGCTTGTGATGTATGGCCTCATTGCCTACATAAAATCCAAATGACTGGAAGGAGATACCTGATTCATGTTGGGTCAGATGGAGTTGCTGTGATTAGAGGGAGAATTTCAAGACCCAGGCTAGTGGGAACTGAGTGCTGGCTAAGTTCAATGTCAAGGATATGAGTTAAGCATCTCTACTATCCTCACAGGGAAGCCAGGGCCCATTTGCACAAATGTGAGAGCAGGGAAACCCAAGATGAGTGGAGAGTGATACAGGCAGAGAATTCTGCTGCCCAATGTTCTCCTTGGCTTGGTTCTGATCTTGCCTCTGAGACTTGACTGTACTTTTTCTTTCTGGGATTCATGGGATGAATGGCTTCAACAAGGTAACATACTCTGCTTGTATTTTGTATAATTGCAAGAGTTTGTGTGAGTTCCTGTGACTTGACTTTGAAAGATTCCTAAGACACTTGTTTGCCTAATTAGCAATGCGAGGATGTATCATAAGCGAAGATGGAAAAGTTCTGGAAACACAAAACAGAACCAAATAGACACAGACCCTGGAGGACTTACTGGCTATATGTACATCTCTTGTCTTGATACATTCTTTCTATGTGCCTTTAGAGCTTTCTTCATTAGGCCAGGGCTACTAGTCTTGCCTATAATTCAGAAACTGGAACATTTACTTTACCAGTACATTGAGTTAGATATTGGTTACATTTGGGAATCAAAGTACGTTTTTCTTTCCTCCTACTTTTAGAGATAGATAGGGGATGGGAAAAAGACGTCAGTTATCATACTGACCATTTGATGCTCAGCCTGTATCTCCTCCTCGTCAGTAGCCTCCTCTCTGATGATTAGTCAAGTTTATGACCCAAAAGTGCTTTTTTCAATAAAGAAAAACATGTCTGTGGAGAAGAAAATGATTGCTACTTGAACATTTCCTCCCAAATCTTTATCTGAGCAGATAGAAGATGTCACAAAAGCATGTTTCGTTAAAAGCTCCTACTTTAGGGCCCCACAAGCAACGAGAAAAAGGTAGATGTTCCTCATTCAAATTACCCTTTCCGTCATTTGCTGGAAATAAAGATAAGGAAAACCAAACCAAACCATTTCTTTCTGTGTTGGTAAGCTTTCAGTCAGGAAAATGAAAATACAGGATTTACATAAATAGAAAATCTACAAGAGCTGCCGTGAGCATGATGTACAAAGGAATGCATAGAAAGCTTAAAGAGACCACAGGAGGATGGGGAGTCGTTATCAAAACAAACATACCAATTACCAGAACAGGATGGGAATATGGGCTGGGTTGCTCCGCCTGGAGATGGGCTTTGGAGAGAGGCACACTTGAGATGCTCCCTTGGCCAAAAAGAAACACTACACAAGATACTGAGGGGCGAACACTTGGATTTCTCTTTTTCTGCCATAGTACAATATCTTTTATAGGTCAGTCTGTCTTGAATCAGTGAGCAGGGGTTCTGGTTTCTCAAGACAAAGGGCAGAGTAGGAGGAGATGGTTCTGGAGAACAAGCAAAGAAACTCCACGGTAATGGGAGCCACAGGTATGATGCAGGAGAATGAGTCACCTGAGGGTTGGGGTCTGTGTGGAAAGTTCTGTGCAGGGCATGCTATGAATTTAGCCAGATATCAAGGAGTTTCTGGCACCCATGATGCTCAGCAAATCCTGTAGGTAGACAGAACTGGTAGAAACCTTTCCATCAGGATTTTGGAATGGTTGATTCCAAAGACAAGCTAGAAGTAGGATATTCTCCAACAGGGTTCACAAATTGAGAAACCAGGCAGGGTTTATATATTAATGTCATTGAGATGTCTGCATACCTAGAAGGGGAAATACCATGATGAAGACGATGGTTTTCCCAAGGCTAACCTTGTCCATTGCACTCCAGGTGTACTGATTGCCATTATTTCCTCAAATCTGGCATGTTCCACTGCAGAATCTGTGAAAGTGGGAGATTGCATTTGCTCTCTGCCGTATTGAAAAATTAAAAAAAATAACCAAAACTTTATTGAGAAGCAGGTAAGATGCTAAGCAGGTAAAAAGGTGCTTGCTGTTTGGTTGTGACAAACTGATTTTGATCCCTGGAACCCACAGAAAGGTGGAAGGTGAGAACCAACTCTAGAACTTGCCCTCTGACCTCCATACACATGCTGTGACATGCGTGTGTCTGTATTCACATGCCATGCACACACAAAATAATAATAAATAATTAAAAATTACTTAGAGACACCAAGAGGATGGCAAGCTAGGGAAGTGGGATTCTATGGAGTTCAGTTTAGAGGGAGTGTCTCCTTGCTGAATTTTCAGATTAAAGTTACTACCCTATAACCGTCATGACTCTGCTTACTCTCTCCTCTTCTTAATGGCTAAATGTATGGTCATGAGTACAACATGGGCAAATAAGAGGAAAGAAAGAAAGAAAGAAAGAAAGAAAGAAAGAAAGAAAGAAAGAAAGAAAGAAAAAGAAAGAAAGAAAGGGAAGGAATTTGTGGTCACAGAGAAGTGTAAACGGGTTACGAAAAGAGAAGTCAGAGAGGAGGAAACAGGGAGCAGAGAATGACCCATCTCTAGAGCTTTTTCTTACAGCAACAACAACGACGGAAAACAGACGTAAAGCTTGAGCCTTGAATGAGCATCAAGAATGAGTAAACATGATGAATGTTGCCTGGCATGGCAGGATAGCCTTATGGTCACAACAGCTTAGGGGACCACGGCAGAAGTTGACCCCAGGCTTCCTTAAGCATTTGAAACTAACCGGGCACCATAGAAAGGTCCAAGCTCAAAGCTAATATAACAAAATCTGCATATATATCTGAGTAGATATTTATGGTTCCTTCATAAGCCATATTCTTTTATAGTTAATAAAACATAAACACTATAAAAGTTCCCTCATAGCCAGCTTTCCCTAATGGTCCTATCTGGCCAGTACCATCTTTGGCCTCTCTGTTTTCTGCCTACAGTGAAAACTTGGTTAAAATAATCGAGCCACTTTGTTACTGTTAAACCTTCTGCTCATCTCCCTCCTGCCTCTTGACTTAAATGTTGGTCATTTATTGCTTCTCTAATAATTAATCCAGGGTTATTACTTTAATTATAAGTAAGTAACAAGGAATACACATGCTTTGATATTTTAATTTTCACTGAAGAGAATGGAGATGTTAATTTAAGTTGCTAAATAGCCAATAAAATTAGCCATCATAAAGTTTAATATTGTTGCCTTAAACTAATTAAGCCATGTGTTACTGAACTTTATTCATTTTTTCCCTCCTAGCAGATGGTCTTTCCTCCTGTCTATTTCAAGGCAGCAGGCAATACACCTTTTAATAATATTTGTTGTTCATTTGAAGCAAAGCAGAACTTTATCAGGACACCGTGTGTGGTGGTAGTTTGAATGTGAATCAGTCATGGTGTTCATAGCAATTGAAATGTAACTAAGCCACTCTGCTTCTACAAAATAGTGTGTGTTGTTTCATGGTTGTTTTTTATTTTATTTTACATTTGTCCAAATGCAAACCCCATTTTAAATAGCTTTCAAGGAAGGCAAAGTACCCTCCCTCCCATTGTCTTTTGGTCCCCTCTTTTTCTTCATCTTCCTCTCTTTTATTTCTTTTAAACAAATTATGATACTTATTTTATCTGAGTGTCTCATTGATGATTATTGCCTTCCTGGCAATGAACCAATCTTCTTCAGCTAAGACAAGATAAAATAAATAACTGATTTTTGACTAACCTTGTCAAATATCTTTTTTTAAAAAAAAATTTCTTGAGAAAACTTTATAAGTAGAGATCTGAAAACTTTTGCAGGAAACAGTCAATAGAAAGATTTACTCTGCAACTGTTACTAGTGTTATTTTGTAGGGCAGAGAGGTTTCTTGTTTGTGATTCTGCCTCAGTGTGTGCTTTTAACTGACAAATTCATTTAGATCGACAGAAGAGGTCTGCTCCTGGGAACTAAAAATAAAATGCTGGGGTTTTAAAACATGGGTGGAAATGGGTACTTATAAAGTATTTCTTAAAAAAACCCTGCGTTGTTCAGAAGAGAAGTGCTTCATAGAGACTAAATCAGGCCCCCAAAGTACTAATCCATCGTGTATTGTTCAGACGAGTGCCGTAGAGCAATGTCGCTCTGACTTCACCAAAATTTGATACTGAAAGCTTTAAGTGGGCCTGGAGCATTCTTAGACTGTACTGAAAACACATTGGCACACATTTCACTATAGTATTATTCTCAATGCTTTTTCCCCACATTAAAAAAAAAATCAGTTAACCAAAGCCAGACATGTAGGTCAATTCTGCCTTCAGTATAGCAATGAAGAAATATAACCAATGAAAATAAGGAACTTAAAGCATTGGAATTTCACCCAAATATTGAAGACCATCTTAAGTATTATCTCTGCACCATTTTGATGATAATATGTGTAATGTAAGCTCAAATGAAGGTTCTCAGGCCACCGAAGCCTGTATAATACAATGTTTTAGAGACACAGAAATCTCCATTTGCTGTAAAAAGTCTTACAGCCAGTGGTTACCCTCCCACTGGGACGTGGCCTCTTATATTATATAAACCCATGTAGAGCATGTGTCCGGCCTTTTTTCTGGCTGCGGGATTCGGTTTCTGATCACCGTTCAAGCAGAGGATTCTGATTTGTGAGTCTACCCCTAAATAACCATCTATTTCTCAGTTCTGAGCTAGTGTGGGATTTCTTTTAAGCCTCTTTCTTCATTCACATGTCACAGGTTTCTTCTGAAAGTCTTCAGCCTTGTAAAGTTGTCCTTTCTAGAGGACAGTGTTGAGACATTTACCTGTGCAGTCCTCTGGAGAACACAGTAGATGCCTCAGAATCTGAATTTTGTGCAAGAAATTTTGTGCAAGTAATGAGATCCTGAAATATTTGGTTAGAGTTCCATTATTTGCGAGGGTATTTAGGCGATCTTGTCTTCTGTTGCAGACGTAGTTGTTGGAGGAAAGAATTTTAAAAAAGAGGATGAAAACGAAGAAAAAATGAATAAGGAAGCCAGCTGTGTTCAGCATTGCATCTAACAAGCTAAATAATGGCTTCATTACAGTGAACAGCTGGAGAAGAAATGAGAGGAGGTTAGACAAGCATGTTGGGAAGGTAGGAAGTGGAGTGAGCTTAGAGCCTCTTTATTTTATTCTGTCGGCAGCAGAGAGTCACTGAAGGTGGAGCAGGGCAGAATGATGATCAAAGTTTATCTTCAGAGAGTCAAGGAAGAAAGTCAAACTATTGAATGGACTGCAGTAGAGAGGGCAAACCGTTTGAAACTGCAAGGGATTTTTGTTTGCATGCATGAAAAGAGTTCTGTACACACCTGAATTCTGCTGAGAGCAAAGGGCTAGTTGCTAGTTACAGAATCAAAACAACGGCTGCAGGTAGGAAAACATCCTGCGAGCAGGTTCTAATCAAAGCTCCAAATGTCATCATTTCTCATCATGCTTACAGATCAGGGCTGGGCCATGGCTTTTTTTTCCTTCTTTTCAATGTTTTCTGTGCTGCTGTGCTGGTATCTGAAGCTAATGTTGCTTGGCTCTGGAACCTCAGAATGTATGCTTGAAATTTGATTGTATTCTGGGGAGATTTTGCTGGGATTATAGAGGAGTCCACCTGTCTGGGAGTCTCTTAAAGCATCCCTTCTAACACTGGCTGTCAACGTACCTGGTGGTCAGTACAACTGCATATTAGTATCCATACTACCACAAAACAATAATCACAACAAAACTCTTCCTTCCTCTGTCTCTGATAATCCAGAGTCTCCAGTAAATCATAGTCTTGTTAATGGTTTACAGAGCAATCAAGATCAAATCATCATTTCTTTTTACCTTTTCACAAGCATTGAATGACCACTGTGTGACAGGTGCCATCCAAGATGTTGGAACTATAGGACTGTGTGACAGAAATTTTCCCTGTGAAATGCAGAGGGACAGGTATGTTTAGGGATAATTATTTCTTTCTTTTCTTTCAGAGAAAATTATGCCCATCCAATTGTAGGGTCGATGTCTTTGATAAGTTCCAGTATCACCTCATCCCACACTCTTTCTTTGGAGATGACACTCACACTTGCTCCCATTGCTGACAGCATCATGCATGTATGAGGTCCTCTGCATCTCAGAGTTCCCCTGTCCCAATGCCAATAGCATCTTGCACATACCCACTTCCCTTATATCCCAAGGTTCCTTATTTTACCCTTCTTCATGAAGAAGTCATCTCTTTATTTGCTCTAACTTGCCTTTATTTATTCTTCGGAATTTCTCTTGGAATGTTACTTCTGTGGAGAAACCTATTTCATCCTCTGAGATCCAATTTTCACCCCTTGTTAATCTCATGGCTCCCCAATTTTCCTCTTATAAATCTTAAAACTGAATATCATCATAATTTTGTTTGTTTCTATTATCCATTCTAGACTCTAAGCTTCATGGGAAAAAGAAACATGTCTTAGTCTTGATAACTCTAACACTGCCTGACCCATAAAGGCAACTTATTGCATATTTTTATTTCATAATTGAATGAAGAAATATTAGGGGGTAAGTACAATAGTTGAACATGCATTGAGAGGAATAAATACAGCCCAGCATGTCTTCAGGATCAGAAATTATCAACCATGATCTAAATCCCATTGACTATGATGATAAAAACTGCTTATGCTTAAGAATAAGTTTCCAGAAGCTTCAGAAGAAACAGTTTTGAATGCAAATCTCATTGTGAAAAAATAAAATAGAAATTTTTTAGTTAAAGAACATTGACCTACAGAATGAACAGGACAACCAGTGGTTGCTTCTTGTGTTTGATCAACTTTTATATAATACTTTTTGATGTGAATTAATACTCCACTGTCCCATTAGTAATTTCAGCACTTTTCACAAAGATAAGAATTAGTATTTGCTTCATGGAGTCTTCATTTTTATCAGTGCACATATTGGAAGCTGATTATTTTACTTGTCTTTTTTTTTTTTTTTTTGGTTTTTCGAGACAGGGTTTCTCTGTGGTTTTGGAGCCTGTCCTGGAACTAGCTCTTGTAGACCAGGCTGGTCTCGAACTCACAGAGATCCGCCTGCCTCTGCCTCCCGAGTGCTGGGATTAAAGGCGTGCGCCACCACTGCCCGGCTATTTTACTTGTCTTAACTTAAAGTTTTCAGTGGTATATACTAGGCAAATTATATCCTCACCACACTGTCTAGTTTAGGCTTTCATAGTCTCTGATTTAAGTGGGTAATGGCCTTGGTTGTTTTGTTGTTCACTAGATTCCATGTTTACATGTTTGTTGTACTTCCTTAACGCTGTGTCAGTTAGTTCTATGTCATCCTGACACAAGCTAGAGTCATTTGGGAAGCAGGACTCTCAGTTGAGAAAATGCCTCCATAAAACCATCATACAAGCAACTCTGTCTGCATTTTCTTAATTAATGATTGGTGTAGGACGGTCCGGACCGCTATGGGTGGTAGCAACCCTGGGCAGGTAGCCCTGCATTTTAAAAGAAAGCAAGCTGAGAAAGCCTTGAAGTATAAGCCGGTAAGCAGGGTTCATTTGTAGTCTCAGCTTTAGTTCCTGCCCTGACTTCCTGATCTAACTTCCGTCTGTAATGTACTTGATAGGAGCAAGTAAGCTAAATTAAACCCTCTCCTTCAAAAGTTGCTTTTGGTCATGGTGTTTTATCTCGACCATGGAAACCCCAAGACAGTAGCTTTCTAGGAAAGTTATAATCTATATCTCTCAAATCAGACTAATTATCAACCATCAATATAAAGTCAGAACCAAAAGTCTCCTGAGATTATTGTTGGAACAGTGGACCTCCGCACATGCACAGTATAGTGAAGTCACATGCATTAGTACTGTTCACCTCGGCTATCAGATAAATGTAGGTTATTAACAGACATTGACAATCAGGTATAGAAAGCAAACCCCACTCCACCCCCAATACACACTGAGAATGTGGGAAAAATTTCTTGTTGAACTTATTTAAATATCACATGATGAGTATTGTGAACTTAGAAACTTAGAATTCAGTCGATTATATGAAAAGTAGTGTACTTGTCTCAGCGGCACGGGGAGAGTGGTACAATGGGTAGGTGTGGACGAGGAAACTTGGTTTCATTCTTTCCCAGCTTTCTAATTGGCACTGAAGGATGTCAGCACAAGTGACCTGCTGTCATTTCATTTCTGTTGCTGCAGTAAAACAGCCTGCACAAATGCAATGTAGGGGAAGAAGTTTATTTTATCTTACATTTCTAGGTTACTGGCCAACATTGAGCAGAAGTCAAGGCTTTAAACAGCTAGTCGCATCACATCCGTAGTCAGGAGCAGAGAGAAATAAATGCATATATGTTTGTTTGCTTGCTTGTGCTGAGCTCCATTCCCTTACTCTCAGACAGTTCATGAACCTGCCTAGTGAATTGTGCCACCCACAGTGGGCTAGGTCTTCCCATATCACTTGAGTAAGAAAATGCCCCACAGACATGTCTAGAGGACAACCCAATATAAATAATCCTTCATGGACACCCTCTTCCCAGGTGATTCTTTATTGTTTCAGGTTGACAGAGCTAACTATCATAGTATCTAACCACAGAAGCACAGATGGATCAGGTATCAGCAATACAGATAAATGTGTTAATTATGGAGCCCATAAGTCTATAAGAATCATTGGAATAGGGCTTCCTAGAGAATACAAACTTTGCTCAGATGTTTAAGAAATGGCAGCCTGTGGACCTATAGTGACAAAACAGACTTCTGATTTGAACTTAGTTTTACTGAACTGACCAAGTAATAAACTAAAGTGACAACCTCATTCGTTTCATTGAGAAGCTACCACATGAAAAACAATGAGGAGGTTGTCGGCAAATGACTGGCCCAAAAATCATCTTGAATAATAAAGGTTTACTCATTTGTGGTACGATCTAGTTTTAAAATAAGACTCTTACTAGACTGGTCTCAAGCTCAACCGCTCCACAGTTCTCTCCATGTTATGTGCAGCTCTCATTGCTCTCACTGTGCGACCTTCTTACATTGTACTTGTATTGTGTGTATCATTTTATATTTTACATTTCTCATTTAATCCTCTGACATAAACATTTTCTCTGTTTCTGTACACTTACAATCACTTCGGCAGTACAATAGTCCATCATGTTGATCTATTGCCATTGACTGAACCACTGAGTTACCATTGCATATTTAGAGTGTTTATTTCATTCTTAGTAGGCTGCAATAAATACTGTTTGCATATTCCATTAATTCTTCCATCCCATTATTTTTAGAGCTTATAGTCATGAAAAGAGATTTATTGCAATGAAGGGTAGGCCCAGTTCTTGCCATTTTGCTATTCTGATGTTGGGAATCTGTCATGATGACTCTCCTACAATGAAGGGTAGGCCCAGTTCTTGCCATTTTGCTATTCTGATGTTGGGAATCTGTCATGATGACTCTCCTACAGCAAAAGCCAGTGGACATCATTTTCTTCATGTCTTTGCCAAGAATAGGTTTAGTCATTAAAAATGCTTACATTGTTTTTTTAGTTTTAAAATGTTAACTTTAAAGCTGATCTACCTAACGTTTCTCTCTTATTTGGAACAGTCATTTTCTTAATTTCCACTTAGGCAAGCATATGTTATTTCACATGGTATTTTGTCAAAACAAAAACAAAAACAAAACAAAAAAAAAACAAAACCACAAAACTCACTTCTCTTTTCTGAGTAGTAAAACTTATTGAATGGAGATGAGATTTTATATAAGTACAAAGAAAAAATAGTAGCACAAGAGCAAATCAAGAGGATATTTCTGTTCTTTTTATAGAAAGCCTTAACATACCTAAATCAGTTAACTTATCAACCATTTTTATGTCTGTCTATCTACAGATACATATGTATCTATATATGTATTTCCATTCATCTATCTACCAATCTTATGTATTATATCAATCCTACAAATCAATATCTAAATACCTGTCTGGATATCATCTATCTCTCTTTACCCATTGTCTGTCTGTCTATCTATCTATCATCTATCTATCTATCTATCTATCTATCTATCTATCTATCTATCTATCTATCTATTTTCTTGCCTTCTTTTCTCTGTCAGCTACCAATCATCTATGTACCTATGACTGCAAGTATCTATGTATCAAGTTATATATCTTCTATCATCTACCTATCTGTCTGTCTATCATATATCTATGTTTGTATTTTTCTGTCTGTCTATCCATAAAGTTAGTACACTACTTACTGTTGTGACAGACTACTATAGTAAGAAGTAGGTCTTCTTATTTGGACTCTTCACTGTGCTGGCTGCTGAAGCAAAATAAATTCAATATTCTTTTATAAGAAAAAATATATACTTGAAAACATAATCCATGACTGATGCTTGGATCATAAGTTGAAATAAAATGTATTTGAGAATAGATGTACTATCAGGAAAGAGTTGCTGTAGATTTTTTTTTAAAGAATCAGGCATACAGAATATATTTTTTCCTTTTCAGTTCAATAAACACGTTATGAAGACAACATATTGATTGCTGGAAGAATTCTAAAATGAACTGAGTTGTGATTCAGCCTTGAACAAACTTTCCATATACCAGGAGAGATAAACTATATAGACAAATAGCAACAAGATATGGAGCTATGAGAGAATTCTTTGACTGGGGAATAAATAAAATTTGCATATAGAAGAGAAGAGATTTGTTTTGCTGGTAGGAGGCAAGCAAGGGTTGCTTATAAGCAATGACTGTATTCTAGTAGACAATTCAAGTTGGGAGGAGGATATTTCAAGAAGAAGGGACAAGAGACAAGTCACAGTACCAACAGGTGTGAGGAAACTGAGGAACAGAATTCAGATTTGCTTGAACATCTCCATCTCGCAAGCCAAAGAGTAAGTCTCAGGAAGCAAATGGGAGAGACCTGAGAAGCGAGTCATATGTATCTAAGACTCCTTGCTTTGAAGGCAGCTATGCTCACCACTCTACCACCTGATGACAACTTATGCTGGACAGGTTATGGGGTAAAGGGAACACTCCTGCATTGCTGGTGGGAATGCAAGCTGGTACAACCCCTTTGGATGTCAGTGTGGCAATTCCTCAGAAAATTAGGAAACAACTTTCTTCAAGACCCAGTAATACCACTTTTGGCTATATCCTGTTGGTTGTTGGAAGAGGAACTGTGCTAGTACCATTCTCCTAACCTCAACATTTTGCTGTGGAATTCTGTGATCTGAAGGTTTATCATTGCTGGTCAAATAATGTAAGGTGTTCCCTTACTTTAACTGTGGTTTCAAGTGTAGAATAGGACCTGTTCTACTGTGGTTGTGTTGATTTGGGTTAGAGAGCTCTGCAGACACATAGATAGAATTGTTATTTTGGGCACTGAGGCCATGTGATTCAGCTACACCACCTAGTTTTGTTTGGTTTTGTTGTAGTTGTTCCTGGGTCATGTTTGGGGCCAGTGTTTTGACCTTTGCAAAATAGTTTTCCAAAAAAAAAAAAAAAATCAATCTCCATCTCTCTCTCACACAGAGAACATGCTGCAGTGTTTGAGAAAAGAAAGAGAAAGAGAAAAGGAAGGACGGATGGAAGGAAGGGAGGGAGGGAGGGAGGGAGGGAGGGAGGGAGGGAGGGAGGGAGGGAGGGAAAAAGATAGACAGACAGGCTATCTAGTCTTCAATACATGCATATGATTTGGTAACACGTAAAAAATATGTGTTACTATGCTTTGCAATCTTTAAGCTGCCACACAAAAGGGCAACAGTTGTGTGACTTTAACATTTATACTCCAAGGGACTGCTAAGATATTTCTGTTGAAAGGAAGCTGATATATGTTCTCAGTCACAGATTTTACAATAGCCAGACCAGGACTTCAATCAATAGCTCTATTTGCTAAGCCCTGTACATCATAAATGACCTAGAATAAGCATGCATATCAATCATGTAAGCTAGTTGTACATCTTGAATAAGATATTGCATAAAAATGGTTGATCTTAGTTGCACAGTGGGTGCTTGGTCCTCTTAGCTTCCCACAAAAGTAACTCTGATAATCATAGAAAAAAAACTCTCTTCCAGGCAAAACATCAGAGGTACACTAAAATAACTCTAAGTAAACTACCCAGTTTGGATCCCAAGCCTATATATATATTATTCCAGTGCACACAGAACTACATGATCAGTTTTGTAGAAAAATATCTATCTTCTTTAGAAGCTCATTTTTTTGGAACCATTTTTTTCACAGCTTGGATTATATTATAAGTTAATTATCTGGGATTAAGGGAAGACTTACCTACAGGAATAGTCATCGAAATGGTGCCATCAAAAGTCTGAGTATGACTCTTTCTGGGGGTTTTAACATATAGGAGTAGCACTTTGATTATGATGAGATATTATTTGACAGGATATTAAG
This sequence comes from Chionomys nivalis, assembly GCF_950005125.1. Taxonomy (NCBI): domain Eukaryota; kingdom Metazoa; phylum Chordata; class Mammalia; order Rodentia; family Cricetidae; genus Chionomys; species Chionomys nivalis. The sequence goes on along the minus strand of NC_080092.1, from coordinate 30,316,630 downwards.
GAAGTTTCTGTGAAAGAATATATAACGATGGGGGGGGGTAATTTGCTATTTTGTATTTCAGCAAAATACAAAATCAAATTATGTTTGTGATGCTATTAAAGCATAATAAAATATAAATTACACACAATGGATTTTCTCAGCTAAAGACGAGGATAAAATATTAATGACATCATCAATCTAAGGATGATTTTATGAGCAGTAGAGGATGGGGTGCCGCATGCCTGATGTATATATTTGCTCGAACCTTGGATGTAGGCAGAAGTTTTTCTACATTTTATTTAAATTTCATCCTACATTTATCATTCTTTGCTAAGATTGTATTGTGTTCCAGGAACTGAGCGAGAATCTGAGCGTGGAGAAATGATTAAATAGGGCCACTGAGTGAGAGGAAGATACATAAACAAACAAAAGAATACCCTTCTATGTAAACTCCAAAGTCAGCTCCTGGGGCATGAATTACAAACAGTCAAAATAATAAGGGGTGTAGCCGATCATATGTGTTGTTGTGGGATTTTCAGAAAGGTGGGACTTCCCTATGGAAATGATTTAGGACAAGGCATCTCTTCTCTCCAAGGGATTTGGCTGAGTGGTAGGAACCAGGTTGGTGTGCAGCCCCATTGGCCCCTCAGCAGCGCATGTTTCACGGTCACAGTCAGGGTGCAGTTTACTTTCTTGTACCCAGAAGCTCTGGGAATACCCTTGAAAGGTCCTGAAATTGACCATGAAGCACAATAAATAAGAGTCAATGTCTGTAACCCCAGACAATAATTATTTTGTAGACTGAAGGTTGAGAAATACTGAACTAGATTAAAGACAGAACAAAAGAAAATCCTGTGGGCAGTTGTCTGGATAATCGCTCTTGTGGAGTGAGAGATGGGCGAGGAATGTTTAAGTGCTTCTGCACAGCTGTGGTTTTCCACAGTGTACTTTAAAACCGTGTCTATACCTGCATGGGTACTAACAGTTCTGTTATTAGGGATATCACATTGGAAACCATGTCATGAGCACCTCTCATGACACTTGTTCATGGTAAATTTTTTTAAACATTCTTTCATATGGCAGTCTTGCTTGCTTAGACTCATATACTCATTGCACCTTGTTCATATTTTAAATTTTTATTATATTTATTTACTTGATGTGTGTGTGTGTGTGTGTGTGTGTGTGTGCGCGCGCGCACGCCCTGTGGGTATGTGCATCCCACGGAGCATAAGTGGAGGTCAGAGTAGTACCTGCGGAGTTGGTTCTCTACCATGTGGGTCACTGGCGTCAGACTCAATTTGTAAGACTTTGGTAACAAGCACTTTTACTGACTGAGCCGTCTTGCTGGTGGTCTACACTGCACTTTAATGAATTTGGGTTCCCAACAGTCACATGGCAGCCGAAAACACCTTTAACTCCAGTTCTAAGGGATTCAGTGACATTTTGGCTTCTACAGGAATCAGGCACACACATGGTGCATATACATACATGCAGGCAAACATGAATACACATACGTTAAAAATAGATAAATCCTAAGAAAGCATTATAGACAGGTGCTTGCATCTATTACATGTTTGCCCCAGGGAAGCCTTGCCATGTTAAATAACTATTAGTAGCTATCATCTCCTGCTCTCATGCCCATTGTATTAGTCGGGGTTCTTCAAAAACAGAGGAATATTGGGATATAAATCTACATGCATACATACATGCATACTTTTGTAAATAGATATAGACACACTGTTTATTTCTTGTGTGTTTCTCTAGTAGTGTGTGTGTGTGTTTCTGTGTGAATCTGCTCTACCTTTCAAAGAGGGCTATTAAAAGGACTTTAGTTTTGGTTATAAAGTCTGATGTACCCAATTTTTTTCCTTCTGGAAGATAGAAAACCAGGGGTGTGTGGGGTGCAATTCAGTACAAGGGTTGTAGAGGAATGACGTCTCAGCTGAAACAGCAATGCAGAAAGAAAAGGGACAAGTTTATTGTTTTTATTTTTTATTTTTTTTGTCTTACTCAGGCTCTTTATGGATTGATGATACTTACATAGGGAACCTACTTCCCTGAGACCCCTAATTTAAATTCTGGTTTCGTGTGGGAAGCACCATTACAGACAAACTTAGAAACATTTAACCTAGGACACACATGAACCAGTCAAGTAGTGAACACGAACCATGAACGTGAAGAGTCCTCTGTCTTGTCAGAGCAGAGAGTCGTCTCTTGAGCGAACAGTGTCTGTTGTGGGTCCATGTAGACATGACGTGTGAGCACCAGGGTCCAGGCAAACCCATAGCATGCTCCAGAGGAGAGCAGAGTGGCTTCTTATGAGAAGCTGCATGCTCAGTTTCTGGCTGTGAGCTTAAAAAGTAAGCAGTGGTTCTAAGCCTCAGTGTCTCTGTTAGTCAAAAGAGCAATTGACTCTTGGTTCTCAAGTGTTTGCCTGCTTCTCACCCTTTCCTCCAGGGAGATCAGAACTGATCAGTTCCAAATTCATATGTAATGTTCCTGTTCTAGTCCCAGATTACCAAACATGGGCAGCAGGATCAGAGTAAGAAAGAGAAACTCTTCCAGGGAGGAAATCATTACCCTAGCAAGAGTCACAAGTACCTCATGCAAAGTTTGATTAGGAAGGGCTTAAGCTAGTGGAGAAAACCAACAAAGATCCCTCAAACATTCATCTTGAATAATTCCGTTCCACTTACAGCACCCAAAAACATATTAATATTCACCAGAGACAAGCATCCCATCATCAAGAAAGCATATTTTCTAGAGGAATAATGGAATTAGAATAGGGAAAGAGGGACATAGAAAACTTCTGTAACAGCGCCTACCCTACCTCACCCTTCAATAACAGCAATAGCCTTGACAGAAAGCCGCCAAAGAGAACTCTTTTTTTTTAGGGGGGGGGGGTAAAAAAATATTTTTATTTCCCCAATCCATCTCTCTAATATTTAGAAATTAAAAACTGATTCAAATGAGAACTTCTCTCTGAACTATGGAACTCCGGAACCATGGCATCTCTCCATATAGCACCCCAAACCATCTGGGCTGGAGAGATGGCTCAGCCGTTAAAGGCTAGGCTCACAACCAAAGAGAACTCTTAAACTATGATAAGAACACTGAGGTATAGCTTTCCACAACTGAAGACTTCTGGAGGGGTACAGGTAGGAAAGGACTCAGTTTTTTTTTTTAAGGGGCTCGCCACTGGGAGGTTGACCAACCTCCAGTTATGGGCAACATAAATCAGACCTGTCTTCCTTTTTCTGTGTCCTTTCTTTTATCTTTTTTCTTCTCTCTCTCTCCCCCTCTCTCTCTCTCTCTGGCAGGAGGATTACAAGGATAGGATAGATTTGTGAGGACATGGAAGTGAGTGTGCTCAGAGTCCATGATGTGAAATTACCAAATAAACAATAAAAATACTATAAAAAAGAATAAAGATGTTTTACTACAGTTCTGCATAGTAATTCAGTAGGAGTTGGAAACAGGGATCCTTGTAGTCTCATCCTGGCATTAAAACTTGATTTCTTCAAGTCTACACTTCTGTTTCTTCACTTGTAAAATGGGAACCACGAGAAGCTTCTGTTGCCTAGGGTTTCTCCTCCTCCTCCTTCATTCCCTTGAGAATAAATGAATTAAAACTTAAGACCTAGCAAAGACTATGTGTTCATTGTAAATTTCTGTTGTCATTGTGATGATTAGTAAGAGTTGCCAGGTATTGCAGGCTATATTTATTATCAGAACTCCCATTATTAAAGTCTATATTATAAACTGTTCAAGGAAACTGTTGTTCATGAGTGTATACTTATTACAAGGAAAATAAATTCAAATACTATCATATGAAATATAATATACTTGTTCAAATTTTATTTTAATTTTTTCTTTTTTACAGATTTTAATTGACCTATGATGACATTTAGAGTGTATAATACCTTCACATTATTGATCTCCCTAAGACCCATGAAGATAGAACTCTTGGAATTTGGTTTATTGATGAGTTGGCTAGTGGTTAAGTCTTCAGTTCCTAGTGAATGGATCCTTATAGTACCTAGTGAGGAAAACAGCCTGGTATAAGAAAAGTGTGTAAGGCTTTGAGTTGCTAGAAAGTCAGTTTGAGTCGTACACCCCCACTTAGTAGAGACCACTATGGGAAAACTGATTTTAGAGTCTCAGTTTTCTTCCCTGTAAATATTAGAGAGTCTTGCTAGGAAGATGAAAAGCCAAACAGACTACTTGCAAGGCACGATCATTCTGAGGTGCACATCTCTGGCAATTACTCAAAAAGTTTCTCTCTGCTTTCGTTTCTTCAACCTTGACAATGTGCAGATTGGCCATCACAGTGAAAGCCTCTCAGCATTTCATTCCCGTGGCACCCAGACCTCCTGGAGTCTGCAGGATTCTCTTTCCAGTTGTTCACTGCTGGGAATGTGGAGGGGAAGCCAGGAGAGGAAGGGGGTGATGAGGAGCAGAGAGACAACGCTATCTTCTATAGACTCAGCCAAGTTGCAGACTTTGTTAGCAACTGAGCAGTGAGAAATAGGCTCCCAGACAATGAGGTCATCTCTCTGCTCCCACAAAGTAGGTGTGTAAGACATAAAAAGAGAGGAAAGGCAGGAACATGTGTTGAGAGGTAAATGGCGCTCGGCATTACAACAGTCTAGCGAGGAGGTTCGCTCATTTATTCAGAATTAACATTTTGATTGTGGAACAAAGGTTTTGTCTAAGACGCCATCAAATTAGAGCGTGTGCTCCAGGTACTGCATTTCCATATGGTGCCAAGATTTTAAGGTGAAAACCTAGAAAAAGGGAAAAGTATGACAACCTTGTTGCAGGTACAACTTTTTTTGCCTGTCTACACAGTCACAGTTATTCTGTGCACTGGTTATGGGACAGCCAATCCAGGGTCAAGGGATTTATGAGATAGATATTTTCAGATGTGTGAGCTTTTCAAATATCAAAGTAAATTGAAAAGGAAACTCCATGGCAAATCATGAACCCCTTGGCTGGTGTGAAAGCAACCCATGAGTGAAGACATGATTCTAGTTTCACCGATGTCCCCAACATGCCCTTTGCTCTCCAAACCCAGTGCCTGACATCTTGTCTCTGTCTTTGTTTTTTTATATGATTACAGCTTTGGGCCCCACATTGTTTTCTTTACAACAAAAATTTTAGTCAGCAGACAACAGAGTCGTTCCATGAAAACTTAAGTCAGATTCTCTTACTTTATACTCCAAAGTCTTTCAGTGACTTCCCACTTTATTTTGCACCTAACATAAAACTCTGAATTTACTGTTCTGGTCTATAAGGTTAGTCAGATCTGACCTTCCTCCCTGTGACATTGCCTTTTGTTCTTTCTCTTCGTGCAGCATGTACTCTACTGGGTCTAGAAGCAGCCTGAGTTCTACCTGTCAGAGAGACCTCAGTTCAAATATTACCTCTTCACATAGAACATTCTCTGCCTAAGCTCCCCTGCTTCCCAGACAGGGTTTCTCTGGGTAACTGCCCTTGCTGTCCTGGAACTAGCTCTTAGATGAAGCTGGCCTCGAACTCAAAGAGATCCACTTGTCTCTGTCTCCCAAGTGCTGAGATTAAAGGCATGGGCTACCACCGTCTGGCCTTTCTCTCTGCCGACTTTAAGGAGACGTGTCTGTAGAACTCTGAATACAGTTATGTATGCCCTTCGTTGAATTCTCCAGTGTTTCAGTCTCTCAGCTACTGTGCCAGCTCAGCGAGAGCAGGCAGTTTGTCCGTGTCCATGTTCTGCTGCTAATGTTTCGGATATTTAGAAGAGACTCAAAAATCTTTGCTCTTTGAATCAGTAAATGTGATTCAGTCTGAATCACTGACTGCAGCCAGAGTGCAGGATCCTCAGGTTGCAATCTGGCTCTTGTCCTTAATTCTTCTCTGCTACTTTCCATACAGGTGCTTGAGAAACTCCTGTGGAATTAGAATGTTCATCCAGAACATTCACTTTCTGACTCTGTTGGGCAAGGTGCTCTTATGTCAGATGAACTTTCAAAATAAGAGCTGGCAATATTATTCCAAGGAGGATGTATTCTGAAGAATAATCATTAGCGTTTTCCTGGGGATCATGGGTTTCTTGAAATGTAGAATGTCACCTTAAAGGCTTATTCCATATTTAATATCAAAAGACCTACTATATCAGTTAGGCATAATATTTAGCTGATATTGATTGAAATCATAAAGTGCTTCTTAGTACTTTTTAATACAGTAGTAAAATTCAGAAATGTGCATATATGGATATGTAACGTCTCAAAATTCTTTAAGATCCCTTACCCTGGCATTCCAGAATCTATAGCAGGTGATTTTCATTGTCAGAATGGACTTGTGTCTGACTATTGATGCTGGAACTCCTTCAGCTGTCATGTCTTTATGTTGGGTAAATATCTATCAAGGAAATATGGGTCAAAGGGCATATGCCAAATACTCACCCTCCTTACAAGGATTCTTTCTGCATATTCTGTCTAATTTTTCTTTTTGTATTTCATTGGCTTTTTGCAGCAAGAAAGAGTGCATAATATGAGATGATCTTTTTCCTGAGCATGCTGACTTTGAATGATTCGTTATAACAAGTTCAGTCACTATGGAAAAGGCTTGGTAATGAGTCGTCCTTAGCAGTTTCCACTGCATCTGGGTTCACCACATAGTTGCTGAGGAGCCTTGTGAGGGCTGTGTGATTTCCCTGTGTCTGTTTTTAAGTCTCCAATGTAGTCATGACCCCAACAACAGTAAGAGTAATGAATACTTGATGCCTGTCTATCGCATCCCACCATTTGTCGTAGATTTTATATACATGGTTGTGAATTTCATAACATTTCAATGAGTAGTAGGCTGTTATCTTACCTCGGATGTGAAGAATGAGTCTTATAAAGGAACAGGGTGATAGTAGGACCATCATTTCTATTCATGGACCAGAAAGTAGAGGCTTTAAAAAATACTTTACTATCTTGGCCTAAGTCTCCCTAAGGGAAAGTGAATGAGATGGGCTTTAGAATTTTGTCTGTCAAAAAATCATATATTGGTCTGATAACACTTCCATTACAGAATACAGGTTGCAAGATGTGGTCTAGGTCTTCAATGCCCTCCCAATATAATGTCCTGAAGTCCTGGTCCCCAGTCTGGCAGTGATAGGACCATGAACTACCAGACATCCTCAAGGGATTAATCACGGTGTGGATTACTAGCTTTATAGGCTTGGAAGAGAGGCTTTGTTATAGATGTGAACTGTCTCTCTTTGCTTCTACCGACATGGAAGTGAGTCCCTTTGCCCTGGCATGTGTTCCCCGCCATGATGTTCTATCTTATCACAGACTCAACATGGTGAATTTGAAAGACCATGATCCAAAACCTCGAAAACAAGAGTCCAAATTTTCCTATTCATAGGGTGATTATCTTGAGTATTTTAGTCTAGTATCAGAAAGTTAATAAACATCATGAGTGGCTCAAGGCAAAGAACTTTTATGTCTCACCTATCTGGAGGCTGTGAGTCCAAGATCAATGTGTCTGGGCTGGGTCTCTTCTAAGACCTCCCTTTTGTATTGCAGGCTTCTTCCTTACATGGTCTTTCTCTATATTTCTATAACCCTGCTGACTCTTCTCCGTGTAAGGAGAATAGATCAAGTTTATCACACCCCTACCATTATGCACTCACTTAAACTTTTATTATCCCCTGAAGTCCATGTCTCCAAATGCAGTGTCTTGGTGAGTTAGTCCTTCAGTATATAAACTTTGAAAAATGGTAGACTTTGGTTCTTTAGTGGAACCCATGAACTACTTAACCAGTGTGCTATACTTATCTCTGTATTTCACAGTAAGACTTTGGTTAAAATTATTGTGACTTCTTTAGCTCCATGTTCCTCAAGCATAAAACATTAACTTTGTTATTTACCTTTTAAAGACTTTTCCATATATATGTATGTATGTGTATATATATATGTATATGTATATGTATGTAAAAGATGTGTTGCACACAGAATTGTATTCATTAAAACACTGATTAAAGCATGCTTAAGACATGGAACACCAAGAAGTGCATTTGTTCTTCTTTTGACTTTATCTAATAAGCAAGCATTGCTAGTTTTGACATGTCTCAGGCATTGCCATTCCAAGCTTAAAGTACATGGATGCTTGCTGTGGGCCAGATGCTCTTAGATGGCTACATATTTGTTGCATCTGACTCAGTCTTTCAATATGCCCATAGAGGTGGAGAGATGAGGATATTGAACTTTCTATGCTTAAATAATTGCCAGAGGTCACTCACTGAGAAGGAATGGAGCTGATACCTGACTTCAGTTCTGTCCTATCCCCAAGGCACTTCTTTTGTCCTTATGCTGCTGGGCTTGTATTTATTTTCTTGCCAAGACTCTCATGCCTTCACCTTCCCTTATGATTTTGGCTTTTGAGACCATTGACTGCTTCTCCTTGATATCTCCCCATGCTGTTTTCCACACACCCTTCTCTCATTTCATATTGTCTTGCGCAATGAGTGCAGTACAAATGGGAGAGATATTCTTGTGTTTTCAGTCCCGATTTTAATTGCATTGCTTCTTTTAACCTCTTGCTTATTAAATGGTGGGAAATGTAGAAATAATTGTCAGATTCATCGGAGAAAACAGGTTGAGAGGAGCACTTGGGTACTGAGGGGGGGATGTTTTTCCTTTTCATTGACGTTACCTGGACTTTTCTATGCAATTGCTTTGTGCCTTCCATTATTTTTAATTTCAGCTCACAATTAGGGCTTGCAAATTGAATTGCTTTCTCTAAGGAGCTGTGATTTCTCTATTTGGCAAGGCCCACCTCATACCCCCACTCGCTCAGCTGAAATTAACATGGCTGCTTTTGTTCCCCTGTATTGCAAAGAAGTCTGATCAGTATCACGATCACATTTAAAAATTGCTTCAGGCATCTATAGGGAGAGCTGGGGGGAGTGGTACCCTGATTCAGGAGATTCTTAGGGAAACCACATAGAGCCTGAGGCAAGGACCTTGGGGATTAGAGACAACTGGCCCCTCACAGTCACTCAGAAGTCTTGGACTGTTTACAGAAACTATACAGGGCCAAATAGAGTATCCTCTTGGGATTCAGAGACTCGGATGTTTGTTACAATTCACAGATGCTAGAGAGGGGAAGCACGTTAGCCCCAGAGATTCTAGCTCAAATCCAGATATGTTTTCTGTTCTGATTATCTTTATTCATGAAAGTCTATTTTGATTGTGTGTGTGTGTGCATGAGTGCGCATGTGTATACGCATGTGTGTATACGCATGTGTATATGTATGTGCGTGTGTATGTGAGTACAGGAGGGTGTGGAGGATATGGAGACAAGAAGGAGGAGCCAGATCTCCTTTAACTGGAGTCACAGATGACTGTGAGCCACCCAGCAGGAATGCTAGGAACCAAATTCAGGTCCTCTGCAAGTGTATTAGATATTCTTAACTTATGAATCATCTCTCCAGCCCCTCACCCTCTTAGTAGCTCATCAATTTCCAGTCCCACATTTGTTCAAAGTGGGGGGGGGTTAATTATAAAAGTGGAAATGAGATCTGTCTTGTATCAAGGACCCAGTGTGAAAGTGAGAGAAATTGTACATATATACTAAGTATCAAGTCACTGGGTGTCTTTAATGAACTCAATCCTAGGTGGCCCAGATTGGTTAAAAAATAGCTACCCAGTTTTTGCCCTGCAATCTTGTCTACTTCCCCCTCTCCATGCGGATGACTATATGATTTTCTTTGGGTTCACTTTCTTATTTAACTTCTATAGGATCACAAATTATATGCTTAATGTCTTTTATTTATGGCTAGAAACCGATTATGAGTGAGTACATCCCATGTTCCTCTTTTTGGGTCTGGGATACCTCACTCAGGATAGTGTTTTCTATTTCCATCCATTTGCATGCAAAATTCGAGAAGTCATTGTTTTTTACTGCTGAGTAGTACTCTAATATGTATATATTCCACACTTTCTTCATCCATTCCTCCATTGAAGGGCATCTAGGTTGTTTCCAGGTTTTGGCTATTACAAACAATGCTGCTATGAACATAGTTGAACAGATACTTTTGTCATTTGATGGGGCATCTCTTGGGTATATTCCCAATAGTGGTATTACTGGATCTTGGGGTAGGTTGATCCCAAATTTCCTGTGAAATCGCCACACTGATTTCCAAAGTGGTTGCACAAGTTTGCATTCCCACCAGCAATGAATGAGTGTGCCTCTTTCTCCACAACCTTGCCAGCAAAGGCTATCATTGGTGTTTTTGATTTTAGCCATTCTGACAGGTGTAAGATGGTATTTCAAAGTTGTTTTAATTTGCATTTCCCTTATCGCTAAGGAGGTTGAGCATGACCTTAAGTGTCTTTTGGCCATTTGAATTTCTTCTGTTGAGAATTCTCTGTTCAGATCAGTGCCCCATTTTTTTATTGGGTTCATTAGCATTTTAAAGTTTAGTTTCTTGAGTTCTTTATATATTTTGGTGATCAGACCTTTGTCTGTTGCAGGGTTGGTGAAGATCTTCTCCCAGTCAGTGGGTTGCCTTTTTGTCTTAGTGACAGTGTCCTTTGCTTTACAGAAGCTACTCAGTTTCAGGAGCTTGCGGGTGAGGTGGCATGGGGCAAAGGGGAAATGGGATGAGAAACATGAGAAGGGGAGGATGGGAGGAGCTCGGGGGATTGGGATGGTTGGGATATAGGAAGGATTGATACGGGAGCAGCGAAGTATATACCCTATCTAAGGGAGCCATCTTAGGGTTGGCAAGAGACTTGACTCTTGAGGGGTTCGCAGGTGTCCAGGAATATGTCCCCAGCTGGTACCTTGGGCAACTAAGGAGAGGGAACCTGAAATGACCCTATCCTATACTGATGAATATCTTGCATATCACCTTAGAACCTTCATCTGGCGATGGATCGAGGTAGAGATAGAGTCTCAATTTGGAGCAACGGTCTGAGCTCTTAAGGTCCAAATGAGGAGCAGAAGGAGGGAGAACATGAGCAAAAAATCAGGACCACGAGAGATGCACCCACCCACTGTGACAGTGGAACTGATTTATTGGGAGCCCACCAAGGCCAGCAGGTCTGGGACTGAATAAGCATGGGTTGATTCCGGACTCTCTGAGCATGGCGGACAATGAAGGCAGATGAGAAGCCAAGGACAATGGCACTAGGTTTCGATCCTAATACATGAACCGGCTTTGTGGGAGCTTAGCCTGTTTAGACGCTCACCTTCCTGGAAGTAGATAGAAGACCTTCGTCTTCCCGCAGGGCAGAGAATTTGGACTGCTCTTCAGTATCGAGAGGGAGGGGGAATGGTGTGGGGGGAGGAGAAGAGGAGTGGGGATAGGGGGAGGGAAGTGGGGGGAGGGGGCAATATTTGGGAGGAGGGGAGGGAAATGGGAAACGGGGAGCAGGTGGAAATTTTAATTAAAAAAGAATAAAAAAAAAAATAGCTACCCATGATAGCCTGTCATCTTACTCATCTAGTTCCCTCCATATCTCTAACGTATGTGACTTGGTAGTCCCACAGCACCTCCGTATCTTCCCTTGACCTTTGGATTCCTCTTTCTTATTTCTGGAAAACTGTTTTCTAAGTAATAGACCCTTATCTTTCCCCTAAGATATGATGCAAGCATTTCTGCCTTTGTATACCTCTAACCCCATGTTTAATTAGGAGTGCTCACTTTTGGTCCCCACTCTTTCATAAAGGTTGCTTGCTTCACTGTTTACCCTCATGTGAACTTCATCTGTGGGACACAGCAGGCATGCAAAGAAATGCTAACTAGCAGAGTGAAATGAGCGAGCATGAATTAGGTACTTTTTCTCAAATATTATTTTGCATTGTATTTCACATTTCTAAAGGAGACTTTTTTTTTTTTAATATAGAGTACTTAGCTTTTCCTTTCAGTCAGCCTTGCAGTCATGGTCTTCCTAAGAGCCTTTCCAACATTCCATGGACTCTTGTCAGTGAACATGCACATACATTTGTTAAGAAAGCCAGAAGATACTGATGTCTAACTGCAAATGCAGATGCCCCAGGAAGGTTTCCTGACACTAAGGGGAAGTCGGGAGGCCTCCTTTCCAATAGAGGGCACTCCTGAACCACAAGCTGCGATCGTCCAGGTGGATGAGGCCATCAGAAGTCCAGCTCCAAATTCATCACGGGTAGTGACTTGGGATTTTGATTTATGTTCAGCTCGAGCCCAATTTGAAAATATTATACCAAAAGGGAAACTGTCTGTTCTTCCTGAAAGCCCCGTTCCTATTGCAGGTTATATTTCTAAGCCTGTCTCAAACAGAAACCCAGGTCTGTCTCATAAACTTGTATCTACAGAGCCTCCTCTACCGTCCATGAATGATAGATGAACACAATGTACCTAGGTTTTCCAAGAAACCATATTCTCTACATGCAGGTCTCATTTACTCCCCATTTCAAATCATTTGGAAAAGGGCCTACTGTTTGGTTTCTGCCTATCACTGAATAGAGAATGTAAAGTGATTAGCCCAGCCCTGGGACCCAAGATCTCATTTGGCTAGAGATCTGACCCAGTTGTAGAAGGACGTTTGCCTTCCTTTCACGCACCCTATGCTTTCTTATAATGTCTTCCCCTGGCTGTGACGTCACAGTCCTAACTGTTTCCCTTCCTATTCACTCCTTATTGTTCACTAAAAGCCTACACAAACAGCCACACAGAATTAACTGCGTCTTCCTTTTATCCTCCACTCAGCCATCATCCTATACTTACTAAGGGCACTGGTTTTCTTTTGTCTAACATAATTATCGCTTGTTTTCTTATCTGTTCTTCCTCTAGGGCTGTAAATTCTCTACTGCACAAATTATTTCATTCATCTCTATATCCTCCCTACCCAGTGGCAATATACTTTACATAAAAGATGCTTAATGATACCACGACAAGAAATTCACATTTTTGGAACCAATTCCTATGCACAATGGATATGCACCCACAAAATTTTAATAAATAAAAGGACGAATAGTAGACATTTATTTATTTGAAATGAGGGTTTCTGGAAACTTGGCTGTGTGTAAGTAATGAACTTTGGATAAGCAGGGTGACAGCTCTATGGCTTCATAGAAACCCAGTTGTCAGTATGTGTAGATAACAGAGACAGAGATGGGCTGTGCATGAGGATGAAAAACTGCTCTGGGCTGTAGGAGCATCGGCTGTTCTCCAGTTCAGGAAATGCTGCCCCAGACGGCTTGCATAGGATTGCACTCAATGACTTCACTGTCTTTCCCTCGTCAAGAAAAAATTAATTTGTAGATGGTACAAAAGAGGCACTGTTAGAATCTGTTTTGTATACTATGCAGTTCATATGAGCTACAAGGGATAATTTTTTTTCTTTTTTTTCTTTTTATTGTTTATTTATTTATTAAAGATTTCTGCCTTCTCCCCGCCACCACCTCCCACCTCCCTCCCCCTCCCCCAGCACGCCCCCTCCCCCATCATCCCCAAGAGCAATCCGGGTTCCCTGCCCTGTGGGAAGTCCAAGGACCACCCACCTCCATCCAGGTCCAGCAAGGTGAGCATCCAAACTGCCCAGGCTCCCACAAAGCCAGCACGTGCAGTAGGATCAAAAACCCATTGCCATTGTTCCTGAGCTCTCAGCAGTCCCCACTGTCCACCATGTTCAGCAAGTCCGGTTTTATCCCATGCTTTTTCAGACCCAGGCCAGCTGGCCTTGGTGATTTCCTGATAGAACATCCCCACTGTCTCAGCGTGTGGGTGCACCCCTCGCGGTCCTAAGTTCCCTGCTCGTGCTCTGTCTCCTGCTCATGATTTGGAAGAAAGTATGGAATATATACATATTAGAGTACTACTCAGCAGTAAAAAACAATGACTTCCTGAATTTTGCAGGCAAATGGACGGAAATAGAAAACACTATCCTGAGTGAGGTGAGTCAGACCCAAAAAGAGGAACATGGGATGTACTCACTCATATTTGGTTTCTAGCCATGAATAGGGGACGTTGAGCCTATTATGCGTGGTCCTAGAGAAGCTAATTAAGAAGGTGAACTCAGAGAAAAACATTTAGGCGATGAAAGGAGACAGAGACAAAGACCCACATTGGAGCACCGGACTGAAATCTCAAGGTCCAAATTTTTATTGTTTTCCATAATTACCTTTTATTTAAAAAAAATCTAACATATATATATACATATATACACACACACACACACACACACACACACACATATATATATATATATATATATATATGGTCAGAAGACAACTTTTGGGGCTCATTTCCCACCTTCAGCTTTATGGGTTTTAGGCCTCTATCTCAGGTCCTAAATCTTGGCAGCAATTGCCTTTACCTGCTGAGTCTGCTTATCTTTTCTTTCTGGTGAGAACAGTCCCCAGATCCCTGTTATTCCGTTTGACACCACATGTATGACAGAGGCACAGTGCCCAGAGGAAAATGTTCCCCAGTAAGTAGTGCAACCCCTCCCTTCAGACCTCTTGTCTGAAAACCTTTGTGAGAAACTTGCTAATCATTCCTTCAGCAACAAGGAAAAGCTGCCGCAAAGGTCAGCTCCTTTTCAGTTCATATGTATCCATGCACACGTACACACCTGTGAACGTAAATATGCACTCTTATTTTGTCTCTAGCTTTATTGTGTATATTCATTGTATATAAATGTGCTTTAAAATCTTTTTGTATGTGTGCAATGCATGTTTATTTGTGTGTAGGATGTGTACACACACAGGTCTGCTATTGGTATGTGAGTCTGTGTGAGAATGGCATACACACGGTAGTCAGAGGACAAACTTGGATTTTGGCCCCCACCTTCCACTTTGAGAGTCTCTTTGTTGTTTGCTGGTGTATATACCGCACTAAGTAGCTCTAAGTTTCTAAGGGGTCTGCAGCTCCTTCCTCGTATTTCACTACAGGTGTTCTGGGATTACAGATTTGTGCTACCACACCTGGTTTTATGTGGGTTCTAAAGATTCAGACTCAGGTACTTGTGCTTCATTAGAAATACAGGACTTCATCATGAAGTCATACCTGGCTATTAAAAAATGTATGCTACATTTTGATCATGTTCTTTTCATCCCACCCCCCGACTCCTTCCAGATTCTCCTGACCTTCCTATCCACCCAACTTCATGTTTTTTCTCTCTCAAAAAAACAAAACAGAGAAAAATAAGTACAAAACCCCTAAATTCAAAATGCAACAGCCAAAATAAACAAGCAACAACAACAAACAATGAGATAAAAAAATACCGAAACAAAATAAAACAAAAAGCTCACAAAAAACAAAACAAAACAACAACAAACTAAGACATGTGAGTCTGTGTTGGTCAACTACTCCTGGGACACTCCATTCATGAAAACTGATTTTCCTTTTCCAAGCTGGTATCATTTCCACATAGCTTCTTGGTTAGAAGTGTTCACTTCCCATTCTCAGTCCTGGGATCTTGTTTGGTGTGCACCTATGCAGGTCTCGTGTTTGCTGTCACAGACTCTGTGAATTCATACCTGTGTGAGTCCTGTTGTGTCTGGAAGACAGTTTCCTTGGAGCCTTCCACAACCTATGGGTCTTACAGTCTTTCTGCTTCTTCTTTTTTTTTTTTATTTTTTTTTATTTTTTATTTTTATTCTTTTTTAATTAAAATTTCCACCTGCTCCCCGTTTCCCATTTCCCTCCCCTCCTCCCAAATATTGCCCCCTCCCCCCACTTCCCTCCCCCTATCCCCACTCCTCTTCTCCTCCCCCCACACCATTCCCCCTCCCTCTCGATACTGAAGAGCAGTCCAAATTCTCTGCCCTGCGGGAAGACGAAGGTCTTCTATCTACTTCCAGGAAGGTGAGCGTCTAAACAGGCTAAGCTCCCACAAAGCCGGTTCATGTATTAGGATCGAAACCTAGTGCCATTGTCCTTGGCTTCTCATCTGCCTTCATTGTCCGCCATGCTCAGAGAGTCCGGAATCAACCCATGCTTATTCAGTCCCAGACCTGCTGGCCTTGGTGGGCTCCCAATAAATCAGTTCCACTGTCACAGTGGGTGGGTGCATCTCTCGTGGTCCTGATTTTTTGCTCATGTTCTCCCTCCTTCTGCTCCTCATTTGGACCTTAAGAGCTCAGACCGTTGCTCCAAATTGAGACTCTGTCTCTACCTCGATCCATCGCCAGATGAAGGTTCTAAGGTGATATGCAAGATATTCATCAGCATAGGATAGGGTCATTTCAGGTTCCCTCTCCTTAGTTGCCCAAGGTACCAGCTGGGGACATATTCCTGGACACCTGCGAACCCCTCAAGAGTCAAGTCTCTTGCCAACCCTAAGATGGCTCCCTTAGATAGGGTATATACTTCGCTGCTCCCGTATCAATCCTTCCTATATCCCAACCATCCCAATCCCCCGAGCTCCTCCCATCCTCCCCTTCTCATGTTTCTCATCCCATTTCCCCTTTGCCCCATGCCACCTCACCCGCAAGTTCCCAGTTTTTGCCCTGCAATCTTGTCTACTTCCCCCTCTCCATGCGGATGACTATATGATTTTCTTTGGGTTCACTTTCTTATTTAACTTCTATAGGATCACAAATTATATGCTTAATGTCTTTTATTTATGGCTAGAAACCGATTCTGCTTCTTCTTCATCTATCTCTGAGCCTTGAGGGGAGGAGTTTGATGAAGACATCCCACGTAGGACCAAGTGCTCCATAGTCTCTCACTCTGCATACTGTCTGTTTGTGGGTCTCTGTGTTCATTCCCATCTGAATCAAGAAGCAGCCTCTCTGGCAAGGGCTAAGTAAAGTTCTGGGGAAACAGACATATATGACATTAGGAGGCCTTTTTTACTGAATTGCTTTGTTCCTTTACAGAAAAATAGTAGTAGTTTTTCCTTCCCCTAGTAGGTCCAAGACGTACCTAATCTTATATTCTTCTTGGCCTTCCTTTTGTTTAAGGGTCTTTTTCTAGGCTAAATTGACCTCAAAAGTCACTATGTATGTCAAGGTAGCCTTCAACTCACCATGATCCTCTTGCCTCATCCTTTTAAAAGTTGAACTAACGGGACATGCAAGTCTGGGTCATAATACAATTTTTGACACAGAGTAGGACAGTTGTAACCATAGTTTTGCTTTATCTGGTTTTAGCAAATAAATGTCAACTGCATGATAAGAATATTGAATGGATAATCCCAACAATAAGCAATTTATGAATTTTTAACAACGTTATTATGCTATATTGTCATAATTTTTCAATTTATGATTGCTTGTGTAAATATCTTAATCTGGCTAATTTATAGATTAAGCTATACAATTCATTATATGCATATGGAATTTCATCATGCATAGAAAGTCCAGACAGTTTGTGGTTTTAACATCATTGGGAATGTGTCCCGCACAGACAAGGGGTAGGGGCACCACTGCACAGATAATAGAATAATTACTTTAGTGGAGAAAATTACATTTGGGATTTCAAGAAATTTGCATTTTTCATGGCAAGAAAACCTAAAATCAATACTTTTAGCTAAAGTACTATATTCAAGATTTCCATGTTTTCTCCATGATTTCTAAACAACAAAAGCAAGAGAAATAACCTAGTGAAATCTTTACACCTTTAGGTCCTGATAGTGGAACTTCCCCTTTCTTCCCTCATCCTTGGACCTTGTCTAAATGCTGGGGATTTAAGAATTGCTGTGACTTCCCGGGGTGAGGAGACAGCTGGTCCTTTATGAACTCTGTCAGGTTAGAATTAGTTAAGAGGTACATCATCCATTCATTCCGTAGACACCCAGCTAGGTGTTGGCAACTCCACTTGGCCCTTAGCCATATTGTTTATGCCACCATCTGCTGGCCTATCCAGGAGCGTTGCAGCTGTGCAGACTTCTGTCTTCAGCATTGCAATAAGAACAATTCTTCAAGGACATGGAGGAGCACAGTAGGGCTTCTCAGAGCGGTTCCTACCTATCTCTCATCAATCCCCATTCAGCCATATCTGGCCAAGTTCCTCCCGCCTCGATGGCACTCACAGAGCTCCCTTAGTGGTGTACACCACCTCAGTTTGGAGGTGGGGAGGGAAAGTAGGCAGAATCCAATTCTGCTTGCTCACTGTGTGCTGAGGGGTTGCGCATTTGTTCTCACCCATTCCCTCGAGATCGGCATCAGGGAGAGGGCAGAGTGCATACCTCTTGTCCAAGACCATAACTCACTTCTAAGACTCTCATCTTTCTCTCTCATTGTTCTCATCTATAGAGGATATGCTACTCTCCTTTCTTGGAGAGAGAACAGTGAAAGGCTATTTTGCATGTTTCCCACGTGGATTGAACTTTTAAGCACTCATATTTCCAGAGTTAAGGTATTTTCTCTCCAGCACTTGTGTGACATCTTTCCCTAAAGGGCAATGAAGTACCCAGTTTAGACTTACAAGGAGCAAGGAGTTTAAGGGAAAATATGATCACTGAATACAGTCAAGTGCTTTCACATATACAAGGGCATGCATGTACACTCCCAAATACTACTTTCTGTATTTTATGTGTGTTTGTACAACTAAGATAACATAGCTTATTGTTTGGGATCACATTATTTTTCCTTATTGGTATGTAGTATCCAACTTTAATTGTTTTGTGATATTTTAAGTATGGAACCTACTTTTTATATTGTGAATATCCACTCTCTATTATAGATAGTAAATACCATGCCCTTATTTGTCACTTGATTAAAAATTTGTCTATGGTATGCTGTTTCATCATAGGCAGATTTGTATATATAACACTTCCTCTAGGTCCTTGCTCCTCTATTGGATTTAGAATGGAACAGTGATTCAGAGAGGTCTGTTGTCATCCAAACAGATTAAAAGCCCAATCTACAATATGCAAATGGCTTTCTTCCTGAAGAAATCAGTGCTCCCCTTTGATGTCTTTAATAGCCATTTCTGAGTTTGAAAAGCAGAGGCTTTCCTGAGGGGCCCTCCAACTGTCTTTTCTCAGACTTCCATCAGGATGCCACAGGAAACTACTCTCCGTGCTGAGTGCCTCATTATAGCGGACACTAAGACATGTAGAGAATTAGGGAAAATATTGTAAAGAGCACTCATTGCCCGGCTTCAAGTCCTATGGGTGTTCTTTCTTCCTCCTTAGTGGCTTACTTCAAAGCACCCCTATTTCTTAAACACAGACAGTATTTCATGTGCATGACCAGAATGCCATTACCCCATGGAAAAGACTTTAATAATTCTTCAAGATTATCAAGTGTCTAATCATGTTTGTACTTTAACAAGTTTCTAAAAAAAACTGTGTTATATCAATTACTTGCTTTGTTCAAATCATGATTCAACAAGATCTTCACCTGGCATTTAGTAAATAAATTGGCTTAGTTGCCTTTCATTTAAAATTTCTCCTTTTTCTGTTTCTTTGTCATTCGCTCTTTAGAAGAAGCGAGATCATTGTATAGTTTGCCATGTTCTCTATTTTGCTGCTCGTCCATTTCCTCAGAGAGTGTGTTCACCTGCAAATCTCGTGAGTCACGTGGTTGACCTGCAGCCGTAGCTCCCAGCAGGGTGTATTCTTGGCTACACCCATGTCTCTGAGAACTCTTCCAGGGGTTTGCTGGACCAAAAGTGTTTAACGTCAACACTGACACGTAAGAGGACACTCTATTCCACTGTCTGTCAGTCGCTAGTGCCTTCTGTCTTAAGGATTATAGCTTCCTACATTGTCAAGCCTCTAGGTCAGACTATGCCAGTTCTCTTGAGTTTCTCTCACTATTGTCTTCTCTATTCACTTTTCCTATAATCCTTGAGTCAGCACGTCAACTTTCATAAAACAGTGCACTATTTTGGGGACTGAAGTTTTATAGCTAAAAAAAAAATAATTGTGTGAAGTAGTAGTATGATTAAAAGTCAATATGCAGTATATACCCATTTTTTTGGGCTTTTCAGCTCTTGAAGTTGCTTTATAGGAAATAAGCATAAGAAAGCAAGTACAAAACATGAAACACTGTCAGAGAACAATATTAGGTCCTCTTAATCTAACTGTGCCTCCCGTCTGGATAGCATTTTCATAAGAGCTAGAAAATGCCTTATTTTTATTTTAGTTTTTGAGAACTTTGTATATAAGTATTAAATCACTTCCACCCCACTCTCCCCTCGCAAACCCCTCCATACTCCCCAACTCCCACTCTCAAATTCACTTTCTCGTCTTAATTATTATTGTTGAATCTATATTATAATACATGAATATGCACACATGAATATTCCTTATTTTTAAAAACATTGCTTGAGTTAACGTTTTTATAAATAGCAAAACGATGCTTGATTGAAATAATGGCACTCTGATTTGAAGGATGCTTGAGTCTTGTGGTGCCGAGTGGTATCAACTCAGATGATAACTATGTCCTCAGGGAAACACTGACAACGGAGAACTTTGAAAATCTGCACAGCACATAAAGCCCCCCAGTTAATTAAAGAGTTAAATTGTTTTTTATTAATTCACCTCTCAGTAACTATGAAAATAGGACCAGCATAGAAACCACCAAAAATATTTGCCTCTTCTTTAATATGATTTTAAGTATCAGTGTCTCATCTGTCTCTTGTGTCTCTTAATGTGCTCATGGTAATGGTGTCTGGTTAGTGGTAATATAGTTTTTTCTCCAAACTGATTCTAAACGTGTAAATTCCGGGTAGAAGATTTCAGTTTGCTTAACATTGTCATCTGAGGTTAGACACTGTGTCTTTTAAATGCTTTTCCTTATCTGTCAATTTCCATCCTCTGGTCAGAAACCTATTTGTACAATGCAGTAAAATATTAACATACAGGTTGTGCTAGAAGGTTTAGGTACACATTATCAATGCAGTTATTAATGATTGATCTTGGAAAACTTTCAAGAAGGTTCTATCTTGTAAAAGTCAACTATTTAATTGTCCCTCAGCAAGTTGAACATAGTTTTCCCTTCTGTTATGTATTAGCTGTTTATTCTTAGAGTACTGAGCAAAGTGCATGGCTTGGTTCTAGGTAGCATATTATAGGAAAAATTCATTTCCTAAAATTCATAATGAAGCCCATGCATCAAGATGCACACACCGAGGGGAGCATAGGTAGGAGGTTTGTGCCTTAAATCATGTATGTGTGGGGAATATCCCAACAGCGTGGGCCAGCAAGCTGAGCTTTCCTCTCCTTAGAGATTATTCCTCTCGTCATACCACATGTGCACAGGTGGAATCAGATGTGCATTCATAAGTGATGTCATGCATTGAATGCTGTGGAGTTCTGCTTACGTTGATTCTATAAGAAGTTACCCTGTAGCATTCTAAGAAGCATTGGTCATGTTTGTTTATAGGGTCATAGATAGGGTGAGACCAGAAGGAAAGCGGAGGCATGACTTTTGTTTTAAGCGAAGATGGCCTCTTACGTGTTCTATAAATAGATACACACATATATGTGTGTGTCCCTTATGATCCTCTTACATGTCCATAGTGAAAAGGATAAGGAGCTAGTTGTTACTGCAAGTGCTGTGGTTATAACGTGATTCTGGGTCTGTGCCTTTAATGTCCAGTTTTCAGTTCCAGCCTTGCTCGGCTTCCAACAGACTTGGTTCCACTGGACACCTGTCTTCCTATCTCACAAGCGCCGTGGCTGAATCTAATTTGAAGTAGGTTTCTTCTACATCTGCACACCTGATGAGTACAGTGCTGGACTTTGAGAAAAACACAACCAGTTTTTGTTTGGTTGGTTTTGTTTTTTTTTTGTTTGTTTGTTTTTATTTATTTTTTGTTTTTTAAGGCATTAACATTTTTTGTTACACCAAATATTTTGTATTTTAAAACTATTTTCTTCAAAATTTAGAGTAGATGGAAAAAAAAAGAGAGAGAAAACTCTACCCCATTCCTTAGAGCCATTGTGTTTACTGGGATTTGTGTAGTTTCTTTGACCTCAGTCCTCACCATACATGTAGCCCCCATGTCTTTCTTCTGTTGTGACTGCTTACTGCATTTGTGGTTGCTTTTAACATCTTGAAAGCTTGTGTTTCATTACTTAAAACTGATTTTTTTTTGTTTTGACAAAACTGTTATAAATACTTTCATTGCAGATTTTCTCTTCTCATTAATTAACTTCCTGACTCTAAATGGTATTTGCGAATTGTTAGAGGTTGTTTCTAATTATTTGTTATGTTCATAAACAAGGGCATTTTATCACATGTAAGAAGGTCGTGACTTAGGGTTACTGGGATAAGATGTAATTCATAAATAAAAGCCATCTTTAGCTGGTGGAAAGAATGCAAAGACTAAATAGTAGAGTGAAAAAGAAAAAAATTCCTCTTTCTAGCAATTGTCTTCTGAATTGTTTTCCACTCTAAGCCTACTTGAAGCTTGGAACTGTGCTCTTTAGAATACAAATGCCTTCGCTTGCACAGAACACAGTGGGGTGAAGATAGAAACATGGTAGAGGTCTCAGCATCAACACAAGGAGCTACAACATGGCAGTTGATTCTGACTCCTCTAAGTCAAGATACTTAATGGATGGATGACTTTAGCTAGTTCACCTCTCTCTGCTTCTAACAGCAAATAGATAACAACTCAATGCACTTAGCATCCTCAGGGTTCAATTTGTGTTACCAAACTCCAGTGAACAAATTGCAGATCTCTGTTGTCATTCTGGCATGGTCGCTTTCTGGTGATGGTGAGAAGGAATGGGACAGACGCTTGCTTGCTCCGTGTATTTTGCAGGAGCACCAAGGCTCACAATTTAAGGCGCGTGACTGCTGTTCGCCTTCCCACAATTTTAACTTCACAGCTCTTTCCAAAAGTGTGTAACCATTCTACCCTAGTTAGCCTGCAGCTGGAAAGAAGGCCTAGAGATGTTTCACAGCTGTAACTCAAAGGGGCATAAAGGTAGGACACCCTTAGAAACTCATTAAATGTCTTTTGCTATTCATTTGACCTGTAGGAAAGATAAAGGCTCAGTGTTCCTGACAGTCGAGTTTATTACATTCAGACCCATTTTTTCATGCCAAGCTGGTGTCCACTGAGGATCAGGAAAAGATGCTGTCTGAACTATAAAATCTCTTCAGATCACTGTTGTCTCTCTTTTAGCCTTTGTTCTTATTTTTTCAACCACTTGCCCATGTGTTTCAATCAGGATAACCAGGCTGTTTTAACACAAATTTTAGATACACTTCAGAAGAATGGGATTTGGGATTTGTTTGACTGGCAGTTGTCATCTCTGGGATACACATGTACGATGATAGTGAAACTGGAATTCTGGGTGTGATCTCTTTCAACAAATAGTAACTAGAAACTTTCAATATTGATGGTACATTTTAATGAGCTGAGATATTTGCCTATTCTATAACATCTTTATGGACATAATTATTTGAAAATTTTAAATATTTTTACTTATGTCTATGAATGTATGTCTATGCATGTACAAACATGTATGCATATATCTACCTATCTATCTATCTATCTATCTATCTATCTATCTATCTATCTATATTCATGCAGGTGGTCCCAGAGACCAGAAAAATGTATCAGATCCCCTCTAGCTGGACAGGGAATTGTGAGCTGCCTAGCATGAGTTCTGAAAACACAGCTCAGGTTCAATGGAAGACCAGCAAGTGTTCTTAACCACTGACCCTAAGGCAAAGGATTATGATGATGCTAAATTTATTACAATTTCTAATTCATATTTGATCATTTATTGATTTGTTGTCCGCATACCCAGAGTAAATCTAGCAGTCACAAGTCTGACACTTTACAGTAGTAACACATTCAAATCTTCAATAAAAAAGATTTTTGAACACAGGAAAATATTTAGGTTAATTTTTTTATTCTTTGAACCTTTTACACTCTTTAAGGCCAAGTTGATCTTCTTTGATGAGAAGGTAGTTTCCTAGCTCTGCTTTCTCTTTATTTAACCAGTCACCACCTCCTGAGAGTAAAGGAGAGTTTCTAAGCACATCTGTTACATTCTGATTTCCTACACAACTTTAAGATGACTTTTTAAAAACCAATAGCCCAGCTCATGTGATTTCTCTCTGGCTGCATTGTTGCCTCCACTTCAGCCAAAAGTCCATCGCTTCTATCTATTGTCCATGTTGTCTTTATTTCTGGAAAAATTCACTCAGAGCTTTCTGAATAACCCTGAATAAAGAAATATGGAAACTAATATGCTGCTTTTAATGCTACTTCCTGCTTAGTTCTGTTTTACTTCTTTTAGGGCCTCACCATGTAGGCTAGTAATTTCTTGCCTCCCATTTTCCTCTTTCCTTCCACTCAGCTTCTCAGCTTCCTGGGCTTGAGTGGCTGGTAACCAAGTTTGATCTTTTACTCAACAAAAATGTTCATTATCCCCAAATGTCTTTGTAGAAATGAGCATCTGAAAGTCATACTTTTGAAAATATGAAGCCCCAAATTATTAAAGCCACATTTTCTTTCTTCGTGCTCTTTTTACTGAGAACAGCAGCTTAGGTGCCCTGATCGTTTACCATGCCCCAGAGTCAGGTCCAAGCAGGTACGGTACACATGGGTACATGTATGAATGTATGTATATATGTGGGACACCTGTGACTGTGTGCAGACGTGAAATTAAATTTCATTTAATTCTTTAAACAGGTATAATGGTTTTCTGCCTTTTGAAGATGAGGAACCACAATTCAGGGTGGTTAAATAATTTCCCCAATGTCACGCATCTGAGAGGCAGATAAGCCAGGCCTCAGAATCACATCAGTTACACGGTTGAGTTTTGCTTTGGATGCTATTACCATTGTATCCTTGCCCGATACTTTTTATTTTGCCTTGTGACAAAATTATCTGAGACATACTTAGATGCCTGTAGTGAATCAAGCTGCTGCTTTTCTCTGAGGCTCTGCTTCCCCATTCTACCACTCCAGGCCTGCCTATGACTTTGACAAGTGGAGTGAAGCTGAAGGGACGTCAGGGCACATCTGGGTCTTGCCTCTGAAAAGACCAGCAGCTTCCCCTTTGATGTCAGGGAGCTCCGAGGCAGTGTGTAAGACGTTCAGCTGCCCAGAGGCTGACTCCTGTGAGGCAGCTCACAGAAACCACACCAAAGCCTTCTGTTGAAAGTACAAGCTTCTCACTAGTCCCCCACTGCTCTCTGGTTCTTAGTTGTTAGGGTCTGTGCTGCTCAAGCCATTGGAGCTCAGGCTTCAGATTCCATACGGAAGCTGGTTTCTCTTCTCTATGGTCTGCCTTCATTATGACTAACTGAATCAAGTGATAGACTATGAACATTTCTTAAGAGGGCTTTTGGCAGCAAATATTGTTCTGTGCTTAGGGTCCTCTACTTGCAAGGCCTCCAAAGTGTGAAAAAATATCCGTGGAGAAAACCAGATCATCCACCTTTGAGACAATAAACCATTTGAAAACAGGGATGGCTTCTTGATCGTCTTCAGATCCCAGCATTTCTAGCATTCAATGATGAGGGATCAGTTGATTTTACTGGAATGAATTAATGAATGAAATAAAGTTACTCTGAAGACAAATACACTGGTCTTCCAGGTCTTCAGTTCTGGAGGAAATGGTGCTGCAGGATTTTGTATTTACCTTGCTAGGTTTCTGTTTTTCTTTCATCTAGTCCTTGCTTGCTAGGCCACCTTTCTTTCATTTTGAAACAGTAATGTTTATCCTATGACATTGTATATAAGAATTATGTAACTTTTTTCTAATTGTGTGGGGGCTCACAGTTAAGAGATTACCTAAGTCTCAGAAACGACTATGTATTGGCACTTTTGGACAGTGTTGTAACTGTTAAAGATAATGGGGACTTTTGAAGTTAAATTAATTGCTTTTACATGAAGAAATGGCCATAGCTTATGGGAATATATGGTTGTGCTTCTAGGCTTAGACGTATGTTTAGGTATCAAGTTGATATGTTTTGTTGTTGTTGTTTATTCATTTGGTTTTTCAAGATAGGGTTTCACTGTGAGGCTATCGCTGTCCTGGAATTCATTCTATAAACCAGGCTGCTCCCTAACTCACAGAAATCCTCCCGCCTCTGCCTCCCAAGTATTGGGATTAAAGACGTGTGCCACCACCACCCAGCTGTGATGGTTTATATTTATTCCCAACTTGGAAAGATCTGGAATCACCTTGGAGATAAATCTTAGAGATTTTTTTTTTCTAGGGAGTCTCTGGATTAGGTAAATTCAAATAGGTAGACCCACCATAATTATGGTAATACTGTGCCATGGGCTGACTCTTGTACTGAATTAAAACGAGAAAGCTTTTTCTGCCTCATGACTGCTCATGTATTCTCGCTGGCATTCATGCTCCTGCTACCACACTGTCCCTATCATGGTGAGCTGCACCTTCCAACTGTGTGCCCAAACAAACCCTTTCTTCTTGAGTTGTTGTGGTCAGGACTACTGTTGCAGCAATGAGGAACATAACCTGCACAATCATTAATTCCTAAAAACAGATACCTTTCTTCAAGTAGTGAATAGTTTTCATTAAAAATATAGGTATCATATCTTTTCAGGCCAAATTAGCCAGAAATTCCCTTTACTTTCTATATACTTGTAATTGAGAGAAATGTTGTAACAGAAACCAGACTTTGTAGAAGCTGCTTTTCTCTAGTTCGTTCATTCATTCATTCTCATTTTCTCTCTCTCTCTCTCTCTCTCTCTCTCTCTCTCTCTCTCTCCCTCTCCCCCTCTCTCTCTCTCTCTCCCTCTCTCCCTCTGTTTTCTCCTCTTATCCCTCTTTTACCTCTCTATCTTCCATCACTATTTAAGTTCATGAAATATTACAGAGCTAAAACTGTGTGCTTTTCATGCTGAAATCACCCACTATAGGAAAAACAAACTGTTATAAATTGTTGTAATGGTATATAACACAGACACATACACATGCGCGTGCGCGCGCGCGCGCACACACACACACACACACACACACACACATGCACTCTAACTAGACACTCATAGATATAACCAAATATAGAATTTACAACAATACATTCTCAAACTCTTTGTGTCTGGAATTATTACTGGTAACAACAACTGTGCTTAAGATTTTTCTTTCTCATGAATGTTTCTGGAAAGATATTGATTCATTAGGAGAATGTAATGGCAGTAACCATGCCGTTCTTGTTTGAATAGCAATTTGGACTGCATAGTGAGAGATGTGAAACATTAAAAATAAAGGCATCAGATATGTTGTCTTTGCATTAAAATGGAAATGGATTCTGTTTATATCATTCCATTATGCCTGACAGTGCCGAATAGTTTATATATATTAATAGACACCAAAATGCTACCTCCCATTAAAATATTGTAACTGGCTGAAGTACAAAATGTTAGTGGGGGTATAAAAGTACTACGCTCTGGTTCAGTGGCAGAAAATGACCTTGATGGGTTGACACAGTTAAGAAAATTAACTATTCTAATTCAACACATTTGAAGAATTAATTCAGAGACTATACAGGGGTGTTAGAATGAATGACCATATAATTTGCTATAAAAATACCAGCAACTGAATGCCCGCGTATTGTCTGCTGTTTGTTTTATTGGTTAGTTTCTGGCTGTAAAGAGAACACTGGGCTCATCCTAATTGATTAAGTACCTTGTTTCCCCATATCCCTTAATTTCGAATTCAAGGCTTGTATGTAATCCATTTTATGGTTGTATTTGCTTTTTTCTGCAATGCAACATTGCTGACTAGGAACCGGTTTACTCTTTCATGTCTGAAAGCTCTGATAAATTGAGGAGCTTAGGCAGATAGCTCTTTTATCCAAGGGCCCTTCCTTACTGGGCTGGTGACATTGCTGAAACCTGCCTAGACTCAAAAAGACTCCAAAAGGGATAAGAGTCCTGCAAGGAAGAAGAAACAAGGGGATTTTTTTTCAGTGACCTCAAGAGAACACACATACACATGCAAGCGCATGTGCACACACGCACACGTGCGCATGCACACACACAAACACACACACAAGTTGTTGCCAAAATAAGAGAATCAGAGTAGGCTGTCTTGTCTTTGGCTAGTGAAAGGATGGTGAATTGAAAAAATGATTAAAGTGACATTGTGGGCCACCTAAAAATATCAAAGGAGGCTGTGCTGCAATCCGTCACAGACTCTACCATCCATTGAGATTTCATCTCTGCAAATGTTTCCTGAGTGATTCTGTAGATACTGTAGTGGGGTATGTGGCAAATGCAGGTATTGTCTTATCTGGTTTTATATCCTGCTTGTTCTTCTCTTTGCCGCTGTTGCCCTTTTACTCCCCATGTATTCACATAGATGGATATCATAGGGTAGGCAGGCTCAAAGAAACCTGAGACACAAATTCCTGCCTTCAAGAAGTCTCCATTCAAAGTAAAACATGAGTAGAACTTGGGATCTTTATCTATACTTTCTGTTTTGAGAAGATATTCTGATAAAATTTCAGAAAAGCAATAAGGAGACAATGCTCTTGTTACATTAACTAATGAGCTGTGATATTTTTATTATTGTCAAAGGATATCTATTACATCTGATTTATCCTATTTTTAGAGTGCCAGATAATTAGAAGATTTACTAATTTACGGCTCCAATGGCTGATAAGCCTTCCTTTTCTGAGAAGTGCCTTGAGCAGCCTGTTTCTACCAGCATTAGTTACACATCATATCACTGACTTTGCCTTTCAAATGTGGTATGATTTTGACAAAATATGGTGTGGTCTTTGGGATTAGACTGTAATGCTCTCAAGATCCACATCAGTTTAAATATCAGGCCTTTTCTAAAGGTTGTGCCCTTCTTGTTTCAGGAGGAAGAATGCCAGGGGAGGTTATTGTGGTTTTCGATGAAAGATAAGAGTATTTTGCAGCCATAAAGAAATGGCAGATCTAGTTCAAGCAGTCATGTTAATGGGCTTGTTTTGCTTTTCCTTTGTAGATGCTCTGAGTAATTAATCACCAGAGGGTCCAAGAGTCTCTTTTAACTGTCCTATACCAAGACACATCAATCTATGAAAGAATATGCTCGTGGCAGGTGCCTATGGTCTATGGTCCCTTCTGATTATCTTGGAGTTATAAAGATACCCAAGTATTGATAGCTGTTGTATAGTTAAAATCAGTACAAATGCTCCTTCAACTGATGGCTCTTCACCACATACATGCCTCATTTTTGCTTATGAAAAGTCAATGATTTTGGCAGGTTAGCCTTCATGGATTCTTTTTTGGCGGCAATATCTTGATTGTTTCTGGTATCTATGGTGCCATGGCTAGCACAGTGTTAAATTGTGTTATTAATACTGCTGTTACTATTAATATTATTGAAAATATATTATTCTCTGATACAATCCATCCTGACCACATTTCCCCCTCCCTCTCATCCTCCCAGTCCCACCCCCAATCTCCCCATTTTCTCAGATCAACTTCCACTTGTTTCCTCTCCAGAAAAGAGCGGGCCACAGAAAGGCAACAGCCAAACAGTACAAACCAATATACACTAAGACAAGGTGAAAGCCCTCATATCAAGGCTGGATACGGCAATCAAAAGGAGGAAAAGGGTCCCAAGAACAGGCAAAAGAGTCAGAGATGCACCTACTTCCATTGTTGGGACTCTCACAAAAACACCCAGCTAACAGCCACAGCATATATGCAGAGGACTTGAAGAAGACTCACGCAGGCCCTCTGCTTGCCTCTTCAGTCCCTGTGAATCCATGTGTCCTGCTTAGTTGACTCAGTGGTCTGTGTTCTCCTTGTGTCCTCCATCTCCTCTGACTCATATATTCCTTCCTCCCCCTGTCCCATGAGGGTCCCACATCGCTGAGGAGGGAAGGGACCAGATGGAGATCTCCAGCTTAGGTTCTGTGTGTGTGTGTGTGTGTGTGCATAATGCTTGTTTGTGGGTCTCTGTACCTGCTCCCATCTGTTGTGGGAAGAAGTCTCTCTGATGATGACTGATCTACGAGTATAGCAGAATATCATTAGGAACCATTTCATTGATTTTTTTCTTTTTTTTGGCAAGTTGTTTGGTTCTACCCTAGGTCTCTAAGCAATCCAGGATTTGGTTCCTGGCCATCCAGACAGTATAGGGCAGAGTTCCACCAAGGCTACTCAGATAGCATCCTGTGGGCACAAGTTTGCCATCAGTCTCCACCACACCTTACTCTTACCAATGAGTTCCTTTTCTGTATCAAAGCAATATCAGTTACTAGAACAGAGCCTGGAACATGACGGGTGATCAGGGGTTAAATTTGACACTCCGTCATCCTCATCTTGGACAATGATAGGACTCGCAGTGGGAAGCAGAGGTACATGGTTAGTATTCCATCTGGGATGATCAATGCTGACTTCAAGATACTTTTGTTGTTTGAAATTAGAGGGCTATTACTTCTTCCAACATATAAAATGTCCTGTCACTTTCCAAGCTACTTTTCCTTGCAGTTATTTTTTTAATGATATATGATGGTACCCACATCACTGAATGAGAATTGAATGTTTACAGTGTTCTAATAATTTTGAAGTCTACAGAGTTGAAATTATAGTAGCATTATCATACTCTTACTACCTTTTGTATGCACATTGTGTCTTTTTGACAAACTAAAAAGCTGAGAGCTCAGATGCTTGACAAATTTTGTTGACATGTTTGGTGATGATGAGCTCTTGAAGGTGACAGTGTAACTATAATGTACATGAAATGTAGTGGGAGCTGCGGGCCTCTTCCCACAGCCCGGCTCATGGCTGCCTGGCTAGCTTATGCCCCAAAATAATGACACAAAAACGGTATTCTTTTAAACACTGCCTGGCCCATTTCTATTCATGTGTGTAGCACCCCAAGGTGCGCTTACCAGGAAGATTCTAGCCTACGTCCATCCTGGGTCGGAGCTTCATCGCGTCTGCTGGGGAGAGGCAAGCATGGCATCTGCTCCAGAGAGCAGAGCTGTCGAGTCTCACTTCCTCTTCCTTCCACCATTCTGTTCTGTTTACTCCACCCACCTATGTTTTAACCTATGAGGGCCAAGCAGTTTCTTTATTACTTAACCAATGAAATCAACAGATTGATATGACACTCCCACATCAATGAAATTATTTTGAAGAAGAACTTTACCCAACTTAGTGTTCCATGCCCCAAAGAATAGAGTGGTTTAATTTTGAACATCAGTTTGTTTTCATGCAGAAGAAAAGTGAAATCACAATTCATTGAACACTATCTGAGTCGAATGGCTGACTATTAACTATGAGGAGTGGAGAGATGAACCAAAGAATAGGAGAAAATATTTACAAACATTATATCTGATTAAAGGTTAATATCTAGAAGCTATAAACACAAACAATAGGGAAAGTTATGGAATGGACAGAGGAAACGGATGTTCATAATCACTAGGAATTAAGGAAGTACAAGTGAGAGCAACAATGAGAAATCTCCCCACATAGCTATCATGGTAAATTTTACAAGAATTTAAGTAATGGATAGAGTATAGATAATAGGGACATTTTGAACATTTTTGATGGGCATGTACATTATTACAAATATTTTGAAAACCTGTATGAAGGCTCCAGAGAAAAATTCTATCCAGTGTTCTCATTTCTGGATAGTTATCCAAAGAATAGTATCTAGTAATCAAAGGGATTTCTGGATGGTTATCCAAAGAATAGTATCTAGTAATCAAAGGGATTTCTGCTTCTATATATGTGTTGGTGGAGGCTGTTAGTTTGTTCCCAGCTGCTTAGCCCTGAAATAATCACACAGAAATCATATTATTTGCAATACTCTTTGATCAATAGCTTAAGCATATTTCTAGATAGCTCTTATATCCTAAACTAACCTATCTCCATTAGTCTGTGCATCACCACGAGGTCATGGCCTACCAGCAAAGTTTTGGCAGGCTTTAGCGGAGGCGTCTGTCTCTGGCAGTGGCTATATGGTTTCTCTCTAACTCAGCCTACTCTCTCTATATATCTCTTTCAGTCTGACTTTACTCTTTTAAGCCATTGGCCAAAAGCAGCTTCTTTATTAACCAGTGACAAGAAAACATATTCACAGCATACATCTCCTCCTACATTTATGTTAGTTATACTTAATTCTTCGAAATAGCCAAATGTCCCAAAGCAGTTAAATTCATGGAGAAAATGTAGCATGCATACACAGTAGATACTGTCCAGTCCAGAGAAAGGCTATCATTTGTGACAACGTGATTGGATCTGAAGCACTGAGTGAAACATGCCAAGCAGAAATTAACAAATACTGTATGATATAATTTGTAAATACTAGAAGTGGGGAGTAGAAAGGTTATTGCCATAGGCAAGGGCATGATGTGGTTGGAGGGGAAAAAAGACAACGTACACACTTTCTGATAGGGTAGATGTATTTTGAGGACTATTGTACAACAAATTGGTCATAGTAAAAATAGTACATTTTATTATTAAAAATAATTGAGAGGAAATTTCAAATGTTTCTTCCAAGAAATAGTGGGTGAAAAGTAGAGTTGTTAATGAGAAAAATGAATTTTATTTCATTATGAACATGTATTAAAGCATCACATCTTACCTCAAACATGCATACAATTATTATTTGCCTACTGAATAGTATTAATAAAAAAATCTTAAAAAGAAAAAAAAAAGCATCTGTGGTTGTCCGCACGAAGGCTCCACAAGACTAGGCCCCTCGACAGTCAACCATGGATGAGAAAGGTCTTCATGGAGACCTATGTCTCCCTACTGTGGATTCTGCTAGAGGGGCAGTCATCGTATTCAGTGTGTACTGTAGGGCATGAAGACTCTAGTCCCAGAAACAACCACTGAAGTCTCCAAATAGTGAGTGTAGGGCACTTGGTTTTTCCAAGTTGGGCGCTAGCTTCAGATAAAGAGGCAGCCGTGCCACAGGGGTGGAGACAAGTTTCAGTAACCCCGAATTTATGTCTCTACCCTCCTTTCCTCACTGGATGAGCAACTGGGGTTGGATTCAATCTTTTTGTATTTGTCTGTTTCCCTACAAATCCTGCATGGGTTCATCTCGATGTTCATGTCCCATTTGTTTGACAGCTTTGAACACTAATGAGTCCTTAGGCCTGTTTCATTGATAATAATTTTCTACTCTAACTTTATTTTTGTCTGGATAAGGGTAGGTAGGCTGACAGGTATTATCAGGGGCCCAGTGTTTCCTGTTTATCTGTGTCTCAAGGAGCCTTTGAAAATCTAACATATTTTCTTATTGCAATACACACTGATGAGCCCACCAGTCTGCACTGGATAGATTTAAGGTCATGGTTGCCCCGAGAATCCTGATTAAACTCAATGGATTGCAGCACAAAAAGATAGGAATGATATAAAGGAGTGAGGGAAAGCTGACAGAGGTAGCAGGGAGATAAGAGGGAGAGGGGGTGATCAGACTACATTATACACATGTATGAAGTTCTCAAAGAGCAAATTTAATAACAAACACATGAAATGTGAAGGAAAAGGAGATTTAGGAAGCATGTAATTCATCCGAGGAGTGAGGTAGCGAAGTGATTGTTAAAGATTTTCCTCATTATTGTTTTTAAGCCCTGGTGTACTGTATAGACTATAAACCATATCTCAGTGCAGTTTTCAATACACAGTGCAGAGTGGTCCAGGTGACGGGAACATGTGCTGGCTCAGACAGTCTATATCCTGATTCTTCAAGTACAGTTTTTTTTTTTCTTTCTCTACCTACTTAGAGGATGTATGAATTGGAGGTGTTCCCAACTCTTGTTGGGATATGCTAAATGTCCAAGCATCCAGACAAGAAGAGTGCCAGTTCAATGTAAAGGATGAAACATCACAGAGATGAAAACTATACTAGAGCTGTTATTTATGAGTGAATTATTAAGAATTGTTAAGAGACATTTAATGAATTGGAATATGAGTGTTGAGACCCTGGGGCCTTGTTTCAAGTCTCTTGTTTAGGAGGAGAAAGTGTTCTGTTCTCCTTTGTCTTGCTACAGCTATGCTGTAACAAAGCAATTTTAGTGGAATAAATGGATTTGAAGCACAGTTTCATTTTGAGTTTTGTAGAACTTGTCAGTCAGGGGAAAAGAATTGCCTTGAAGAAAATGTGTTAGCTTCTCTGTAAACAGACTGTAATCTCGGGGCTGATGTTATGGGAACAATTGCCAGCATGCCTCTTTACCTTCTAATAGGAGTAAAAACACTCATTCTCAATTTTTGTTTTACTCCTGTGCCTTTAAACTTGATTCAAAGCCAGCAGGTTGCTGGGGTTCTAAGTGAATATACACTGTAGTTGGGCCTTTGATAATGTTCCCTGCATTCTATAGTAATCAGGTTTAGCTTGTACTTGCTGTGTCAAAGTACCAGAGGGCTTTCTAATTGAGAGAGAATGAGAGAGAGACAGAGAGACAGAGAGACAGAGAGACACAGAGAGAGATACACACACAGAGATAGAACACAACAGCAATGGTTGTAATTACAACATTCTTTTAAAAGCAATTTGGAAATTAATTTTTTAGCCACTTGTACTATATTTCTGGCCTATATTTCCTTGAATTCCTGACTGTCATTGTCTCAGATATTATGTCAGAGTATATTAACCAAGGTTGTTTCTACATCAGTGTTTTAATTACCTGACCTTTTTGAGGGCTTGTTGAAATTGCTCTCACATGACAGTTTAAAACGCAACAATTTATTGTAAAGAAAGCTTCCTTCCAATCTTAGGTTTCTTGATGTGCACATCTCATGGGAAGACTTACTTTTCAACATTTTATTTTTTATTTTTATTTTTTTACGTGCATGAGTGTCATGCCTCCATGTTTTTAAAAGTACCATATCTATACAGGGTCCATGGAGGCCAGAAGACAACATTGGATCCCCTGAAATTTGAGTTACAGATGATTGTAATCCACCTTGTAGATTCTAGGACTCAAATCCAGGTTCTTTGGAAGAGCAGCTCATGCTCTTAACTGATGAGCCATCTCTCCAACCCTTTCAAACATTTTTAACACACAACTCATTTTAGTTTATTGGGAAGAAGTCTTGTATACCAGAGGAATTCTGTTGCCAAGAGATCAGTGGTTTATGGGATAGTGAGAGTGACAGAAAATAAGGTTTCTTTTTCAGCCAAAGAGTTTCCACTCTCAGGGACTACTCTGTGTACTGTAGGATGTGGAGTTACATCTCAGATCATTTGTCATCAGTTGCCAGTTTCCCCTTTCTCCCCATCCTTACTGTGATCATCAGAATCGTCTGCTGAGATGGCCACATGTCCCATGAGATGGAGCATGAGAGGCTGAGGAAAACAGTTTTGGATCATTCTTTTATCTACATTTTTTTTGTTTGTCCCAATTAATCTTGTGTGTATGTGTGCGTTTCTATGATACAGACAGACAAATTCTGCTCAGTTTTTATAAAGAAAACATTTTTCTTAGTAGAACTGGATAAGGGGACATTATGAAAAAGGGATAGAAAGACACCAAGAGAAAGAGATCAGGGAAGACCCAGACAAGATAGTGTCTTCTGGTCATGACAAGACATAGCAGCAGCTATTACCTGCACAAGACCTGCATAAGAATAAGCCAGTCAATATTCCAGCATAGATGTGTGCGTGTATGTGTGTATGTGCATTGCATGTGCATATACATTTGTGTGCATGTGTGTATGCATTTCCATGTGCATGTGTGTGCATGCATATGAGTGTGTGCATACATGCATGTGCACATGAATTTGTATGTGTCCATGTCCACACTCATATGTGTGTGCATCCATGTGCATTGCATGTGCTTGTGCATGTGCGTGTGTGTGTGTGTATGTGTGTGTGTGTGAGTGTGTGTATGAAGGGGGGATTGCTAGCTTACACCCCTAGCTGGGGAGCTTTGGACAGTTGATGACTGCTAAATGATGGAGAAATAGTTTTCTTTAAGAGTGTGGTCTCTGCTAGGTCTAATATGCTTCAGTGCTTGACTATACTCATGCATATATATATATATATTTAATAACCTATTGAGTACCATATATATACATGTATATATATGGTACTCAATAGGTTATTAAAAGAGAAGATTACATGAAGATGAGGTGTTGTGAATCTGGGAGGAGTGGAAGAGGTGAATATTAAAACACATTGTATGCATGCATGAAATTCTCAAAGAATCAACCAAAATATTGCATTAAATATTCCTTATTTCATTCTTTATCAGATGGATTTCTTTTTCTTGCCTTTCATCCCTTCAAGAGTATGATTTTATTAGCTCACCATTATTGAGTCCTTACAGAATATTCACCTTAGTTTTTTAGCAAATCAACTCCTTTTTATATTAAAAAATGCATATACAGCCGGGCGGTGGTGGTGCATGCCTTTAATCCCAGCACTTGGGAGGCAAAGGCAGGCGGACCGCTGGGAGTTCGAGGTCAGCCTGGTCTACAAGAGCTAGTTCCGGGACAGGCACCAAATCTACAGAGAAATCCTTTCTTGAAAAAAAAAATGCATGTACAATATATTTAATACATTTATCCTGTCAAAAGAGCAAGTAAAGCTGATATAAGCTGTGTTTAGGACAAATGCAGCCAGCGTGAACTACACAGTCAGAGTGAGGCTGGGTGTGGCTCGACAGCAGAGTGCTGGCCTAGCATGCCCAAAACTCTGGGTCCAAAGTCCAATGCAAAAAAACCAAAGCAAAAGTCACATAGCTTCTATGGGAGGAGATTTTTTAGGTCTGTTAGATGACATCTGTGGACAACAAACAGCTGCATCTCTGAGGACCATTTGAGACTATTTGAGAGCTGCAGCATCTTTGTTCTGTCCTAATTGAATCAGGTTCCTTAGGTGATTGCCATGCACATGAGAATTTGATGACGCTGAAATTGTGAATAGCTCACTAGCTTTGAGAATCCAATGAATTATAGCCATGAGAGCATACAGTTTTTTCTTCATGGAAATAATTGCTAACATCAAGTACTCAGGGGAACATTTATGTAGTTCCTACCATTTTAACTTTATGGATTTTTTAAAATCAGAAGGTAGTGAAGTATAATTTACATGCATTTGAATTCACTGATTTTATTCAGTGGGTTTTGATGAATGTACAGATTCGTTTAACCATGATTTTCACAGTGGTTGTACAGAACACTCCCATTTCCAAAAGGTTCCCCTCTGCCCTTTTGTGCTCAACACTATTTAATTTTCGGTCATTCTCAGAACTTCACAAAATTGGAATCAGTTAGTATTTAGTCATTTGTGCCTTCATGTGTGTGCATGTGCTTGTGTGTGTTTCGGTGGGAATGTGATTTTGATCTTCATCTCTGCTGCTGGGTAGTGATCCATGCCTTTTACTGCTGAGCCGTTCACTGTGTGGATGTTCCTCTGAACGGTGATGGAAGACTGATTTGAGGTCAGTTTTTGAGGAATTCAGAATCCATTATCTAATAGACTGTTCCCATGGTTGTGACATTAAAGCAGATTCCAGTAGTGAGCATTTATCTCACCTGTAAAATCCATATGACATTGCCACCCCAAACATAACGTTTACCTGCTCATCTGCTGGACCATGGTGCCCAGAGCAAGCTGGAGGGCGTGTAAAAATAAAGCAGGGCGTTTCTTCCCTGTAAATGCTCTGCCCTTTGGAGAGGAACACAAGGAGAAAAAGAACATTTCATTGAAACCCTGTATATTTACTCAAAGAGCTTTGATATTATTGCTGGGGGGAAACCAGTTGTTTCTCTTCTCCTGTGAACCATGTGAGAAGATTCTCGAGGAGCAGGCGAATCGCTCAGGCCTGCCACACTGTGAACTTTGGAGTTGTTTATTTTAGAAGGTTAACCTCAAACGCCAGGTAGTCATTTCCTACTTTTAGCTAACAGTCCTGGCATTTTAACTCTTTTTAAACCAGTTGCCACACTTCATCGATCTAGTAACAGTGTGTCTCACTGTCCTCCTGAGTTTTCAATGGGGAGACTGAATCTTCCTCACCTCAGATTTGACCAAAGCTAGGTTTATTGTTTGCTTTTCCCAACACTCTTATGTAGCAATTATAACTAGTTTCTGGACAGTAATATCCCACCTAGGCTCAGTGTGAATTAAAAAGGTGAAAATATTCAAGGGCAATGTATAAATGATTGATATATTAAATTTCAGCAGTATCTTTAAATGAATCTTTTTCTTTTTCCTGCTGAATCTTATTTGTAAAAACAGCATGTTCTCTCTCTCTCTCTCTCTCTCTCTCTCTCTCTCTCTCTCTCTTCCACCCCCTGTATTTTTGGTTAGGGGTTCTAAGGCAAGTGAGGGTGACTGTACGTTTGTGTGTATGTGCTCTAGTTGTCATCTGTCAAAGCTGTACACCTCATTATCATCATAAGCTATCATCATTGTCATCATCATCTTTCTTCTTCTTCCTCTTCTTCTTCTTCTTCTTCTTCTTCTTCTTCTTCTTCTTCTTCTTCTTCTTCTTCTTCTTCTTCTCCTTCTCCTTCTCCTTCTCCTTCTCCTTCTCCTTCTCCTTCTCCTTCTCCTTCTCCTTCTCCTTCTCCTTCTTTTTGTTTTGTGAGATAGGGTTTCTCAATGGGGTCTGATGCTACTGATTAAGCTAGGCCAATGAGCCCTGGGGACCTGCCAGCTTCTAACCCCCCCCCCCCCAGTTTGGGGCTTACTTATGGTACCAGTAAACCTAGATTCTTGCATAAATTCTGACTTCAAGTATTCATGTTTGCATGACAAGAACTTTACCCAATAAGTAATCTCCTTAGTCTTTACATGTGATAACATTCTTGGTGAAATGAGAGTTCCATGGGAATCACATTTTCTATTATGTGGAGTTGACTTACTGGGAGGCTCCCGAGAGATTCTAAGATTTTCACAATTGCTACATTAGATATTTTTAAAGAATAAAATAAGATCTGTGGAATAGTGCTTTGGAAGGGGAAAGCATGAAACAACAATTTAATGACTGTTGTAGATAAAGGAGCCAATGTCCTATAGTGAAGTTCAAGATTCTTAGAAACTCAAAATCTGACCAACAAATAAAAATCCCAGAGCCCAGCATTTATGCAATCTGTGAATTTCAGTTTAGGAAATCTGCACAAAATGGTACACACATATACCCTTGAAAACTTTTAGACACACAAACACATGCTGTACAGATAAATTTTGTGCCTTTGCAAATAAATGTTTAAGTACCAACTGCATGCCAAATCTGGTCCCTGCATTTATTTCCCTTACAGCATAGTAAAGCTGACCTTAAGGAACTGAGCGAGATGAGAAGGTTTATTGTTGGGCGGTGCCTGCAAGATGGGAACATTTATCAGGAAGAAAGTGTTTTATCTGAAGTTGGGGGCCTCACTTATGGCATGATCTTTAAATATATTATCACTGCATGCTGCCTCTGCCACATTTAGCTTCTAACCATTTGTGAATGGTGCATAATGATTCTGAGATCTTTTGTTTGTTCTCTTTGGATCTATAAGCCATCATAAGTCATGCTTGTTTTACATCTGCATTTGTCCCTTCCTGGCTCAACTTCCAGGTGAAGATCTGAGAACCCTCGTGGTGATGCACAGATTAATGGAAATGGGTTAAATTAAGATGTAAGAGTTAGCCAATAAAAAGCTAGAGCTAATGAGCCAAGCAGTGATTTAATTAATATAGTTTCTGTGTAATTATTTTGGGGCGAAGTGGCCGGGAACCAATAAGTGGCCTCCTTATTACAGATGGGAGGTTCTTAAGGTCCTCAACTGAAGACATGGTTTGTCTCCTACCCCAAATAGCCCCTATCCATTTTCCCACTAGCAAAAGAATCTCTTTTGGGCCCATACAGGTTTCATAAGTCTTCATGTAAAAAACCCATTCAGCCTTCAGTTTACCAGCTAAAGACTCAGAAGTGATAAGAAATCACGATGGGTACCATAGGCTTTACAGAGAATCCCACTATTTACTGCTCCCCCCTGATTCCCATCTACATGGAGAGAAAGTGGAGGAAGGAAGGAGGGAGTGAGGGAGGGAGGAGGGAAGGAGAGAGAGAGAGGGGGGGGGAGGAGAGTCAAGAAGTAAATGTCAGTATGTTTGATACAGTGAACAGCTTTTGCCACAGATAGGTCTTAAGAAAGCTCACACATTTTCCATGGTGCTCATACTTTGAACATCATACTGAAAAGAGCTTCATGGGAAAATGACATTCTGACCCTAGGATAACTTTCGGTTTCACTAGCTTTTTTTATTGATTTTTATTGAACTCTACATTTTTCTCTGATCCCTTCAATGCCTCTCCTCCCCCGCCTTTAACCCTCTCCCAAGGTCCTCATGCTCCCAATTTACTCAGGAGATCTTCTCTTTTTCTACTTCCCATGTAGATTAGATCTATGTATGTCTTCCTTAGGGTCCTCATTGCCAGCCTACAAATCACAATCCCACAGAGCCTAGACAACTATGAGGACCCTAGTTTCATTAGCTTTACACATAGACATTGAGGGTCATAGTACATATGCCTACCTTCTTGTTAGGCAAATCTCTGAAAAAGAGACATGTATGGCCACTGAGAAGTAGGAGAAACTGATCAGAGATTGTACAAGTTCTCCATATACCTGGTAAATGATACAAAGGAGACTTGTAGTCTGTAAATAAATCCTTGGATGAGCTAAATGTAATGATACCTCCTTGTTATCAGCAATTTATTAAGGAGTCCTGAGATTTAGGGTTTCAATGCTTACTGCTGCTGTACTAAACACTGCTGGAGACATTCCATAGAGCAGGAGAACTGTGAAGCATTTTGGGTCATGCCAATGGAGAGGCAACAGGTTCCAGTTATAGTTGAAGGAAGTTTTTAAAGTCCTTTGGCAAGATCTGAATATATCTTGTAGTGAATGCTTAGGGTACATGTTTTGAATGAGTGAAGGGAAATGCCAGCCTAAGCCAGAAGCCAGATGCATTGTAACACGGAGCCTGAGTCCTCCCAGAACTCAGGGCTCCACCCACAAAGATATTGTGGTATGGTGAGCCTGTGAATCCTGACTGCCCATCTGGCTGTATATTATTATCATTGTTTATGTTTTACTCTCTGGCCCAGTGTTCTTAAAATTTAATTAAATTTTCTTTTTTTGTAATGTGTAATGACTTTTAATTGAATTCCCAGTGGGTTTTCTGCAGGATACTCAAACCAGAAGCCATGTTTCTCAGAGTAAACCAAAGGGTCCATCTTAATGAGAAAAAGTCATGTTATTTCCTTACCTTCAAGTTTAACAGGAGGATGCTGGGTTGTGACCAATCATGGTCTTTATTTCCTCAAGTGGATTTGTTTCCCTGCTGACCTGACCCAAGTCAGTTATTCTCGCCTCCTTCAGATGTTCTTCATCTTCATTCACAGATCAGAAATTTCATACTTTCTTCCAGGAAAATTGCCAATCTTGACAAAACTATTGCATTTTCCATGGTACCAACATGCACTCTCCATGGGAGATATAAAGATAAGGATCAAGAGCTCCTGAGAATTTATTTTAGGGAGTAGGTGCTATGAAAACACCCCTACTCTTGAGTAAAGATCCGTATCGATCATGACGATCATGGTTCATTTGTTTATTGATCCACTTTTCTACTCAGAAAATATATTTAAGCAATTCTTATGTGCCTGGCAAATAATAGAATACATAGACAAAGATTTATACACTTGTGGCAACAGCATTTTAGCTGGTAAGACAGGCAGCTAACACATAAGTACATATGTTATAAAAATAAAGGTACCTGCTAAAGAGGAAAGGGTAGGACATAAGTGGCAGAGCTCTATGTCGGAAAGTGGGCTGCCCAAGTGTTGGTGGACATTTATATATGCCTCTATTGAAGACACTTAGCATCAGAAAGAAGTAAGTAAGGGTTCACTGGAAGAAACATTTCCAGTCATGGGAGGAGTGGCTGTAAAAAGATGGGATGTGTCAAGGACTATGGATTCTAGGACACTGAGGACAGAGGGAAAAGGTAGGAAGGAGAGGCATGGGAGGTAACTTCAGAGATGATGGGGCTGAGCTGAGGGTGAAAGCATTTACTTTGCTGTGAACCAAGAGCAAAGCCATGGAAGAGGCTGGAGAAGAGGGATCAGGCAGTGTTCTCAGGATATAGGGTCATGATGTTGTAGTCAGGCTGAATGGTGTGAGGATGGATTCAGTGAGACTGTTTATCCAGTGGTTTAAATAACCAAGTCAGGTAATGTTGATGGTTTTGATTAGCAAAATGAAAATGAATAACCCAGTGTTTGGTTATTGGGGGTCACTTCAAGAATTATCTTTAATAACAGTATATACACATATTGTGAGTTTATACAGATATTTATTTAGAAAGCATATAAAGATATCTTTCCATACAGGTTATGTTTACATGCTTTGGAAGCACTGATATTTATTGAGTATGTGCTAGATACTAAGGTTTGTGCAAGGCATTTTACTAAAAGAAGTTCACCAGCCAAAACAGTTCTGGAAATAGCATCATTCTTGGTTGTGAGTTGTACATGTTTATTCCTGATTACAATCCCAGCACATGGGAGGCTGGGGCTAGAGGATCATGAGTTCAAGACCAGTTTTGACAACATTGGTAATGAAGGGCTAGTGTGGGCTATCAGAGATACTGTCTCATAGAACAATATTATCTTGATCTCTAGACTTCTTTAGACTTTTCAAAGTTATTGAATCCTGAAAAGATCTTCTTCATTGCAGTCATCTATCTATCTATCTATCTATCTATCTATCTATCTATCTATCTATCTACCATCTATCTATCTATTCAGTTATCTATCTACTGTCTGTCTATCTATCTGTCTGTCTGTCTGTCTGTCTGTCTATCTATGTATCTATCTATCTATTTGAAATGTAAACTAAGGGTCTGGAGAAATTGCTCAACAGTTATGAGCATGCTCATCTTCCAGACAACCTATGTTTGGCTCACAGCACCCATGTTGTACAGCTCCCAAAAGCACGTTAACTTTGAATCCAAAAACATCAGCTATCCTCTTCTTTTCCACGCAGGCACTAGCAGTCACACACAGTGACACATGCATGTATATACCTAATGAAAAATAAAAACAAAACATTTAACTAAAAATGAAAACTAAAATGTTAAAACAGTAATTTTATCTAAAATGCTTAAATGCTATTTTAAAAAAAGTTTCTAAGTACTATTATTGACAAACAAAATATGATGATAATAGCATTATTTGTATATTTTTAAAATTTTAATGTTGGACTTACTAAAATGTATCCATGTTATTTAGTTTTGTATCTGTAGGTTATCTGTCCTGAGATCCATGGAAGAAACTCTGAATTTGTAATATATATTGGAGAGGCAAGATTTTTTACATATTCTAGTCAGATGCTTATTGATATTATCTTTCAATATTAAAATAAAGTGGAAAATGGTTTTAAAAATGTTAGTTTTGAGCATTAAAGATGGTTTGGTAGGTAAAGTATTTGATGTGGCAAAGTGAAAACCTAAATTAGGATGCGCAGAACAAACACGAAACTAGACACAGTGGTGGATTCTGTCATCCTAGCAGTCCTGCTGCAGCTGTGGGCAGAGATGAAAGAATGACCACAGCTCGCGGGTCAGCTAGACAGGCGTATGTGATGAAAAATAAGTCAAATATGGCAGAAGGTGGGGATCAATACTAAAGCTTTCCTCTGACATTTACCCATGTGTTATAGCATGTGTACACCTCAGTAGGAAACACTAACTAAACTTTTCTTCTGTTAACATAACATCTCATGGTCATGCCACTCTTACCTGCATCTGAGGTTGTCACACTGTTCACTGGCCAGTTGGAAGACAGTAGATCACTCAATTAGACAAATCCCTCAACATTGGCACATTGCATGGTATTATATATGAAGTCACTCCCTGTGCTATTCCATTCTGTTATATAGGTCAATGTCAAGTACACCTTGTGAGAGGCCAGTTTCCAAAAATTCCAGTTCTCAGCCCAGACAATGGATATTGTCAATTATCTTCTTTGAAATCTTACATTCTCCCTTTTCAAAAAAAAATATCTAACAAATATCTAATTTGCAGCAAGAATAGTTAGCCCCTCTTATTGTGTCATGCAAAGTAATGCTCCTGGAAAATAGCTAATGGTGTCCTGGGCAGCTCTGTTGTTACAATACCGGTCAGGGACCTTTCGTGAGCAGGAGCAGCAGAACTTTGCAGATGCCACCCACCTGTCACCAC
Organism: Chionomys nivalis; assembly: GCF_950005125.1. NCBI lineage: Eukaryota > Metazoa > Chordata > Mammalia > Rodentia > Cricetidae > Chionomys > Chionomys nivalis. Next base: position 30,272,586 of record NC_080092.1, on the reverse strand, counting down.
GAACAAATTAACAATCCAAGGTAAGGATTTCATATGGTTAATAATGTTAGTGCTTTATCCAGGACATTCTTACTAAAGACAATACTGCTCCCATCCACCCCAGACAACCTCTCCTTACCTTCCCCACCCGCTTGGCATGCCCTCCTGGTACAAAGTGCAATGATTCACAAGTATGCCTGGCTGTCTCTACCTCACTTCACACTGAGGTACGAGAATAAATTCTCTATTGTTAGTGAAGATGTCAATAAAGCCACAGTGATAAATGACATCTCAGTGTTATTTATAGAACTAGTTCTTGCTACTATTGACTCCCCGATAACATATGGATCAAGAGCATACCCATCCTGCTCCACAGGTCTATGGGCCACACTGACATTGCTGTTGTAGGGATATGTGTTTTTCACCTGAAGAAATTGACCTTCAGAGAGTCCATGTCGTTTGGATAAGGTCACATGTTTTTCTTGAACCAAAGACAAAATCTAGCCCGCTTGATACAAAGTAAGTCTGAAAAGTTTTTTTTTCCGTCTTCTGCACTTAAACATATGTACGATGGCAGACTTATTGCAGAACACAGGCAGAAGCATAAACTATGTTTGCCACAGGACCCAGGGACCAAGGGAGGATAAGGTAAGTTTAATTGGAAAGATTAAAGTGGAATTTGTTTGTAGGGGAGGGACAAACAACTGCATGGAGTAAATGAATAATCCTTGGGCCAATTTTCAAGAAAATATTTCATATGGAATGTGGGATTGTGCAGACCTCATGAGTGAGTGAAGACCCTGAGCTTGAAGAGAGGTTCTTAGAGAGCACAAGATGACTGCTGTTGTTTTTTAATATAATTCAGATGAATATGTCATGAAAGAACACCAGAGAAAGGAGAGTAGGGCCAGAGAAAGTGATGGTGGTTAGGGTACCGACAGAGCCAGTATTTATAACTTCAACCATATTTAAAAAGGGATAGCAGAGGAGCCAGATAAGGCAGTGTTCTCAACCTGTGGGTTAAGACCCTTTGGGGGGTCACAGGGGTCACCTAACACCATCAAAAACACGTATTATATTATGATTCATAACAGTAGAAGAATTATAGTTATGAAGTAGCGATAGAAATAATTTTATGGTTGGGCTTCACCACAACATGAAGAACTGTATTAATGGATTGCAGCATTAGGAAGGTTGAAAACCACTGAGATAATGCAACAGCCAATAGAGCTGCAATTAGTGATAGAGATGTAATCAAGAAAACAATACCATAGATTCTCAGCTTTAAACATGTTGGTTCAGGCAAGCTACTGTTTTTCTCAGAGTTTAGTTACTTATTTCTCAAAAGGAATCCCCAAATGTCTACTATGAGAGAATCTAGATTCAAATATTCTCATCATTCTATCTGCTGATGTGTTACTAAAATGACCATTTATCCTAGATTTTACTTCTCTAGAAGACTTATCTGCATACCCTTAAATTATTACTAAGAAGTCTCTTTCCATCTTTAAAGCATTTTTATCGTTGACTTGTGGAATCTACTGCAATGCCATCATGCAAAGTTTTTGTGGGTTACCCTTGTATCTCCCCTGCTGGCTTTATGCATAGGTCATGGCCTTGAATTATTCTTTTAGCTTATCACTATCATTACAGTGAATAGAGTCCACTTTCTCAATTGCTGCCTTCAGAGAGAATTACTCGGGATGGAAATAAATATTGCAATGGGGAATGACTGGGAGGTGATGAGTTTAACACTCGTGATTCTGCTGATATGGTGATTTGGCTGACTGCTAGGGACTGGGGTTAAAAAAGAAAGGTCTGGAATCATGGAGGGAACCCAAAAGAAGACTGTACTCACTCTGTAGAATAAAGTCTTGCTCTGTTATGCTACATGAAGGGTCATTGAAGATAGTAGGATGTTTCCTCTCCCCATGATATCTATGACCCTGATACTTAGGATGGTAATGTTTTGGAGTGAAATGACTTGTAATATGGTTGGTTTTCCTGTGTTGAAGAAAAGGTTTTTTTTTAAAGACCACAATTCTCTCTCGAAGGAAACCCTCCTAATCCAGACCTTGTTTTGATATGTTTGAGTTTTCTACCTGGCTTCTAGAATTTTTATTCATTCAGAGAAAATGAGGGCGCTTGCCTCAAGCAAGCAGAGCCCACTGAAGAAATTGCTGTTATCAATAAGCCGTGCTGCTTAATTCTATTACTTTATGTCTAGAATTACTTCCCAAGCTCTCTCAGGCTTTATGTGGATGCAATTGTCCACACATTGGGCACCATTTGATGACTGGAGGTTTCTGTCCCACCAGGTCCTATAGCCCTTTAGCCCCAAAGAAATGCACAGAGGTCTACATTAGTTATAAACTGATTGGCCCATTAGCTCAGGCTTCTTATTAACTCTTGAAATGTATATTAGCCCGTTATTCTTGTCTATGTTAGCCACGTGACTTGGTACCTTTTCCGGTGAGGCAGTCGCATCTTGCTTACTCTGTGTCTGGATCATGACTGCAGAAAAGCAGAATTCTTTTCCCAGAATTCTCCTGTTCTCATTGCTTCTACTTCCTGCCTGGTCACCCCACCTATATTGTCTGCCTGGCTACTGGCCAATCAGGATTTATTAAACAAATACAAGAAACAAATGTGTACATTGTTAAACCATTGTCCCACAACAGAACTGTATGGGGAAGCAGGTTTAAAGTCCAATGGGGAGAAATCAGCAGTTACCAGGAGTGGCCACTGACTATCACAATGTATTTGAGTGTAGATTTATAAGGCAGACAGCACAAGAGGACACAATGTCCTCCCAAATGTATTGTCTTCAAATTTTCACACATATTGCACAAAACTCCATCAGTATCTTTCAAATCCTAAACTAACATTAGATCATATTCTTAATGTCAAGAACATCAGTTTAAAAAGTCCAATAGCACCAGTGTTTCAGTAGAATGGCAGCCAGCAGATGAGGGACTTGGAATAGAATTCTTTCCCAGAATTGTGCATGCAATTTAAAAGATGCTCTGGTTTCTATAAGGAAGTGGTGGTGTGATGTACACCATATACATTTCATTGGCCAGCTATTGGGGGCACTTGTCTGTCCTCCTGTTTGCTCCCAATTTTTTATTAAGTGCTTCTCTGAGTCTTGTACAAATGCCAAGATGGTTTCACCAGTGGAATTCTCAGACATAACAGTGCAACACTGTTCCTGGTCTTGTAGTAGACTGCCATTAGTTGAAAACATGGCTGGCCTGGTGAGTGAAGGATCTATGAAGGTTTATTATATAGTCCAAGAATATGTTGGGGTCCACAATTAGTTGTTGTTTAAAATATAATGAATCAGGCTATACATACACATTGAATCTTTATGTTAAAAAAGATGAGACGAGATATCTGGAGAGAGACTGGAGAATACCTGAATTAAGAATACGTATTTCTCTTGCATAGGACTTAGTTCACTTTCCAGTAGCTCCCAATTGCCTTTAACTCCAGATCTAGGGGAACCTAACACTCTCTTTTGTATGCATTGGGCACCTGAGCTCAAGCATACACACCCACACATATACACATAATTATAAAGTAATTAAGTCTTTTCAAAATTTGGTGTGAAAAATGCGTTTGGGTCCTTTTTAGAAAATAAATAAAATAAACCTGATTCCTCTGTACTGAAGTCCATCTCTGGGCTGATCTCCAGGAGCATGCAGCTGTGTCAGAGACTGCCCTTACCATAGGCAGGAGTACAATGACACCAGTATTTATGCAAGTCCTTAAGCAAGCCTGCAGTGCCCATAGGTAACGTACATGGTCTCAGCACTGCTCTACTGATCCTTTATTTCTGACCCCTCATTATAGAGGTCCAAGCCAGCTACCACCACCATTCCATCTCTTCTTAGTTAACCAAGATTCTTATTAGCAACTTTGCTTCCCTCATGAATACTAATGTCACCACTTGCTTCTTTTGGGCTTTCTCCCTTAGCTGCCCAGATTGCCAGAGTGATTGGATCTGCATGGAAAGGAAAATTAGAATGGTGTCATGGTAAGGAATTTCTTAGAGTCATAAAGCCCTTCTACTAATGAGTCTCATGAGTTGTATAATCTCAGATGAGGCAAGTCTCTTGTTGGGGTCCAGTCTCAACAGGTTCATATATTCCAGGGTAGGGATGTATGGATTAGAAATATTAGGCAGACAGAACAGCAATAGAAAGGAAATAGAAGAGACACAGAATAGAGTAGGGAGGACAATCCAGTGAATAATGAATTTGCCCATGTTTATTTTCCATATCCTCATATACCCCAATCTAAAAGAGGGGAAGAAGGTAAAAGACTGATTTACCAAGAACAAGCAGAACAATTACCCGAAACATCAAGTAACTCTATCCTAAGCCATGCACAGTCCTTTGTCCTGTAGCAGAAGCATAACTCTATCCTAAGCCATGCACAGTCCTTTGTCCTGTAGCAGAAGCACAGGATTTAATAGATAAATTTTAAAAGGGGGGGAATGTCAGGCCCCATGGATGTGGATCCATTCCTTCTTGACCAAAGGTCAGATAGTTCAGGCCTCTTCTTGCTCCTTCAAGGTTTGACAGGAAGTTTGACTCAGGGAGTGCCTGCCTTCAGGATGCTCGGCCTAAGGTGTAGTCACTGCATGTCCTGCCTACACATCAAAATACTGAACTCAGGAGGTGTGACTGATTCAGGCTCTGGCAGGTAGGATTGCTGTCCACCTGTTGGATAAAGCTATACTCACAGAGTGCATGCTGAGGGAGGGAGAGGATAGAGTTAGGTTGCAGATGCTGTACTAGATGACAGTAGCTTGGCTGGATGCAGCCAGATGGAAGATATGGTTGGAAGTGATCTGTCCATGGTCTGTAAGAGGTCCTGATGGGCTTTGGCCAGATTGTTGGCCAGAATCCTGGTTTACTCTGCCCACCAGCCTGGGCACCTATGGGCTACAGCTACTCTGAAAAAGGATGCCATATTTTTCTTATCTGTGTAAATAGCACCAAGTGGCCTGAGCTGGCATCAATGTGAGACTAGTTCATCTTCTCAACATACCAACCAGCCCTTCATTGGCATAAAGACTCTGAATTCACCAGAGTGACCTGGAAAATTGTGCTGAGGGACTGCAGAACTGTTCCTTTGCAAGTGGAGTTTAGAAGAAGGTTGTATTAAAACACAACATTGAAGAGAGGAGAATCCAGGGCAGTTAAGGTAGTTTCAAGGATCAAAACTCACTATTCGAAAGGTATATGGAAAGGGCTGGGGACAATTCTGCCATATAGTGCAAGCATGCTTAGATACCTAGGACTACCACCAGCAGAAAAGGAATTGTAAATATTAATGAAGAAAATGGACAGACATTTTTAAAGGATCTTTTTGCTCGGAATATCTTTTGTAGAAGGAAAAGATCGTTAAGCTTTAAAGGGATGTATTTTTTTTCTCCACTATACTCGAGCTCTATAAAGCATTGCCTTGCTGCCAGATACTTGGCAATGCCTCTCTGTTTTTTAGGAGAGGCATTTGACAATCTATAAAGTGGGTCAGACTTAAGGTGGTATGAATTTATAATAACAGAGATAAGAAAGGAACAAATGGAGGCCATGGAAGAAGATGAGCTAAGGCTCCCTTACTTTGTGACATGATAGAATTATGACGAACAACAATTATGAAGAACGAGCTGTGAGCTGACTGAACTGTGATTTCAGGAATCTCAGTGAATGTGAACCATGGACCTGGAAATGAGATGCTTAGAGAGATGTAAGTCCATAGCTGCCTCCTAATGGCAGCTAAAAATAACCAACATGTGAGTCATTTTCTGTTCTTTGAAATCAGTTTATGAAAAAAATATTTCTGATAATGAGTTCTGCAAATCTTTATTTCTATCCAGAATAGATAGTCACAAATGACCCTCAGTTTATTATAGCATTGCAACATGCTAACCCCATAGGAAGTTAAAAATAATGTAAGTGGAAGTGATTTGAACACACCTGAGTGTCACAGCCTAGCTTTGCAGCTGGCTGCAGTGTGAGCACCCCCTGTAATCATGTGACTGGCTGGGATCTGCCATATACTGCTGTGAGAAGCATAGAGAGAGAATGCTCCCTTCATTGCTAACCAGAAGCAAGGATAAAATTAACAATCCAGAGTATGAATTCGGCAGTTTCAATATACTTTCACAACTATGTCCAGTTGAACAACCCTAAGTCATCAGAGGTTCAGAAAATTTTGTATACACATACACTGGTACATGTTTGTTTACACAAACTCAGATACTTATTTGTATACACATGCACAGGTACAGACATGTGCATATGATTGAAGTCCTAAGTCCAATCATCAGGAGTCCAGAACCTTTTGTATGCACATATGCAGGTATATGTTTAAATACACTTACACAGGCACATATCTGTGCATATGATTTCTGTAAAACACACATAAAGAGAAATATATATGTACACACACAAAGACATACACAGTTATGTACATATCTATCTTGATTTTGATCCTAAAATGCTATAGACATCTCACTGTACAGAAGTCAATTTCCAGTATAAAAGCAGACGTTTCCTTCTAATCCCTGATTATATATAATTTCCGAATACTTGCGCCCTGTTTCACAAGTTGTTGAATGGCAAGAGCCATGTAATGATTAAAGCCGGTTGAGATAACTGGCGTCATCCACTCTTAAGATTTTTAGATCAGAAAGAGTTACCTTGGACTGTGCAGTCCAAATCCTACCCAATTAAGCAGATATAAAGGGGCTCTTCCTCATTATCTTTATCCCTTTGACATGACCATAATTTCCATATCTGCACACACCTCATTAGTGAGTGAGAAGGGCTTTCGTCCAGGTAGTTCATCAAGTTATACAGTAGTTGACACATGGTTCTTCACTGAGCTCTGCATTTTCATGTTTTATAATAATCATCATTATTGTTGTTGTTGTTATTTGCATTTCGTGGTAGTGGTTATTATGCAAGTTTTAAAAAGAAAGCAGAAAAATCTACCCAACAAAATGGGTCCCACTGGGGGTATATAAACAAACACTTCCTGATAATAATGTGGAATTACTTTAAGAAAATAACAGGGCTAGGGCCCATATTAGGGAGATGGCTGAATGGGTAAAGTTCTTTCTATGTAAACTCGAGGACCTGAGTTTGGAGCCCAGCTTTATATTCAAGGCCTTTTAGTTACTTGAGAACTTAACAAGTCCTATTCTTCTGGATTTTCTGCTTCTAATATTAAAAATCTCTGTCCAACCCAACTAAACCAGAAAGCATTACCTCACTTATTGCCTTGATAAACTTTGCATAAGGTTAAACCAAGGAGCACCTATTATCAGTTAGCATTTAAAGACAGTTTATTTGTTTATTTATGTTTTGTTCTCTGCACAGCCACATTGATGCTTTGCACATCATTTGACTTTAGATTTAATAAGAAATCAGAGATATGTTTGTTGGATGTCATTGAAATACTGTTATTGCTAATTTTTGAATCATTACTAATTTACTCTTTGAAAAGTCATTGCCAAAAAATGCCTATTATTTACACTTCAGCAAGAGCAAACCTTTTTGAAAGATAAGGACTCTTAGTACTTTGCAGTTAAATTTTTATGACTCACCAGGAGGAAAAATACTTTAAGGAAGGATGGCAGGGAACAACAAACATATCTACACCTTGAAATGGTTTATTCTTCAGTATAAATATCATCTCAAACGGTTAAATATGGAGTCACTTTTAGCATTACATTTTCAGCCAGGATTAGCTTTTAGACACTCACAGCACACGCAAGCCAGTGGTTCACAATAACCCAGAGTTCCTTGAATATTGCCATTGATCGTGGCAATAGGGGAGGGGCTTCCTAGAACTCAACCTCAATTTTATGGTCACAATGTTTTAGCCTCTGTTACACAACTTTCCTTCTTATCCTGAGATATATGTATTGAAAAAGGCATGAGAACTCACCTATTTTACAAAATGTGAGCTTTCCTCTCTGCATAGTTGTGTCTTAGAGAGCAAGCTTTCATGGTAATTGTAAATGAGAAAGGGGGATGTTTTATAATTTGACATGGTGTAAACACAAATACATAATAAAAAAATCACAACGGTGAAATGAAAATTTTATTGAAAAGAAAAGGGGGCAACTTTTACTCATTTTAATTCATTGAGGATTTCTTTATTTATTTATTTATTAAAAATTTCCACCTCCTTCCCTCCTCCCATTTTCTTCCCACTCTCCCCACTCCCTCTCCCCCTCCCTTTCCAGTCCTAAGAGCAGTCATGGTTCCCTGCCCTGTGGGAATTCAAGGTCCTCCCCCATCCATCCAGGTCTAGGAAGGTGAGCATCCAAACAGACTAGTTTCCCACAAAGCCAGTACATGGAGTAGAATCAAAACTCAGTGCATGACACAAAGAATGAAAGCATAAAAAGAAAAAATGTCTAACATGATAGTTCAAAAATAAAATGATAACGCACAGAAGGGACAAAAACATATGCAAAACAAACATAAGTAAAACATTTGTGTTTAGGTTCTAAGGGCATTTAGAAATCAATAGCAAAGATTTGGACACACATCTTATCCCCAAAGCATACATAAATGGAAAAGAGAAGGTGTCCAGTATCGCTACTCGTTGTAGGTACCATGGTGGAGATACCTGAAATGCTTCTATACCTTCTCGCAAAGGTAACAGGAAACAAAGAACCTCAGAATTCCACGCTTCTCAGTCAGTGAAGTCATTGGAAATTCCAGGTGTGGTGCTGACTCCTTCATCCCAACACTCATAAGGTGGAGGCAAAAGTCATCTTATGCTACATAGCAAGTTCAGCGATAGCTTTTGTTTATATGACTCCATTTATATAAAATACAAACCGTCCTGTAGGAATATACTATTTGTATGATTGTTTTGCTGGTATAAACATGGTTGATATGAAGAGGGCTAGAAAAAGATTTATAGAGAGACACAAAGACACTTCTGGGTATGGTGTGTTCATTGTCTTCATTGTATAAAGAGTTTTGCAGATGTGAACATAGGAAAAATTCACCAGATTTTACTTTGCAATTTATTGTATGAAAAATCACAGGTCAAATTTTTTTTTTTTTTTTTTTTGGTTTTTTCGAGACAGGGTTTCTCTGTGGTTTTGGAGCCTGTCCTGGAACTAGCTCTTGTAGACCAGGCTGGTCTCGAACTCACAGAGATCCTCCTGCCTCTGCCTCCCAAGTGCTGGGATTAAAGGCGTGCGCCACCACCGCCCGGCCACAGGTCAAATTTTTAATGTTTATTTTTGTCAATTTACAAGGCTCTCTGTGTGGGTGTGTACACCTGAGTAGAGATACCTGCAGAGTGCAGAAGTTGAAGTCAGATCTCCTGGAACTGGAGTTATAGGTATTTTGAGCTGCCAAGTGAGTATGCTGGGAACCGAACTTGAGTCCCTTAGAAAATCAGTCTGCATTCTTAAGTGCTGAACCATCACTCCAGTCACAGTAGCCCAACAACTTTTCAGAATAAACCATGAACAAGGATGATGAACAGAAATGAGTTTGTTCCAATGTGTTTTCCTTCAAGAAACTTCCATCAGACTTAGTAGCCTTGTACATTTGCTTGTGAGGACTCTGACAAACCTAATTATGTTTCTCAAGGTCTCAGTACACCTGCTTCCAGCCTGTGATGCTTCCAGGGCATTCATATGTCCTTAGAAAACAAAATATTAGTTTAAATGGTAACTCAAGATTTCAAGACAGTTTACCTTTTCAAAAACTTTTAATGATTCCTTTCTTCCCCTTTTCATAGTCCTGCCAGCAACCTTTCAGGTCAGAGGCAAAAAGGCTCTATTGTATGAAGTCCCTATTATATGTTGATGACTGTTTGAAAGGGCACTTCAGTCTTAGAAATATGGTTATGAAGAAATATATAAAATTGTACCATGGTGAGGACTGATGAGCAAATAGAATTTGACGCTGAATCAAATGCCATCTACACGTGTTGGATCTGATCACTTTGATTCTACTGCAGAATTCAATTTCATTACCAAAGTTCCTCTGCTGCTAATACGGGTGAGAGAGACCTGCATCTCTCCATCTGTAGTTGGAGTGACATCAGTACACAAACATCTGGATATCTTTCCATTTCAGGAATGCTGTCACACGTTCTTAAAATAACAAGTAGATGCAAAGCACACTGGAAAGCCCCACAGCAACGGAAGTGGTTGTGTTGTGCTTATTTATACCTTATCTCCTTTATCACATGCCTCTGTACACCTCTTTGTGTGAAAGAGAGGTTTGGTTGCAACTTGCAAAGACGTATGCTTCATTTAAAGTTTTCAAATATTTGTTTGTTTGAAATTAAAATATGATTACATTATTTTCTCCCTTCCCTTTCTCTACTCTGACCTTTCTCATACACCCTTTGCTATCTTTAAAATCCATAGATTATTTTCTTTTATTGTTAAATTGTTACTGTTACATACACATATGCATAAATATATAAATATCGCCTTTCGAGTCTATTTAAAATTATGCCTATATTTTAAATTATATATCTTTGATATTGAATCAAAGACTACATATATATTGGATCTGATCATCTTCATTCTACTGTAGCATTCAACTTATTCAACTTCATTGACAAAGTTTTTCTGCAGCTAATATGGAATGAGAGAGATGAAAGCGTTCTGCATCTCTATCTGTAGTTGGTATGCTGTCTCATATACATATACATACATATATATATATTACCTCATATATACATGTACACATACATATAGTAACAAGTAGTCAGCCATGAAGTCATATATATATATATATATATATATATATATATATATATATATATCTCACAAAGTGATCATCTCCATATAAGGCTGGTCATCTGGCACTGGATAACCACCCAGGGACCTCCTCATTCCTAAGGAAGAGTAAGTTTTCAGCTCTCATTTTCAGCTCTCAATATTCCTTAGTTTTCATAATTCTTAGCCTAGGGCTAAAGCCTTATGTGGTTTCTCCTGTCTATTTTAGTGAATCTGTTGTTGTCCTTGTTCAGGTATTCTTTAGGTAGGCATATATTGAAGCACTATGGGTGAAGCCTCCCTGTCATTTCTAGGAGACACAATCTCATGGAGAATATTTTGTTCCCTGGCTTTTTTGATTTTTATGCACCTGTAACAGGAAGGCCACTTGTTTGTCCCGGCTGCCCAGAACTGAAATAATCACACAGAAACCATATTCATTAAAACACTGCTTGGTCCATTAGCTCTAACTTCTTATTGGCTAACTCTTACATCTTAATTTAACCCATCTGCATTAATCTATGCATCACCATGAAGTTGTGGCCTACTAGCAAAGTTTCAGCACATCTGTCTCTAGCAGGGGTGACTCCATGGCATCTTTAACTCCGCCCTTCTTTCCTCCCAGTCTTCAGTTCCATCTTCCCTGCCTATGTAAGTTCTGCGCTATCAACAAACCAAAGCAGTGTCTTTATTCATTAACCAGGAAAAAGCAACACATAGACAGAAGGACCTCCCACATCATGTATCTTATTCTGCAAAGTTCGATAAGCCTTCAGAGTAGGAGTGATAGTGTAGATCTATCACTGAGAACTGGGTATCCTGTAATCAGTTATGTTCTAAATTTTATCACTTGTGATTTTCTATGATGGTGTCCACTTGTCATAAATAGAAGCTTCTTTGATGAGGAGTGGTATCTACACTTCTCTGTGGGTGCAAGGATAAGTGTTTAGAAAGCTGTTAGGAATGAGGCTGGTTTAGTAGAAAAGTGTGGCAATAGTGGGTGCTCCTTGAGGACCCATGACCGTACTTACAATGAATTGTTGGCTGGGTTTATATACAATACCAGGTATGATTTATTTCTTGTTGGGCAATTAAGTCCTTAAGTCTAATCAGAGAGGTGTTGGTTACCACCAATACATGAAGGCCACTATGGCACCCTTAGGGTTATCAAGCCAGCTTGTGGCTCTTGTAGTTCACAGGCATCACAGTTGAATAGGACAATTGGTTTCTTATTTCCCTTGGAAGCTTGCAAAACACCTTCTTGTACTATGAAGGTTAGCCCTCGGCTGTAGGCTTTCAGGTCCTCTGACCAAATGCATGGTGTCTTCCTTACCATCAAGCTCTGGGAAGCAGCCAGGGGCAACTGCAGTAGACTATATTGTTTGGGGAGACAGATGGACTTCCCTGACCAACAGCTCAAAAGGGGGTTTATTATATCTGGTACTGAAGCTTTTGTTGCAAATTGTATGGTTCATCTAGTGAGTATCACCAGTCCAAGTGGCTTAAAATAACTTAAACTATGTATCTGTACATATTCACTTATAAGTATCATATGTAATTTTAGGTAAATAAAAATATTATTCCTTACAACTTTTAAAACATCCATAGCTTTATTTTACCCCCATCCTTCTGTAGGACCTCCCCCTCCCTTCCCAATTTTATCCCTTTCCTGTTTATTACTATTTCTCCTTTTTATCATTTGTATTATGCCATTCTTTTCTCTGGCACTTCTTCCCACGATCATTGTACCAGAATACATGCAAATATTCCTGTGGACGTGTGATGTTTGTCTATGTTGGCTTCCTTAGGCTAAATGTTATTTCATCCTTTGATTGTAAGCAAAATGACAAATGAGATATTACCAAATCTATTTTTAAACCATTGCAGGCAAGGCTATTAATTTAATTGATGACTTTCAACTATTTCAATGAGAAACACATTTCTTCATATTAGTTGTATGAAAATACTATTAGTTAGAAAAACCAGTGGTATGGAAAAATAGCAGGTTGATGGAAATAAATTTATTTTTATGCCCATTATATACTCATAATTTTAGAATACATCCTTTAATAAATACATGTCTTTAAGAAACTTATGGGTAGTGCTGAAATACTAAGAAACCTCTTAAACTTTGGCTATTTTCTACTTGCAAAATCTCTGTCAAGATCTTGTGAGCCTCAAAATAAAGCCCAGACACTTCCAAAGGATTTGTATAAATACAAATGCTGCTAAGAGGAAGGCTATACAAATTTATGCTAGAATTAAAATAAACCTACCATGCCTTTAATTAGACACATACTCATATCATAGCAGTAGTACCAAACCCAATGCAGCCAGCCTGAGTTTAAAGTCATGGTTGACACTGAATTTCCATAAATCTTGTGCTGATAGAATTGGCCAAGTTGCTTTTTGGGTGGTCTAGGTCACTGAGAAGAATTAGATAGAGCAATAGAATTTGACTCTTAGTTTGAAGCATCAGTTAATATCCTCCTCACAAAGATAAAATGTGTGAGTGATCCAGTTTAGGGCAAGAAGGGCTTTACTTTCTGATTTGGCAAAGCCAGATGTTTGGTGATGTCAGTCCCTCTTACTTTGTACGTCCTTAACTTCTTGACTTACTTTGCTGTGGGCTTTCAAGTTCACAGCTGTTGAAGTCACCACTGAACACTATTGTGACCAATTAGAAGACAGAAACATCCAATAATATTATCATGATAAATAATATATTTTAATTATTATTATTATTGTAATACTTGTAGTGTCGTTTATGTCTCTTCTATTCAGAATGGGGAGACTCTTGAAGGAGACCTCAATCAAACTGATGTATGTGTGCCTAACTTACTAAGGTTTGGTGACAGGGCTACCTAGAATAATCCTGATGATCTTAGATCAGTACAGACCCTGTGAAGTAGCTCAGCCTCTTTGAAGAACGTGACCACTGAAAGGCAAGGCGGTTGAAGAAGCTGTCAAGTTCCAATCAAGGAAGAAAGGAAGACATGACTGATAGTTTGACAATACTATTGCTATTTCTTGGGACTCGGAGCTCCTCAGTCATGTGAAGGTGTCGCTGCTATTTCTATTTCCAGGAGAATTAGAATAATCAAATGAGTTTATCTACATCTGGACTTTGTCACACATTGGGTGGCAGGAGGCAAATTCAATACAGAACCTCACAGCTCTTTTTTTGAGCCAAATAGTTTAAAGCTTTCTTACTTTATTTTAGTTTGAATTGGGGGCCCATAAGAGAAAGGCAGTTTACTAAACTTAAGAATTTTAAGACTTATATTTTTACCACAGAATCAATTTCAGACAGTCGTGGAAAGAAAATAGCTATCACCAGGAATCACATTTGCACACATTCAAAAAAGGATTGATGACCATTGATTAGACAGATTCGGTGGAGCACAGTTTCTTTCTCCAAAACTACTAAAGTTACCTAGCATATATGCTTACTACTTGAATTCTTAAACATCAAATGTTTCTATATTGGTAAACCTCAAAGCTAAATCCCATGGATGTGGCATATATTAATTACATAAATAAATCAACAAAAATATGGCCAAGTCTCCAGACCATGCCCTTTATTCCACAGTCTCCTTCCTCTGGCTTCCCATTCTCAGAGTATAGGCTGGATTTGCTCTGTGAGCCAGGCAGTGCCAGGCGGAGCACTGCCACAGTGGAGCTGATCTGACTGAAAATGTCCGTCGGTGCTTGTCTTCATAGTGTTGTGTCCTCCCTGTCTACTCTCAAAGACTACTGACCAAAAACCTGATTGTCACAAAGTCTCTGTAGGTGGAAATGTTCGTTCTTTGCAGAAGGTCACCTTGCAGACTTCCTGTGTCATCCCTTACTAGGAGCAGTACAGTTAGAAGAAGATATTTTTAAAGATTTATGTATTTTTGACTTATGTGCATATGTTTGTGCCTGTGTATGCCATGTGTGCACAAGTGCCCACGGAGGTCACAGGATGTTTTGATCCCTTGGAACAGGAGTTAAAATCAGTTGTGAGCTTTCTGATGTGGGTGGTAGGAATTGAACTCAGGTCTCCTAGAAGAGCAGACCATGATCTTAACTGCTGAATCATCTCTCCAACCACTGAGGAACATATTTTTTAAAGTAATGTGTGGGGAGGAAAGTGTTGCTTTTTAGCTTTCTGGTGACTACGGAACATACATGTTGCTGTTTTCAAGCGACAATGAAGACAATCAGTAGACGTTTGTAGGTATTTAAACATGTTCTTAGCAACACGGTTTTCTGAAATGAAACTTTTATCTTCAGGAAGTAATAAATTAGAAACTCTAGACACGAAAATGGAGATCAGCCAGGTTGAATGACACATGCCTGCAATCTCAGAACTTGGGAGGCTGAAGCAGTATGTGTATATGTGTGTGTGTGTGTGTGTATGGTGTGTGTGTCTGTGTACAGTGTGAGCATCTGTGTGTGTGAGAGAGAGAGAGAGATACACACACACAAAGAGACTTGAGAGACGGGGGTGGGGGGAGGGAGAGAGTTGGGGGAAGGGGGGTGTGAGACTAACCTAATATGGAATAGAAAGCTCTGGACCAGGACAGTGTTGAGATACTGTTTTAAGGCAAACAAAGGTTGGAGAAGGGGAGTTTGAATTGGCTTGTCTCCATCCTCTTAGAATTGCATAGTTTGATTTGGCATAAATATTTATATTTTATGATTTCCTTTACAGTAAAAGAGATTTTATTGCTGATTGGTGTAGTTAAAAAGGCTTGACTGGCATATTTCACAAGCTTTTCCCTGTCCATTTAGTGATCAACAAGCAAAGAGCCCCAAGTTTGGGTACACCACAGGCCCAATGCCAACCATTCTGCCACTGTGTTTATGCAGTCCTCCAGCCAGCTCTTTTCTTATCTTTATAGCGAGAGTAAGTGTCTATATACCCCCTTGACAACCATTTGAGGGGAATATGAATATACCTAGAACATGTCTAGTGCACTGCACAACCCATGGGAACTATCCACAAACACTTGGGAGACCTTAGTCATTTCTGATAC
The DNA here is from genome assembly GCF_950005125.1 of Chionomys nivalis. Classification (NCBI taxonomy): domain Eukaryota; kingdom Metazoa; phylum Chordata; class Mammalia; order Rodentia; family Cricetidae; genus Chionomys; species Chionomys nivalis. The sequence goes on along the minus strand of NC_080092.1, from coordinate 30,256,797 downwards.
CGTGGACTAAATGTACATTTGAAAAGAATACTATTGGGCTGGAGAGATGGCTCAGAGGTTAAGAGCACTGACTGCTCTTCCAGAGGTCCTGAGTTCAATTCCCAGCAACCACATGATGGCTCACAACCATCTGTAATGAGATCTGGCGCCCTCTTCTGGTGTGTGGGAAGCAGAATGTTGTACACATAATAAATAAATTAAAAAAAAAAAAAAGAAAAGAATACTGTTGAAACTTAGAATTATCATAGTGGTACCTGGTATTCTGACTCCACTATTAATGGGATAATTTTCCTAACCATGTGGAACTGGTAGAATGTACATAAATTTTGCCTTTTCCCATTTAGTGATTTGTTTTTAAATAATCACTTCCATACTGCAACACACACGTCCCTTGGTGTCTGTCACAGAAAACTGCTCAGACCTGTCACTCACAGACACCTTGCACAGCTCTGAACAAAGGCATGCTTGTAGTTTTGAGGCACAGTCTTATGGAAAGAGAATGAATTAAAAAGATATTCTGAAGCCAGGCAGTGGTGGTGCGTGCTTTTAATTGTAGCACTTGGTAGGAAGAAGCAGGGGAATCTCTGAGTTCAAGGCCAGCCAACTCTCAAGGTCTACAGGGCTATTACACAGAGAAACCCTGTCTCGAAAAACAAACAAACAAAAAACCAAAAGCAAAAATGAAAACAATGAAACAAAAAGATGTTCTGGTTTACTTTGTCCCTGAGAGTTTGGCCAGATGCCTTGAGTGGCCCCACTCTGGCCTTGGCGTTCTCTGGATCTGTATTCCAGTCAGCAAACTTTATTTGCATTTGTATTCTTACCAGCAAAGCTCTGAGAGTGTTATTTCTCTTGCTGCCTGTAAAACTCAAGGCCAGACATTTCCCCTGTGGCTAAGGACATGGGGTTGTTAATGTTGTCAGAACCAGGCCAATCCTTCTGTTTTTATTTCAGAATTTTACTTGTGTTTGACTCCTGAGTGTTCAAAACTATCCTTCTTAAAGGAAAATCATCACCCATGCCATTTCCTGCAGATGGACTTTGTGAGATGTGAGACATGTGGATTCAAGGGCTTCTGCTTCTACAAGCGGTTTGAGAGCTGTCAGATCAAACACTTTCATCTGAGAAATGGGGAAAGTGAGGCTCAGAGAGGGAGAAGAGATTAGCCAAATGATAAGCTACCTATAAGTGCCATAGGTGTTTACTTTTGATCCATCTTACCTACAGGTACCACAGAAAGCCACAGGTGTTTGCTTTCCATCCATCTCACCCATAGGTACCACAGAAAGCCTTAGGTGTTGACTTCTAATCCAACCTTGTTTCTACATGACTTTTTTGTTTGCTTTTAGCTTTATTTCTTTTTATAGAAAATAGTTTTTTCCCTTATAATATATTGATTACTGTTTCCCCTTCCCTAACTCCTCCCTCACTGTCCCCACTTTACCACCCACCCAAATCCACAGTTTCTTTCTCTCATTAGAATGCAAACAGGCATTTTAAATGATAATAAGATAAAAACATACCAGAATAGGAAACAAACAAACAGAAAAACAAGCTAGAGAAAAGCATAAGAAACAGATACAGTTGCTAAAATACAGACATTCACACAGAAAGCCCCCAAAGAAACTCAGAAACCGTAAATATATAAGCAAAACATTTGTAAAGTAAAAAACTAAAAAATAACCCAGACAAACAACAAGTAAACAAACAAAAACCCCCAAAACAAAACCAAAAAACCTTCAAAATACTATTGAATTTGTTTTTTGTTGGCCATCTATTGCTGGGCATGCATCCTACCCTTAATAGAGGTTTGTTTCCCCAGTGAGACTTCCTTGGAGGCAACTAAATTTCCCTTTGTAAGTGGTTATCTATTAGAGATAGCTTTAGGATAGGCTTGGTGGCTTATGACTACTGCCCTCCTCAGCATTGGTGCCCCATCTGGCTTAGACCTATGCATGCTGTCACAGTCTCTACAAATTTATACGTGTGTCAGTTCTGTTGTTCACTATATACTGCTGGAGGAAGTGTCTGATGATGGCTGAACAAAACACTGATCTGGGAGTATAGTAGGAAGTCATTAGGGGTCATTTTATTGCTATATTTCTTTAGCAGAACAGTAGTAGTATTTGGTTTTCCTCTAGGTCTATGGCCTATTTAGTCTCAGGTTCTTGGCCATATGGAAATGTCAGGCTCCATCTCAAAGAGATATCTAGTCAGATAGTAGCACTGGTTATTCCCACAACTTATGTGCCACTATTGCCACATGATATCTTACAGGCAGGTCATGTTTTCAGATCAATGAGTTTGTAGCTGGTCAGTGCTTACCTTTCTTCTCTGGTAGTATTGAGAGTACTTTTCAGCACCAAAAATAATAGTCAGTAGAGGTGAAGGCTTCAGTTCAAATTCTCTGTGTTTATTGAGTTATGTAGCTGTTGTCTCCAACAATAGGAACTTATCATTAATTTGCAGAGAACAACCAATTGCCTTGGTAATAGCTTGCTTTGACTGGGGATTTCCATGGGTTTCTCTTGGCCAACAACTCAATTAGATCTTTAGATGTAACCCATCCCAGCACTGGAGCTTTCAAAGGATGCTGTGTCCTACTATAGACAGAATTGCTTAACCATTTTCATTGCTGTTGTAAGCCATATTGTTTTTAAAGTTACGGTGATTGACAACAAGATGACTTAACACATAATGGCACTTGTTGTACAAGCTTGATGACCTGAATTTCTTCATCTGTTTGTTTTTATTTTCATTTTTATTAAGAATATTTTTCATACAATATATTCTGATTATGGTTCTCACTTATCACCCCCTCTGATCCTTCTCACTCCCTCACCCTCATCCTTTCTCGTTCTCTTTCATTAGAAAACAGTCATCTAAAACAGAAATTAAAAAAAAAAACTGAATAGAAAAAGCAAACAAAATTCTGAAGAGCCAAGCATTGAAAAATTAAAAAGCACAAGAAGCACAGAGACGCATACAATGGCAAACAGAGAATGGCAATGGGTTTTTGATCCTATTGCACGTACTGACTTTGTGGGAGCCTAGGCAGTTTGGATGCTCACCTTACTAGACCTGGATGGAGGTGGGTGGTCCTTGGACTTCCCACAGGGCAGGGAACTCTGATTGCTCTTAGGGCTGACAAGGGAGGGGGACTTGATTGGGGGAGGGGAAGAGGGAGGGGGAGGTAAATGAGAGGCGGTGGCGGGGAGGAGGCAGAAATCTTTAATAAATAAATAAATTAAAAAAAATAAATTTGGAAACCTTAATATATAAGCAGGGTAAGGAAAAATGCCCAGACAAAGCAGTGTAAGACAAAAACAAAGAGAATACCCTCCAAAACTACCTTCGAGTTCTTTCTGGCTTGATCATCTACTGCTGTGTTCGGGGCCTGGCCTTTAGAGTGGTTTGTATACACAGTGAGACTCCCTTGGAAATTGACTACTCTGCAAGTGGCTGTTAGTTGGTGATAGCTTCTGTGTTAAAGATGAGGGCTTATGTCTGCTTCCTCTCTCTGCACTGACAAAAAGGGAAATGGAGGCTTGAGGCATTTTTTTTCAAAGTTTCCCTTCGTAGTAGATGGCAGACCTGGACATGTAATTCATATCTCCTGACTTCCACCTCAGTGCTCTCTCTAATCCACATTGCAGTCCAAATGTGCCCATAAAGGGAATTCATTCTCAGCGATGGGTTTTGGATGGTGTTATTGCCCCTATTCTTCCTTGTCTGTCTGTGATATAAAGTACTATGTGCACTAAACACCTGGCTGCAGCCCAGGTGACATCCAAACATGATGACTCCTTTGCCAAGGTGATTCATGCCTCTGGCTTGGGAGAAGAGGGACTTCTGAGACTCCTTCCGTTTACTTTCCAGCCACTTGTTAGTCTTTGTATGTGTGGAAGCGTCAACAGCTACCACTCTGCTGATAGATGGTCTGATTAGTCAAGCTGGAGCCCCTGCTCTCAGAGCGATAAATCCCAGCAAAGCCTGCCCTGTTCTCTGCCACGATGCCTGGGAGTCTTCCAATTCATCCTTCAGCAGTAAATTTGGCTCATAGTCAAGCTTCCAGCTAGTACTGGAACGGTTTTATAGTATTGCTAAAGGGCTTTCCTTATGAAAATTATCCTAACACTGCCTTGATCTTACCATATACAGCCCACTCACATCCAAGTAAGGACATTCAGGTGCAAACGCTTGAGAGCCATGCAGTTTCCTTCGTACTTCTGTAGTGTTTTCCCCCTGTCTATGAGCCCATGATGTCTTCAGAGTCAGCATAGCACTTCACAGCTTCTGAATAGGTGTGAACGCTGGACATGGGCTGACTTGAGTTGTAAACAACAATCTGTTGTTTAACTGTGAACGCAGCACTTAACACTTTGAACACCTTAGTCCTTCCTTTGTGAAGTTGGGGCAACAATAGCATCTAAGCTTGGGGTGATTAAATGAAGGGGTGCCAGGGAATGAGTCACCCTAATGTATAATGTAAGGACATTGGAGCGGCCACTGATGAAGATGGTGGTAATGATGATAAGAGCCTTTGCACATTTTATGTAACTATTTCTTTTATAGCTCACAAAGTCACAAGAGTGTCTGATGCTTTCTTTCCACCTTTGCCCTCCCCATAGCTTTCTAAGACATTTCATTATTGAAGGAAAATGCACTTGCTAAGTAGATATGAATTGATGCCTACAGACTCTGAAGATACTTGGTTTGCTGCCTAGATAGTCATAGTTTTTTGGGGTACATGAACTATACTCACTTGCTTTTAATTACCCAGGAATCAATACTTATTTTTATTCTAGATATTGTACTAAGTGGTGAGAATGCAGCCTCAAAAGATCAGTCCATAGTCAAGTTCAGAATTAGTATAGAGATGGGTGTATCAACACTGTAGGGGTTAGGGGAGAATGTGGGTGAAACAATGTCTTTTGGACATGACAAGACCTTTAAAGTCATGAACTTAGAGCAGCTACGGTTGCTTGTATATTATCAAGCCTGCAAACATTTATCATGGGTGGGGATAGGGGTTATGAGTCTCCACGCCTAGCTGAGCTGTTCTTGGGAGTCTATGAGTGTAAGGAGAAGGAAAGTCAGTGTCCTTTAGAGTTGTGGTCCCTGGAAGGATGACCATGCTCTTGTGGATAGTCACACACCACTGTATTTATGGGTGGCATTGATTAGATTCAGTGAGTTACGTATTTGTTTATAAATGGATATGAAGTTGGCAAGGAGATGTGAGAGAAAAGAGGAGGAATTGGAAGAGAGAATGTGGGGTCTATGTGATCAGAATATATTGTATGCATGTCTCAAAGAATAAAATTAAATAATATTACATTAAAATACCTGGAAATATAGCTCAGTGGCACTGTGTGCATATCACTGTAAGGCCTTAAATTCAAGTTGCACCACCAACAAACAAACAAAACTTCTGATAAGATGCTTAAAGAACCAGGGGGAAAAAGAGGGGTAGATGGTGAGAGACACCACTTAAAAACAGAATAGTTTATTGGATTCGGGAGTATAACCTTAGATCTGATATTAACCAACAAAGCTGAACAGTAAATGTAATAACAGGACACAGAAAACCTTAAATTCTTGAAGATACATGGGTTTCTTGCTTTTATACATTGAATTTATTTTCAAAGTGTGTTTGTGTAAGTAATTTTATTTGTATGTATTTATGGATATGTGAAGGGGTACACGCACGTGCCAGAGGTGCCATCCTCGGGAACACCATCCACTTCCTTTGATCAGAGTCTCATTGTCTGAAACACGCTAATTAGGCTATAATAGCTTACCAGCGAGCCCCAGAGGTCCACCTGTCTCCCTGTCTCCAGCTCTGTGATAATAAATGTTCCAACATGACTGATATTTTCACACATGTCTGGAGAGTGAGCTAAGATCCTCATGCTTATGGGAAGAACACTTTATAAATGACTCTACAATCTTATACCTTGAATTTCTTACAGTCAACATTCTTTGATATTAAAGCCCTGGTCTTTGACGTTAATAGTCACAAGAAAGCTTGTTTTCCTTGTAAGCTGGCTCAGACACGTTGAGATTTCTACTTTACTTTTTCAAAGTTGAAAGGGTAAAATAATGACTAGCCTTTCAAAATCGCCAAAGATCCTGTTTAAAATATCTACTTAAACATCTCCAGAATTCATTGAAACACTCATTTCAAACAGTACTCCATAGAGGTTCCAGGCTACTCTCGACAAGTGTCAGTCTCACTGTTGACACATAGGGTCCTTAACACCAAGCCACTTCTCTCGCTGCACACTGCAAGCCAGCAGACACACTTGGGAAGTAAGAAGTGCGATTGCTCTCTCTGTTTATCACCGTTGTTATTAGTTTGGCCTGAATATTTATTACAGTCAGAAGTGCACACATCCCTTATCTTGGCTTTCTAGAGGGCGAAATTTCCAGCAATATTTGCATTTTTATAAATTCCTTTGCTTCAGAGTAGAGGCTATTTAGATTAGAAGTAAGAGGTGTGGATACTAACCAGGTTCACCCAAACAGAAGTCACTGATTTAAAAACTACGGAGGTATTTTTCACAGAATTTAAAAGTAGGAAGTACAAGTTGATTTTTAGGAGAGAGTGGTGTGAGCATCTCTAACCTCACATATTTCTGTATTCTAAAGAGACTCTTCATAGTGATTTCTCCTAGCTTCAGGGTGACCACCAAAAAATCCTTCAAAGAGTCCAAGAACCTGGATAAGAAGTCTGACTGGCAATCTGGAGTAAGTGTCCAACCTAGTCCAGCTAGAACCAAAGAGGTGGGTTCATGTTGTACAACCTTAGCTACATAAGGTATGTGTGGTGGGTGGGGGTATGGATGGGTATACAGTCTTAGAAAGGGTAACTGATGGGTCCTGCAGACAATCCAGATATTTGCTGTGTAAGCAGATGTCACGTCCACAAGAAGCAGTTTCAAAAGGAAGTTTCTAAAGAACGATGGAAATGCTTCAACATTAAGGGACTAGACAGCCAAGTTTTAAAGATAGAGGGAAATTCTTGAGGTGACTTATAGTTGAGATGCTAGCTTCTCCAAGCCCTCCATGAGTGCTATCAGGTAAGACCTAGGGTTGTTGAGTTCATCAGGAGCAAAGTTCCTTGATGCCAGGTGCTCCCTACAGAAGTAGCTGCTGCTTGAACTTGTTCAGAACCACATTGGAAATGCCAGCTGCAGGCTTCCCAGAAGACTGTAGTGAAGCTCAAAGCAGGGAAGATTCTATACCCCTCCTTTCTCTGTCAGTTGAAATACCCCCAGTGACTTCCCCAACAGGAAAAGCCTCTTTTATTTCATGGAGTCAATGCTGCACAGAAAGTTCCAGCAAAGCTAAGACCTTGCATGTAACGGCTGATGCTGAGGATGTAGATGTCAGGAGATGGGAGCGATACACACCTCACCCCCTTCACACTTGGGTTGCTTCCTCAGACACACCCTTTACACCATTCCAAGACTTTCTCTTTACTTGACTGTGTGAGACAGTCTCTGAACTGTGGAACACAAGCTATGTGACTCAGCAGAGCTTCTGTCTTTACCCAATATAAAATGATGATACTATCTGGAATTCCTATAAGGAGGTTACCTGTGAACTCTGCAGACATTTCTTGGCATATGGGAAGCCTTCAATAAGTGCTTGCTATTACAGTGATTGCCAGTCTCTGTGAATGGCAATATCAATTACCAGACTTTCAAGCTCCGTATATATTCCTGACCCCCCCTCGAGCAATTATCCATTACAACACCACTAAGGATGATGATGATGATGGTAATAATGCCAGGTGAGACTGATCATTGACTATTTGCTAAGCCTTAATTTACACTGAACACTTTACACATATTTGATTCCTTTAATTTGAATCTCCACTTTAATGATGAGAAATATGAAGTTCACAGAAATAAAGTCATTCTGGCATGTGAGAGGGAAGGGCAGAGCCACAATTTAATTAAGTTCAGGTTTTTCTGATGCCGAAACCCAGTGGAAGTGATATAAGACTCCATCCAAAATCAGTCTGTTTGCCTGTGAAGAGTCTATTTACTCAGTTCTCCCATCCCAGCCCCATCTGTGCTCCCAGTCCTTAGCTTTTCCTTCCACAACCCATTCTCCAAACTCATCTCTCTCTCTCACAGTTATTTTTGTAAAAAACTCAGCATGCAAAAAAAAAAATCACAATTTTGTCCTTTTCGAAAGATGTTGGCTCTTCACCACCAACATTCCCAACTTTGACTCCAATTTTATCATGGTGCTGTGAATTCTTCCCATGTCTACATTTTGTTCACACCTTTGACTTTGCCAACTATTGAACGCACTTAACTCACTGGTCTTCTGAGACACGGGCAAATACCTGTTATAGTTCCCAACTTCATAATCACAGTGACTATCTTCCTCTTTATTCGCATAGCACTGATTCATTACACAAACCATGCTAAGTGGTGCATTTATTATTAGTTCCTCTCCCCTACCTTTATCCACCACAGAGTGTGAATTATTGGAGGGCAAAGAACATTTCCTAATTATTTTGTGATCTTAGATTTGACCTGGATATTCAACCTCTGTGGTGATTTGAACGAGAAATAGCTCCCATAAACTCATGAATTGGAACATGTTTTCCCTGGATGGTGCTGCTGTTTAGGATGGTTGTTGATCCTTTAGGGCATGGCACCTTACTAAAGGACAAATGACAGTGGGGATGGGCTTTGAGATTTACAGCCTTGCCCCATTTCCACTTCATTCCCCATTTCCTGCTGTGCCAAAGAAGTCTGATTATCCATCTTTTAGCTCTGGCTCCCTGCTGTCTTGCCATCCCCACCATGATAACCTCTAGCCCTTTAGAAGCATAAGCCAGAACCAAGTCTTTTGGTCACATCTCATCACAGCAATTAAAAGTAACTAGTACAGCCAATGTAAATATTGAATTTGTGCAGAAATAGAAAATTAATGCACACACTTATGTAACCTCCTGCGGTAGTTTCTAAAATGTGTTCCTAAATGAAAATGTTTCCTTTCTCATTTATATTCTTTGTAGATTTAGATTCGTTTGGTTCTATGGATTTCTTGAGGGCCTATTCTCCTTGCCCCAAGAGCCAATGATTCTGTAGAGAAGTTTCTAGCTGCCTCTGAAAGCTTTTGTCACTCTCTGGAGAAGTAAAAGTTCTTTGAAGTCTTTGCTGCCTAGAAGATTCGGGAGGTGGTAATTAAAGTGATTAACAAGAGAATACGGATGTTTAAATAATCTTCCTACCAGTTATTCATTAGCAGTCTGTACCTCCTAGATAGCAGACTCATTAATTTAAACAAATTTCATTATATCTTGGATCTTATTTTCAAAGAATACAAGTCAGAGAGGCTTTCTGAATGGAGGGAGGGTGGAGGAGGGATTAATGGGAGTGTGGTCAGGAGCCAGCCCTTCTCTCTTCTGGATCTGCACCCCATCTGCTTGCTGAGTAAAGTTGTACCATGGACTCTCTTCAGGGGTAGTTTGATATGAACTGTGTGTCTCTGTTCTGTCTCTCAGTCAACTGGACCTCAGCTTTCACCTGACAACAAAATGGTTGGGCTGAGCTTAAAAAGAAATATGGAAGTGCTTTTGTCTCCCAGAAACATAAATTAAGAAAGATTGAGACAAGGGCCAGCTAGGTGGCTCAGTGAAGTAAAGAATTTGCCACCACAACTAATGACCTGAGTTCAGGTCTTGGGACCCATGGTGTGGAAGCAGAGAACTAAGTCTTTATATGCCATACAATAAATAAATAAAAAAGTAAGTACAATATTTTTTAAAAATTGAAGGAAATACTGAGACAAGAATGCAGTCAGCAGAGAAGCAGGAATGCTGAGAGCTCATGGGCTATAGCTTCATATTTTAGGAACCATCTCTGTCAGAATTAATCTAAGTTCTTATGAGAATGTAGATTCTATGGCTGTATCATCAGACTCCTGACAATCAGGTGAAGACCCATGCTAGTTACATTCAGTAATGATAGCTATATAGTTGGCATGACTTGGAATGCCATGATGAGTCATGTGCAAAGTGAGGTTCCCAGAGGACAGGTATCATGACCAAAATTGCATCCTTATGAAGGTTGACACATGTATAATAAATTTATTGGTATATATTGCTTGAATATAGGAAACCCATTGTAACCAAAATTAAAGTTGCAAGAAATGTCTCAGAAAGATATAAAACAGCCCACCAAATCTCAAAGAAAGGTAGAAAACCAGGGTTAGGTAATAGGAAGGCATCAGGGATGCTACAATGTTGCAGAGGAATGGTAGGACCTGAGGTCTTACTAGAACTTCTTCACAGTTGATAGTTGAGAGGCCTGATTTGTGTTTCCCACCCCAACATTGTTCACTTCAAGAGTATTCAGCTGAGTGTTGGGATGGAAGAGTGAAAAGCCTGTTGTCTGGCTTACAACATATGCTACCACAGGGAGGTGGCACAGCAGCCTCACTGTGTCTGCCTGTCATTCAGGGAAGGAACTCTCTGAAGATGATTGAGTACCTCAAAAGCATGGAGGAAGAATACTAAATATTCTCTGAACCAAAGTATCCCAAACCAAAGGCTGGAGAGATGGCTCAATGGTTGAGAACACTTGCTGCTCTTCCAAAGGGTCCAGGTTTGGTATTCAGTACCTATATGACTTACTAGAGCCCATAACTCTAGTTCTAGGGCATCTGGCATTCTCTTCTGGACTCTGTGGCCACTACACACACACACACACACACACACACACACGTGCGCACACACACACACACACACACACATATATACACATGCACATACACACACAGGTAAAATACATATCCACATAAAAATTTAGAAATCAAAAATTTGACCTAAAATTTGACAACTTTTTGTAAATTCTAAATGCTGGTAATGAACTTAATTAAAAATGGGACAGTAAAGGTTAAATAATGCATGTCTACAGTCTAGACATCACCTATTGTGTTTAACAGAAGCACTAACATTTGAGATAGAAGAATGGCAAACTCCCAGCCTTCCACATGTTGACATGTGTGATATGACTATCAGGTGCCAGTCTAGGTTCACCCATATGGGAAGCACAGATAGAAGAAACTGGTCTTGTCTAAGTCCACAGACTCCATAGTGATCATTACCCCTGGAAGGCCCAGTGCAAGGCTTCAAGACCTTCTATATAATGGGACAATCAATGCTCAGACAATGTGTTTTTATTAGAATTTTTTAATAATTAAGATTGATGCTTCAGAAGGCTCAGTTCCTTTCCAGAAACCACTCTGGTGGAAGTTTCAAGGAGGGAGTAAGTACTGTCTGATTGAATCCTTTTCCTTCTAGTACATTTCTTTACCGGCTCATAGCAAAGGTTTTTCTTTTATTCTTCAATGTGACTGCAAAGGGAATTAAATGCAGCTCTTTGAATATCTGGAAGGAGAGGTAGTAGCTGGAACTTCTCTTTAATGGGTTTATTGTTTGAAATTAAAATATTTGTACATGAGACTACATGGTTACATATTCATAAAATAATACTTGTGCAGGTTGGCAACTGTCTGTTGCTCACTCCCTGTCCTCTAGAACTTCCTGGTTAGTAAATGAAACCTTACATTTGAATAAATACATTTGGGCCTAATTTCTGCCTTTTTGTGCTGTGAAAGAGCTGTCAAATTTGAAGTGTAATGACTGTATGATTTCTTATGATGGCATTCAAAATACCTCTCCAACAGATTTGAATGCTGTCTAAGTAAGTTCTCTGTGGGGTTCAGGCCCATTTAGAGTACCCTTTAGGCTTTTACACAACAGTGTAAGAACACATTGCAAAGAAACGAGTGTGAAGTGGTGTCACAGGGAGGGATAGGCAAAAGTGGAGCCTCTAGGAGCCCAGAAAAATGAAAAAAAAATTGACATTATTCTAGTAAGAGTTCTCTGTTGTCATGAGAAACTGATTGGCCACTGGTCCTGGGTTGCAGTGGGTAGGTAGCCTAAATGCCCCTGCTATCCCATAGGTGAACTTGTTTGAAAACATGACCACATGAATTTCCTGAATGTTCCCATATGAATTAGTTTTGGAGCGTTTAGCTCCATTTAACCGTGTGAAATAAGAATGCATGCCATAGCTTCTTATTTGCTTTAATATTTGGTTTTATTTCTATGCATGCATTTGTCTATTTGGGCAAGGGCATGTGACTGCAAGTTGCCCACAGAGGCCAGAGAAGAACCCTAGAGCCAGGAAGTTGTGAGTCACCCAAATTGGTAGTAGGAACCAAACTATGGTCATCTAAAAGAGCAGTGAGCCCTCTGAACCACAGAACCATCTTTCCAGCCTCACACATCTATGGGGCAATATTATACAGGCCATATATTTCTGCATTGTATCAGCAGCCAGCCTCTCAAGTCACAATAGCAACAGAGATGCTAAAAGCGTCTTCAGACTGGCTGTCTCCGGAGCTCAGGCTATGCTGCTTCTTTCTTTGTAATTGTGGAGCTCGTCTGAGAAGAGGTGTTCATTCTAAGCTAGTGACAGGGCTGTGGACATGGACTTTAGTCCTGCTACTCCAGAAACAGAATGCTAATAAACTTCCCCCTCAGTTTACCTTGAGGGATAAAAGGTGTTTGTATAATAAACGCGGGTGGTCTTCAGGATCTGAGTGAACCCTGAGACTCCCTTTCAATATTGCTGTGTGAACTGTGTCTCAATTATTCCAGTGCCTCCACGCTGGTCCAGAGAGGGAAAAATAGTTTATGTTGGGGCATCGGACCCTGACACACATCCATAGCAGGTTCTTGGTCTTTTCCACTACCAGGTGTCTGGTAAATAAGTCAAGCTAATTACGGAAAAGAGAAGGTACTGGGATGAATAAAGGATCTACGTTCTACTTCCTTCCAGCTCTGTTAACAGGAAAGAAGAATTAACTTCATCTCCTTGGCAATCTCGGTCTTACAAAGCAGTCCCTGCTTTAAAGGACATAGAATGAACTATTCATACCAGCCTATGCTCCCTTGAATCTCGGGACTCTACAGAAATGTCTTGAAGATTTGAGAAATGACAGCAACACTAAAGTTTGAAAGTCAATGGCTTTGATAATCTGTAAAGATTTCCTCTCTGTCAGGTATAAGTTTTTGCTTCATTATAAAAAACTAGCAAAACTACATACTGGCATTCAGGTATGTTATAGCAAGCATAGATGATGATGTTTTGGGGCTTCCCAGGAAGAGACTAGAGATGTGTAATGGCTTCTTCCTACCCTGAAAATTGTATAAGAGAGATATTCTTGATCACATCTGTCTGGCTATCACGGAGTTGCTGGCATCCAGTACATAATAAAAGACACATGGGAAGCTCAGAGCATTCTCAATGAGTGAATGAAGAGGCAAATGAAGAAATGTCTGGATTTCATCTCAGTGGCTTTGGTTTTGTCGCTAGAATTTAATTCTGAAAATGTTCTCAGCAAAACTTTTTGCCTTTGCTTCTTTTCTAGTTGGTAACTTCTAAGAATTTTGTCCTTGAGATAATTTAGATCACTTAACTCGTGATTAAATTGTCCCTCTGTCCCAGGTAAGTATGAAAAAACTTTAGACAAGACAAAGTACAGCTTAGTCCATGCTACTTTTCAAATGGGGAATATGAATATCAAGAGTGTTTTGGCATGATTTCTTCTAAAATTCTGTGCTTGTTGATTAATTCCTGTAGTCACCCAGAAGACTTGTTCTCTAAACTGTGTCCCATGCCAGCAGAGTGGGAGTGCATAATCATTTAGATGAAGTTCACATACTAAAAGGCGGTTACGCCAGTGTAGAATAATTAAGTGTCTTGAGGACATAGGATGGACTGAGAACCACAGTAGTGAATTGCTTCCATTGTATAGTTCTAGAGGCAGTTTATTAGTGATGCCTAATGACTCAGTCCTTTCTGAAAGGCGGTTTAAAGTTTGTGTGGTCTGATACATTATAAATGTGATTTTCTTAACTTCTATTTGGCCAATTTGCCTGTGTTAGCACAGCTACTAGAATTCAGCAATGCTAATTGTGAAGTTACTGCAGAAGGAGAGAAGTGAACGGTGGCTACAGCGGGAAAAGTTATCCCATCTTCTGTGGGAAGGACCATGGCTTCTGCATACTTCTTAGGTCTCAGTGGTTCACAGGGCTCTGCCAAGAATGGGAGAAAATGGGATATTGAGTACCTACATTGTATTATCCTCTTAGATGAGAGCCAAACTAAGAAGGAAGAGAAGGAATAGAAATGTCTCCTGAGTGGGGAACAGCGAGAATATGTCTACTTGATTCAGTAGAAGTGGTCTAGGAAGAACTTGCTGGAGCTTAACTGGAGGAGCATGGGAGAACATTCTAGAGACGCTTTCAAGGCCATAAGAGGAAAGCAACACATGCTTGCAAAGCCTAAGAAGTTGTATATGGCTCTGGAGAGGAACAGGAAAAGGGCTGTAGACTGCCTGCTATGCTAAGAACTTTCTAGGAATTTCTAAACATCAAGTACAAACCTCTTCCGCATGTGACTCCAGAAAGATATACTGGGAATGGTGTTAGAAACAAAACCTACTGACACACCCCTACCACCTGAGAAGTTAATTTAATGAGATAGGAATGATAGGATTCATTGAATAACGAATCTGCATAACTATGAGGAACCTGTAAATAATCTCTGCGCCACAGGTGACTGTTTTAGCAAGTCGGTGTATCTTAGCACTAATCCTAGGGCTTTGAGAACGTTAACTAACATAAGAAAGCATTGTTTCAGAAAGCCCCTATTTTTAGAAGCGCCATTAGTGGAAGCATCACTCTAACCTTTTCCTTGTTCTCTCTGTGCCATGCACATTAATTAACACTTCCACCCTACGAGAATGTGTTTCTTCCCCTGTGCTGGCGGTGGTATTTCAGAAGCTTGCTGTAGATTAGAAACCACCAGAAAAATAGATCTGAGTGATTTAAAACAGCATTCTTTGCTGCGTGTAATTTCCTGTTTAGACCCGCCTCCCCCTCACATCACAAGAAGGGCAGTGAAGTTGAAACTTATCTTTGGTACCTGATTTGGCAACTTTTAAAAATCCTGTTTTAAAACAGTTCATATGGGATATAGAAAGAATAATTACCTAATCAATTAGAGTCACTTTTAAATTTTAAAGATCCAGTGGTGGTTTGGATAAGAATGGGTACTATAGGCTCTTCTATGTAAATGCTTAGTCACCAGGAAGTTGGAAAGGATTAGAAGGATTAAGAGGTGTGGTCTCTTGGAGAAAGTCTGTCCCTGCTGGGTGGACTTTGAGGTTTCAAAAGCCCACACCAGGTCCAGACTTCCTTCTCTGCCTACTGATCAGGATGTAGCTCTCAGTTTCTCATCCAGCACTTGTCTACAAGCTGCTGTGCTTGCTGCCCTGATGACAGTGCACTAAACTTCTGAAGATGTAAGCAAGTCCTGAATTAAATGTTTTCTTTTCTAAGAGTTTCCTTGGTCATGGTATCATTTCAGTACACAGAACACTGACTGACGAACATAGATCCCCAAAAATACATAGTTCACTTTCTTACTATGGTTCTTCATAATATATATATAGCTAATTTTTACTATTTTCCTTTTACTTTCCCCCTCTTCTTAAAGCTAATACCTAAAAGGATGAAATGGGGACTCAGAGTGACCATCCTCCTCAATGCTGAACTTTTATTGATAAGATTCAGTGAAATGGGGATTCAATCATTCCTTTCCATTATATACCCAGTGGTGACTACATCAGAATCCAATGGCGAGTCCTAATCTAATGGACACACAGATGGTCCTAGTTAAACTAAATTAGTCACAACAAAACTAATAGTCTAGAATCTTGGAAGGGGAGAAGGAAAGGGAGGAGGAGGTATTGATAGAGATGGAAAGGAGATAAAAGAGGTTGAAGAATGACCAGACTGCATCCTTCAGAACTGCCAAGGAAGCAACTTAACTTAAAACTATCATTACTTGGTTTGATCAACACAAATTCATTTTTTCCAAGTATTTACTACACAATGAAATGAAAATTTTTTGAGGGGATAATCATTGATTTAAGTTACAGTTTCAGTTTACATGGAAATTCTAATAAAATTACAAAAGATATCAATGAAAACAGATTCTTTTTTCAATGTGGAACCTGGATGACAGCTCCTTTTAAAGTGCTGATTGAACAAGAGCACCATAAAATAAAAGGTTTTATTACCAATTTCAAATGCCCTGCCCCTTACATACACACTCCAAACGGCATGTGTGAAGGTTTGCTCTCTAATGATGGCAACGCTGTGGAGTGGTAGAAGCTTTGGAAGGCAGGACTTATTTGCAGGAATAGCTCAGGGTAGAGCTGCCCTTCACTAGAGCCTTTCTCTCTCTCCTCCTGGGAGCTTTGTTTGACCATGTGTTCCCTCATGATATTCTGCCTTGCTACAGGTACTAAGCAGTAGAGACAAGTGACTGCAGATTGAAAATGTTCATCAGTGAGCCTCAGTAAGCCTTTCCACCTTCTAGCCGTTCATCTCGGGTGTGTTGCCACAGGGGTAGGAAGCTGATGGATACAAGTTCAAAACAATAGAACAACAAGATTATCTTGCTTTATTTTATCGTCATACACAAATTGTAGCTTTTGGCAAGTTGCTTTTTAATAGGTGTCAGAGATTGCCCTCATGAGAGTTAGAATTCAAAGCATAGAAATAAGATCCAATGAAGTATAATTGACACTCAAGAAACTGAACATAAAACAAGTTTATAAATTAAATAAATTTGAATATATAATTTATATGTAAATTTGAATATATATGTATAAATATATATAATCATGCCAAGAGACCACACCTTTAGTATTCCCTGTGACTTTCTCCCTCAGTCCCTAATATATGCTAGAATGTGACTTTGACAATAGGAGGAAGCCTGAAAATAAGGGTCTTTATGTACTACAAAAAGAACAACTTCCTTTGTTTTTAATGATTTGGCTTAAATCTCAAGGAAATGGGGTTTTCAGAAACATGAATGACATATTCCTGCAGCTCCTGGTTGTCAAGAAGTGTAGGCTTCTTTCACAAACTTGTTGTAAGTCACTCTCCCTTGGCTCTTGGAGCCCTTGATCAATTAGAATTCCCCACAAAAATATGCTATACCTTCCTTTGCAGAAGCTCTTATACTTTGGGTCCCAGTACTGAAGCAAGAAGATTGTTAGGAGTTCAAGGATAATATAGTTTTGTATAGTAAGCACTAAGCCAGTAAAGTGAGATCTTGTCTTTACATGGATCACCCTGGGAAAGGGGATTAGATGAGATCTCCGGGGTAAACTGGGGTTGAGAGGGGCAGTAAAGGGGAGGGGATGAGAAGATGAGGGAACAGGATGGCCAAGGGGAGAAAGGGACAGAGTGGGAGAGCAATGAAAGTGGTACCTTGATAGAATTGCTATTGGGTTAGGGAGAAACCTGCTACCAGGGAAATTCCCAAGAATCCACAAGAATGACCCTGGGCAATAGGAGAGAGGGTACCCAAATTGGCCTTCCCCTGTAATATGATGGGTGAATACCCCAACTATCATCATAGAGCCTTCACCCAGTAACTGATGGAACCAGATACAGAGATCCACAGCCAAGCACCAGGCCTAGCTCTGGGGATCCAATCAAAGAGAGGGAGGAGTGAATATACGAGCAACAAAAGTCAAGATCATGACGGAGAAATCTACAGAGACAGATGAATCAAGCTCGTAGAGACTGATGAACTCTAGACCGACAGCTGTGGCGTCTCCATGGGACTGACTAGGCCCACCAAATGTGTGGGAGGCATTGGTGAAGCCTGGAGTATCTGACAGGTCCCTGGCAGGATCTATCCCATGTGTATGAGCTAGCTTGTTGGAGCCCATTCCCTATGGTGGGATGCCATACTCAGCCTTAATGAAGGGGGAGAGGTTTGGTCCTGCCTCAACTTAAAGTGCCAGACTTTGTTTCCTCTCTGTGGGAGCCCTTACCTGTTGGAAGGAGTGCATATGGGATGGCCTGGGGATGGTGGGGAGGAGGTGCAGGTGGGCAGGAGGAATGGTGGAAAGAAATAAAAAGCCATTTAAAAATGGAAAATATGCTACATTTCCAGTGTTGTATCATCATCACCTAAAACCTCCATACTTATAAAGTGTTTTCATACAGTATTACTTTAATCTGTCCATATGTTACTTTTAAGATACGCAAGGAAATTTTAAAGGGACTAACTATAACTGCTTCCTAAATGATTGTATATGTGGTGTGAATGAATGAATATTTCTAGACAACACATTTTGGTTTTGTCTGCTGACTTACTTGTTTGTTTTGGTGGAATTTGTTTGGTTTTGTTTTTTGGACAAAGAGTCTATGTAGCTCCTGTCTCAGTTTCTCAAGTTCTGGAATTAACTTCATTGTTTTCATGTTAAATATTATATTCATGATCCACTGAGAGAGAAAGAGGGAAGAAATCAGGGATAAAAGAGTAGACAAAGACATATCTCCACTCTGGCCCCACTTTTTGATATGTAGCTTTGGTAACCATACTTTGAAATAAAAACTGTACTAATAAAGACATCAAATGACATGATATAATTTTTTTGTGGATTGACATAAATCCCCTGTGAGTTGACAACCATGCTCCTTCCTTCCTTCCTTCCTTCCTTCCTTCCTTCCTTCCTTCCTTCCTTCCTTCCTTCCTTCCTTTCTATTTTAAAAATATTTTTGCTTTGTGTGTATGAGTATTTTGACCATGCCTATATATGTCTGTCTGTATCTTCATCATGTGAATGCATGGCACCCATCCTTCCTTTTACTGATCTACCATGATAAGTTTAATATGATACCATATTATTCTATTCATAAGTTTGTAAACTCTTTTGTTTAATAGCTGAACAAACTTAAACATGACCATTTGCATCTATGGATTCCAGAACCCACTGGTACACTGATATTAGCTAGAGGCCATGGAGCTATAATGGGTCTTCTTTTTATTGTTTTTATTGAGCTATATTTTTTTCTCCACATACCTCTCTTCCTTTCTTCTCCCATTCTACCCTCTCCCATCGTGTCCATGCTCCCAATTTACTCAGGAAGTGTTTATATGTCTATTTTATTTGTTTATCTGGTCTTGATTTAGTTTTGGTAAGTGATATTTATTCAGAAAATTGTTCATTTCCTTTAAGTTTCCCAATATTGTGGCGTACAGGTTTTTGAAATATGACCTAATGATTCTCTGAGTTTCCTCCATTTCTGTTGTTATGTCCCCTTTTTCATTTCTTGTTTTGTTAATTTGGATATTCTTTCTGCCTTTTGGTTAGTTTGGATAAAGGTTTGTCTATTTTGTTGATTTTCTCAAAGAACCAACTCTTTGTCTGATTGATTCTTTGTATTGTTTTCTTTGTTTTTATTTTGTTGATTTAAGCTCTCAATTGATTATTTCCTGCAGTCTAGTCTTCCTTTGTTTCTTTTTATTCTAGAGTTTTCAGGTGTTCTGTTAACTCACTAGTATGGAATTTTTCTAGCATCTTTAGGTAGGCATTTAGTGCTATAAACTTTCCTCTTAAGACTAAAGGCTTTCATTGTTTCCTGTAAATTTGGGTGTGTTGTGTGGTCATTTTTATTGAGTTTTAGGAAGTCCTTAATTTCTTCCTTTATTTCTTATTTGACCTATTGAAGATTCAGGTGAGCATTGTTTGATTTCCTTGTGTTTCTGGAATTAAGTGTTGCTGTTGAATTCTAACTTTAAGCCATGATGATCTGATAAGATACATGGGGTTACCCCAATATTTTGTATGTTGAGGTTTGCTTTGTTACCTAATGTGTGGTCAGTTTTTGAGAAGGTCTCATGAGGTGCTGAGAAAA
This sequence comes from Chionomys nivalis, assembly GCF_950005125.1. Lineage (NCBI taxonomy): Eukaryota > Metazoa > Chordata > Mammalia > Rodentia > Cricetidae > Chionomys > Chionomys nivalis. Next base: position 30,236,963 of record NC_080092.1, on the reverse strand, counting down.
AGGTATATTCTTTTATTTTTGGATAGAATGTTCTATAGAGGTCTGTTAAGTCCATTTGAGTCATAACATCTGTTAGTTCCCTTATTTTTCTGTTAAGTTTCTGTCTGACTGACCTGTCGTATTGTGAGAATGGAGTGTTGAAGTCTCCCACTCTTAGTGTGTGTGGTTTAATGTGTGATTTAAGATTTAGAAGTGTTTCTTTTACATGTAAGGATGCCCTTTTATTTGGGGCATAGATGTTCAGTATTGAGATTTCCTCTTGATGGATTTTCCTGTGACTAATATGAAATGTACTTCTTTGTCTCTTTTGATTGATATTAGTTTGAAGTCTATTTTGTTAGATAGTAGTATAGATAAACCAGCTTGTTTCTTAGGTCCATTTGAATAGAGAATTTTTCCCAACCCTTTACTATGAGGCGATGTCTGTCTTTGAGGTTGAATTGTGTTTTATATATGCAACAGAACAATGGGTTCTGTTTTTGTGTCCAATTTGTTAGCCTGTGTCTTTTTTATAGGGAGTTGAGTTCATTTATATTAAGGGATATTAATGACTAATGATTGCTTTCTCCTGGGTTATTGTTTGGGCCTGCTCCCATGGGAGCTTGTTTGGGGCTGCTCGCACTGAGTTGCTGAGGTCACTGCCTAATGCTCTGGCAGAGGTCACTGGCTCATGCCTGCTTCAGTGGATGTTGCTGGCTCAGGCCTTCTCTGGTGGAGGTCACTGGATCAGGCCTGTTCCAAGAGATGTCTCTGGCTTTGGCCTGCTCTTGTGGAGGTTCCTGACTTGAGCCTGGACTGCAGAGATCTCTAGCTTGGGCCTGCTCCCTTACACCTGCTACTGTGGAGGCCATTGCCTTGAGCCTGTTCCAACTGAGGTGCCCAACACAGGCTTGATTCCTTAGAGGTCCCTGACTTGCATCTGGATCTACAGAGGTCTCTGGTTCGTGCCTGATCCCTCAGCAGTGGCTCCCTTGTACCTGCTCCTGTGGATGTCTTTGCCTCAGGCCTGCTCTAGAGGTAGTCACTTGCTCAAGCCTACTGCTGTGGATGTTGCTGCCTTGGGCCTGCTCTGCCTGAGGTAGTTGACTCATGCCTGCTCAGGCGAAAGACACTGGCTTAGGTCTGTTCCCACAGATGTTCCTGGCTCAGGCCTGCTCCCTCAGAGGTCCTTGACTGGCACCTGGTCCCACAGAGGTTTCTGGCTTGGGCCTGCTCCCTGGGTGGTTGCTCCATTGTACCTACTCCGGTGGAGGTTGCTGCCTCAGTCCTCTGGGTCTTCTTTTTGAAAGGGTGTGGATACTGCACTATCATAAAGGAATTTCTTCAGTGTACAACATTGTGCTAATGAAGTATAATGATTGTTCTTTTTTTTTTTATTTTTCCTATAAGTTTTAGGATAACAATGAAAAAAATAGAAGGGAAACAGTGTCTCTGCTGCAGGTGTATGTACAGTATTCTGACACTGTGACACGATGTAATTTATAAATGCACTGGGTGAGTTCATGATAGCCCTGGAATGTCTAGAGTCAGGGAGTCATGGGTTGGACATGCCTGCATCTAGACAGTAGGGAACAAACTCTTTACCATGGCAATTTGGAACCACACAGGAAGATAAGTCATCAGATGTGCCTCGCACTTCCCATGCCCTCAAACTGGCTGTAATAGAGAGAGGGAAAAGAGCATGAGAAGAATAAAAAAAAATGTAGAAACACTGGGCTCTTTTGTATTGTTAGTGCAACTATAATGTGAGACAGACACTCTGGAGGGGAGGTTGGCCATTTCTCAAGATGTTAACATAGAATAAACATAAGACCCAGTAGCTTCCCTCTTTGGAGTAAATTTGGAGGGTTGGAAGCATCATCAAACAGAACATCATATGTGAGTCTTCGTAGGAGTGTGGGCCAATGACATCCTGAATCAGGAGTGATCTCAATTGTCCACTGATAGAAAGATAAAAATAATCATAGTGTGTCCAAGTGATGAAATTTAGCTAGTTAGAAGGAGGCATGAAATATTGATATATTCTCCAACATGGATGGATTTGAAAACATCATGTTAAATTTTTAAAAAGCAGGTAGAAAAGAAGATATACAGTCCTATTTTTTTTCTGAAATTTCCAGGGTAGGCCAACTGATTGAGACAGAAAGCAGATGAGTTATAACCAACAACTAAGAAGGGAGGCAAGCGGATAGATAGTGCTGCTAATGTGAGCAGGAACTTGGGGAGACAAAAATATCCTACCATGTAAAAAATGTTTCATACAAAATATTTTGATTATTTTCTCCTTTTCCAATTCCTCCGAGGTCCTGTCTATATCTCTAACCACCAAATTCTATATTATTTTTCTCTCTTTCTGTTTGAGAACAAACAGATAAAAATAAAACAGGACATAAAACCAGACAACCTGTAGGTAATAATGACGAGGTGAATAGGGGAGGAGTTGGAGGGACAGATGGAAAAGTATATTTGATCAAAGCACATTATATGAATGTATAAAAATCTTAAATAAGAAAAATAATTTAAAATAATAATAGTGCAATTGATTGATGGTGGATATGTTAATTTACTTATCAAACTATCTTATTTGTGCCCCAAATGTATATAAAAAGTTTCCTATCATTTGATAGAGGTGATGGTTGTACTCTGGTGATTGAACTGAAATTCCCTGGAGTATATACTTAAAAGTTTAATGTTATATGAACTGTACATACTTACATCCAAAAAGAATAAAACATAAACTAAAAGTCAACTCTGCTGCTTTTTCCCACAGTCTTTGAATAAAGACAATTCCCCTTAGAGAATTCAGTTGTGCAATGAAACACCATGTCTATTGGAGTTCAATAACAGATACGGGACTCAAAGAACTATCCGAGGCTTATGTGGACTGTGTGAGAACGGGGTCTTAGCACGTGGGAGGCTACTGCTTTGGACTGATAATCTGCAGTGCGAGGTCAACTGGTATTAGGAAATGAATAAACGTGGAGTAGCAGACACTACTAACTGGACCTGTTCAGGATCTTTGGTGATAGATGAATCCACATGGATCTCACTTACTAACTTTGGTGTTAGGAGTCATCAGTTTGGGAAGTTGGTTCAACATCTAAACACTTGTGAGCTCCCATGATGTCCTCCGTCTTGTGCCTGCTTTCTAAGCGTAAAAAAGAGAAAACTGTTTATCTTGAATAAAACTATGACAATTTCATGCATAAATATCACATATTTTGATCATATTCTCTACTGGTCTTTTCTTAAACCTTCTTCCTACTAAATGTCTTATTCTGCCCTACAAGCTCCATTCTACCCACCGTGTGTGTGTGTGTGTGCCACTAAGTTTAATTAGGATTACTTTATTTGGCGTTTGTTTACTGGAACATAGACAACCAGCCAGTAACTAGACCACTGAAGAAAATGAGTTGCTGTGTTGACTGTGTTTTGTAAAGTAGGAACAATCCTAGACATATTTGAGAAGAGGAAACATAACTGAGAAAATGCCTCCGTAAGACCGGCCTATGGGGCGGGGTACCACCCCTGGCTAGACAGTCCTGAGTTGTATAAGAAAACAGGCTGAGGAAGTCATGAGGAGCACGCTAGAAAGCAGCACCCCTCTGTGACCTCTACATCATTTCCTGCTTCTAGATTCCTTCTTTGAGGAACTCCCTGGATGATGCAAAATGAAATCTACCCTTCCCACCCCAAGTTGTCATTGGTTATGGTGCTTTATTCTAGCAAGACAAACCCGAACTAAGACACTCGCCTCTACTGGTAACCGTTAGTTATCACTCTTCCAGGTCTCATGTGTGATGCCTCATGCAGCTAATGATGCAGATATGACCATCCTGAGAGGCACTGTTCTAGTACGGCTAATATAGCACGTTATGAATAAGTCACAGACGCTAAATGTTCTAGAAGAAATAGGCATTGCAAACAGAGCTGAGGCAATGCCAGACTCCCAACCACAGTGAGATCATGGGGTGATACTAATAAGTTTTGACTACTGTTAGCTTTTTTGAGATATATGTTGAGTGGAGTTGACAATCCTAAGTGGCGCTGAACAACTTAAGCTGTTTAAGAAGAGGAGTTTTAGAGCCTTTTTCAGCTCTAGGCTGCTCACCTCACAGGTAGTGACCCCTTTGCAAACCTAGCACTGTGAACCCTGCCCTTGACCCCTCACATACCAATGAAATAATGGTCCCATGTAAGTGAATCTTCTCATTTAACTCTGGTTGTGTCTCAAGGTCCATGCAGACTTTTTAATCCTACTCAGTCCCCAGAGCTGGGTATATCTGCTGCGTGGAGTGTGGAGGAAAATATATTGAATTAGCTACCTATTAATACCTTATAAATGTTATTTCAGTTTGTAGCAATAACTCTGAAGTAATTTCAGATGTCTTCCTGCAGATGGAGACGTGGAAGGTCTTTGACAATGAGGTCAAGGTTTCTTTCCACAGAACCCACTGGTTGAGAGACCTTTTATGAATCTTCAGTCCATCTGGCTCTTTTCCTCACTGAGTTGCATGTCAGTTTCCTGTGATCATTGTTTCCATAGCTGATCACTGGTATGTGCAGACAACATAGGCACTGGGAAATGTTACTTCTGAATTCATTTTGCTGAGCGTCAGACCTCCTGGTGTAATACATCCATTAGGTTGTCCACTTTGAGAGGAGCTGTCTATTTTATCAAGTGGCAACTCCCCATCTGCAATTTTGAAAAACACAGTATACATTGTACCAGAGTAAATGTTGGCTAAACACATATGACATACGAGAGGAATGGGCGAATAGCTTACTTTATGCATGTATTACCCTTATTTTCCTGTTTCTGTCATCCAGATTTTTAATATGTATCCCTTGCTAGTCTCAAACCAGCAATCCTCCCTGCCTAACCCCCCAAGTACTGGTGTTGTAGGAATAGACCATCACCACTATTTTTAAAATACATCATAATCTTTCTGATATGTCTAGAGGTTTCTTGACTTTTAAAGGACACAAACAGGTAATTTTATGGTTTACAATACTGACCAGCCTAAGGCTAAATCATGTGATGCATCAGGCTCTAGAAGGGTAGAGTGTAGCTCTCCTACAGGGAATCCATGCAAAACCCTTGGTCATCCCATAGAAGAAACCAAGTACATTATGCTGTCTCTTAGCTAAAAGAATGTCCAGCTTCGGTTCATGAATCACCCAGCTCCAGTAATGCTCATATTTTATTCTAATAACCTTTTTTTTTTTTTGAAAAAGCTAGTTTTCTTGGTAAACACTGAGTCAATATGTGCATTTCCAAGGGACTCAGCTTTGGGATAAGCGAGTTTTCAGTGCAATGTACTGTAAATATCGCTATAAATAACCCTAATTTTCTCCCTTATTTGCCTTTGGTTCCACAACTCCTTTCTGCAGAGAACATTCTCTTGGTGTTGAGGAAGCCACTTGCTTCTAATGACCATCCGTGCAGCACCAGAATGCCACTTCTGGGATGGAAGAGCTTGAAAAATATAACTATTAGAACTAAAATAGAGATTATGAGATATTCAGACTAGGATGAATAAGTAATGGGAATGTTCGCTAGGGCGACACTCTTCTTAGAGAGTGCATAAACACGCTGACTTCTAAATATCACTCTCTAACACTTCTGGTTTCTCTAGGTTCTTGAAGTGGGAGACACTGAAGTGTGTCTCTTATTTGCTATAGTAGACTTTCACTGGAAATGTTAGGATTCTTAGTTATATCTGGTGAGTTCCCAGGATTCTCAAATGAGCGTGAAGAAATGAAGGTGGATTTTTTACAAATTTGCAACATTCTATAAAAGCCTTGTGGGTTTTAGATTATACAGAAGAACTCATATTCTTGAGATGAAAGTATGACCAAGGGGGAGAAACAAAAGGAAGCCTTATTTCGGAGCAGTGGAAGCATCCATCTTTTTCATTTCCTTCTTCTTTCATACAGAAAATGTTCAGCTGTTCTTGAAAACAGGAAGAGATTATTATATTATAAATCAATATTTGAAAAATTTGTTCTCCAAAAGGTGCAAATGTATATTTGTATCATAACTGCCTGGCAGAAATGAATATATTTTGAGGAGACACTTGGGTTTCTTGATCTGACTATCATACTATTGGAATCGGTCCAATGAAATGGGAATTTTCCTAGAAATCTCCTGCTTGGAGAAGGAAAGGCACCAGCCAGAGGGGAAACTTGTCTCCTGAGAAAGCAATTTCACATGGTTTGAACAACTTGTCACCTTATAGGATGAGACAAAAGTCCAGGCATTGACAGGTCAGTTGTGGGTAGGACCGCGCCTTGACCAGAAGAGCTTAGATGTGCATATCTCTGACCTTCTTTTTAAACTTCAATCCCACTTTAAGACCCTGAGGACAGACTATGGTTATAGGGAGCACAGATCTCTTTATCTTTCTTCCCAATGTTGCAACTTTGAATAAGTGCCCTTTTGCTGCCGTTTACTATTAAATTTCCTGTTATTTGCCAGAACTTGACTTCTGAGGGTGCACACTGTGGCTCCAGGTTTGGTAACAACATGCATTGAAGAGATGGATATACAGTGGTTGAGATGCAGCCCAATTGCCTGTGTACCCTGAGATACTTTATCTGTTCTACCATTTCATTTGGACCCATGTTAATATGTTCCTAAACCAGCTGTTCTCATGCTGGGGTGTATGACTCGGGAGGAGAGTGCTTACTTAGAATGTGTGAAACCCTGGGTTCAATCCCCAGCACTCCAGAATCAGAACAAAATCTTTCCACGCCATTAGGAAAGTTTTAAGTAATTAGCTTTTGAGAGGAAAATGCAAAAGGCTCTTGTTTAAAATAATACAATTGGAAGATTCTCATGAAAAATTTTTAGAAAGAAACAGTATAAGTAGTCTAGCCAGGGTAAATTAAAAAACAGACAAATGGAGTTGGGGCATAAAACTAGTTTTGGCTTGTGGTCCCAAGAAGATAATCAAATTAGCCCAGCACAGCTCTTTTCATCTAAGGTAGTAGCTTGGTGGATGTATAGCACACTAATTTTGATAGGAAAAAAGGTCCACAAAGGACCATGAGAAAACACAATAGCAGGAGGACAGATTTAACTGAGTCAGTGCAGGAGACCCCTGCCCCCACCCTAAGGCTGTAAATCTCCATATGAGATTGTTTTTCTTCCCTGAGGAAAAAGAGTGAATCAATGGTTGCTAATTTGTCACTTTTTAATTAAAGAAGGAAAATTCATACACATGGTAATTCTTAGTGTTAGGCAAGCCCATGGTCACAAAGGAGGATACCCTTCAACCCTGTGATTTATTTGGGTCACATGTCTTAAACCTAATTGATAGCTTGTTGCATAAGTATTGGGGCTTTGAAAGGGGGACTGTATATTGTGAGCATGGAGATGGCAAGGGGTGGCTTCAGGGACTGGCTCAGTATGTAGTTACTTGTTTCATCGAGCAGCGGAAGGCAGTGGTTCTCATTTTATCCAGGAACAAGGTGGAGGCCAGGCAGATAGCAGCACATTGTATGTGATTACCTGAACAATCATAAACAGGTGGTTGTCACTCATAGGGAACCAAGGCTAGATCACTGCATGACAGTGGTTCTCAAACTGTGCCTTGTCACCCCTGGGGGTTGAATGACTTTTTCACAAGCATCACTGATGATCATCTGCATATCAGGTATTATATTATGATTTATAACAGTAGCAAAATTATGGTTATGAAGCAGCAATGAAAATAAATTTATGACTAGGGGTTACCACAACATGAGGAACTGTATTGAAAGGTCACAGCATTAGGAAAGTTGGGAACAATTGCTTTATGAAATTCAGCACACATGTGATTTCAACATATTCAAATTCTCAAATTTTGATAACCATCTCCAAATATTCTTTATCATATATGAACTACAGATTGTCTCCCATTATTTCATTTTTACATTTTATTTTTCATGTTTATAGAAGTGGTAGGAGGACAGATATGATATAAAGATATAAGAATATATGATATTATATACGTGTATAAAATTTCTAAATAAGAAATAAAAACGATATTAAAGAAGTAATGAAAGAGACAAGGAATTATAAGATGTTTATCGTATTTCCTATCTAAGTCATTCAGATTTTATCTTTGGTTTTTAATTTATAAGCCTCTGTCTTCAATGAACCTTTTCTTCCTGGTTATCAGTTTTGATTTTGTTTGTTCTACATGTCAGCAGTTTCATACTTAATCTTGTAAGCTATAAGTTTTGTAATTTCATATTGTCCTTAGAACCTTCATTTGAATAAACTGTATGGTTCTCAGTGGGTCTGAATGTAGTCATGGCTCTTACTATGTCGTTAAATGAAGACTGGTTATTCTAAGAAATATGCACACTAAATATTCAAAATTGATAACATGATGAGAGTGTAATATGTATGCCTCCTACAAATATTTTTTTAAATCAAGACCTGCATGAATTGCTTCAGGATAATATTAGCATGTCTTAAGCAGAGGGCAGTGGAATATCTTCAATTCCCCCTCTGTGATTTCAAAGGTGGCCTCTGGGTCCAGTGAATTCACAATTAGTCATGCCCTCCCCCTGCAACACCTTTTGCAGAGAGCTTTAGAAGTACCTGAGTGGCCTGTCCATCAGCTACTTCCAGTCATCATGTAACTGCCCCTGCATTCTGCTGTTGCATCTCCTGCCCCAGTCGTCATATCCTCTGTCTTGAAATCCCTTCATGCCTCTCTTCCACAATGTACACGGACGAGGAAGGTATTCATCGCTATCAAAGTGATGCCTCTTAGAACTCCGAGAGTGTCTCGTCAAGTAGAGGTTGAATTGGAGCTGTTTGGCTGACCAGAAAAGTCCTTGGCACTTCAGTCAGTGTCAATTTTTGTCATCTGGCTTCCATCAATTCCTGTGTGCTCTGCCTTTTACAGGGTCGCTCATGATAACGGCTCTTTCTGCTCCCATCTATAACCCTCTCTCCAGGCACGGAACAATTCGGACAGCTTAGACGCTGTCATCATTGTCTACCCTCTCTCTGGTCCACAGATTGTATTCATAACCTTAATCTCTCCACATGCCTTTCCTCTCCACGAGTTAGACTTGGGTGGCTAAGTCTAACTTAGAAGCTGTGAAACTTGCTTTCCTTGTTTCCAAGGCTTCAATATTAATATGTCAGTTGAAGGCTCTGGAGTTTAGTACATCAGACAAATGATAAAATGCCGTATCTGGGTGAAACCTCAGGAGTATTCAAGATTATTTCTCTACTGAGTGCATGAAGGTAGATTCTAGGAGCATAAGCAAGGACCATACATGAGCTGGTACTAACGGTGTGTGCTGCTGTGCATCAAGGGCCATACATGAGCTGGTACTGATGGCGTGTGCTGTAGTGTATCAAGGGCCATACATGAGCTGGTACTGATGGTGTGTGCTGCAGTGTCCCACAGGGTCTTGTTCACCTGGAGAACCAGAGAACTATTCCTGTGCTGGCAGGGGAGATTCCATACAACCACGAAACTGATTTTTTAATTTTTTTTTCTTTAAGCAGTTTGTGCTTTCTATCAGGGCATGAAAACCTTGGGTTCTCTCCAGATGGCAGCCAGAACTCTCCTCTCCCAACAGTGCCAGGCTGCAGCAGCACAGCCTGCTTGGTGCACAGTAACCACACAGTAAGTCATTTTGTTCCAAATCACATGGTTTGTGTGGCTGCATTTTAAGCACAACTTGGAAGACAGATTGTTGTGTTGAATGTGTCTTCCCCTCATTACACGGCCTTCATTTTGCTCACAATCATTTTCTTTGGAAACCAGCATGACGGCCAATCCATCTTGGTCTTGGCTGGCTTTGCCTTTCTTCCTCCCTACTTCCATCTGCTCCTTGCATCTCCATTTTACTAAGCAGCATCCTTTGGTCACTCTGGATCCTTTTCCATAAGTTCTATTTCCATCATTCTTGCTTCCTTGAGTGTGTTTCTGCTATATTCTCCCATTATGTTTCATTTCTCTTGCTCTCCGTTAACTCTGGGCATTTGAGTATTTAGAAAGTTGCATTACCAACAATCTTCCTTAACCCCCCCATCCCCATCTGTAACACTAACCTTGCAGTTTCTCCCCACTAGTCCAAGATTATGCTTTCTACCGTAGTGACACGGGATGTGTCTTTCAGAATTTCTCTCTTTCTTTTTTTAAAACATGATCCCTGACAATCTTTCTTACAGGTCGCTCAACTTTGAGTTATTCAAATCAGAGAAACTTAAGAAAGCGGGCTGGGTTTTAAATAGAGTCTAGGATGATTAGTTGAATGAAATGGTATAGATAGTCAGACTCTTGTGAAATCAGTGATGGGAGACATTAAGAACATTTATCCAGGTGAAGAGTCAACTTGTAGATGACCTTGCCTGTCTTAAAAGAGGTCTTGTGCCGCTTTGCTCATATGATGGGGATACCCACAGAAACAGCTAGCTTGAGCTAGTGGGAGTTCACTGATCCCGGGTTGACAGCGGGGTACCAACATAAGCCTGAACTTAGGCCTCTGAATGTGGGTGGTAGTTCTGTGGCATGGGCAGTTTGTGGGTCTACTATCCATGGAGCCCATTATTTATCCCTAGTATGTGATCTGGCTCTTTGGAACCCATTCCCTATGGAAGGATATCTTGTTCCGCCTAAATACAGGGTGGGGAGGACCTTGGTCCTGCCTCAAGTCATGTGACAGATTTTGTTGACCCCTCATGGAAGGCATCATCCTCTCTGAGGAGTGGATGGTGGGGGTGGAGTGGGGAGACAGTGGAGGAGTGGGAGAACACCAGGAGGGAGAGGGAACTGGGTCTGATATGTTAAAAAGATTGTTTTAAAATAAAAGAAAGAGATCTTGTGAAACAGGGGTTTTGCCATCTTTATTCAACTCCAGTGAGTAGACTGTAGTATAGAGTGTCATAAGAACACAGAGAAAGTCAGTCAGAGCAGTCTCAGAGAAATCTCATGCTGCTAAGTGTTGATAGACACCACAATGGACTGTTTCATGATGTGTTGGCTTTCTGTCAGAAGAATCAAGGAGACTAACCAAGGTACTACTTCCAGTCCAGGATCCAGTCATTCCAAAGTAGGGCTTCCTCCAGGAAATCTTTCTGTAAACAATTCTGTTGAGCATCCTTCTCTTCCCACTGTGAACACTTACTGTCGCAGATCTTTTCTATATATTCTTGTGTTGAGCACATGCAGTTGAAAAGTTCTATATATATCATGCCCCCTTATTGCTTATTTTATACTTCCATTTTCTGCGAGTTAAGGAATTATCATTCTCTTCTTTAAACTGTACTAGGAAAACCCTTTACACACTGTATTGAATTGTGTTTGAAGTAGAATTCATCTTTAAAAATAGAACTAAGCTCATAATATTGTGGAAGTGTGGTTGATTTTGGCAGGCATGTCCTGGTTTAAGTACAGGATTTCTGTACAATCTTTGCTCACTGTATAAACTTCAGGTGCAGAAATACTAAGAGCATGGAAGCAGTTTTCCTGATGCTAACCTCAGAGATGCAAACCCATCAGTAACCACAAGGGAGGGCTGAACCTTTTATTGGGCATAAAACTCATTAATGTTTATAGTTTTGAAGTTGGCTTTAGGGGACACTTACCCAATATCCCTGTTTAGCTAAGAGAGAGATTGTATCCTGGAGATAGAGGCACTTGCTCTAGATCTCATTGTTTTGTGAATGGATACAACTGAATTTGTATCTTCTCTTCTCTGTTGTGGTGCTGTACCATACACTACCACATTGGTTTCTGCTGGGTACTTCCCAGGCCCACTAAGAAACACTGAAGTAGTGTATGTCTGCAAGCCATGGAATAGAAATTGTCACCACATTAGGGCTTGGTGATTATCTAGCAAAGGTCTAATCAGACCCCTGCACCCATTTAACACCTAATTCATTTTCATATCTACTATGCGTGGTCATTTATGTGACCTGTAAGAACTCAGTATTTTATTTTAATTTTATTTTGCATGGTTGAGGATGATCTTGAACTTCTGATCTTCTCACCTCTACCTCTGGGTGTGAACCACCACAATGGGCTCAGGCAGAGTTGGGAATTAAACTAGGCCTTTGTGCACTCTAGGCAAACATTCTACCAACTCAGCTACACTCCTAGTTTTTTTAGGGGACATTAAGGTGTTCTTCTTTGTCCTTACTTTAGCTAATTATACATTATAGACTCTATTTATATAAACATTACATAAAGCAGAGAACAAGTAACCATGTAGATTCTCCATAATAATTAATAAAAAAATGAATGTGTTATCTTCATTCTATGGTATTCCTTTTTATGTAATTAATACTTTTTCAGATATCTCTTTCTACTTAAAATATATTGAATATGCATACATGTAGTAAAATTCTAATTTTCTATAGATGTACTTTAATGGATTCTAGTATAAGTTTATTAATTTTACTAGAGATGGAAATTTTTAGATACTTTCTGTAAGCTGGTCCACAGAAAAGGGACATGTCAGGAATTTCCATGCTTACCAATGTTCCATCTGGCATTAAATAGGATTAATAGTTCACTTGGCCTGCCAGTTTTCTTGTCATGTAATCAATGGCAATTTAATTTTTTATATCACTATTTATTTATTTTCATGTGCATGTGTGTGTGTACACACACATCAGGACACATGGCAGTCAGAGGATATTTTATGGGAAGTGAGTTCTCTCCTTCCTTCATGTGGATGTAACTGAATTCTTCAGGCTTCCTTTCCCCTTCCCCCTTGAGCTATCTCACCAGGGTTTCCTTGTGAATTTTTGATTTGAAGGAATTAATATTATTTCATATTATGAAACCTGAGTCTATTATGATATATTTTTTAATTTGCATAAATCAAGGTCGCATACAATTAAACACCCATGTATTCTCAGAAGGGTGCCCTACAATGGTGTTAGGGCCTTTGCACAGATGGTGTAAACATTCAGCAGAAGCAGCAGACACAGTCCCTGCTCTGCAATAGCTGTAACTAATCTGAGGGATGGAATCACAGAGATACATATGAAGTACAGGAAACATTTCAGGGAAATGCTCTTCTGCCTTTCGCTTATTATCACCACACTGAGGGAATGTTGAGACATATTCTCCCACTCATCTAACCTACTTCGGGAAATCTTTACTCCACATGATATAGCTTGTGCTGTTCGTGGGTATTCTGTAAGCACATTCTCCAGAACCAGTTTGCACGTCCTGGTGATGATGTATTCTGTACTAAGAACCCATGACATCTGTGACTTAATATATAGCAATAAAAGTAAAGACATATTAACTATATAAATACATAATAATAAGACTAAAGATAGATTAGCTTTGATATAAAGGCTCTTGCAACAACTAAACAGTAAACATGGGGCATGTAAGAAGAAAATTGTAACAAGGCCAAGAAGATAGAAATCTCTCTCCCTACACACACACACATACACACACACACACACACACACACACACAGAGAGAGAGAGAGACGCCAACATATCAGTGACTACATAATGCAAAGTTAAATCTACAAAATAGAAATAATCCATATTCAATCAAATGTCCACAGTTCATAAAGTTTTATCACTTTTTTGCCTCATTCTGAACTGTTGAGAAAAGGATAGCATTTGATAATGATATATATTAGATTTCTAACTTGCTAACAGTCACATTAGGCATGTTGATTACATGATGCACCAATCACATATTAAATGAGTTATTCATTATGGAAATAGCTCAGTCCCTAGATTGCATAAAATGTTTCAAAAGATTTAGAGTGTATATTTTATATGTGTGGCATTGTGTTGGTGGCATTTTTTTTTTCAGGTGGAAGAACAGCAACCTTTATTTTGCCCAGAAACCTTTATTTTATTTTATTTTTAAAATTTATTTATTTAACATTTCCACCTCCTCCCATCCTCCCTTTTCCTTCTCACTCCCCAGACTCCCCCTCACTCTCCAGTCCCAAGAGAAGTCAGGGTGCCCTGCCTTGTGGGAAGTCCAAGGTCCCCCCTCCATCCAGGTCTAGGAAGGTGTTCATCCAAACAGACTAGGCTCCCAAAAAGCCAGTACCTGCAGTAGAATCAAAATCCAGTGTCATTGAATGTCGCCATGGGGACAACTCTTGACAGAAGTCAATTCTGAATCATTGCTTGAGTCTCCAATTGTTGTAGACGGAAGATACAAATAAAAAATAGAGAAACCGAGAAAGAGAGAAGAAAGATAAAGGTAGTCAATTTCTCTTGCAGCTCATTGATAGACATCTTTGTATATGCGATGGAGAAAAAATAATTGACAGACAAAAACAATTATCTTCAGTTATAGTCACCTTTAAAAATAAAACAAGCTCCTTAAGACCTATTTTCATTGTTTAAATTGAGTTCTCAGAGAGTATAAAAGATACTGGTCGATTTGTAAGCAAAGCAATTACTGTCTTATTATATTAGAACAGGGTCTCTCTACTCCCCATGAGCCTTATTGTGGGAATTTTCATTAGAAGGACTAGGGGAGGGTAAAAATACTTAAGGGCCACTAACAAAAAAATTTTAAGGATAATGGAGAATTTCAATGCAATATTGAAATTGTAATGTAGTTTGTTTATATTTTAATTGATAAATCCAGTATTATTTTTAAAGCTCCTAAAATTGAAATTGCGTTGGGACAGTTGAGGATGGGTTTTCCATAGGTAATCTCAGTATCTTGGTTACGTTGACCTGAGCTTACTGTGTTTGTTTTGCTTACAGGACTGTAACTCTGACATGAACATAAAGGACATACTGGTCTTGCTGTTTCATCTTACCCTGTTTCTTCCCAGTGGTTTCTAAGACAAATGTGTTAGTATGGCTAAGGCACAAAATATGCGTCCGTTCTGAGGAGGGAACGGAAAGCTTTTCAGTTTTCATGATCTCTTATCAAATTTATTTTCAGAAAAAAAAATCTCACAAAGTGAACTTGAGCTCATTTAGAGACTAACAGCTGGCAGTTGGAAGCTCCAACTTTCGCATTCCTTATAATGTTGGCTTCTTGAAAACGTCCACCGAAGTGGGAAGGGAAAGGGATACTGTGTGCTCTCTAGACTCAGGAAAAGGTCAGCTGGATGTTCATATCCACACGCACAGCGACTAGCCTGAGGTTACCCAGATGGCTTGCCTCCTGGCTTCCTTCTCATTCACTTGGCTTCATCTGTAACAATCCTATGACATCTCCCTGTTCTGTAACGAGAAGTACCAGTACACTGAGTATCTTCAAGTCCAATCAAATAAAGTGAGGTGCTCACACAGGGTTGTTTGTAGTTAAACTTGGTGCATGGGTTCTAACTTTCTCATCTGGCCTCTGAACCTGCAAACTCCCTTGTTTCCAATTGGTCTCCGGTTTTTCTATTTCTGAAATTTGTCATTTCCAGTCCATAGCAACCATGTTGCCAGTTCCCCACAAGCAAATAGTTCAGGGCATGTGGGGGCTTGCTGTAGCTGCCTCTGTTAAAGAAGGTTGGGAGTGGTATATGCCAGCCTTAGAAGGCACACTGTTACACAGACAGTAGCTGATGTGGGTGGGACCTGATCTATAAGAGCTAAGTGATTCAATACTATCTGTTCTTACCAGACATTATGGCTACTTAAAGTAGGATTGTGGAAAAATTTCGAGAACTGAGGTTTAAAGAATGAATCTAGGAGGAAAAGATCTGTAACACAGCCAATGGCAAAGTAGTCTCTTCTTCAGAATGAACAGAATACTCCCGGAGAATTTATCTTTAGAAACAAAGAGGCCTAGAAATGAGACAGTATGTCCGGACTCAGCCCAGCCTGCCTTTTCCGGGGACCACACTCAGCAGAATGTAATCAAGAAAGAACACCCCTCGGATGTAGCATGCGAAATCTGAAATCTTCCATTTGCAAAGAAGGAAAGCTTTAATAACAAAACCTTCCTGTTACTTCTAACATGATCAGTCGTAGGCATTTTTAGAGAGCTGTTTGGTTTCTATCAGTAGTCTGGAAAGATTCTCTTAAAACAAGGAGTAAAAAAGTTGCATTTCCTTTGTCAGGGACAACATGTGTTGCTGCTCTACATTTTGGCTACTTTTCTCTTGATCTCTAACTCACACTAGACTTCCTGATCTGTCATGCCTTACGAAATCTACTGGATGTTCAAATATTAGACATAGTCTAATCTTTTGTTCATGCAATTATCATTTGTATTCTACTCTCTGAGAGAGAGAGAGAGAGAGAGAGAGAGAGAGAGAGAGAGAGAGAAACAGACAGAGACAGAGAGACAGAGAGAAGGGAAACTAGCTCATGAGGTTAAAGTTATTATGAGTGTTCTTTAAGAGTCAATGGAGATAGGCATTATGGTCTCCTATAAACTACTAAATAAAAGAAAATGGTTTGCAAATATTGCACACACACATATATAAACCCTAATTGAAGTTATGACAATGGGGTGGCAGTGTGCCCCACAAAATCCATAAGCTGCCTCACGAAAACTCCAGTGCCAGTCATTGGAAACCTCCATTTGAGTTGTTGGCCATAGGATTATGAGACCTGCAAACTATAAAGGCCGTTGCCATTGCCCTGGTGCCTTCCAGAAAAAGAAAGTGAGCTCCTGTTGTTGGAGTCATCACAAGCTTCAGACGAAAGATTTGGAGGAACCAATTTGGAAATGGCCTGGAAGTCTCCTTTCTGAGGACTAGCTTCACAGTTTCAGAAGGGAGCCATACAAGCTTTCTCAGGAGAATAACAACCAATAGTTCTCTCTAGCTATCACACCAAGGGACCATAGCAATGACCAACATGTTAGCATATCCTGGAAGGTGCAATGGTGGCACTTATATCTCAAAGATAACCGACAGTTACCTAATTGGGCTGAAGATCTGCTCAGTAGCAGGGAATTCATGTTTAGCACTATAAACTTTTGAGCACGACTGCCTGTTTCCTAAGACGGTATCATCTCTCACTTCATCCTGAATACCTATCCTTAAACTCACAGATGTGGGTAGTTCTTCCCCTTCATCAAAGCTTGCTTTTCAGTGGGCCAGATACATTATTGGAATCTACAACTGGTCAAAATTCAGAAATCAACTGTCCTTAGGGTGTGTACCTCCATTTACAACACAACTCCCACACTTATGGCTCAGGGAACAGCTCCCAAGGGGGGGAAATGGATGGAAAGATGGTAAGAGCCGGAGGACCAGGACATCTTCTGGGAGATTGTCTGTCCTTAAAAACAAAGAAACCAACAAACCAATAAAAATGAAGGAAACAAAGGGGAGTGGGGATATGAAAAGAGCTTGGGGGGTAGGGTTGAAAATTAAGTTAAATACTAAAGAAATGAATTTCTAATGGCTAAAATGACACTTGCTAACCAGGAACTAGTGACAACACCGGCTCCTATGGCGTTTACCCTTCCTCTCTACTTCATCACATTCTTACAGTTTACCTCCAATCGAAGCAGAGTTTTAGGACAGACAGACCACTTCATCAATCTAATTAGTGCCTGCAGATACCTGCTGAATTTCACTTCTGATCCAGAATTTCTATATTTATTTATTTATTTACTAAAGATTTCTGCCTCCTCCCCGCCACCGCCTCCCATTTCCCTCCCCCTTCCCTGATCAAGTCCCCCTCCCTCGTCAGCCCAAAGATCAATCAGGGTTCCCTGCCCTATGCGAAGACCAAGTACCACCCACCTCCATCCAGGTCTAGTAAGGTGAGCATCCAAACTGCCTAGGCTCCCACAAAGCCAGTACGTGTAGTAGGATCAAAAACCCATTGCCATTGTTCTTGAGTTCTCAGTAGTCCTCATTGTCCACTATGTTCAGCAAGTCCGGTTTTATCCCATGCTTTTTCAGACCCAGGCCAGCTGGCCTTGGTGAGTTCCCAATAGAACATCCCCATTGTCTCAGTGTGTGGGTGCACCCCTCGCGGTCCTGAGTTCCTTGCTCGTGCTCTCTCTCCTTCTGCTTCTGATTTGGACCTTGAGATTTCAGTCTGGTGCTCCAATGTGGGTCTCTGTCTCTGTCTCCTTTCATCGCCTGATGAAGGTTAATATTCAGGAGGATGCTTATATGTTTTTCTTTGGGTTCACCTTCTTATTTAGCTTCTCTAGGATCATGAATTAAAGGCTCAATGTCCTTTATTTATGGCTAGAAACCAAATATGAGTGAGTACATCCCATGTTCCTCTTTTTGGGTCTGGCTTACCTCACTCAGGATAGTGTTTTCTATTTCCATCCATTTGTATGCAAAATTCAAGAAGTCATTGTTTTCTACTGCTGAGTAGTACTCTAATATGTATATACTCCATACTTTCTTCATCCATTCTTCCATTGAAGGGCGACTTCTCCTGAGTACAATCCCAAGCAGCAAACACTTGCCCCTGTTCCCCTGTCCCCACACCGTGTCTCTTTTCTTCTCCTCCGAACGTCCTTGAGATGAAGAAGCACGTGGATCTCCTCCTTATCTCCCGCCTGTGGGAAGCACACATTTTCTTTTTTTTTTTTTTTTTTTTTTTTTTTTTTTTAATTTTTTTTTTTTTTTTTTTTTTTTTTTTTGGTTTTTTTTTCGAGACAGGGTTTCTCTGTGGCTTTGGAGCCTGTCCTGGAACTAGCTCTGTAAACCAGGCTGGTCTCGAACTCACAGAGATCCGCCTGCCTCTGCCTCCCGAGTGCTGGGATTAAAGGCGTGCGCCACCACCGCCCGGCATTTTCTGAGGTAACAAAGGATTAGGCAGAAATGCAAAGGAGCCTCTGGCTCGCTGGCACATGTGGTTTCCATAGAGAAGTTTCCTAGTCTCCGCTATAAAGTTTATTTTTAGATGACTCTAATAAAACACTAGCCAGTTTGAGTTCATTTTCCAGTTTGCAAAAAGCACTGGCTTGACAGGCGTGGAGAGAGCTAAAAATAGCGTGGGACAAAATGGAATGAGATTTTAGAGATAGAAATGGGTGTGACCATTCTCTGATGTGGGGCTGATGCCGTTTCTTACAGGTACAGACAGCTAAATTCAAACAGGTTGGGCAACCCTTCCAAGGTCATCAATAGTATGTGATTGACATAGGAATGGGCCTTTTCAATTGTTAGTTAGTGTTTTTTTTTATTATTAGCAGAAGTTATGATCCAATAGGTAGGACCAATGGCAGAGAACTTGCATTTCAGAGAGTGACTTATCTCAGCTGAAACCCGCTTAGCTATTCCAGTTGTGTCTTCCACCTACTTCTCCCTCCTTAATTATTATCATTAATTAGTATTTATTGATTCCTCTCTGTTGCATAAACTACTTCACTGCACAAACTGGTATTATAAGCCCTCTTGGAAATTCCAAACTAGAAGAGACAAAATGAGAAAATGCAGCTGTAATTTAAAACCTTGTTTTCCAGAACTTTGCCAGTAACCCTCTTATCTCCTAAAATACATCATCCATCATGGCATCAAGTCAATGCAAGTGACGAGACACTCGGAAGGGCCGGAAGCTACCTTCCCCTCCCTGCTCTATTTTCCTCTTTATCATAACCGTCCTTCCTTTCATCTTTTGATTCATTTATTCCTTTGAAAGATTTATTGACTGTCTTATTGATTCATTCAGCAAATATTTGGCAAGTGGCTCTGCATTGGAAGGCTTAGCCTGCAAGCTATGAAACAGAGGCACAACATGAAGAGTAACAGTCTCCCAGGATTTTCACCTGGCTCAGGGGTGAGAATAAACATGGTAGTAGTAAAAATGGGTTTCTGGTCTTCCTCCCAGCACAGCAGAGATAGAAACCAATAATTTTTTAGCACTGGTGACAGTTTGAAACCGCGTATCTAGCCAATGATGATATTCCATCTGCCTCACACAACACTCAGAGCTGTCAGTGAGGTGATCAATATTAGTCTTGGCTTGTTGATTGGAGAAGAATGCAATAATTTTTGGAACAGGATGCTTAAGTGCAAAAGAGCATTCATAATGGTGAAAAGAAGATTTGCCTCAACTTACTTAAGATGAACCCATGAGACCTAGAGAACGACAAGTGATGAAGATATGAAGAATCTCTCAGGTATCTCACTGTCTCATTGATACAGGGAGAATGATGATGTTAATCTCTAGGTGGTACTTTTGTTTGCTCATGTGTGGATGCTGAGGAGTTTACTCAGGACCTTGTGCACACCAGACTAGTATTTTGCCACTAAGTTGCAACCCAGTCTGAGTTAGTAACATAGTGAATATTTGTGTAAAAGACAAAATATGAGAGGTTTTAGTAATGGGGCTATGTTTCATTGTGATGTTAGCTGTGGGTTCTTTTGGTAAAGATTTAAATGAAGAATTAAATGTGCATTTACAACAGTGTTGTCAAGGAGACATGCCTGGGGAAAATGAGGAAAAAAGGATTGTCTCTCTCACACGCGCACACACACACACACACACACACACACACACACACACCTGAGATGAAATTTCAGTGAAGATGTTGGCCAGTCCTACATGGAAATCTATATATGCTTCAGAATATTAAAAATTGATGGAAAGGTGTATGGTCTTTATATTCTTTGACAAAGCACTTGGTTCCTTTGAACTTTTGTGAGGGGCCATACATTGACTTGGATAATGCAGTTGTCAGTAGAAAGAAATTTCCAGAGTAGGGCTCAACTGTCAGAAATTGATATTCCAAGCTCCTAGGGGGAATGTGGGATGGTCAGGCTCTCTCCCCGAATGGGTATTGGTGATCACTGCAGATCCTTCAGGAGGATCTGCAACTGTGTAGTCAGTGAAGACAAACAGGAAACACTTTACTGAAGTCTGGGTAGAGAGACACAGTTCTTATTTTTTACTGTGTAGGAGATAATTGAAGTGATAGGTAGAATAACAATGAAAAGAGAATAGAGATTGCAACCTTATGGCGAACAATAGGACTTAATGAACAATGTAAAAAAGAGGAGCCCAAGACAAAGAAAGTTCTAGAAGATGGGAAACTCTAAGAATATGGTCATAAAATCTAAAAAGGAGAGTGTGATAGCAGCTGTCTATTGTTGCAAGAAGGACTTGAATGTTTGCTACAGGAGCAATTAATCTAAGGGAGGGCATTTTTATTTTCTGTGCAACTCTGGACATGTTAGCAGCTTAAGATTAAAAAGAAGTTTTCACTTTGGCAGAGTACAGTGCTTTTGAGAGCTACATAATAAACATGGAATGTATTAACAGATGGAATGTGCCCCCAGCTCTCTATAGTCATGGGGAGTGCTGAGAGTTGCCCCCACACATGTAAGATCTCTCTCTGACATCATTAGAAGACACCAAAGTGTTGTACTTAAGGAGGTCACTAATAAAGCCATCCTCAGTGATTTGTCAGTTATCCCATACTTTGGAAAATTTAGCTCACATTAACTAGCAAGATTTAAGGATCTGCCCTAATCCAACAGTAGAGACATTCACTCTGGAAAGGGCCATGAACTTGCACTTGAAGTGTGGGGTTCAGTTCTTGACATATCATGAATTTTCATATTGAAATTAATTTCTTTTTTGATGTAATTCTTCTTCTTCAAATCAAATCCACCGTTTCTAATTTTGGTCCTTGGACCTCCCACAGGGCAGAGAAACCTGCTTGCTCTTTGGGCTGAGGAGGAAGGAAGACTTGATTGGGGGAGGGGGAGGGAATGGGAGGTGGTGGCGGGGAAGAGGCAGAAATCTTTAATAATTAAATAAATTAATTAATAATAATAAAAAAAAGAAAATTTTGGCTGTAGGAGTTTGACAGAATGGCAACCTTCACAACCTTGTATTTCTTCATGTAATAGGTTGGATGATCATAACTTCATGGGGTTCCAGTACTCTGACTGTATTGCTGAACTCGTTTCTATACCTTGGAAAGAAAGAGTGCTGGCACACAGGCTTGTCTCTTAGAAACACTGGGCGATATTTAGAGAACTTGCATGTGCCAAAGTTCCATGGGTGGGTGGGTACTGATCAACTTCCCACCTCCTGGTCTGGTCTACACTCTATATCTTGAGCTGCTATTTATTAACTGAGCAAATCTGGAATGTGTTGGGAATACTCATGGAAACAGGATAAGCTTGGAAGCACCCACGGTTTCAAAGCATTACTTTTGTATGAAAATTAAAAATGGCTTACAAAAGCACAGCACACCAAGTTCAAGTAAAAACAAAACTTCAAAGGATTTTTGACCGTATGGAAGTACACTTGGTGAGAATTTCCAAATAGCTTCAGAGCTGGCTTTTTGTGTGAATGTCTTTCAGCATTACCACTCTGGTTATATTCCCAGACTCTAGGGACATTTATCTCCTTCCGCTTTCTACTGCAAAACATTTTGGCTCAAATGGCTAGGAAATACATTTAACCTAACTGCAGCATCTTTGGTCAACACAAGAAAAAGTATGCTGTAGAGAAGGAGGGCACATGAGGTTGAGTGTTTTAAGGTTAAGACCAATAACTCGCCAGAAACTCCAACTAGTCGATGGCCACTGAAAAATGTGGATGCCAAACAATGTGTCAGTGCTCCACCGGGTAATGAGCAAATATGTACAATAGAGAGTAGATTTATTTCTTGATGTGTCTTATTAGCATAGGCAGATAGCATAAAATGTAGTTATTATGTGAGACAGGGGTGGACTAAAGGCTATTGTTATTAGCTATTGTTGTTATACTTCCTTGCTAGGGGAACTATGGAGTTTTCACTACACAAAGATGAGTGATATAGGAAGTCCTTCTGTCTATGTCTTGCTTTTATTGGTTAATGAATAAAGCTGTTTCGACCAATGGCTTATCATAATAGAGCTAGGTGGGAAAACTAAACTGAATGCTGGGAGAAAGAAGGTGGAGTCAATGAGAAGCCATGTAGCTGCCACAGGAGACAGATGCCTCTGCTGGAGTCCACAGAAACTGTCCTGGTAGGCCACGACCTCGTGGTAATGCAAAAGATCAATGGAGATGGGTTAGTTTGGGATATAAGTGCTAGCTAGAAATACACTTAAGCTATTAGCCAAACAGTATTGCAAATAATATAGTTTCTGTGTGATTATTTTGGCTGTAAGCAGCCGGGAACAAACGAACAGCCTCTGCCAATAGGTGAGCAAGATAATTTCAATGGTAAGACAACAATTAAGACCCTTATGTGTGTTTTATTTCATTAAGTTGTATGATATATGTGTGTGTGTGTTTCCTCTGGAAACACCCACCATATTTTTATTTTAGACAGAAGCTCTTACTGGAACCTGGGACCAACTGGTTTGACTGGGCTGGTTGTACACTGAACCTTAGAGATCTGCCTCTATCAACTCCCCAAATGCAGAAATTTCAAATTCAGATCACCATGCTCAGCTCTTTTACATGGTTTCTGGTAATTGAACTCAAGGTCCTCATGTTTGTACACCAAGCACTTTACTGACTCAACTATCACTCAAGTCCTGCTAATTATTTATTTTGAAGATACACAACATATGAATAAAACATGCCACAAATCACATATATTGGACATGGATGCCTGCTCAAGTTTACTTTGGAAATAGAGTTATAATAGTACAGTTTCAGAGAAGTGGGTTGTGAATGGCTTGTCTGTGTGCTGACAGTAACTAGCCCAGCCCCTTCCTAATCTTCTATCTGGTACTAATTATCATGATCAAAAGTTGTCAGACTTGACCACTGAGATGGATTTCTTAGCTCAGCAAATGGAGTAAAAATGGCAAAGATGCACATCCATAATTATTTATTTCACGTCCTCTATGTAATGGGCTTCTTGCGAATATACATTCTCCTGCACAAAGCCCTTGCAAAAACCATCCCAAGATCGATATGTTAATGTGACAGCAGCTTCAACCTGAGCAATGCCAGTACATTTTCAATTAGTGCTGCAGAGAAACAAGGAGAGAAATCAGGGGAATTAGACAAATAGAACTGGCAAGTGCAAGCAGTATTTCTTTAACCGAGAACATTTAGTGTTTGTGTATTGCCTTTTTTTTTTTTTGAGCATTTTCTTCTTCACTCTCCTCCTAGGGAATTATTTACCTGTTTTAAATAGTGAGCTAACAATTACAGGTTTTGCTTATGGCCTCATATTTTATAGAATAATTATATGTCATCTGATAATCATGAACACAACTAGGTCAAAATGATCCATCTAGAATCTGCATAGTATGAGCATAGAACCTGAATCTTAGAGAACAAAGGGTTTTATTTTAAATTTAATACAGTTTTCAGAGCCTTGAATAGGGTCTTATCTAAAGTTAATCCTCCAAGGGATGGGCAGTGCTGTGAGGAAGACTAGATACTGAGGGATGGGGCAGAAACATAAATATATCAACTCATTCACACCTTAAGCTGTCCTTCCTTCTCATTGCCATTCTGTCCCTCTTGATAGAGAAGGAAAATATTGTTATTTAAAAGATATGGACCAACCTTGAATTTTTTTCTGAACCATATGTAGGCATAGTAAATATGGGAAGAAATTCTCATCACTACTGTGCAAAAGAAAATAAAACCAGAAGGATACTGATGAAGAAGAGGAGCCTAAGGTAAGGGGCTAGATTTAACAAAATTCTGTATCAGGACACTGAATCAGTAAGCATTTTGTTACTGTAAGGAATCTTAAAGACCATCAGCTTAAAAACAGAAAAGGTTAACTTTTTACTCATAATATCAGAGGTTTATGTTCGGGGTCAGTTATCCCTTACACTTCAGGTCTGGTTATAATATAATGGCAACGATTGGTTGGTGGGCCAGAGAGAAGCTAGTAAGTATACACCGAAAGAAAGAGACCAGTGACCTATAATCCCCTTCAGGAGCCTTACAGAATGACCCAGGACTTCCCAACAAGCTGACACACACAGGTCTCTTAGGGCCACTTAGAATACACTTTGCAGAGCAAAGGAAAAGCTCTCATACCCATGTCTTGTCATACCTCTTTTCTATGTTTGCTTTCCATCTCAGACACAGAACATGCAGCCTGGAAGGGGCACATGGATGACAGGTAGCAAAGATGTGATATAAATATAAACTAGGGAGAAAGTCAGTGAAGGCGAGGGAGACGGTAGGAAGGGCAATGAGTAGACTGGGGTTGAAAGAGAAGATTTCTAAAAGTGGAGCCATTTTCTTTGTGGATCAGTAGTCCAGTCTTAGTTTTCTAGTCCTGGTTCTGAGCCTCTCTTGGAGTAAAAAGAAGGGATTGAATTTAATTCCGTTTCAGTTCTCAGCTTTCCCAATACTAAAAAAATCAAATGCATATGTAGAAATATTGAGGAGGGTAATTATGAGGGAGAAGAGGTCTGGAGCAATGACTTAGTGGCTAGGAGCTTTTGCTTTCCAGAGGACCTGAGTTCAGTTCTCAGCTCCTATATGGGACAACTCACAACCACGTGTAACTCCACCTCCAGTCACCAGCACTTATGAGCACATAGTCCCATAAAAACACCCATAAGTAAAAGTAAAAACCTTAAAAAAGAACGAAAGAAAGAAAACTAACACATCTAACATCTGTATAGGTGAGTATCTCTGAGGGCAAGCTAATTTGTAGGAGAAGCTTTGTAAAATTCAGATTTGTTTCACGGGTCTTCCCTCTGATCAATTCAATCACTCTCTATAATGCTGACTTTAATACTGTATTAATAATACAGTTAATACAGATAATAGTTAGTGTGGATTTAATAAACCATAGCAGTGATTATGTGAATTCATAATTGAAGCCTTAGAAATCCTTAGTAAAATGAAGAGGTCAGGAAACTATAAATTATCAAACTTACTTTTGCATATAGTATTCTGAAGTTTTTTCCATTTGCTTTGGTGTTTGCATATCTTTTTAAAATTAATGATGAGAATAGTAATGGTACACATTATACACTTCAATGACATTTCTTGGAAAATACAAAAATTCCATATGTAGGAGCTGAGTTGGTAGTCTGCTTGTCTGGCATTCACAAAGCTCTGGTCTCCTTTGCATCTCAAAATCCAGGCACTGTGATGAATACCTACAATAATTCTAGAACTGGGAGGTAGAGGCAGGAGGATCCAAGTTCACAGCTAGAAAGATGGTTCAGGTTTAAAAATGCATACTGTTATTTCACAGAACTTGTGTTGAGTTATGTGTACCTGGTTGGGCTGCTCACAATTACTTGTGACCCAGTTTTCAGGGTATCTGATAACCTTTTCTGGCCTCTGGAGGTACACACACACATACACACACACGATTAAAAGTAAAAGAAACATCATTAATAAAAGAAGTTTAAGGCCATCCTTAGCTACATAGTGAGGTTGTGGCCAAAGAAATCAAAGATGGAAGCTCTACTTCCAGATGCTGGCTTACATTTCCTAAGACTGATCCAAGTTCTTACTGGTTTTTAATTCATGGCTTTTCATCAAGATAATAAAAGCTATACCCTTGTCCTGAGATGGTAATTTCATCCATCTGCCAAAGTACTCCAGCCAGATGGCTTCCAACAAAAGGGAGGTGCTTTATGATGGTTCCAGCATCTGGAACATGGAAATCTAGATGGTGGCAGAGTTATGCTCTTCCCGAAGTTCCATGGAAGAAATAGCCTACCCTCCTCCAGGTTACTGTCATTCCCTAGTTGGCAGTGACTTGTGACCAGGAAGTTTCTATCTTTCTTTCTGTTTTTATTTCTCTATTGCTGCAGTTTTATGGCGTTTTGTCCATGTGCACCAACCTCCCTATACTCTTATGGACACTGGTTATTACATCATGGCCATGCTAACCTAGTCTGATGTTTTCTTGACTTCAGGTAGTCCCAGAGTTAAGATGGTTAAACTTAATGAATTTATTTGTTTCTTTGTTTGTTTTGTACTTTATGAAGAGCTGTATGCATTCTGGAGACCTGCGCTTAGAATTTTCAATTTAGATCTTGTTTCAGGCTGGTAATATATAGAGTGACATTCTTTTGAGAGGCTTGGTAGCAGCTTCCAGTCAGAAGCCAATGTCCCTGTCCCTACATCATCTCAATCCAATAGCAAGTCATTTTAATTCAGTCTTGCAAACATTCTTCTGCCCAGGATATTTTGAGCTGTGCCTGTTAATGATGACAAATATACAACCACTGGTTGCCACCTTCAGTACAATGCTCAGCAAATCACAAGAGATACTCTATACTCTGTTATGAAATGGGCCTTATTTTGTTTCTTCCTGGTTATGTATTAAGGTACACTAGGCTAATGTCTGGTATTGATAGGTTATAAGAACTGAATGCACTGAACAAGCAACATTTTCACCCTTGAGTTAATCAGGTTATCTTTTCAGCATCAGTGGTCAACTGTGAAGCACCTATGATAATATCAGCAGATGCATTGTTTCCCTGAAGTTTATATTCTGAATTTGTACAAAAAAACATTTGCGGGGGTGTTCTTCAACCTTCTCTATCTTGTATGAAAACATCTTTATGCTATGTGTGTGCCTGTGCAGGCTCACATGCCACAGGTTGATGTTGAGTGTCTTCTCTTGCTTTTGAGACAAGGCATCTCACAGAACCTGAAGCTCCCTGATCTGACTAGATGGCCTGGCTAGAAAGCTTTGGGCTTCCTCCTTTCTCTGCCTCCCATTGCTGGGACTATGTTGTGTAGTGTGACCCCTGGATTTCTGCATGAGTCTTGGCGAACTGGACATGGGTCATTATGTTCGATATGAAGCACTTACCTTTCCATTTCCTTAGCTTCCTACTTGCTCCGGTGTCCTAGTTCCACTTTACACCATCTGCTCTTTGTTTTGGTAAACCAGGGTTGCTTAGGCATGCCTGCAAGAAATTGGTTACAATGGGTAAATGCATAATTCAAATGTAGCAAAGATTGAGCTACCACACATACTTTAGCAAATCACTAGTAACCGACTTAATCAGGCTGTTCAGTGAGTTGGGTCACGTGTCTTCTTTAACTGCCTTAGTGGGACAAGTAGATGAATAAAGTCAGGAAAGGATACATGCGCCATTTTCTAAAATGTAAAGATATCCTATA
This sequence comes from Chionomys nivalis, assembly GCF_950005125.1. NCBI lineage: Eukaryota > Metazoa > Chordata > Mammalia > Rodentia > Cricetidae > Chionomys > Chionomys nivalis. Next base: position 30,209,050 of record NC_080092.1, on the reverse strand, counting down.
GCTCAGTGATTCCTTTATTTCTAGCAACTGCATCTAAGGAGCAAAGTCGGTTAAACAGAAAATAATCTATGCGGAAATATGCTCCTTGTAGAATTATTTCCAATAGCAAAAAACTTGAAAACAAGGGAAAGATTTCCCAGTGGAGCATGCTTAATAAATTGGAGTGTGTGTATTTTGTACTTGTTAAAATTTCTGCTTACGAAGGTTTTGGGTTTTGCCCAGCGTGGTGTGCATGCCTCTCTTATCATCATTCAATAAGTGGAGGCGGAAATCAGGGAGTTCAAGACAAGCATGAGCTTTATAATGCATTCTAGGCCAGCCTGGGGAACATAATTTCAACAGTTTCAAAATACATGATAATTACATAGACATGTTTCAAATTTAAAGAAGAAATAATACCAATTCTTCAAAGCAGTGGCTTTTAGCACTTGATAAATTTCCCCCCAAGTAACATTTAAAACGTTTGGAGACACCTTCAGGTCTCATAGCAGAGACAGCAGGACTGTGTCCACTCGGGACTATAGTAGATGTCAGGGATGCTCTCTCATCTCCCACAATGCATAAAACAATTCCCTGCAGTGAAGCATTATTCTGTTTGGCAGCTAAATATTGTCAAGGCTGGGAACCTTCAAATAAAAACAAGCTTTGTCTTTAAATTTCTGTCCCTTTATTTTAGAATTGAAGGGATAGCATCCATTTCATAGGATCAAGGTAGGGCTGGCACTAGTTAATATAAGTAAAGTACTTGGAATCATGAATGGAGTCTACTAGCTAATCATCCAGTAAGGGCTAGTTCTCTTCCCGTTGATCAGCATCACTGCGCAAAGGAAGAAGGGATCCCAGAATATGAAGATAATGCTGTCACCATCACAGCCTCCCCACCCCTGGATCACTGAGAATATGTCTGTCGTATATCAGTTATATCCTGGAGAGTAATGTTATTGCAAGAAGGGTTAGAAAAGATAGAAAAGATCTCTTTTCTGGGTCACGGCTTTATCTGGGGGATTCTGAAGGAATCCGTGAGGACAAATTCACTCTTAATTGGATGCTAGAAGTAAATGAGAACCATTCTTTAATTAGTATCTAAATCAAATTTAAACATTGAGAGAGTACACAAGGCGAGGATAGAGTTGTGAGCGATGAAGAAGGATTGGAGCAGACTTTGGCTGGGAGGTTGTTACTTTGGGAATGGCACAGTGGCCCTGTCATCATCTGTGCTCAGGCAAACCCCTCTAGCTGCCTTCTATCACTGTCTCCTATTCTCTCCTGCAGTGGGTATTTAGACTGGGGGTTGTGTCCCTCAGGAAGCTGACATGCCAGTTCTGAGTGGTGTTGGTCCACTTCCAGGTACCACAGCTTTCTGGTCCCTTTGTTTCAACCTTCTTAAGACTTTTGATATTTTGTAATTTTCCTATTTTGAACTTTTTGTTTCTTTAATAAGCATGAAAATGAATGCTAATAAAAATAACGAATGGCCTGTGCATATAAAAAGACTTGGGTGTGTACTGCAGAGAAGAAAATCTTGTCTCCATAGAAGGCATAAGCAGGCAGTTGTGAATGATTTGGGCTCTTGTCAGATAAGGTTTCATGACCTTTGCCATTGGCAAGCTTAGGGATAGATAGTTGGAAGGTGGCTATTTGTTGATACCACACACCCTAAGTTACTCTGTATATGAGATATACAAGCTGTAAGTCAAGGCCTTCATGGAGATGGCTTTTAATAAATTACTAATGCAGAAACTGAGTTGCTTTTCAAAAGCTAGGCTTTGATGGTATTATGTATTAAGCAATTGAATCTTAATATGTGGGCGAGTAGAAGTGCTTTCTCTTTATTCTTTTAAAGGAAAGAACAAACACGGTACATGTAAAAGAAAAAGTGAATGTCTTTAAAGATTCACTCAATAACAAGAAAAGAAAAAAATCTTAAAAATTGAATTTTTTCTATCTTTCAAATTTTGTAGCAACATTAAAGAGGAAATAAATTAAATTAGGCATATTTTAAGCAATGACCAAAAGCAAGCCTCTTCAAGGACATTCTTTTTATATTGTAAATCTTTCGGAGATTGAGTCGGAGGTTCTTTTGAACTGTGAATATATTTTTAATTACTTTCTAATCTTTCATTTTTAAGATTAAAAATAATATTGGCTCATTATAATGATTTCAAGTGGCACAGAGGACACAAAGGAAACAGCACCAATCTTTTTTCTATTTTCATACTGTGAAATAATAACCTCCTAGACTCATTTGTTAGCAGGTTTCAATGCCCCTCCTAGTTTCAGTTGGCAGGAATACTTTTACTCCCATACTTTAAAGGCTGACCTGTAGTTAGTATGGCAGGACAAGATGGTTCTGTGAAGCTGGTACTGTGGTTGTTCTCTCCTTAGATTGTCTCTGGCCCTACCCAGTGTCAATACATGCTCTATTATGTGAATAAAAAGACACCTTCTGTGCAGCCATAGGGCGTCCATCTTCAATCGCAAACACATCTTATGATCTCAGTGATTCTGAAATCAAGATGTTCTTAATCTAATCTCCCTTTATCTACCACCCATAGACGCTTGGCAGTTAAACCTTGTTTCCCTTCTGAATTTCTACTTCCTTTTGCTATCGTCATTGCTTCATTTCTTTCGTGTGTCACCTTAATCTGAGCTATTTGTGTATTTTCTTCCACCAATCATTCCTATTCTGTCTCTTCTCATACCCCCTTCCCCCTGCTATTCTTCTAAAAGCTATTCTTCCTCTCAGGCAAATTGTGACTCCTATTGCCTTTATGGAATAGTCCTTTACTTTGCAGAACAGACTCCCAAGCTCTTCTTTGTTCATTCCAAAACCATTGCTACTTGAAATAACCCCCTCCCTGCAACTACCTTACATTTTTCCTTCAAAATACATCATTCATTTAAAAACGGTTTGCGTGTGCTTATGACGCCTGGTTTGTGTACCATTCCCACTACATCTTCCAAACTCAAGATGTACTCATGATTACTTGCTTTGCACCCTTTAGAGAATGTTTTATTCATCTTTCTTAGGGATAAGAAAATCTTTTTGAAAGCCTGTGGTAAATTTCCCTCTAAGTCATGTTCCCAGCATCTTAGATATAGAAAGATTTACTCGTATTTGTTTGTTTTGTTTCTTAATAATAGTGTTTTGCTTATATCAAGATATACAATCTCACTTTTGGAGTGAGAGTGTGTAATGGATACATTTGTCTTCTGGGTGCCCTTTATGACTCTCTACCACTGTTGCTAAGTTAGAAAATAGCACGCGCGCGCGTGTGTATGTGTGTGTGCATGCGTGCTTGCACACCTGTGTACCTGCCTGCCTGCCTGCCTGCTTGCCTGTATGTGTGTCTGTGGATATGGAAGCCAGGAGTTGATGTCAGGTAGCTTTCTAGATAACTTTCCACCTTATATATAGATACAGGGTATCTAAGTTGAACCCAGAACTCGCCAGTGCAGAGAGTCTAGCTAGACATCTTGCTTTGAGAAGTCCCAGTCTCCTCCTTCAGAGCTCTGGGTACACAGGCAGAAAGCTATGCTCACCGGGATTGTGGTTGCTCCCATCTCAACTGCTATCTTCATACTCATGCTCTAAGCGTTTTATCTCCTGAACCACCTTCACAGTCCCAGAAAACACGCCAGAATAAGAAACTTTCCTTCCTCATCTGTCTTCGCATTGCACATACCATGTGGTAAGCCAATAATGACTTACTGATCTGAGCCACTGAGGTGCTGTTACAAAATAGACAAGGGTTCAGGAGGGTTTGATATAAAGGGCCCTAAGTGTTTCAATAGCCAAGGAGTCTCTATAATCCGTTGAGAACTCTGCGGAAGGCAAATGCATTTTTCTATGGCCTGCAGACAACAAAGGAAGGAGGGGATGCTAGAGAGAAAACACACAGTATGTTCTGTGATCACAGAATCGTGGGGCTTGTAAATGGTCTTTACAGTGCTCTCCTCCCCTGTGACGTGTTCTCTCCTCCTCCATGACGTGCTCTCCTTCCCTGGGACAGCCTTTGACTTTCATCCTCAAAGAATGGAGAAAGCCTAGGTATTACAGCCACTTAGTAGCCTGAGAATAAGGTCTGGTTCTAGCTCATAAATTTTTCATAACGAACAAATTTGATTTGTACTTACAATGGTCTAAAATCAATATTCAAATATCATTATTTAGGAAAATGAAATAGATGGTTCTTTTCCATTCATATATTTTTGCAGTTACCAGATTTTCATAGTATCTACACCAATTGAGAAGCACTGACAACTTCTGAGTTAGTGCGTTCTTACCCTCATTAATTGGAATGACTTTAATGTAAAAGTTCATTGAGTGACAATGGTGTGAGTCCCTGGTATTTGTATCGGGAGTTATATGTTCAGCCTCATAACATCTTGTTTTGAAGTTAACAATTTAAATACTTCATTCACATTCCTCTATCTCCCTCCCACACCTTCCGGTCTTCGATGATATTTAGCATAGAATAACATTTGCCAGTGTTTACAGATGGATCCTTCCTGGGCTGGGACACTGTGTTCCTATACTCAGTAATCCTAAACTATCCGAAACAAATCACAGGAAAGCTGAAATTACTAAGCAGTTAAGAAAAGAAAAGTGCTCCATTGAACCCTAAAAGGGTTTTTAAAAGCAAAAGAGCTTTTTTTGTTATTTTCGGTGAACAGAACTTGTTATTTTATTCTTCAGTATTCTAAGTTCTATGAGGGCATTAAGAAAATAGAACTAAAACATATTCAATTCCTTATGTCACTTAAAATCATTTCAGTGTTTCAAGTGAGTTATTTTTCATTTTTATTTTAACAAAATAAACAGTTGAATGTGAGTAAATTTCTACCTAAATAAACTCAGTTACATGTACACCGGAAATATTAGAAACCCTTTGCAGTTCCTGTAATTTGGTATGACTTATTCCCACCAATTCTGGTGTTCTCATGTTAGTACAGGTTTATGGAGAATTTTCTTGTGTGTGTGCACATGTGTGTCTGTATGGTGTTTCTTTTTCTTTGTTTGGAAAGTAAAAGAAATTAAACAGGGTTATCCAGTTGCGTGGATCATGAATTTCTGCTATCCTACTAATAATACGTTTCCTTAATTAAGAAGAGCAAGTACTGTTAGTGTTTTGACACTGAATACATTCCAGGCTAAATAAGCCTGGCAGTGTGTTTGCTATTCTTGGTTTTCATTTCACCAAGAACATTCAGATTCAAGATCAGAAGCCTGAGTTCAGGTTTGCTTTCAGCCACCTTCTGTTTGTTCTTAGGTCAATGCCCTTTGTCTTCTTGAGCGACTTTATTAAAATATTGTAAATGGGGGCATTATTTTTAAAAAGACAGAGTTTTAGTGGTTTTTATTCTATGACAGTTTCACATATGTATGAATGTGTGCTGTATATTTTATTCATTTTCATCCTCTTAACCTCTCTTATCCCCTTTCAATCCCACCAGAACTCTTCTCTTTGCAATAAGCTCCCTCTTGCTTTCTTGTCTTTTGTTTTGGGAGCTCTCTAACAATCGGTTGAGTTTAGTTAGAGGTACCACAGGTACTGTGAGCGCATGAGTACAATGGGCATGGCTTGTCCAGAAGACAACAGTGGATAGCACTCCTCCCATCCTCTGACTTGAATATTCTTCCTGTTCCCTTTTCCCTGGTGTTCTCTAAGTGTTGGCAAGTATAATCTAGATGTCTCATTTAATGCTGAGCACACAATTCTGAATGATGGCTATTCATGATGGCATCAGAGGATTCAGTGTCTTTTGAGGACGTGCTTTCTGGTCTGTCTACAGCACCTCCTCTTTGTGTCCTCATATGGTGAAAGGTATGGGGAGGTTCCTTTTGATCCTCTTTTATAAGGATGCCAATCCGATTCATGTGGTCCACTCCTGTATGGCATTGCCACCCGCTGAGGGCGTTACCTCCTCATACTATCACCTGCAGGGGCAAGATTTCAGCAGCTGAATTTTGAATTGAGACATACACATCAGAGCAGAAATCTCTTACTCTGAAAATGGATCCAATAGTTTTGTAAACCTACCATGTGTTCCCATGACCCTGTACTACTGTGCAAAGCACTCTTTATTATCTCACTGAGTCATTATTTTCTTATTGTAGGTCATTATTTCTTATTTACAAAAGAATAAGTAAATTTGCTAGAGTTCTGCAGACTGGGAAGCAGGTCTTATTACTCTATGGATATTATTTGGGTCTCTATTATCAAACAGTTACCTTCCACAGAGACGCCCCAGGCAAATTTCACATTATTAAGAATAATATTAAGCTGTATATTTAGTTTAGTATAGCTGTACATTCTACATGGGACAGAATTTTATACGCCACTTTGATTTGTTTTAAATAGGGATGAGTTGATCCACTCACTTTCCAAATAGCTGATTCTGGGAGCTATTGTTTTGAGGGAAGAAAATCACCAAGGCCGAGCTATTAAATTAATACTGAACATTGTATGTTTATTAGATCTAAATCATCAGTGGGGCAAAACATTTTTCTTACTCTCAGATTTATTTCTGTTGTATAATATTAATGGCAGGGATATTTATTTTATTTCTTTATATTTAATTAGTCAGGAAATAGAATAATTATCCAGGTAGGATCTTCAGTATTTTGAAGTGGTGTTTTTATTTGTGAACTCTCACACTGACTCTAACCAGGAGGATGGAAGCCTAGGTGAATATTTAGGCAGCATGGAGGCAGATAATGATGTGCAAGCCTCACTTTTACCCTGTCGTCCATCAGATTCTTTATCTCACTGTGCAATTTCGGAGCTTAGAACTACCCTCAGTTCCTCTTTCCTGCCTCACCTGCATTCCTCTTTGCAAATGAGTAGCTGTCACAACTTGGGGGAAGGACTCTTCCTCTCCTCCTCCTCCTCCTCCTCCTCCTCCTCCTCCTCCTCCTCCTCCTCCTCCTCCTCTTCTTCTTCTTGTTCTTGTTCTTCTTCTTCCTCCTCCTCCTCCTCCTTCTCCTCCTCCTCCTCCTCCTCCTTCTTGCTCCCCTCTCTCTCCTCTCGAACCAAAGATATTTCGTTGCTAGTTAGATGTATCTGGCTTACTCCTGCCCCAGCAATGATAACACTTGACATTTTTCTGTCTCAAATGCTCTGTCTCAGGTGTTTTCATGGCATTTTCACTGCATTATCAGATAGCAAAGCAACTCATATCCTTACCCCCTTCAGTTTCTTATCATGAGAAACTACATTGCATATTTGATTTGTTTTGCTCTACCTAAAATACAATGTTAAGTATTTATTGGGTAGTGCTACTTTACCCCTACTCCAACCAAAACAAACAAACAAACAAAACTCCCAGAATCAGCTAGTTTGAATAGCTTGCTATGTCTTGCTATGTACTTCAAGCTGGCCTTAAAGTAGAGATCCTCCTGCTCCCCAAGTCCCAAGGCAAGAGATGTGTACTACCACACCTTGCTGTGTAACTTTTCTTTTCCTCTGACATTTAACTTCATAGACATGGAATGTCTTTTCTCAGCTTCTAATGTGGAATATGATGTTGCAGAACTGTTTCCTCAGTAGTTACCGGATGCCTGAGTGATTGAAAGATTAAATTCCACTCTCTCTCTAGTGCACAAATCCCACTTTCTCTCTAGTGCACAGTGGTCAAGTGGCTTAGCTCAACAGATCTTACATCTCCTACGAGTGCTTCCTTGCAAGGGAAGTTTAATGACTCTTAGGAAATTGCCAGGAATTTGTAGATCAAGGAACTTCATAACTTGAAGATTGTGTGTTAGAATGAAAATGGCAGGATACCCACAAAGCATTTTCTGTGGAGTTTGTGTCTCACTTAAGCTTTTGTGACTAATACTTTCATCAGTCATCCTTGTGGTAAGAACATAATATCAATTAGAGCTCATTGCTGGAAAACCACAGGAGCTGGCTCCAGCTGTGTGCAACATTCACATGACTGTGGATTAAAGAGCTAAGTTCAACACAAATGGGGAATCAGATAAAATTGTAATCTAAGCACAAGGAATATTGCAAAACTGTCATGGGGGATTCCATCTCCCATGTCCTGTGTTCTATACTTTTCTGGAACATTATCAAGTCTTCAATTCTAGGAAGAATGAGTCTGATTGATTAAGCTTCATTAGGAAGAGATGGGCATGTTGATTGATAGCTTCTTCAATGCAGCATCAGAAGGAACTGGGTGGGTATGCAAAACAAACCTCAGGTTCATGCTAGATAAAGCTGCTGAATGCGGAGCTTTGCTAAGACTACAACTGCCTTATTGCAGAGTAGTTGACATCTGTAGTTTTGAAAAAACAGTCCAGAATTCCTCTGTCGCTGTAAGCAACAAGCAACAAAAATGAGCAGGCTTATTTGATATTGAGGTCACATATCCAGAGCTGTGTCAGTGAAGTCTTTTTAATAATCTTTTTTTCTACAGCGCTAGGCTATGCAGGACAAGAGTTCCATCAAATGAAACTGAAGCACATTTAATACCCAGATAGTGGACAAACTGAAGAACTCACAGAGAACTTGTAAAGTTGTGTCTCTAACTTTGCGGGATGATAAGACAGTGTCTTTCTGTACTTTCTGTTTTCAATTATTTCCATCATTTGTTTGGAGGAGGAAAGGTCTTGGTAACTGGAGTGCTTTATGGTTAGTATACATTGATCAGTGTGGTGGAAATGGATCATAAGTTTTTCAGTATTTGGGCTCTATTCTAATGTTTAGAAACTTCTAACTCTTGTGATTCAGGATGACACAGTCTCACCCATTGTAGGAGCTGAAGCTGTAGGAGACTTGCTTCACCCATACCCTCACAACAGGCTGAGTATTCACATACAGTCTTCTGATCTACTCAGTCCACTTCAGACTAATACTATGGGGTAATGGTCAGGTAGAGGTGATTCTGAAGGATCTATCATCCATGAGAAGGGTGTTCAGAAAGAAAATGTTTCTAGGCCAAAGCTGTCTTCATCCAATGTTCATTGATGCTTTGAGACAGATAACCGGAGCAAGAGAAAAGAACAGTAAATCTGAAAACCTTGGCCAAGCTGATTAGCTTAGTGCGGGAGCTAGGGTTTGACCCTAGGTACTGCACCACAGCTGCCTTTCTCAAAGATGATCACTTGGAAAATAGAAATGGAAGAGGCCAGAACACTCAATTTATTTATACTAAAGGCAACAAGCACTAGATACCTCATGATCTCTAAAAGGATGGGTTAGAAGAGAAAAAGCAAACAGCAAAGAGGGATAAACCTTTTAGAGATAGACCCCCCTGAGGAGTCCAGAGCTCTGGAAAGGAACTGTCCTTTTGGCAGATGGGAAGACGGATATGCAGATTTTAGCATTGACTCTTATGAGAAGGACATAGGTTTTGCACTTACGGAGTTAGCAATTTGGGAGGAAAGTGGACACTGCATTGACAATTGATAAATGCATGTTTGATAATAGTAAAGTCCGAGGCCCACCTGGGGTTTGTTATAGTTATTGTTTTTGATTGTTTTGGACTGTATTCCAGGGTTTGAAAATTATGTTGGAGGCAAAGTTCCCAGACGAGGAATTCCCTAGGCAGAGTGAATTTCACTACTGAACAAACAGAAAGAGGAGAGCAGAAATTGAAGTTGGTGTGTTTTATGAGTTGCTTGGATCCCATATCTTCCTAGTTTATGGTCAAGATTTCAACTCACCTTTGAACCCCAAACTCCAGGTTAAGTACTCTTTGCTCCACAGTGATGGCAACTATCTTGAATCACACACACACAACACACACACACACACACACACACACACACACACACGTCCCTGCATATGCTGATACTCCAGGTCAAATGTTCTTGCTCCACAGTGATAGGGACTTCATTGAGTCTCTCTCTCTCTCTCTCTCTCTCTCTCTCTCTCTCTCTCTCTCTCCCCCTCTCCCTCCCTCTCCCTCCCTCCCTCCCTCCCTCCCTCCCTCCCTCCCTCCCTCCCTCCCTCCCTTTCTTCTTCCCTTTCTCCCCCCTCTCTCACACACACCTACATATGATGATACTTAAGGGCCATATTCTTTGTTGCCTTGTTGGCCCCTGCATGCTTTTCACAGTAAAAGCAGTGATTGCTAATGACGTTTTCAGTGTCTGTGATACTTAGATCACTTTATCAATCAAATGTGGCGTTTATGCCAGCCTTGCCACCTGTCTCTTTCCATCAGTGTCAGCAAGTGTTTCACTGCAGGCAACAGGTGCCAGCTGTCAGCCTGAAAAAACTGGAGTCTGCCCCAGGATAAGTGAGTGTGCTTCGAGAATCACTTCTGATTGGATTTCTCATCTGACAGCCCCTTCTGAATATGAGACTAAAAACCAAAAGATAAACAAATTATACATAAGTAAACAAACATGCGGCTGCTTGTGACACATCAAGCTGGCTCTTACTAGAACTGCATTAATCACTCGGGCTTTCTTTTCCATTCGCCTGGGTACCATTTTGGTCTGTGGAAATGCAGAAGGTTTTACAAGACATTTGGTTAATTGAACCACTTACCAAAGCACCGATATTATGACAGTGACTTCTGTTTTGACATGAGAGTTTGAAAAAGGAAAGAATAAGGAGACTCAACAGATAGTATCTGGTCCCCAACAACCCCATGAACTGAATTGGGTACTTTCAAAGGCAGGTGCTGCTGAATTTTATCCTGTCACTTACTAGAAAGTTAAAATGACTTTTAGAAAATACACCATAAGGAAGAGCCCCCAATTGTTTCTAATACACAATCCTTAAGTTTCTGACAGATCCATAAAGCAGACAAATTTGAACATCGAAGAGGAATATAGAGGGTTTCAGTGGTTCCCCACTGCAATGGAGGTATGATTTAGAGTTTGAATAAAGGCAACGTAACTGTTTGTTAAAATAAACATAAACATTGGTTAGAAGATGATAACAGAATCCACATATAAGTTATATTTTACAATGCCCAAGACACATAAGAATATTTCTAGACATGGACATATGAGCACACACACACAGGAGCAAAGGAACAAATGCAAGATAGTTACTAGAGGCAACCCCAAATGTTAGAATTAGGGGATGTGAGCTGGGCGGTGGTGGCGCACGCCTTTAATCCCAGCACTTGGGAGGTAGAGGCAGGCGGATCTCTGTGAGTTCGAGACCAGCCTGGTCTACAAGAGCGAGTTCCAGGACAGGCTCCAAAACCACACAGAGAAACCCTGTCTCGAAAAACCAAAAAAAAAAAAAAAAAAAAAAAAAAAAAAAAAAAAAGAATTAGATGCGGCTTTAAGGCAGACAAACTCCTGTGCCTCATGACATTGTGGGTTCCATATACAGGAGCAATTGTGTACATCCTGGCAATATGTAGTGTAGGCTTTGCCATCTAAGTCTGTATAAAGCAGGCCCTGAGATGTTTATACAATGAGCGAAATAGACCGGTGAGGGCTTTCTCACTGTGTCTCTGCTGTTAAGCAATGGTTTCCTGTGTTAGACTTACATTCACAGAAGATTAAAATGTGTATATAGTGGATAAGCACAGTCCACATTTTCCGTGCTCATTTTATATTACTTCCTGATTGTTCTTAATACATTTTTTCCTGATGTTAACAGTGAAATGCAGGCGACAGAGAAGTACCTTGTTTAAATTCTTCACATAGCTACAATGGAGCTGACAAGAAAGTCTAGGTAGTTTCATTCCCTAGGTAGACTTCTCCTTGGGAATAAGAAATAAGACTCTGCAGTTGTTCCACCTTGGACTAATCACCTTCTAGTACTCTAACTTTTGTAGATTAATTCATTTATGCCTCTTTCAACCATTGCTGTAAGAATTGCAAGAAATATCTGATCAATGTGTGACATGTGGCAAGCACTCTGCAACACCATCATTATCATCATCATTGTCCCGCCACCTATTTCTATGTAGAATCCTGCTTTATTGTTGTAATTCTATTATTATATCAAAAAGTGAGTGGAGAACTCTATCTTAAAAGTCTGTTTTATCATGTATTTATGCAACAAAAAGTAAAAGTATGTCCTGGCATCACTTTTCTGTCATGTTCCATACCAATGTTGTGTGAACTCCAGCATAAGAGTTTATGTATTGCTGAATTCAACCCACAGACATGTCCGACCAGGATTTCCTGTAATGATGCTTCGAAGCAGTCTCTTTTACTATGGAGTAGTTATTTGATGGTGTGAGAGAACATCCTTCACTTTATGCTAAAATACTTCTCTTAAACCTTCTGCCTAGCCAGTCTCACTGTGCCCTGCAGAGGGCAGCCTGCTCCATTCTGCAAAATCACAGTCCCTGCAAGCCCTTGTATATGTTAGCACTTGGCCTTTTGTACGCAAGTTCTCTACTGTTCTCAATGGCCATGCACAGCATCTATTGGTACATCCATGACCATTTCATTTGTTCAACAGATCTATTTGACAAACTTCTGTGTTTACTACCAAGATAAAAATAAAGACGTTTGAACTTCACCTTGAGCAAACTCACATCTAGTGCCAGAGACAGATAATATCACAAAAGATAGAAAGCAATCATCATAAACTTTTGGGTTTTAGTAGATTGGGTCTTGACTTTCATTTAGCTACTTATGTTCTCATCTAGGACATGAACCCTGTGGAGGGAGTGCAAATTTCTTCATATTGACAATGGTCCAAGCTAATAAACATGTACTAAAGAGTTTTGTTGTTGATGATCAACAACAAAAAAATGTAGCTGCATTTTTCCATATTGGAGTACAAATAACAAGCCGTATCCACCAATGGGTCAAAATTTCATAAAGATAAATTACAGCTTGTTTTGAAGAATTAATGTCACTTAGAACTATGTGCCCATGAACTTTTTCAGAACTAATGTGGTCCTTGTTACTGGGAACATTCAAATAGAATTTGGAAAACAATGTTAGTGCCACCAAAGGGAATGACTGGCAGATGGTAGACACTTGGTGGATATTTGCGGAAGGGCTTGAGGCAGGGATGGAGAAAAAGAAAGTCAAGAGGGGAGCTTTATAAATTCACTCAGAACTAGTGAACGCTTAGTCTGTGCCTAGCTTTATGTTGGTGAAATCAAGCCTTTCATCTGTGAGATTTATAACATAATGAGAAAGGAACTCTACTAAACATTTAACTGCTGTGGTTAAATGTACAAAAAGCATATAGTCCAAGACTCCTATTAGATGTCTGAAACTATGAATAGGTTAGTGCCAAACCTGTGTGTGGGATGCATTTTCTTATGCAAAGATATGTATGATAAATCATGGCTTACAAATTAGAAACATTAAAAAGTTAAATATGGGCCTCGAGAGATGGTTCAGCAGTTATGAACACATACTGCTCTTGCAAAAGACTTGGGTTTGGTGCTAACAACCTTATGGTGACTCACAATCACCTATAATTCCAGTCCAATAGATCCAATACCTTCTTCTGACTTCTTTGGGCTCCTGACCACATGTAGTACACATGTATACACTCAAGTGTAAGCAGACACACATAAAAGAAAAGATTTCAATGAGATATTAAATAAAATACTAACTCTGTCTGAGCTTACTAGTTCAGGTCTATAGTCTCTACTGCTTGAGAAGCCTAAGGAACTTTGTTAAGATTTGAAAACGGACTGGGTATGTAGTTCAGTGAAAGAAATGTTTGATGTATATGAAGAGCTGTGTTCAGTCTCCAGTATTACTAAGAGCCCAACAAACAAAGCATATTCCTATTGAAATAAAACAAGTAGACAGGTATAGAAAATATTATTATCAAAATTACAAAGACATGATGTTCTTTTCTCTAAACCTACCTCATTGGCTGTTTACCATTTTACTAAAAAAAGTATTTGTACTTCAGGTTATGTGTATTATGTTCTCTGTTACATCCAAGTTGCTACCCGTGCATTTCAGAATTGCTCCAGAGTGAAGCAAGGCTTGCTTGAACATCTGTCCTGGGATACAATACCTGCTAGGTTATAACTACCATAGCTGGTAGTATATACAATGTGACTACTCTGGACCAAGGCACAAACTTGGGTTGCAGCTGATGCTGAGCTGTGCAATGTGCAGTGTTAACATGCTTCTCAAAATGACATACAGTTGAAGATGTAGGAACTATTTAGTTCTGGAATTTTCCTTCTTCACAGTTTTGTAGCTCAATTATTCATGGGTACTAGACTGTAGAAGGGAAACAATGGCCAACAATGGGGTGGGACATTGTTTTCAACTTAAGTTCTAGAAAGAAAAAGAGGTCAAAGAAGTGAAACTAGCCTGGAGTGCCAGGGGTAACTTCCAACTTCTGTTGGGATGTGAGGCTTCTGTGGGAGCTGGCTGTGAGGATGCAAGCAAAAGGCTACGGTGTAATTAGAGCACATGTTGGTAACTTCAAAGGACCAGAGAAACGTCTTATTGATGAGCAACAGCTAGAGAATCATCAGAGCCAGCTCACTCAGAACAGGAAAGGTTGGTGAGCCAGCGCTTCTCATCCTTGGGATATTGGGGAGCTTCATAGGGCTTAAACTCAGGGGATAACATGCTGTGATTTGCTTTATTAAACATCATTTTGACAGACTGGTACTACATCACCTAGAGAAAGGTTAGGGTTAGAGACAGTTCTGAAGAGGACAACAGTCAGCCAGGCTATGATGCTACAGCGCAGAACGACTGGGAGAGAACATGAAGAGAGCTATGAGAATAGAGATGAAGGATGGTGGGTGGACTGAATGCTTTATGAGATAAAGTCATAAAATGAACATGAGCCTGATATTATACACAGTCAGGGGTGTAGAGGGTCAGCTTCATTTTTCGTAGTGGGGAGGCTGTTGTGTGAGTTTTGGGGGGAAATATGAATAAATATATGTTCAGCCCAGATAAGAGACCCTGGGGACAGGCCAATTTCAACCAAGTCTAACTTAGTGTTACTTACAGAAGCATAGGTGAATCAAAGGCAGCCACGTCATAGAAAAGCCTAATGCAGTTAAGGTGAGAATGCACAAAAGCTATGTTCTTACAACTCCATGCACAGCTTGTAGATAGTGTCACTGAAGACAGCCTCCCTTACTTTGGCCATTGTGTAGGGCTTCTGTACCCTTGAGCATGGGGCTGGTAAGCCTTGTAAGTTTCAGGAATTTCCTGAGCCTGGTTAGTTTTGTTTTACTTCCTTGTCTATGAACCTCTCCACTGCTCTGCCCTCACCCCACTTCCTGGGAATGCTTCAGTTCTTCAATTCAGAGGTGATAACTTTACAGCTGTAGTTGGTGGTATTTCCTGGAGTAGGAAACAGAAGCTACAGGTTTATAAGCAACTCCACATTCCTATTTGGGGCATGTTTGCCTTCAGGTTCTTTGAATCAGAGACCTGACTCAAACTTAGATGCCTTGTACATTTTATTTCATTTAATTCTTATAAATACCTTACACATTATAATATTCTCCTAATCTGATACTAAAAAATGAGACTATAAGACCTTGACATTGTACAGCTGAACTCCAGGTCTTTGCTATTCCTAGTGTACTTTTCTTGCAAAGTATTTAAATAAATTTTGGGAAGTGAATGATAAATATGAAGACCTTTTGTTAGTGGTAGAAAACACTCATTCAAATAGAGTTGGGCTCTCCTTGATGACTGTTTTCCCAATCTTTCTAGAGATGCAGTGAGCGTCTACAATTTCATCGGTGCTATTTTTTTTTTTTTTTTTTTTTTTATGAGAGAACAGGACAGGGCTGGTTTCTCGGCCTTACTCTTTTTTTTAAATTATTTTTTTTCTTTTTTTTTGTTTTTATTTTGTTATTTTTTTTATTAAAAAGTTCCGCCTCCTCCCCGCCTTCTCTTTTTACAACCACAGTAAAATCGTTTTGTGAAATCAGATATAAAAGACTAGTTAGAGCAGAGCTACAGAATGTGTGGCTGACCAAACCAGTTGGAGCAATAAGTGAGAACTGCCCATCGTTTCCTTTTTGTTTGTTGCTCTGGGAAACTAAATGAAGCTGTCACCTAGGGTAGTACTGATGACAGGGTTATGGGAACTCTGAGAACACTGCATATTGGAAAAGCCTCCATATTTTTGAGATGAGGGTAAAGACAATGGCAAGAATGGCAAGAATTAAAATAGAAGTAAGACAGAAACATCTATTGCTAGTGTGTGATTCTTCTTATCTATTATCAGACTTCTGTGCTGCAGATGTGGTCTGCTGACTAGGTTTATGTAAACTTGACATAAACTAAAGTCATCTTGGAAGGGGATACCCCAACTGAGAAGATGCTGCCCATCAAATTGGCAGGTGAGAAAGTCTCTGAAGCATTTTCTTGATTAATGAGTGAGATGATTGTGGGTAGTGCCACACTTGGGAAAGTAACCTTTGTCTATATAAAAAAAATAAAACAAGCTGTGAGACCAAACTAGCAATCACTCCGTATGGTCCCTGCTTCAGTTCATGCCTTGAGGTTCCTGCTATGAGTTCCTGCTCAGACTGTAACCTATGAAGTGAAATAAGTCCTTTCCTCCAAGCTGCTCTTAGTCAGTGTTTTGTCACAACAATAGGAATGCAAACTAGTACAGAGGAGGAAGCATGTGGAAAGTGCATGGTGACAACTGTATTTAATATGGTTGTTACTACAGTGTTAATGCTTGGAGGTTTTTTTTTTTGTATTTTCTTTGAATTTCCGCATTTAATCATTACTATAATCCAGCAATGTTGGCATCATTAGCTCACTTACCGGATAAGGGACCTAAGTCTCTAGTTTTTAGTTCAGTATTAACATAAATATTAAATTTTATAGAGAGATAGGTTATTAAGAATTTTATGATACTAGGAGTTCATATTAATTTTCTAAAGTTGCCCAAGAAAAGATGAACTTTTTGATTCTATAATGGATGACAGGCTGGGAAGATGGGAAGAGAGCTTGCTGAACTGGCATGAAGACCTGTGTTCAAATCTTCAAAACCCATCTAAAAAGTTGGCCATACCTGGAACCTAGCTCTGGGTGGGGAGGGCAGAGACTAGATGACCATTGGGACTTTCTGGCCACCATCATAGTCCAAGGTTCAGTGAGAGAGTCTGTCTCAATAAGATAGAGAGTGGAATAATAGGGCACACAACATCATAGTCCTCTGGTATCTGTACATTTGTAAGGATGCTGGCATGCATGTGTCAAAACACACATAAATTGGATTACAGAGGAAAACTTAATGGTTTTCCCTAAAGTTTTATGGTTTTAAAATCCTTATACCCATATCAGGTTGCTAAATAGGTCTTAGTTCTCTATTGCTTTGGAAGATTAAACAAGACACATGGCATTTTCGATGTTCAACCTTGAAATGAACATTTCTTTCCTTGGTAAGATGAACGTTAAAGTGCCCACCTTAGAGAGTAAAATATCTTGAAGTACTTTGAAAAAGATTAAAATTAAATTAAAAGAACAAACACATAAAGCTGGGTCTGGAAAACGGCTCAGAGAACCATGACCAATATTGATATTGACTTTCCACCCACTGCAGCAGCAGGTACACGTTGGTCCTGAGTGGAGAGAGCTCTTTAGTCACTGTGAGTCAAAGAGTGGGCAGAAGAGAGACGGTGAGGGTGCATCCTGACAGCTTATGAGATCTATGAACTTGGAGAAGATAAAAGATTTCTCATTTTTCTCATCTTTGAAACTTAGAAAGTGGCACATTCTTCACAGGCCACTTGCAAAGAATTCCATAATAATAGGTCTTAAATCTTGCGTGCAGAGCACAGTAGGTTTTCAACACATGCATTTTCCTTGCTGAGTGATTGACTAGATCAGAAAAACTACCATTTCCTATTGCCCGTGTTTATTCTCACAAATATAGAGCCAAATTTCTTACTCAACAAATTGTTCTGCTTTTTATTTGCATAATTTCAGCAGGAAAAAAAACCCTCTAATTGGTTTCTCTGTAACATGGACTGGAGAAATCTAAGTGTCTTGGTGCCCTCTCTGCAGTGAGCTGCAAACCTTCCATAAGTCATCTCATTAGCACCCTGTGATATTTATGAAGGCTGGGATTTGCTGATGATCTTAAATGGGGTTATGAACTTTAGTGTGGGCTGGAGCGAGGGATGAGGCACAGAATGAGAGGACCTGAAGATACCTTAGATACAAATCTTTATTGAGCCATTTTTTTGATGATCAGTTACCCAGTGGGGTTTCTGACCAATACAGTATGGGTTCTTATTCCCATCATCCATGTGATAGGGTGCCATCTGGTCTCATAGAAAAAGACTCTGTCTGTAAGATTTAGCTGTACTAATTAGTCAATGAATAAATTATTATAAAAACAATTGCACTTCAAACCAAAAGTGGAATGACCATGGATTTTAAAACTTGTATCAGCTTGGTGAGAATCTGTAAGAGAATTTGTTTCTAAATAAATGTGTTGAAGGAGAGAGGGCCTGCTTTTGGTCCCTGCCGCCTAGCTATCTTACACCCAAAATAATCAGACAGAAACTATATTCATTCAAATCACTGCCTGGCCCATTATCTCTAGGCTCTTACTGACTAACTCTCACATCTTGATTTAACCCATTTCTAATAATCTTTGTTCACCATGATGTTATGACTTACCAGGAAAGATTTAGCATGTCTGATCTGGCATCTCCATGGCGGCTCTCTCTGACTCTGCTTCCTTCTTCCCAGAATTCAGTTCTTTCTCCTCTGCCTACCTAAGTTCTGCCCTATCAAAAGGCCAAGGCAGTTTCTTTATTCAACCAATGAAAGTAACACATAAACAGTAGGACCTCCTACACCATAAATGCATCATAAATACCTGAAAATAGGCCAAATAAGCCTTCACTCCATCTTCTGCCTTCTCCTTTTTCTGCTCTTCTGGTAGAGCTGGATCCATACCCAGCACCCACATGGAATCTTACAACCATCTGAGACTCCAATATCAGGGGATATAACACCATCCTTTAGCCTCTGTGGGTACTGCATTTATGTAGTCCAGTTATGCATGCAGGCAAAACTCCCACACATGTAAAATAAAAGTTAATAACTAAATGCATCTTAAAACACAGTTTGGCATCAAAGGGCTTTCCTTCATTATCAGTTTTTAGAAAGATAGCTCGTGTTGATTGGGCACTTCATATCAGACTCTGTTCAATGCTTCTATACGAAGTAAGTGATTTATTTGCTGGAACAAAACTATAAGTGGAGCATTATAATAGTCTTTATGATATACCATCTGAGATTAAGTGGTTTGTTCAGTGTTCTGTACCCTCAAACATGGTAGAAGATTGAACCTATAAATTTTGTATCCACTGTGTTTCAGAGTTCAGCCAATTAATGACCCATGAACAAAGACAGTGTGTGTGTGTATATCTGTGTGTTTGTGTGTAGTGAGTGTGTGTGTGTGTTGAATGACTAAAAAGTGTCCAGATGAAAATAATATTTTATAGTGTGTGGTAACTGTACAGAATTGCACTCCCAGTGTCCAACATTGCAGTGCTTTTGAAGGATTGCCATGTACATTTGCTTACACACTGATTGTAGCCGAATCTCTGCTCTCATGTCAGATCTGTGTAGTTGGGACAGAAACTATCAGCCACACAGAAACAAAAATATTTATCCTGTCCCTAAAGAAAAATGTTTCATGAATCCTGAGTTATCTTAGTGTGTGTCTCTCACTGTGCCCCCGTGTCTTTCTAGCCTGGACTCTTAGCCACAGACCTTTATATTTTTGTCTTAACTTTCAGGAGCCCGGGACAGTGTTCAGTGTGTTTCTACTATTGAATGTCTTGTATCCTTTCATTACCTATGCCTATAAATGACACCTAATTATAATGTCCTAAAGACCATTATAATGCTTCATTTATAATTTTGTTTCAGTAAATAAATTGCTTACATCATGTAGAAACATTGAGTAAAGAATCTGATGTTAACCATATTTAAATTTTGATAGTTTGGTGGTAAGCAACAGGAAACCCAAGTCACACTGGAAATTTCAAGTCAAGAATCTATTAACTTAAACAAGAAAGCGCTCAGAGATTTTTAAAAGTGAAAATTCATCTATGACAAAGCAAAATGGTTACATTGTCTTAGGCTGTAGTGCTCATGTTCCCAGCCTGTTATCTGTGGCCAAGAGACACAATTATACCGATTGTCCCAGACATAAGGCAAACCTATGCCTGCCTTGTCTCTGTGGATCTCATGGAATGTTTAAGTCATTTATCTCTAAATCATACAAAGGAGTTTGGTGAGTGTTAGTTACTCTAGTTAAACAAGTTAGGAATCTGGGTTATGTAAAAAATAACAGGGGTGAATGGGTGAACAAGCCTCAAAAATGTCTGTGCATCTGCCCTGTGCAAAGAATTCTGGACTTCTGTTTACTGGAGCCTTCTGCTAGCACGACTTATCTCCCTCTCCTTTCCCACCTGATGACTGGATCATAGCAGGCAGTAAATATTTGCTCTCAGCAACCACTGCTACTCTACATGCTTCAGATTGTCAGTCTTTTAAAAGCATCGATTCCTATGCTGAAGGCAGGCAACCCCAGCACATAAAAAATGCTATGTTGAAGAATATTTATGTGGTTTTAAGGGTATACTTTGTTGACCTCTTCAGGGGTGTTTTAAATAATACGTGACTGCTTCTGGGGTCCTTTAATGTGCTGTTCATCTCTCTGTCTGTGCTGGTCTGAAAGATAAATGTCCCATAGGGTATGGCTTTGTTGTATCAGGTGTGGTCTTGTTAGAGGAAGTGTGTTACTGTGGGGTTGGACTTTGAGATCACCTATGCTCAAGCTACACTCAGTGTAGCACACAGACTCTTACTGTTGCCTGTAGATCAAGATTTAGAAATATTAGTTCCTTCTCCAGTACTATGTCTGCCTGCATGCCGCCGCCCCCCCCCCATGACAATAACAGACTAAACCTCTGAAAATTTAAGCTGGCATCAAGTAAATGTTTTCCTTTATATGATTTGCAGTGGTCATGATGTCTCGTCCCAGCAATGGAAACCCCAACTAAAACACTCTCCAAACACAGCCAGTTACTCGAACTTGGAAAGATGTGGAGGGCTGACACAGGGTCAAAGATGGTGGAAGAGGAGGACCAACACAAGGTTGAGGATCGTGGAGGGGGATTGTTGTGAGGACGGAGCTGCCTTTTGTTCCCAGCCACTTAGCCCTGAAATAATCACACAGAAACTGTATTAATTAAATCACTGATTGGCCATGAACTCTAGCTTCTTATTGACTAACTCTTACGTATTAATTTAACCCATTTCTATTAATCTGTATATCACCGTGGGCTGTGGTTTACGGGGTAAAATTTCCAGTGTCTGTCTCTAGGGGCTCCCTGGCATCTCTCTGACTCTACCCTTCTCCCATGCTATAGGCCAAGCAAGTTCTTTACTCATTAACCAATAAACGCAACACACAGACAGAAGGACCTCCCACACCAGAGGATCAGCTACAGAGAAGAAATGAGGTTATCCTTTTGTATTTTGCTCTCAACAAAAGTTGGGTTTTGCATTTTAGAGTGGGGGACTTTATACAGATGCATCCAGTGCTATGTCACAATTTTTATCTTACATCAAAGAGGCAAGATCAAAATATCTGCGACTAAAACGACATTTATGAGCTCTTCACAACTATTCTTTCTGAGAGCTCAATACTGGAAATACCACAACCAATAGTAGAATAGATTGTGGTATAATTACAAAGTGGAATAACAGCAAAAAGAAACAATATAGAGAACTAAACTCAATATACAGATAAACTTCACCAGTAGGGTACTGGACTAAAAAAAATCAGAGAATGATATATACTATCTGCTTGCAATTATATCAAGCACCAGTTTTCCCCCAAGATGCTCAGTTACGTCCATTGATTAAGGGGAATGAGAGAGTTTATGGGTATTGATAGTACTGGGGACTTTTTGCCAAACAGTTGACTAAACGGGTATGTTTATGAGAGAAGTCCCCAAGACGTGCATTTATGACACATTTTTTTTAGATATTCATATTAAAATACGCTACTAAAATTAGCGAGAAAAAGACAGCTGGGAGATAGGTCATCTTCCAATGTCCCAGTGCACTCTAATTGTTCCCACATCCTTGGGGTAGGACAGTGTTCAGACCGGAACCCCAAATGTAGAATCAGGTCTGACCTGTCTTTGTCTGGCAGAAATAGGCATCTGTAATGGTTTAGATGCCAATTATCCTCCACAGGCTCATGTGTTTGAATACTTGGTCCTTAGCTCATGGTACAATCTGGGGAGTTTTTGGAAACTTTGAGAAGTGGGATCTAGCTAGAGGAAGCAGAACAGTGTCAGGTGGGCCTCGAGAGTTAATGCTGGATTCTCAGCCCTGTTTTCTCTACTTGCTGATTTGCCCAGATACGAACAAGCAACCTCACGTCCCTCTAGTCATGGTCTATGCTGAACAGCTGTACTTTCCAATCACGAGTTAAAACAGATTGTTCTTTTTGTAAGCTGCTTTTTGTTGCATAATTGTTCTTGGCACCAAGAAAAGCAAAGCATGCTTGCTGGGGTAGGAGTAGAATGAAGTCTTAACTTAGTCCAGAGTGAAGCCTTAACTGAGCTAACCACCACGGCTGAAATATTGGGAAATGGCCCTGGTCAGAGGCTCTTGTTTCAGTTGGCCACAAATCAGAATGGTTGCCACTTTGAACCTCACATAAGATTCTCAAACTCTCCACCGCTGTTCCTGCTCCAGTTTCTGATGGTTTTTTTTTCCACTGGACTGAAGGGTTCATCTGGCTTCCTGCCATGAATCATTTCTTCTCTGAGTGATAAAGAATGGACTGACAGCTGTTTATTTTTTTCCCTCACTGTCCTCTTTGGGCTAAGTGTCTCCTCCTTTTGAGAGCTTTAGATTTATAGAACGTGTGATACAGTTTTATCTTCCAGGGAGAAAGACACCAGTAATTGGGTGGCTGGGTTTCTCCGACTTCCCAACACAGGGGGAGGAGGATGATTCTGTTGTTAAAGTTGCTTTTGTTTCTCTCTTGCGTCTAGCACTGGAATGTGTTAGCTGTATCATGGCAGAGTGGACATCTTCTTACTCTAGATCACTTTTTGGAATGTGTCTGAATTTGTTCCTTAGTGTTCCATGCGAATTGCCCTTTAGGCATGGTGTCCCTGTGCCTGCTTCTGCACAGTTCAGTTTCTCCCAGCTTCTCATCCTTTTCCTGGCCACATTTTATAAATGTCTTCATTTATCAATGTCTGTGTGGGTCTGGCCCAGCCTAAGGACGAACTCTCTTTCAAAACTGTCATCAAATGATGTTGGAAAGGGAAACAGAGAAGGCTGTTCATTTTTTCTGGTATTTGGTATTTCACTTCTGTTTGCATTCCTGATGCTGTAATGAAATATTGGGTTGTGTTTCCATGGGGCAGATAAGCCCCCCTCGGCCTTAGAAGCTCTGTCTGTGTGTTGTTACTTTCCAAGAACTCCGTCATTACACAGAGCCTTCTGCGTTTCCTTTCAAAGCTGGTCATTTGCATTTTCCGCCTTTGAAAAGGCAAATTTGCTTTGAAAAGTGTAATGAAATGTGCCCAAATGAAAAATGGGCCCGGAGGACGGCTGGTGCCAGCATGGGGCTTTAATTAAATGATTAGATGGCAATTTGATATGGCCAGCTTTTGAACTGAGTGGTGTTATCATTTTGCTTTGGGAGGGGAAACAGCGGCTCGACCTTTAGAAATCCTGGAAGATGATATGAACTCTGCTGCCAGGCATCACAGAACTATGTACAGAAAGGCTTTTTCTTTTCTTTTTTCTTTTCCTCTTCCCTAATTCCTTGTTCATTTTTCTCTGACACCAGCCTTCCAATTACTGTGGCTCCTCACACTTCTCCCAGAACAAGCCCTGTCTGTTAATGTTTGTTGATCATCAGATTTCTCTGCCTGTAATTCCCATTTCACTGAGTGCTTAGGAATTTTTGTTTTCCCAAAGCCCAGTTCCCTGAGAATCAGCTTCTCATTGTTGTAGTCCTTTGGAATTACCCCGGACTAGTTGCTGCTTGTTCTCTTGACTGGCCAGAGAGCTACACAATCTAGCCTGCTTGTCTCCTGTTTTTCGAAGTGAAGTTAAACCGGAGGACAGCCAAGCTCTACCATCAGCAGACCATCCTTGGTTGCCTTTCTCCACAATGTCAAGTTCAACACTTGAAATAGAAACCATTGCCCCCAAAGCACTCTGTATGGCCCCTTTTTCTCTATGGCCCTTTGTAGGAGAGGTTTGCCTAGGACAGTGCTTCATGAAATCACCCAGCCAAGGCTAGGTAATGACTGTAGACTCCATGAGGTCAAATGTTATTTGTTACTCACTTGGACTAAGACACAGAGCCTGTTAGAAAACATCCGTTATACAATGTAGCCATCAGGATTCACAGGTAGGACTGAACTTGAAGTCCTTAAGCTTCTTGTGCAAATTAGAGTCAAAGTGAACACTCACTGCTTTCTCAGACCTGGGCAGCCACATCATCTTATATTTTCCATAACAGAATCATTTGTTCTTGTTGGCTAGATTTCTTATTAGTTTTTCATATCTACATAGCTATATCAAATTGTTCTAAAACTTTAACCTAAAAATCTCTGTTGTTGTTTTTAACTAACAACTAATGAGAATCAAGTATGTTCCAACCATTGTGCTTAGATTTTCACATCCGTTCTCTCCTTAAAATCCTGGCAATCCTCCTGCCTCAGCCTCTTGAGTACTCAGATCACAGGCATACCTCACCCTGCTAAGCTCATATATTCTTAATTTTTCTTATTTTACAGATCCCAAATAAAGAGACAATTAAGGTAATGCATGGGTTACTTTATACAGCTTGTCAAACAGAGTCCTCGCTAGTGCCTGCCTTTTCTGCTTATTAGCTAGTTCTTGTCCATCATGTGGATTTAAGGTTCCCTGAGCTACTTTTCCATTTGTGAAAGAAAACAAAGTATTGTTTCATATGCTTTAAAGATGACTTTGTTTCATTCATGGTCCTAAATAGACCTCTATTTGTCTTACAAGTCTGCATATTGCATCTTGAAATTTGACTCCTGAAGAAAAAGCAGTTTTGATTCTTAGACCATAAATGCATGTCCAACCTATATAACTGCAGAAATATGTTCATCTTACAAATCCATGTCCATATATGTGCACACAGTTAGAGTTAGACACACTGGAAATATGTGGTACCTTAACTGATGAGACAAGAATCAATAAAAATGAAGAAAAATGACACTGTAAGATGTAGCAGACATATTCCATAGCAGTGTGCATCACTTTCATTTCTGACCTAGAAATAGGGTTCAAGCAATTCTTGGTGCCTAATGTGTGAAACAAGAATCAGAAATCATTACCGTGGGTAAATTGGACACAGAGTTGTTTTCCCCAACGACACTGTAAGCTTTCCACCACATGAAATTTGGGTCTGTTCTTTTTACAGTAGTGACTTTGCACTCTGTATGAGGCAGATCCCCTGGAGGAAGAAAGTTATTAAATATGAGCATATAGAGAAAGATATTTGTTACAAGGAAGTGTTAATAGGAGAATTTATTTATTATAAGCCCATGCATCTCTAAACCGGGCAATTACAGAAAGTTCTCTGTTTGAGTCGGCTGGTGATTGGAGGAAGACAGCATGGTCTGCTTTACCCAGCCCAGGGAGTCAAGTGGCCATCCTGTGCAGGCATTCCCACACAGGCACACCCAGTATAGCATTTGTTGACCCATTTCTAGGCCACCCCATTTCAACATGTGTGCCCTTTTCAACTATACTTGCCCTCTAGGTATAGAAATTTAAAAAGCTATAATTCTGTCTAGCATGGTAAAACTTCCAATATATAACAAAAACCATGCTAATATCTTTTTCTAAAAAAGGAAACAAAGTGTTTGAGTCAAGGCTTGCTGTCTCCTAATATGAATTCTATGATATAAAGTTAACAATACTAAGTGCTACGATATGAAATGAATATATGATACTCTAAATGACAGGAAAGAAAGCAAGGATAGAGATACCAACACACTCACAGCCACATGAGGAGTCTATGATTCTGACGATTATAGTCTGACTTCTGTAGCTGTCTGCATGGCTATTGCTGATATTTTCAGCCACCACCCTCTACTACCTATTATGGAATCCCCTTAGCTTCAGCGAGTAAATATGCCAGTTCTGTATCTTGCAAAGTGACAGAGCATCTAATTCTGAAGGGTCTCAGTTGGGCCATTTTAGTTTTCCATTGACCATAATCACAGGGCCTAGTAAGAGTATTCTAGATATAAGTCTTCCTTGTCTGCTTGGTGGAGTGGTAGTCCCTGTTCTTCTTTGTAGTCTAGACCTGCCACCACAGGCAGCAGAGTAACTTATTTTTTTTTTTTTTTTTTTTTTTTTTTTTTTTTTTTTTTTTTTCTGTCAGCCAGCAGCTTTATGTTCTCATTCAATGAAGGCACTGCAAGTCTCGAAGTGGAAACATTCCTCTTGGCCCAGAGAGCATAACACTACAGCAACCGGAGTTGCTGGAGAGATGGATTAGTAGCAAATAGTGCCTGCAGTACAATCATGGCTTTTTAATTCAGATTCCGGCACTGGCCACTGTATACACAGGTATGTGAGTTAACACACATGTGAGCACACATGCAAATAAACAAATAGAAAATAAACATTTGAAAATAAAATGCAATCTGTTCAGGATCATCGGTGATAATTCTGAACGACGGTCCTCTCAGTTCCACCCTTGGTTCTGGGATCTATGATCCTGCCTATGCAAGAAATGGTAGTATCTATTGCGTGCTCACGAAAATGGTTTCCAGAAAATCTTAAAAACACTCTCAGCTAACTCTATAGCAGAATCCACAACTGAGTAAAGTGTTCAGGCTCAGGAAGACAAACACCATATGTTTCTTTACATATGTGAATCTTAGTGTCTCAATTTTATATCTATTTTTTATGAATGAATGAGTATATGGAGATGGCAGGAAACTCAAAAGGTTATTGTCCTCTCACATTAGAACAGCTACTTGAATATAGTGAGTGGGAACAGTAATCGCAGTAATTCTATGAGCATAGGCCCATTGCCATATTTCTTTTACTGTGACCTTGATTCCTTGTTCAGAAGCAATTCTGTGTAGACTATCATGACCATGAACAACGTAGTCTATTAGTATGTGGATGGTAGTTTGGGTGAAAACACTTTTGCAGGGAAGGTAAATCTGCATTCAGAGTGAATAGCTGTTCTAGGAAGAAAGATGTCCTTTGATGAGGGAAGCAGTCCTTGGTATTCAGCCCATCACAAGGAAGCTGGTCTATCATACTGAGGAAGGGCACCATCCTGGGGACTCAGTGTCAGTGCCTGCTGTTGACTGGGCACACAACAGTGGTTACACAAAACTTACTAAGTGAAGGTTCATCTTGTTCAGCCTTTGCATAAACTCCATCGCTCTCATCAAGGGAAGGACAAAGGTAGCTGTGGAGAGTGTCTGCTAAGTGTCCTAGAATAGGGCATTTTATCCAGTGGATTATTAAGTCCTCTGGCCTGAAGTCACGTTTGATGAACAGTCACAAGAGATATAAATATCTTCATTTCAGCCCCGTGTTGAGGGACTTATCCGTTTACCACTTCTCTAGAACTTTCTGGCACCAGTTTATGATTATGTTCTTTCCAAGTTCCTGACCATGAAGTGAAGCTATTGACTGAATCTTACAAATTGATTTATAACTGCATGCCTGGCCATACACCCTTTCAAACAAAATGAAGCATTATGTGCATTTTTCAAAATTTTGCTGACCGGAAAGATATATATTTCCCATTATCTCAAATGATGTAACAGAAAAAAAAAAAAAGAGTTGATGTGTTGTAGACGCTCATGTTTTAATAGCATGTGCACATCATACAGATGTATCTACAAATTAGGCCTAAGTCCTTTCTTCCTCTATTAAATACCTGAAGGGTACTCAGTATCTACTTTTTATGTAAACCCTTTGTATTTTCAGGTTCTGCTGAGGTCCAACCTCATATACACCATCTACATTAAACAGTAGCAGTTGATAATCCATGTTCTGCATGCCCCATTTAATGTCTTAGAGGGTAGGTACCAAATACTTGATGGTTACTTTATCATATCAGATAACTTGGTAGCCTATGATTAAGCATTCAGTTTCTATTAAGGCCCCAAATAGGACCTAGTATTCTCTCAAAATGATAATAGACCTCTACAAAGGGCTCTTGTAACGCTAAGGGCTTGCTACGATTCATCTAGAAGGCAAGGCGGAAGTTCAAACAGTGTGTTTACTCCATTCAGCTCTCATTGACTCTGCTGGAGTACATGACCCAAGAGCATGAAAGGTAGGTTTGTAACTCAGAGCTTTTATATAGCCTTCCCTTATATCAGTCAAAACTAGCAGCTTTTGGGGGTCGTTTGGTAGATGAGTTAATGGAACATGCTCAAATGAGGGGCATATGCCATCCTAATGTCTAAGATCAGTAGACATTACCCTGCCAGCTGCGTTAACTTATTTACCACCATTGAAGGGATGTCTTAGCATGTTCACAGTATTTAACACTTAAGAATTTTTGTGGGGAGAGGAGTGCTGGGATTGACCCCAGGCCTTGTCCATATTAGGCAGGCATTCTATGACTGAGCTGCATTCCAGCCTAATACTCCTTTGAACTAAATTTTGGCATAGGAGTGGTGTGTCAGTGTGCCCATGAGATAGGAAAGTGCAGGTGCATTATAGTCTGTACCAGATGAAATCAAGCAATCGAACAAACAAACAAACAAACAAAAAAAAACCCTATTTCTGATTTTCTTTCTTGATAGTCATGACAACAAAGACTTTTTAAAGATAAACAGCTATGTACCACTTACCAGGGGATATATTAATTTGTTCAAGCAATGAAACATATCTGTTGTAACAGCTTTAATTGGAATTACCACCTGGTAAACTTATGATCACCTACTGTCTTTCTCCAAGATCCATCTGTGTTCTCCACACTTAGCTGCACAAGTAGGTGAGTTGAATGGAATGTGCCAGAAATGATCACCCTCGAGCAGTTCAAGTGTCAGTAGTGGCAATGGCCTTTGTGGTCCCTCTAGGAATGAGATACTGTTTTACTTGTTTTGATTTACCTTTTCTTAGTCAAAGTCAACCCTGGTGGCTCACATTTGGCGTTTCCACCATAATTCTTACTCCACAGATCAGAGAATAATGTGGGGAGTCCGCCAGGGGCTGAGTATATGTGTTTGAATTATGCACTTCAGAACTTGAAAATTACAAACTGTTTGAACTTGGGGGTTCAGTGTAAGATGACCTCAGTTAGCTAGTCATATATCACTGTTATTTTCAGCTCTAATCCTAATCCTTCCTCTGACTTATTAGGCCATAGTAATATTTGGAGTATGCTGGAATTAGCATCAGTTCAGACTCAGCATCCTCTAGTCTTTTCTTCTTCTTCTTCTTCTTCTTCTTCTTCTTCTTCTTCTTCTTCTTCTTCTTCTTCTTCTTCTTCTTCTTCTTCTCACAGTTTATAAATACATTTTAAGGATGCTTAAAATAATTAAAGTTTGGCTTTTTGTCAGTCTTCTGATGTCTTTCCCCAAGGTGACCCAGCATTTCCTTTACTCAGCAGACTGTAGTTCTGTAGATTGACTCATGTCTGGAAATGGAAATTAAAGGACTTTAATTCAATGAAGGCAATTTTTCCTTTTCTTTAGAACTTTTCTGATTATGTAGATGAGATAAAAAGGGATTAGACTTCTACCTCTCTTCTAGAAACATCCTGATAAACTTTATTTCACTGCCCACTTTGTCTTTGGTAGGCAACTGTTGTCATTTGGCTTCTGCACGCCCCACAGCCCACAGGCTTCCATTGAGGTGTTTTCAGTTATAGTAATTGTAGTTTCCATCCTTAAGGTTTGGCTTAAAGAGATGAGAGATCCTGGCATTCTTCTGGATGCTCGTCCACCTTCACAGTGTTGACAGTGTCGATGAAAGCTACATCACAAACTGCAATCAGAAAACAGAGAGAACAAATCTGAAATGGTGGGAGTCTCTGAACACTCAAAACCTGTCCCCAGAAACATGCTTTCTCCAGCAAAGCCACACCTCCCCTGAACAAGGGACCAAATACTCAGATGTTCAAGAATATGGGGACATCTCATTCACACCACTGCAAACTCCCAAAAATCCCAAAAATTAGTTCAGAGAAGTTACTCCTTAAATATTTTCCTTTGTTTCTGTCTAGTCAACAGAGTCAGTTACTGTAAGTCTTCTCTGGAGAAACAGAATCAGTAAGTCATACTGTAATAAATTTGGTTTATATAACTATAAGGTTAAGGTACCCCAAGATCTTCATTCTCTAAGACCTATGAGAATCATTGTGTAGCAGTTGTTAATTTTAAAAGCCTGGAGCCAAGAACTCTATGGTATAAAGTCCAGTGGGAAAGCTGTTAAGTGTCTGACTCAAGAGCCAGCGTTTTAGCCCATGTCCAAAGGACAGAAAAGACATATCTGAGACCAGGCAGTCAGGAAGAGTTCCCCCTTACTCAGCATTTTTGCTTCTTTCTACAGTTGATTGGATGAAGCCCACTCACATCAGGGAGAATAATTAGCCATGGCTAATCTACTAGTTCATATTAATCTCATATAGACTCACTTTTATAGCATCTGCTCAAATGTTTGGGTACTATGTAATCCAGTCAATTGAACTTAATTCCCTGCTTTTGATGACTTAGTTCATTGAATGTAAAGTTTATAACAATGGCTGAACTAGAATAAGTGTTCGATAAATACCATGATGATTTTTTTCAAAGACGTTTGAAGTATCCTTCAACAGGGTTGCCTTACAACTAATCAGATTCACCCTGCTGGGTAATATTTCAGATGTAGGCATTTGACAAGAGACTTGAAGCTCTAACAATGCCTATGTAAATACTATGTGATGTGTTATACTGAAGACAATTTCACCTATCTGCTGGGCTCCTTTTAGGAAAAAAAAAAACAATCGTGTATTCTTAGAACACTCAGATGTGATGGAAGCTGTTACCATTATTATTTCATAGCCTAGTAGCTCTGCTGTATGTTAAAGGGAGTGAGGAATAGTGGTCTGCACATACATGTGATCATTGTACCATCTATTGTAAATTTGCTCTTACACTAACCTACACCTTCTTTTTTATTAATTAATCAAAATACTTAGAATTTTAGAACAAGCATCAATCAACTCATAAGGATGTTTTATACAATAACTTAATACTTTTATTATTGTTGCTGTTACTGCTATTTGGTGGTAATGGTAGCCCTGGGGATCCAATGCAGGAACTCATGTTAGGCAAGTGCTATACCAACTAATTCGCATCATCAGTCTTTTTAACACAGTATTTTAATATCATTTTACATTCCATCTACAGTTCTTCCTCTCACCCCTCCTTTACCCCGCTGCCTAGTCAAATTCTCTTCCACTCCTTCCAGTGGGTAAGGGCTCCCATGGGAAGTCACCAAAGTCTGGCTAGTTGGGACAGGACCAAGCCCCCCTCTCTCTCCTGCGTTAGGACAGAGCATGAAATCCTACCATATGGAATAGGCTCCAACAAGCTAGCTCATGCACCAACGATAGATCCCGGTCCTACTGCCAGGTGCCTCACAGATTGTCCAAGCTTCACCACTGTTTCCCACATATGGAAGGCCTAGTTCAGTCAGCAGAGGCTCCACAGCTGTTGGTCTATAGTTCATGAGTTTCCATGAGTTTGGTTCAGCTGTCTCTGTAGATTTCTCCATCATTCGTGATCTTGACCTCCCTTGCTCATATATTCCTTTCTCCTTCTCTTTGACTGGATTCCCAGAGCTTGGTGCTTGGTTGTGGATTTCTGTATCTGGTTCCTTCAGTTGCTGAATAAAGTCTCTGATCATAGTCAGGGAATTCACTGATCTGATTACAGGGAAGGCCAGTTCTGTCTGGTTCCCTCTCCACTATTGCCAGGAGTCTTGATAGTTACCTCTTTAAAATGTGGTATGTGGTGTGTGTGTGTGTATGTGTGTGTGTGTGTGCATGAGCCTGTACCACATTTTTGAAGTGCTCATAAAGGTCAGAAGAGGGTGTTAGATCATCTGGAACTGAGTCACAGATAGTTGTCAGCCTCCTAATGTGGGTGTTGGCGACTGAATAGGCGTCCTTTGTGAGAGTAAAGTGCTTTTTTTTTATTTTTTTATTGAAAAAAAATTTTCCGCCTCCTCCCCGCCTCCCATTTCCCTCCCCCTCCTCCTGCCCCTCTCCCCCTCCCCCCCACTCCTCTTCTCCTCCCTCTCCAGTCCCAGGAGCAGTCAGGGTTCCCTGCCCTGTGGAAAGTCCAAGTTCCGCCCCCCTCCATCCAGATCTAGGAAGGTGAACATCCAAACTGTCTAGGCTCCCACAAAGCCAGAACCTGAAGTGGGATCAAAACCCCGTGCCATTGTCCTTGGCCTCTTGTCAGCTCTCATTGTCCGCCATGTTCAGAGAGTCCGGTTTTATCCCATGCTTTTTCAGTCACAGTTCAGCTGGCCTTGGTGAGCTCCCAATAGATCGGCCCCACTGTCTCAGTGGGTGGGTGCACCCCTCGTGGTCCTGACTTCGTTGTACATGTTCTCCCTCCTTCTGCTCCTCATTAGGACCTTGGGAGCTCAGTCCGGTGCTCCAGTGTGGGTCTCTGTATCTATCTCCATCCATCGCTAGATGAAGGTTCTATGGTGATATGCAAGATATTCATCAGTATGGCTATAGGATAGGTTCAATTCAGGTTCCCTATCCTCAGGTGCCCAAGGAACTAACTGGGGACATTGCCCTGGGCATCTGGTAGCCACTCCAAGTTTAAGTCTCTTTCCAACCCTTAGGTGGCTCCCTTAACTAAGATATGAGTTTCCCTGCTCCCCTATCCAACCTTCCTATATCCCCAATCATCCCGTTTCCCCAAGTTCCCCTCATCCTCTCCTTCACACTTTTCTCTCTCCATCTCCCCTTACCCCCATCCCACCCTACCCCCAAGATTCCAATTTTTTGCCCGGCAATCTTGTCTATTTCCCATAGCCAGGAGGATAACTATATGTTTTTCCTTGGGTTTGCCCTCTTGTTTAGCTTCTTTAGGACCACAAATTATAGACTCAGTGGCCCCCTATCCATGGCTAGAAACCAATTATGAGTGAGTACATCTCATGATCTTCTTTTTGGGTCTGGGTCACCTCACTCAGGATAGTATTTTCTATTTCCATCCATTTGCATGCAAAATTCGAGAAGTCATTGTTTTTTACCGCAGAGTAGTACTCTAATGTGTATATATTCCACACTTTCTTCATCCATTCTTTCATTGAAGGACACCTAGGATGCTTCCAGGTTCTGGCTATTACAAATAATGCTGCTATGAACATAGTTGAACAAATGCTTTTGTCATATGATAAGGGATCTCTTGGGTATATTCCCAAGAGTGGTATTGCTGGGTCCAGGGGTAGGTTGATCCCAATTTTTCTGAGAAACCGCCACACTGATTTCCAAAGTGGTTGCACAAGTTTGCAGTCCCACCAGCAATGGATGAGGGTACCCCTTTCTCCACAACCTCTCCAGCAAAGGCTATCCTTGGTGGTTTTGATTTTAGCCATTCTGACAGGTGTAAGATGATATCTCAAAGTTGTTTTGATTTGCATTTCTCTGATCGCTAAGGAGGTTGAGCATGACCTTAAGTATCTTTTGGCCATTCGAACTTCTTCTGTTGAGAATTCTCTGTTCAGTTCAGTGCCCCATTTTTTAATTGGGTTAATTATCATTTTAACGTCTAGTTTCTTGAGTTCTTTATATATTTTGGAGATCAGACCTTTGTCTGTTGCGGGGTTGGTGAAGATCTTCTCCCAGTCAGTAGGGTGCCTTTTTGTCTTAGTGATAGTGTCCTTTGCTAGTAAAGTGCTTTTAACTGCAGAGCCATCTCCCTAGTCCCAACAATTAATTTCTTTAATGATCTACCTTTTACTTCTCTTTGGTTAAAAAAAAATAGCTGGTGTATAATGAAAGGAAATTATGACATAGTGCTTGTCCTGTAATAACAATCATGTAAAACTGACATTTTTAAGTATATGGGATTAAGCATATACGGTGTAAAATTGGCAGTATGCACAAATAAAAGGCAAAGGAGTAGACACACTACCATATGGAAAAGTAAAAGGAAGCAGACATGGAAACAAGGTTTCCACTCTACAATCTTGGATTGCTCTATTCAGTATGCTACTAAAATTGCCTCCTTGTTTTTCTGGTTTTCCTTCCTGTACCCTTCTTCCACCTGCCAGGGCCCCCATGTCCCTGTGGTTAACGGGAATAGGCATGCCTAAGGGCAGAAATATTTGTGTTCATGATTTATCCCCTTCGTACGATTTCTTTTAAAACTATCGCAGATTTTTTTTTTCCACCCTGCAAGAGGTGGTTATATGAACTTGGCAGCTGACTTGTTTAAAGCTTGATTATTTTTGAAGTTAGGAATATTTGTGACCGATGGAACATCAAGTTTTAAAATAAAAGATACAATTTAATCAACTCTGAAGAGAAGGAATCCAAACCGCTAGTGCTTTGAGGCTGCATTCAGCAATGGCTGCCGCCCTGAGCTCACTTAGACAGTGCTGCAGGGATGGGTGTTGGTTGCCAGCAGCTTGAGAATGTTTATTAGTTCCCCCAAGGCAACCATAACAAACCGTTGGTTCCTTTAAGCAGCAAAAACTTATTTTCCATAAATTTAGAAAGCAGAAATTAAAAGTCAAAGTACTGACAGGACCAGACTCCCTGCTGTTGTTCTAGACAACAGTCTCTTCATGGCTTGTAGAGTTTTTGATACTTACTGTTATTCTGTTGTGATAGCACAGGCCGTGTGTTCTTCCATGTGTGTTTCTTTTCATAAAGATTCACATTGTAGAGGTCACCTTATAAATTCAGGATGTTCCTGTCTTGAGATCCTTCACTTACATTTATCTGTAAAGACTTTTTATCCAAACAGGGTCAAAGACATGGTAACTGATGTTGGGATTTGTTGGTTTTTTTTTTAACCTTCTTTGGAGTTGTAATTTTACCTACTTGAAAATTGTGTGTGTGTGTGTGTGTGTGTGTGTGTGTGTATGCGCATGCGCATGCATGTACCATAGGAGGCATGTGAGGTCAGAGATAACCTTGGATGTTGGTCTCCAATGAGAAGCTATTTAACCCTTGAGCTTTAGGGAATTCCTCCCGTTTCTGGTTTTCCCATCTCTCCATAGCAGAAAGAGCACTGGGGTACTAGACACATGCTACTATGTTCAGCTTTGTGTGGGTGGTGGGATCTAAGCTCAGGTTCTCATGCTTGTACAGAAAGTGCTCTCCACACTGAAGAAGAACTCTCTAGCCCTTCCAGCTGCTTTCCTTCCCTGCTCCCTGGTCCATCCTGACCAGAGAAAGAGGCTGCTCTGTTACTAGCCCTGCACGTTAGGACCAAACAGCTTAAGAAAGTCTTGTAGTACAATTTGAGTGGCTTGATGGAGTGATTTTCAGAATGTGTTTTAAAATTTTTCTATCAGCTTTTTCTCTGTTGCCGAGTGTTCACCGTACGGAACAAGAGGCGCACATACATCTCCCTGTCGTTGTAATTGAAATTGCTTCTGTTAAATTAGTATTTTATCGAGATACTCAATGATTTTTCTGTTTTGACTGAACTTCTACTTCTCCTCACTACTTTCAGATACTATCTAAAACATGATTTGTGGAGCATGTAGTGATGATTTTTTTTCCTATCAGATATCAAGCCTGAAGAGGAAGTTTGATTTTGGATGAATAGCATTGTTTCACTCCCTTGAGTCACAGATTTCTTACTGCTTCAATGTATGTTTTAGGGTGAAATTAGCCGAATGTGAAAAAGCCTGGTTTCCTCATTCCAGCTCAGGCTTCTTACAGTATCTGACATGTGGTGCTAGCGACTTCGTTTGAGTATCTTTCTTGAATCATGAATATTCTGGGAGAAATCTTCATTTTTGATAGCTCTTATGAGGGATTTGTGTATGTGTTTACTTGTATGTGTTTTTGTGTGTATGTATGTATGTGTTCACATGTGTGTGCAGAGGCACACACATGCATGAGGACAACCTCAGTGTCATTGCCCAGGTACCATGCATGATTTTATCTGAGACAAGGCCTCTCACTGGCCTAGAGCTCAAATGGCCCAGGCTATGCTGACAGGCCTGTGAGTCTGGGGAATTCTCCTATCTCCTCTTCCTCAGTGACTGAATTAAAAACACACCATTAGGCCAATTTATTTTCTCTTTATATAGTTGTATTTTTGTTGTTGTTTATCATGACTATTGTGGTTTGAACTCTGGTCCTCACTGCTTCTACGGCGAACACATCAGCAGCTGTGCTATCTCATATCCAGCTTCCAAGTCATGCATTTTGAATCAAAGTATGACTGCACTTTTTCTTCTCTGCACACTTCTCTCTTAACTTGAAGAGTCATAGTATTGCTTAAAAAACAAAACAAAAGCTCTTTCAATTTATTTATCCTGGTTTATGTGTATGAGTACTTTATCTGCATGTATGCATTTGCACTGTGTGTATGCTGATTGCCTACATATGACAGAAGAATACACACTGTCAATACACCAAGCAGGTGCTGACCTATCTGAGTCCTTTACAAGAGTAACAAAGTGCTCTTTGCTGCTGAGGAATCTCTTCAGCTACAGAAAACCATCTTTATTATTTAATATTTGATTTTATTCTCAAGTTATAATGAAAAAGAAGAGAGATAAGTGAGAAGAGTTGTCCTATTGTTGAAAAATACAACCTGAGACCTCTGGATTTCATAGAGTACCATAAACTTGGATATACATCTAGAATGTTAATGATGATCATTCTTATTACAGGCCCTTGATGGAGTGCTCAACTTCACTAACCCTCTTGACTCTCATACATTTGTTTGATGAGCATCTACTAGACAGCAGGTGCTCCGCAAACAGAAATCAGTGAGCAGTGCGTGCACGAGTCTTCACAAAAGCATATACATTTCTGCCTAGTGGAAAGGAGACAGCCTGTACACATGCTGTTAGTGAAAACCTCTGTTTCAGTTAAGTGCTGTGTGGGTGAAATAAACCAAGGAAGTTTTATTTCGAAAGTGCCACAGTGGGGGAGTGACACTGATTGGAATGAGGTGGTCAGGGAGACTCACTGGGCACCAGCCTTTGATATGAAGAGAGATCGCATGGTCTTCAGGAGGACAGCTTCAGGTGGAAGACAGAGAAAGTGGTGAACCCTGTCGTGGATTCTGTGATCTGATGTTCAGATCCCCTCCTGTACTAAGTCCCCCTTCCTTCAGTGTCTTGTAGTATGTACAGCTGATGGCACTCCAGTCTGGACATGTCTCTCATGGAAAAAAAGAGCCTCCACCTCCAAAGTCACAATCTCCCCACAATGTCATCAAACAAGTCAAGTGGATCTCTAGTTCACATGGGAGGCAACCATGGAGTTCCCTTACTTCCAAGTATGTCTATAGTTAGCCAGGGTTTATGTCTATGTCTGAAATACATTTTCCAGGCTTGTATTCAGGTATTACCCAAGCACCTTCTCTTTCTAGACACACAGAGAAAAAGCCTTGTCTATTCCAGCTGTCAAAAGTCATCTTCATTCATTGGTTATATCTTTCTTTTATCATTCAAAACAGCAACAGTGGCCCAAATGTTCTTCTCATGAGGTTTCTCAGGCCTGGCTCTTCTGCCTCCATCCTGCATATATAAGGATCTCTGTGATCCCATTGTTTCACCTATGCAATCAGGTTGATCTCCTCAAAATTTAAAACTAACAGAATAGTATTCTCAATTCCATCCGTGGCCTTAGTTCCCCCTTTTGGCATAATACAGCAGGTTTATAAGTTTAGACCAATATTCTGATGGAAAATGGATAGAATGTGAATGTCTCTCTTATAGTGATATGGATGGCAACATGGGTGCAGATGCAGTCATGTAGGCAGGTGTAATATTGGGCAAGTTTAGAGGGGGTTCTGTCAAAAATTTCCTTTTCTCAGTAGAGTGAGGACTAAGTTCAACAGCTAAGAGACTCCAAGCACCCCACAGAGAAGAACACTTGTAGACAGCATGTAGAAGAATGGGAGCCGAATCCACCATGACATATGATGATCTTTCTAGCTAGCACGCTAGGATCTTGTCAGTCCTACTGCTTCAGGGCTGTTTCCAGGGTTTCAGTGGGTCATATAGTTTTTGTTTGTTTGCTTAATTCCAAAGTATTATTCTAGCAGAACCTACCTTCCCATGGTTGCTTTCCCTGTGATCATTCCTGCTTTGAGCCTTTTATGCACATGAAATAAGTTATCTTCACCACAGAACTAGGAGACATGTTTGTTGTTGTTGCTCCCACTTGACAGATGCAGAGGTTGAGGCGTAAAGATGTCAGACACCTAAGGTTCTCCAGGTGGACGTTGGCAGAGCTGGGATATAAAACCAGGCAGTCTGTGCTTGCGACATTCAGTTTCTCCCCTGCTACAGTTCAGAGAGTAAGTGGTCCTCAAAGGACCATAGCATAGAGGCTTAACACCACGCCAACACTTCTGGGAAGTTATGGAGCCTTTAGAAAGTGGCTTTTCCTGAGTGGTCTCCAGTTAGTGGATTTGTGACTTTGAAGGGTATAAATGATCCCAGGTTCATTTTCTTCTTCCATCTGCTCCATAGCCCTAAAGTGAACAGGCTCACTCCATCCTGGGCTCTTGCCCCAACACTGACCTGAAAAACCAAATGTCAACAACTTCAAAAGCTGTGAGTCAGAGGAACCTTTTGTCTTTAACTTGGGTGCCCGTTATGGTGATTGAGAGCAAAAAGACACAGCCACCCTCCATTCTGCCTTAGCAAATTCACAGTTATGTTTTGTGTGTCTTTAAGGACATGGCCGCTATCTTTTACTCAGAGGATAAAATCTTGCACACTGTATCCAAAGTATCCACAAAATAGATATTATTAGAAAAGCAATATAAAAAGTGGTTGAAAACATAAATGTTCAATTCAGAACATTATGTCCTGATGCAGCCATTCAGTTAGATGTGCTGGGGGCATTTCAGAAGTTGAGTCTCAATTTGTTTGTCTGTGAGCTGGGAACACATGCCAACCGTGCGAACTGAAATAACAGAGGCAGGGTGACTGGTGAGCTAGCTCAGATGTTCAAGGCCTGTGCTGGCAAGGCTGCTTTATGTGAGTTCTATTCCTGCGGCACTAGGATGGGTGGAAAGAACCAACTACTGCACGTTGTTCTCTGACTTTCATACTCAGGCTGCGGCACACACACATGTGCGCACACACACATATTCTCTCTCACACACAACAATAAATTAATAAGTAATGGAGACGATTGTGTGGTGTACAAGTAGAACAGAGGTAAAGTAGGAAGTTCCCCAACTTAATTCAAAGCAAAATTTTTCATGCAATCCTATCCCAAGCTATCCTATCTCATACATGCCTAAGACTTGAGGATTTCTTTGTTTTGTTTTTCAAAGTTCCCACACCTTACAGTTTCCACAGACCACTCCTTTCCTGCTGGTGTGTCTTTCTCTGTAAGTCAATCTCAGGCAGACTTAAATTCATTGTAGACTGTGAAAATCATGTGGTACCATTCAGCTCCGGGGAGATTACTTGAAGGCACACAGCCTCAGTTCTCAGTGTAAGGTGACGTCGTTTAGGACATGAATCAGCTTTCTACAGTCATCTGCCGTCTCTAGTCCTATTCCTTTCTTCCTCCGTTTATGCAATTTGTATTTATGAGGCAAGCCCTGTGCCAGAGCTCAAGCTGGCATTGTCTCTTTTCTCCCATGTCAGGCTCCGTCTTTCCTGTTTCCCTATGCCTAAAGGGACTTCTTATCACATCTGGGTTCATATAGCTTGACTGAGAAGAGTCTGGGGACTTCATGGTCTGGGAAAGGTACCTTGTGTCTCTTTACTTTTGACCTTTGGGAGAATTTCATTGAGCTTCCTTTTAAATAAGTTTGAGTTTCTAGAATTCCATTAAATGATGAAAACCCTTTATATATTCAATTAATGTTTCAGGAGACATTTTTTAAAATAACATTTGAAAGTCTTAGTGGAAGCCTTATAAATATTTCCAGAGTTATGTTTGATGCTAACTGTACACGGTGGAGCAGGCAGTAGAGGGCTCCTGCCTATTCACTGCGGAGCGAGCAGTACAGGGTTCCTGCATGTTTACTGAGGTGCTCGCAGTACAGGACTCCTGCATATACATTGAGGAGCTCGCAGTACAAGGCTCCTGCATATATACTTTCTTAACTCCAAAAGCAGCCCCAGGAAGGGTGGGCTTCTTATCCTACTGGTTTTCCATGTGAGAAAATGACATCAGAGCAAAATGAATTGATGATGTTTATGTTGTATGCTGGTGAGCTTTAGAAAGTTGTTTTCTGGACTTTCTGCCTCAGAAGCCAAGCCCTTAGTCTCACCCTGAAACTAGAGAGAGACAGAGGAAGAAGGAAAAAGAGGCAGAAACAGAGGGACAGAGACAAGACAGAGGGACACTTATTTTAGCATAAAACAAACAAATGCCACTATTCACAGGTCTAAAAATTATATATATATGTATATAATATTGGAGTTTATTGGGCTTGCTCTGATGTGCTGCAGATTGGCTTTGTTTTCCCTCCTACTATTTATTCTAAAAATCTTCCCTTCCTCCCTTCCTTCTTTACGGCATTCTTCCCTCCTTCCCTATCTCAACTCTTTTGGCTCTCTATCTGTCCATACACTCTCCTGCAAGTACACACACACACACACATGCACACACACACACACACCTCCTCCTACTATTTACTACTAGTAACTGACAGTGATCTATCTGCTCTTTGCAGGGGAAAGTCAGCCCCTGCACTTGAGGGCCTGGTCCCTCTGTCTCTGCCTCTTTCTCTTTCTTCCTCAACAGGTTTCAAGATAATTCAGTTGAAATTCCTGCAGAAAGAGAGAGAGAGAGAGAGAGAGAGAGAGAGAGAGAGAGAGATTTTGACTGAGGAAGCCATTATGGGGCTAGCAAGAAACCTGGTACTAGAGAAATTCCCAGGAATCCACAAAGATGACCACAGCTAAGACTGTAAGCAGTAGTGGTGAGGATGGCCAAACTGGTCTTACCCTGTAGTCAGACTGATGAATATCTTAAATGTCACCACACAACCTTCATCCAGCAACTTATGGAAACAGAGGCAGAGACCCACAGTAGAGCACTGGGCTGAGCTTCCGAAGTCCAGTTGAAGAGTTGGAGGAAAGAGAATATGAGCAAAGAGGTCAAGAACATGATGAAACAGTCTACCTGAGCTAATGGGAGCTCACCAGCTCCAACAGGACAGGGAAGGAACCACCAGCATAGGACTAAGCTAGACCCCCAAATGTGGGTGACTGCAGAATTTATCCCTACTGCTTGTACTGGCTTTTTGAAACTCATTCTCTTTGGAAGGATACTTTACTCAGTCTTGATATAGTAGGAAGGGCCTTGGTCCTTCCTCAAAGCAATGTGTCTTACCCTTTCTGAAAAGCAGAGGGGGGTTGAGAGGGTGAAGGTGGAGGAAATGGGAGGAGGGGAGGAAGTGGGAACTGGGATTGGTTTGTAATATGAAAAAAGATAGTTTATTTTCTTTTTTAAAAAAGAAAGAAAGGGAGGGAGATAGAAAGAAAGAAAGAAAGAGAGAGAGAGAGAGAGAGAGAGAGAGAGAGAGAGAGAGAGAGAGAGAAAGAAAGAAAAAAAGGAGGTAGGTAGAGAGGGAAGGAGGAAGAATAGAAGAAGGGAGAGAGAAAGGGAGGGAGAAAGGGAGGGAGGGAGGGAGGAGAGAGAGAGAGAGAGAGAGAGAGAGAGAGAGAGAGAGAGAGAGAGAGAAAGAAAGAAAGAAAGAAAGAAAGAAAGAAAGAAAGAAAGAAAAGAAAGAAACTTTAAATTCTGAAAATCCTGGTAAGAATGAACGGGTTTTACCTCATCTCCTTGTACGTTGTAAGCATGTTTATTGCATTGTTCCTCAGGTTCCTCTGGAAAAATAGAATGTGGGCATTTGTCTGACATCTGAACGTCTAAGGGAACCCACAGGAAAAATTCCATACAAGGAGGAACCAGCTTATAGCTAAAGGTAACATCCAGGTTCTCCCAACCCCTACCCTAGGCAGCTGAATATAAAAAGCACATAATTCATTATCACAGTTTGTTATTCTATTCTATGACAAAATACCTGTCATAACCAATTTATGACAGGAAGAGGAAATATTTTGAGTGCAGGGTGTCATGTTTTCTGAGGTTCAGTCCCTGGCTGCCTGACTGCATTGCCTTCTGGCCTATGGTTGCTGAGTCAGCTTTCAATATAAAAACCTTCTATGGATGTATAAGAAGCTAACCATAGCACCTGATGATTCAATATTCACCACATTTGGATTCTATTTTATTGTTACATGATAATCTAAAGTACTCTTGTGCGCGCATGTGTGTGTGTGTGTGCATGTGTGTGTGTATGTCTGTCTGTCTGTGGGTGTGTGTGTGGACAATTTTGTATAAATCTATAAAACATTCTGGTCCCGTTCATCCCTCTACTCTCTTTTTAGCCTCATCCCACCAACGGCTTCTGACCCTCACCAGAAGTTCCTACACCACTTTCAGGTCTACATGGTTTGATTTTGGTTTAGCTTTGTGCTCTAGGTTTAACCAGGATCACTTGTGTGGGCAAGGAGGTGAAGTTATACATTGGAGGGCAATCTGAAGACAACCATGTCTTCTCCTAGCCACCTTCCATTGTCTTTTGTTCCCCTGGGTGAAGTAGTGTCCCCGAGGCCCCATATCATCTCTGACTCTTCATGGGCTTACTCTTGTGCAGGTCCTTGCAGACCATTGCAGCTGTTGGGACTTTGTGAGTGTTCCCACCAGATGATGCCTACAAGGTAGCACTTCACAGCCCTCATCCTTGGTGTCCGGGTCTTATGATCCTCCCTTCTCCTCTTTAACAATGTTCTATGAGCCTTGAGCATGTGCTAGGAATGGGTTGGAAGAAAAGATAATTTTGAGTTTTTAAGAGTGAATGCTTGAGCCGGGTGGTGGTGGCACACCCCTTTAATCTCAGCACCTGGGAGGGCAGACAGGCAGATCTCTGTGCATTCGAGGCCAGCCTGGTCTACAAGAGCTAGTTCCAGGACGGGCACCAAAGCTACAGAAAAACCTTGCCTCAAAAAAAAAAAAAAGAGTGATCTGTTGTATTGTATTAATTTTATTGATGGAAATTTCTCATGCCCTATCAATGCATTAGGAATATCAGACACCACCCAGATCTTCCTCTATCTAGCTTTAGAGTCCTCCCAGTGTGTCTCTATTATTAAATTCAATATTTGGACATTGTTTATAGTGCTTAAGGGAAACTCTGGATA
This sequence comes from Chionomys nivalis, assembly GCF_950005125.1. Classification (NCBI taxonomy): domain Eukaryota; kingdom Metazoa; phylum Chordata; class Mammalia; order Rodentia; family Cricetidae; genus Chionomys; species Chionomys nivalis. The sequence continues at coordinate 30,165,711 of NC_080092.1, read as the reverse complement.
TGCTTCTCTTTGTCTCACAATTTACCATAGATATTATTATCCTATATATTTTATTCTAATTTTGGGGCAATTGCATTTCAATTTGTCATTAAAAATAATCTTCCTTGGTTGGCAAGTATTGGCATTTCTTATTTTAATTCAACTGCAGCTTTAAGTTGCACATTTTAAGTAGGAAATTATTTAACATGCTTTCCTATAGATTGAGGAGGCTTCACTATAAAATATTCAGATAACCAGTTATACCTTTGGCATTTAATCAGCAGGAATTTTTAATAATAGAGTCAACAAAGAGATACACTTTGTGGCTATTACTAAGGACTGCCGAAGTTTAAAAATACAATAAACCATACTATATATTGTTTATATACCATTCCCTAGAAAGATTCACTCTTTACACAGCAGGCAAGAAAACACAACCCAGGATATACAGTGTTTATGAAGTAAAGCATAAACTCTTTGCTATAGTCTATGGTTGGATCACTAGTAAAATCCTTATTTTAAATCACATTTTTCAACATAATGAAGACTACCATTAAAAAGAGTGATACGTTTTTGTTTGATTTTTGAGACAGGATCTCATGTAACCAAGGTAGAATTGAGTTTGCTACTTAGCTGAGGATGATGGGCACTTCTGCTCCTCCTGCCTCCATCTCTTGAGTGCATGTGTTAATAGGTATGGTTTATGTGCTACTGAGGATTGACTCCAAGGCCTGCCCGTGCTAAACTAGCATTCTAAAATCTTGTCCTTATCTTTACAAATAGCGTTGTTTTAAACATAAGAAAACAGAATGGTGTTTTGAGCTTTATGCATAGGTAGGTAGGTAGGTAGGTAGGTGGACGAATCAATAAATGATGGATAGATAGATGCATAGGTAGATAGATGATAGATACTTGAGTAAGTATGCATGAAGAAAAACTTGTAAAACATGTTAAAAAGACAAGTAAACAAATATTTATGGTTTGAGGACTTTCTAATAATAAGAATGATCAGTGCAAGTAATTGTCATGTGCTAAGTATATGTTAAATACGTTATTGCACTTAATTATCTCAGCACCATATTAACTAAGAATAATTAGAACTCTATATTACAAGTTAGAAAAGTAAGGCTTGGTAAGTTTATTTGATCTATGGATGGACACACAGCAATCATGATAGGGTCAGAATTTGAATCTACTTCTCTCTTGTGAATAATTTATCTCCATAAGCATCGAATTTCCCACATTAGAAATGTGTGGTACTGATGGATCCTAAATAAAGAGTTCTATCAAGGGTCTGGGAGAACCTTTAAACTGTCTCCCATTTGAAATTTTTCTGAGCCATTCTTTGTGGCGCTTTGGTCTTCATGAGTAGCCCCGAGCGTATGTTGGATATGGCATGTAAATGACCCTGTCAGATCTCCCTGAACTGCTGCTAACACAGATCACTCTCAAGTCAAAGTCTGCACAGTGTCCTCAAGAAGACCTTGTGCAGTGGTTTCTGTGTCACCGTGCCCACAACCTTTCACATCTTAGAAAGCAGTCACAATTCATCAAGGGAACAGCAGGGAATCACATGTGAGCAGAATGCTGGGCTGTGCTTCTGTCAAGTGGGACAAGACATTGCAGAGAAGTGAGGGGCTGAGGGCATTGATAGAACAGGCTCAGGAAACACCACTAAATGGATGAGGAGGCACAGAAGGAGCAGAAAATGAAGCTTCTACTTTAAAGAAATGTTTCAAGAGACATGCTGATAAAAAACGAAGGGTCTTGTGTATTAAAATTGAGGTGTGGGATTAAAACGATGCTTGACTATTTAGAATCTAGTTTTCTGCAGGGTGAGAAATAAGACCAGAGTTTCATTCTTCTGCATGTACATATAGAGCTTTCCCTCTATCCTTTATTGAAGAGGTAGTCTTTTCTCCAGCGTGTATTTTTGTCAAAAATCATTGTCAAAACTCAGGTGGCTTTTAGCTGAATGAGTTTTTATCTGGGTCCTCTATTTTAGTCCATGTGTGTCTTTCTGCCAGTATCCTGCTGATTTTGCTATTATGTCTCTATACCATAGTAAGAACTCAGGGATGGAGATATTTCTGGCATTGTTCTTTCTTCTCAGGGTTGGTTTGGCTAGCCCCAGTCATTTGGCCTTCCAGATGGGTTTTTATAATTGTTCTTTTCTATTTGTGTGAAGGATGGCATTGGAATTTTGGTGATGATTGCATTGAATCTGAAGGTTGCTTTGGGTAGAATGGTCTACGTTTTTTTCACAATGTTAATTTTTCTGATCCACAAACAAGGACTCTTTTCCCATCTTGTGTGACTCAATTTGCTCCTTCGGTGTCTTCAGATTTTCATTGCAGCTGTCTTTCACTTCCTTAGGTTTGTTCCAAGGGGTGTTTTGGTTTGGGTTTGGTTTTCTCTCAAAACAATTATAATTATGATTGTTTCTCTGTTTTTTTTTTCTCAGTACGTTTGTCCATTATATATAGGATGACAATTGAATTTTGTATGTTAACTTTTTATTTTTCTGCTTGACAATGGCTATACAATGGCAGAAGGATTATAAAAACTAGAAGTTGTTTTCTGGACATGTCATGGCCATCCTACTCAGAAAGTCACAGTAGCTATGGTTACATGAGCAAGACCCCTGGGCAAAACTGGTCAGGTCAACATTCAAACATGAAGGGGAGGGACTTGAGAAGCTTCAGCAGTTAGGGGTTGACAGAGGGGCTATCATTTTCTTGAGTGGTGTGGCCACCAGGGTTACCCAATTCGATCAGTAGATCACAATAAATAAAACAGATATCTAAGCGCAAGTGGTTTAGGGAAAAGAAAACTGAGTTCGTCAAGATTAAGAGGGAACAGTATGAATGAGTGTGCTCAAAGGATCATTAACACATGCATGAAACTGTCAAAGAATGAACTTAAAACATGAAAAAAGGATAGGAAACTATTCTGGATATGCTATGATAATAGGAATTTTTTTTTATTTTATCCTCAAATTAAAGAAAACGACCTTTCATTGATCATGTAGGGTGAGCAGAGGACACTAAAGATAAGCCTAGGAATTACTTTGCCAGTGTGACAGGTACCAATGTCACCAGCCAAGATGACAGAAAATCCATGTCTCTGGGTGTTAGCACTGATTATTGGAAATAGTTCAAGTCTGTTCTGAGCCAAGTTTCTATGATAAAGCTGGATAATAAAAGTGTGTGGGAGGGGAGACAGAATTTCTTGTGTGCCTCCAAAGACTTGTGGAAGCACCCTGCCTTTAAATGTTCTTTTAGCAGATGAGCAACAATAACACTGTTGGAATTAGAACTACTTTTCAAGAGGGTGTCTGTGTCCCAAGAGCTGGAGTTGCAGGAGGTATGCCATCTCATGTGGATGCTGCAAATAAAATCTAGTCCTCTTTTAGAGCAGCAAACACTTTTTAACTGCTGAGCCACCTCTCCAAGGCCAGCCTCAGTGAACTTAAAATCTGCTTTCTGCAGAGCAAAAGAACCTGTCCACGAAGTGAAGAGGCAGCACACAGAAGGCAGGAAGTCTTTGCCAGCTACAGCTCTGGTAGAAGATTGACACCCAGAATATGCAGACAACTGAGAAAAGTAAACACCAAGAAAACAAAGAACTCAATTTCCTATCTTTCAGTCAATCATTTTTGAAAATTTGTGCCTTTATTGTCCATTATTGGCCATCTTTCCAAAACACTTACCTTGATGAAATGTAGGATCTGGATAAATCAGAAAGCCATTAAATCCCTGTGATGTACACATCTCATTGAGTCTTATTTTAAGTTTGGAAGTTCCTTCTCTGTTCCATGATTTGATCTCGGACACTGGTAGCGTTGAAGACATTCTTGAGCAATCTCCATCTTATCTTACCTTATGTGCTGGTTTATTTAATCCTCACAGAAAACTCATGGGCAAAAATTTAGTGTCATTATTATCTCTTTAATGTAAAGATTCTAAAGTGTAACCTTGGGATCATGATTTTTACAAAGCGCCCCCACAAATGCATGTGACTCCTTACTCAAAAAAGGAATCCCCCATCATCCTTCATTACTTCTCCCCACTGTAAGGATGTATTCAGTATGCACTTCTTTTTGAAACCACGGAAGTTTCTCGTTTTTGTTGATCTCAAATCATTCTTATGTAAAACAAAGGTGACCGGCACTTCTCGAATCAGGATACTAAACAACTGCAAAAGCTGACCCGCCTGAGTCAGTATTCGTGTGTCATGGCAGATACTCCATCCTCACTTCTCATTTCCATGAACTTCACAGTGCCTGCGCTGATTCCCTTAGAAGCAGTTTGCAAAGATGCTGGAGAACGTGAATGCTATAGCCAGAGGAAACTGCTGTCATGTGTTTTGATTTTCTATGAACATACCACCAAAAGTGAGGCGTCTCCTTTAAGGTAGTTGGGAGTGAAGATAGGAAAGAAAGACAGGATGAACTAACTTTTTCTGGAGCATCTATTTTAAGATGAATTTTATGCTTAGCAGCAAATATAGATTTGCTAATGTAGTCTAATATACTATTTTGTTCTAACCATATTCTAATTTATGCTACTGCACTCTGCGATGCTAATTTACTTATATACATTAGTGCTCTCTTAAGGTTCCTCGTTGCATAGATGAGGGTATTGGGTCTTCAAGCACAGGTCTCAGATTTCAGCACAGGTTATGAGTGACAGAATCAAGATTAGGTTTTAGGGGCTCTTAGTCTAAACTCTAGGCAAACTCCCTACATGTTTCTGGGACAAGCAGTCCTCTGCTCATGGCTGGCTGTTGAGGTATTTGTCCTGCTCTGCTAGAAAAAGGCCACTCATCCCTGCCTATCTATGTTCCTGTCATATTCCAGCTACTGTACCAGGGAATGACAGATTTATCAGTATTCCTGGTCTCTAGGAGTCTCAACCCTGAGACAATATAACAGTCAGTCACTTTCTAGGCAAATAGTTCCTGGATTGTTTAGGCAGTCTAAATTTAAGGTGGGAACTATGAAGGTGTTGTTCAGAGAGAAGGAAGTGTCATTTACCTATCTTTCAGATCTGAGGCTGGTTTTATTCCATGTCTGTTCTGGACCAGAGGAGAGGTTGAGGCTGTGATGGTCCTAAACTTCAATACTCCTATACTTTGAACTTGCTTCTGAATCCTTCTCTTTGCCTTAAGAAGACTTGATGATACATCAACCCTGCATTTCAAAGCTCCCTCCTTAGATGCATCAATGTGTTTTATAAGCTTCAGAGGTACTTTATGGTTATTTTGGTCTTCTATACCCATCATAGTTCACATCTTCTTCTGTGTCTCTGGAAGCTAATGCTGTATATATAATCACAGTCATTAACATTGACAAGTTATTGTTTATGCCTAACTTTTATTATCTTCTAACTCCCAAGTAATTTAGTAAAATACACAGAGAAGCTTGAGGTGAAAAAGTTTGCCTGCCTGATTTATCTTTGATATAAGCTTTGCTCTTTTATTCATACAAAAATTGCTTTTATCGTTTTAAGCATTTCTGGGGATCGAACCAGGACCTTGTACAGCTATCAAGCCCTCCACACTGAGTTCTAACCCCAGTCTAGTGCCATTAAAACTTTGCGAATCTACTAAGTCACTTTCTTTTTTTTTTTACTGTAAGTTTTTGTGCTTTTTATTTATTTTTTTATTAATTAATTTATTTAATTATTAAAGATTTCTGCCTTTTCCCCGCCACCACCTCCCATTCCCTCCCCCTCCCCCAATCAAGTCTTCCTCCCTCCTCAGCCCAAAGAGCAAGCAGGTTTCTCTGCCCTGTGGGAGGTCCAAGGACCACCCACCTCCATCCAGGTCTATTAAGGTGAGCATCCAAACTACCTGGGCTCCCACAAAGCCATTACGTGCAATAGGATCAAGAACCCATTGCCATTGTTCTTCAGTTCTCAGTAGTCCTAATTGTCCGTTATGTTCAGCGAGACCGGTTTTGTCCCATGCTTTTTCAGACCCCGGCCAGCTGGCCTTGGTGAGTTCCCGATAGAACATCCCCTTTGCCTCAGTGTGTGGGTGCACCCCTCGCGGTCCTGAGTTCCTTGCTCGTGCTCAGTCTCCTTCTGCTCCTCCTTTGGATCGTGAGACTTCAGTCCAGTGCTCCAATGTTGGTCTCTGTCTCTGTCTTCTTTCATACATCATGAATTCGCTTTACAGACATTTCTCTGTCGATGCCCTGACATAACACAGAAGTTTCTGAAAGTGTAAATTCTACATGCATGTTCCAAATCCAACAGAACCTCCTCACTTTTAGCACATGCCCAACCAGTCAGTGTCAAGCCAAAATCTTCACTTTAGTGCTCTGAATGCCAACATCAATCCAGTCTCTCAGAACCTAATGAGAAACAAGGCTTAGACTATTTTTACATGTTAAGGTTCTCTGATTTCCTTGTGCAGTTGCGAGACTGGCTGAATACCTGTTTGCATCACCATGTTTTCTGTAATGATGACTAAATAGATTTCTTCACTAACGAGTTGATGAGAGCAATTAGTAAGAACATGTGTAAGACAGAAGTCCATAAATGCTTGACAAAATTTGCCTGCCTTTACTGTCAACATTTTGGCAAGATTTTTCCTGAGATGTTTGGTTATATTTTGAGAAAACAAGATATACTCAAACCTCAGGTCAGTTAGCCAGTTAGTCAGTTGCTAGCTCCAGACTCATCAGCTATGTGTCTTTGGATGTTTGATGGAAGAGATGATAACGACCCTTAAATTTGACCCTTGTGAAAATCCGCTGAATGTTGTTAATACTGTGTGCTCCCTGGTATTACTACAAGCACTATTAATGTCACTACTAATTGCTGTTAATGCTACCTAGAAGTCACTGATATCATCAACTTTGCACAGCTTCATTTTACAGATCCAATTTTTAAGTGGCTGTTGCTGCTGAAATCTGTTTTGTCTTTAGTTTGTGTTCAAAGGATGATTTAGATGTTAATATGACATGTATGGTGTGGATGGGCATGCCTCTTTCAGTGCCTTATATATTGTGGATGGTGATAATTGGCAGCCAGTTTTGTTCTGGAGCTTTCTCTTCACACAGTCTGTCTTTACTGCACCGTCAGTGTTAGGAACCTTAATTCTCCCTCTCCCCTGAAGATCTAGTGCATATCAGCACAATGGGGAACCAGGCTGTGTTAATACCAGCCTGCTGTGAGTGCCTCTGTCCACTGGAGTCCACTTATCCTCTGAGTCCCCAGCTTAGGAAGAGTGTAGCTGTCACACTCAGAGAGATGTTTCCCGTGTTGTAAGCATGTTGTGAAACCAGCTGCCATGAAATTGAATTACAGGTGTCATATTCTCCCAGCCTTAAATTGCTCCATTATCACATGGGCCTTTCTGTTTGTTTGGAACAAATAACTGCAATTTACCGGGACGCTACGAGATGAGAGCATAAGCAGTCAGGGGTTGTTTAGGGCTTCCATAACGATGGGAAATTACTCCTATCCATTTCAAGTACGGTTTCTCTCCCAAGCTGCCACATTTAAATGTGAAGTGAGGAAATGCCTCACTTTTTAATACTCCTGGCTCAGCACAGTGGCCTTTAAAGATGCTCCAGGTTTCTGCAATGTTCTCTGCCACACAGCCAATCAGTTTTATTTACTATACTTTGGGCTACACTCAGTAGTGACTTCTGGGACATTCAGGAGTGATGAGAGCATTTGCTTTCACTACCTTGATCTTCTCAACCCATTTCCTCTTAATTTGGTGGACATGGTGCAGAGCTTCTCGAAGTAGGAGCCTGGAGACTTTTAGAGGGACGCTCTAGGACTACTTTCATCTCTCTCATGCCTGAGCATTGTTGGCATTTGATCCCCGTGTTTCAGCTCACACCATGGATGTGTTTTACCTTTCCACGGAGCTCTGTTGTTTCCCTTTCATGAAGAAATGACTATCAACATAAAGGCTCCTTTTCTTTCTCTCCAGAGGGCTGTTCACAAACTGTAGATTGTTCCCACATTGCAGGTGGCAGTCACTCAATGGGCTTCGAAATGTTTGTCGCTTCTTCAGAGTCAAGCTAAGGCAGTGAAGGAAGTGGGTGAGCATGTGTGTTTTCTGTTCTTACCTCAACAATCAGCTTCTGAGCTTCCAGTTTGACAACTCCCTATCCAGACTAGTGGACATATCGTTCTTGGAATTAAGTTCGAGTCAGGCAGGAACAGAGTAAAGTTACACTGGACACATGGGTGCTTCTGGATAGCACTCTTGGCATAGCTATGGTTTTTACTATGCAAAGGTATTCAAAGATATCTTTTATGTAAAATCCATGTGATTATAAAAAGTAAGGAACACATGGGATGGGAAAGCCTATAATGCCCATAATTCATTCATAGAAGTTTGAGCCAGGAAGATCCTGCATTTGGGGCCAGTCTTCGCTACAATGTGAGACCCTATCATTTTGCGGGGAAAATAAAATAAAAAGAGTATAAAAGAAATTTTCCCTGACATCACTACAGTACTACTCATTTTCAGCCTGTGAGTTGTGGGTACGTGTCTTCCCCGTGTGTTGAATGAACAAGCAGTCATTAACTGATTCATAGAGCAAAATGCAGCTCTCATGTACAGTTCTTTCATGGGGACATTTTCTTTATCTTATTATATGTATGAGTGTCTATGTGGTACATGTGGGTTGCAGGCATTCAGGGGGACAGGTAGAGCATGCACAGATGTGTAGGCCAGAGGAGAATGATAGAGTTGCTGAGTACCCTGATTTATCAGCCTTATTCCTTTGAGACAGGGTCTTTTTGAGCCAGATGACCAATGAGCAATCTCTAGAGATGCTCCTCTCTGACCGCTATAATACTAAGGTCACAGGTACACATAGCCATGCCCGGCATTTTATGTGGGTGCTGGAGATTAAAAGTCAGGTCTCAATGATTGTGTAGCCAGTGCTTTTCCTCCACTGAACCATCTTCCAGGCCTATTTTATCTTCTTATAGCTCCTCCAATCCATGTAATGTGTTGTTCAAATTTATCTAATATATGTGGATCTAAGCTATCCTTTTTAAGGACTGATAATGTTTCTATGAAGATTCTATAATTTTTGTCCCATATCGATGAACATTTAAGTCATATTACCTTGATTTTATAAAGGATGCATTTTGGTGAATTTCCATGTTCACACCTGTCAATTCAGGATTGTTAGGTCTGTAGGGGATGCATCTAATTTTTATTGTAACAATGTGCTATTTGAACCTGTGAGATTGTTATCCTGTTGACGAACTAGAGATGAGCCTCCAGTGCTAACTGATATAAATTTGCATGAGCTTGTAAGGTTTGTCCCCATAGAGTGCTGTTGAGCAAAGGTGTTCCATTAGAATATAATTGTAGTTTACAAGTTTTTGCCCATAAGAACTCCTGCAAATCTGAGCATTCATCCTTCAGTATGCGAGAGAGGGGCTCTTGAGATGGCTAAGCAGGTAAAGGAACTGGCTGCCAATTTGATAACCCGAGTTCAATCCCCAGTACTCACATAGTAGAAGTGTAGAAGTGGCTGCAACGAGTTTTACTCGGTCCTGTATACATGCCTCACTGTGTCATATGCCCCCAAGTCCATCATCAACCCCATCCCCATTAAATAAATAAATATTAGATCATGCAGTGAAACATTGTCTCTGAAACAAAAACGTTTGAGGGGAATGTTGGTTGTGAGTGGTTTGTTGAGTTTTGTTTTGTTTTAATATATTAGGCCTGGGTCATATGAGATGGCACACAGGGTGTCAGGGAATGAGGCCTGTCTCTCAAGGCATCTGATACCCCATCCCAACCTTCTCAGTATCTAAGAGTTTTTACTAAGTGTAATTTCTAGCATGCTTCTTGAGGATGCAATGGGAACACTGTAATGGGAATGGAATCATCCAGTGGATGATAAATGCCTCATTCAGCCCCTGCCCCTAGTCGGTCATCAGTAGTACACTCTTGAAAATGCTATCACTATAAATAACCATTCAATATCCTTAAGACACTGGTTAGATTCATTAAATCCCATCAAGTTTGACGTCTGTTCCATAAGGAAAAATCAGTTGGGTGGCCTCTAAGATTCTTTGTGTATTTTATTCATTTTGATAAATGAGTTAAAAAAAAAAGCAACTCAAGTTCATTCATTGTTTTGTATTCCTGTCACCAATCATAGCATGGTGGCACATGCCTTTAATCTCAGGAGGCAGACACTAATCTCTATGAGTTCATGGCCACACTGATCTTCATAGTAAATTCCAGGACAGACAGGACAACATGGAGAGACTTTGTCGTACAACAGGCAGACAGATCCTTCCCTCCCTCCCTGCCTCCCTCCCTCCCTGCCTCCCTCCCTCCCTCCCTCCCTCCCTCCCTCCCTCCCTCCTTCCCTATCACCCTCTCTTGGTTAGTTTGATGATGCCAGCAGAGTTATGTTCTTTCCAGTCACAGCCTACAAACAGCCAAAGAGTGACAATCCTTTCTTTCTATTTTCTGTGATATGTGATATATGTGTGATATACATATATCATATATATTGTACATATATACATATTTGAAATTAAAATATAATCATATTTCCCACTTTTCTCTTCCTCACTCCAACCCTTCACATGAACCACCACCCTTACTCTTTCTCATGTTCATGGCCTGTATTTCTTGAATTGTGGTTATATGTAGATGTATTTGTTCCTTAATATATAAGTACAATCTAATCAGTTTATATACTGCATCTTATGCTTTTTAAGAGATAGTCTCCTGTAGCCCAGGGTGGCTTCCAGCTCACTCTAAGGCAGCTAAGGATGGTCTTGAACTCCTGACTATGTTGCTTTCGCCTCCCATATGTTTAGATGGCAGGCCTGTAAATGTAGGCACACACTACCATGCCAGGCAAGGAAAGACAATTGGCATGGATATGGGCATAGTGTGGCACACATCTGGTTCCAGCTACTTGGAAAGCAGAGGTAGGAGGAACTGTTGAGCCCAGGAGATTGAGAACAGCTGGAGTAACATAGTGAGACCTTATATAGAAAATACAGGAATCCCAAACTTAGGAGAAGCTGGACTAGAGATGTCTTCTTCACCTAGGGACATAGATAGCCCGTAAAGGTCTGCACTTCCTCTATCTGTTCACGCATCCTCTGTCAGGATGACCATATTTTACGGCTCTCTCTCATCGGTTTTGCTTGTTCTGTAACCATTATCGTCTGTGACAGCAGTTACACCATTCTCATTTATGTGTGTTAATATGCTGAACATTTTACATACATTAATTTGCTCATTCATTAACTGATAAATATTTATCGAATGTGAATTACACGCTAAGTACAATTTCAAGTACTGAAACTACAGCAATAAACACAATGAAGTTTCTGGCCTCGTGAAGAGCCCAGACAAGACGTTGATAAATATTTGATGTCATATTTTATTTGATGCAAATCAGTGTGGAGAAAAATCAAGTGGCTAGGGTGGAATGAGGCTGTAGTTGCATAGGCTGTCCCTCCCGACAACAGGCATTCCAGTAGTGGTTGAACTGATGTGTCATGGGTTTTACCCTTGTCTGTGCACTATTTGCATATCTGTGCATCCATTGCTGTGAGATAGGCATCCCTATCTCTACATTTTAGTAAAGTGATACTTAGGTTTATAGTGACGTTTTAACAGTAACAAGGAACAGGAATTCCATGGAATACTAACTAATCTGAAAAAGAGCTGATTATTCTAACTGGGCAGGAATCTTGGAAAGAGAGATAACAATGATTCTTGTTAGGCAATTTCATGATATGTTGGCCAGTATCTCTCATTTTATAAGCCTTTTCCTCGTGACTTCATGGAGGCTACCACAGATCCAGGTAATTCACATTCATTCCCTTCAAGAGCAAGCTAAAAGACTGACCTGCCTTTTGACTCTTTTGCCAAGAAAAAGAGACTCAGCAGTATGACATGGAAGCATTAGTGTCCTCTGACCTCTTGAGAAAATGATGTTTATAATTATCTGCATAAGAATATATGGAGAGAGGAATGTGAAAATGAGCATTGGGTTCATGTCTGTTGGGAAGGGAAGCCATACTGAACATAACATTTCTGACTTCGCCAAATCTGTCTGATAGCAGTAGTATGCTTATTTCATCTCTGTTTATCTGATTCATTAAGAAGTGAGAAGGAAAACTAAAGCCAGAATGTAAAATAAATAAGAAATTTTAGCTATAAAGAAAGAATTGTCTTACTTCTTTGACTCTCCGAAGATATAGAAAACATGATTGAAATCCATGACAACTTCTACTTAAACACTAACACAGAGCAGACAGTGTGGTTCAGCAAAGTGTTTGGATGCTACATGGCTGATATTGGTTATAACACTGCTCTCTGAAGTCTAATTTCCAGCCCCTGGGATTCGGTTCAACTTTTCCTAATTAGTCCATGCTTTCATAAGGTCGTCTGATGATTGACACATAGTTTGCAGCAAATGCAGTGATCTTGACTCTGTTTGTAGATGCAAGTAAGATATGAGGTTCCGGTAAAAACTACTGGAGTCAATCACTCATTTTGGTTGCCACATTGTTTGTGAGGCTTCTGAAGTCACAGAAAACTGCACCTTCTACCGTTCTTTTCATTCACATTGGTTTCCTCCTTACTGACTCAATTCCCTTTGCACAGCTGTCCTGGCAAGTAGGGCAGAAGTCACGGGCTGTTTATCTTTTTTTTGCTCTTGTTTTGTTTATTTGTTTGTTTTATTTTTGCTTTATTTATTATTATTATTAGTATTAAAAATTTCCACCTCCTCCCCTTCCCCCTCCCCTCCCCTCCCCCTCCCTCTCCAGTCCAAAGAGCAGTCAGGGTTCCTTGCCCTGTGGGAAGTCCAAGGTCCTCCCCTCTCCATCCAGGTCTAGGAAGGTGAGCATCCAAACAGACTAGGCTTCCACAAGGCCAGTCCACAGGCTATATATCTTACGAACAAGTTTCATCTATAACACGATGCCTAGTAAAGCCTAAATGGCTTAAAATGTGAAAGGAAGCAATTTTCCCTAATTATAAGTTTCTCAGCCTAACTAGTTAAACACATACAAATACATATCAAAACACAGAAATATGTGCACACATGCATATACACATATGAACGCATGCAGGCATTGACTTACACACACATTCACAAACAACTGTATGTGCATACACATGTGGTCACACACATAGGCACACACACACACACACATACCCAGCTAATATGATTCAGTTACTCCCATTGAAACAATCTGCCTACATTTCCTCTATAGAAACTGAATAGCCATCATTCAGAAATCAAATGACTCTTCCTTGCACCTGGATTCATTCATTTTCTCAAGCACAGGCCACCGTTTTCGAAAGTAAAATGGTGATATGATCAATTCTTTTGAAACTGTCTTCAGCCTATTTTCTTTTTAAAGATTTTTGTGTGTGTGTGTGTGTGTGTACATGTGTGTGCATGCACGTGTGCATGCACTGTGGGTATGTGTACACGAGTGAAAAAACCCAAGAAGACTTGGAAAGAACATTGGTATCTCTAGAGCTAGAACTAGGTGGTGTGAGTCATCTGACGAGGCTGCTGGGAACTGAACTCTGCACAAGCAATATGTGCTTGTAAGTACTGAGCCATCTGTCAGCCCCTGGCTTTGTCTAATTGAAGGAAAAATAATGCCTATTCATTATCAAAGACCGAAATCACGCAGAAGTGGTTACATGACACAGTGACATCTTTCATCAATCACAATTCCAGAAGATGGCCACCATTCGAAGGCTAACTTTTATATTCTCAGGCACTTTTTAGTACTGAAATTGGCAATGATTTTGCAATAATAGCCATAATTGTCCTTACTAATTGGTATGATAAAGCTTTATAATTACTCCTGCCTAATATGTTATGAACAGTTCCATACTACCATACCTGCAATGCTCAATTATATGCACATGCACAAAGGTACACACACAGTATTTTGGATACCACATAGTATTTTATTTGAGAATTAATTATGACTTGTCGGTTTCTTAATAATGGCCATTTGCTTTCCCTCAAATGTTTGATGTGGTGGGTGTTCATAACGAAGCCTAAGTATCTTTAAACAGATGTTCAGTATTTACACAGGCAAAAGTTGCACTGATTAGTCTGAAGGTGGGCACATTTAAACATTTATTAACAGTCTTGGAGAGAGACTGTGTCCCTGCATTTTCACAGACACTCTGTTACATGCTTTCAATCCTTGCTAAGCTGTTTTAATTTGTCTTGACTTACCAGTGACTGGAATATTCTTCACACTTGATAATTGATCATAATATCTTTGATCACTTGTACTTGAAAATGTATTTGTTTGGGGCCTAGAGAGATGGCTCGCAGGTAAGAGCAGCTGTTACAGCTGACGAAAATCTGCTTTTGCTGTCCAGCACCTATTAACAGAGACCAGAAAAAGGTATCATATCCTTTGGATCTGTATTATGGATAGCTGTGAACTACCATGTGTGCACTGGGACTGAACCTGTGTGCTCTACAAAAGTAGCAAGTGCTCTTAACAACTGAGCCATCTTTCCAGCCCTGCATTTAAGATCTGCACCTATTTTTCAGTTAGGTTTTTTTGCATATGCTGAGAATTTCTGTATTACAGACAGCAGCTCTATTTGTGTCAAAAATGTTGTTCATTGTTTTGCTCTGACTTTGTTCTTTATCTTCATTGTGGTTACAAAAATTTTCACACAAATTTTAAAAATTATGTAGCAAAATGGGGCAATCATTTTCCTTTTAAGTTTTTTTGTCGTTACTGCAATAAATAGTCAACTCCAAACCACCCTGGTTCTGTGATATTTCTGAGTGGAGCCTGGGCAATGTGGGAGCTGGACGAATTTGAATAATTATCATCCCGTGATGATATTTACCCACAGCCATTTGCTGTGTATTTCAAATAAGGATTTAATAACTGGTAGCATATTTGCACAGACTTTCTCATTTTCTAACCACTTAAAATTAGTTCTCAAAGATGAATGACTCATTTTTTAATATAGTCCCTTTGAGTTTGGCTCTACACTGGGAATGCATTTTAAGGTGAATCAGGGACTCAGCCCATCTTGCAGAGGTGTGAACTACTTAATACGTTCTGCACTTGTGTAGATTGCAAAAATATTCCCTCTAGTGAGAGAATCTTTCCAATGACAATGAGTTTTCTGAAGGGTGGAATGGGGATAGAAACTGTCCGATCGGTATGTAAACTACAAGCCTTTCTCTTTGGCCTTCCAGGTGAACCAGCAGGTGAGGCAATGGGCATGCAGCAAGTCAGCAAGTAAAACTTACAGGGGACATGTTCATGTCTTCCACCACCATGACCATGTGCTTTGAAATCCTGGCATTGAATTCCAACTTTTCCACTTTACAATTTCATGGGGGATGATTATTTACCCTCTCAGAAACCCAGGCCTTTTTTCCCCAAAAATGACAGTGTCACTTATTTTGCCATTCCTGATAAGCATTACACTGTTGATTGTAAAATCCTGAGAGATCTATTGCACCTACAGTACTCTGGGGCCTCAGGTGCCGGCACTATTTAAAAAGCATAGCAGATGAAGGCAAAGGAAGTGAAAAAAAAAAAAAAACAGTAAAACCGCCATTAATTTGGCATTTTCCAAGAAAGTTCTCTCTGACAGTCACTTCAGGCTGTCTGATAAAGTAGCCCAACTTTTCATTTTTATTTTGCTTTTTACATCTCAATCTTTCGTGACTTAAAACTGATGACATCCGAATATTTTTCAAGCAGTTACTACATATTTATGAAGAACAGTTAATCTGTGGGAAAGGAGAGAGAGGAGGAACATCATAAAATTTTAGAGGTGGGTGACTTTGGCTCACACATACTTGAAGAAACGAGACCTAAGCAGGTTACATGACTTGCTCAGCATCAGATATTAGTCATGATGATAAAAATAGTAAATACTGCAAAAATAATAACACAGCATGATCTCTTGGGAAAATTTATCTAAATATGAAGAACAGAACACTTTATGGTTTCTTCACCTACTCTTTCTTCAGAATATCATGGATGTATTAGCATGCCCTACATTGTAACAAAAAATGTGAGGTAACTACAATAGGAAAAGCTCATTTGGGCTCATAGTCTCTGAAGTTTAATACAATGATAACTTGGCTCTATTGTTCTATTATTGTCGGAGAGCAAAACTGCTCATAATATTGTTGGAGGGAAGTTGCTTGTTGGTTTATGGCCACCCAGCTAGCTTAGATCCGAAATAATCACACAGGAACTGTATTAATTAAATCACTGCTTGGCCCATTAGTTTTAGCTTTTTATTGGCTAACTCTTATATTAATTTAACCCATTTATATTAATCTGTATAATCTGTATAATCTATAATATTATATTGCCATGTGGCTCTGACTTCCCAGCTAAAGTTCCCAGCATCTGTCTCTGGTGGCCCCATCACTTCTCTCTAATTCAGCCCTTCTTTCTCCCAGCATACAGCCTAGCTTTCCCTACCTAGTTCTGTTCTTCCCTGCCATAGGCTCAAAGCAATTCTTTATTCATTGACCAATAAAAGCAGCACACAGACAGAAGGACCTCCCACACCAGAATATGGCAGACAGGAAACAATGAGTGAGACTGTAGCCAAGGATGAGAGAATGAGATATACCCTCCAAGTAAACACTACTAATGATGACCTATCCCTAATGAGGTTCTTCTCCTATAGGTTCCTCCCCTCCATATAGTCCACACAGTGGATTAATCCACTGATGAAATCAGAGCCAATGACATCCCCTAAATTTGATCTCCAAACATTGCTTCATTGGGTACCTAGTCTTCAATACATGAATCTTTGGCAGACATTCCCAACCGTTGCCATAAACATTGGCTATCCAGGTGGACAGGAAGGCTATCCCTCTAGCAACAAAATATCCTGCAGCATCCAAGACATAGAGAGGTACAGTACCCACTGGGAACCCAGAAACTGTGACTATGCAGGCAGCTTGGCAGTCTGCAAGTTGCCTGCTGAACACAGATGGGAGATGATCAACTGTTGGGAACTTTAGTGTGGTCTACAGCGAGCACTGCTTAAACACCTTCTTGCCTGGTTCCCACAGGTATAGGGTTAGTGCAACTATAATGGAATAACCCAAGGGAGATGGAAGGACCTGGAAGTTGTCTTATCTCTTCTTAGCATGAGCCTTTGCTGTCCATCTAGTTGCTCTATCTTCGACCTATCTTACTTCCCATCTTCCTTGTAATAGCCCCATCTCTTCTTGTTCACTTAGTATTAGACATCTGTTTGAGAACAAAGGGAGAAATCTTAAACTTAATCCCTTCTCACACAGATCTATTTGTTCTGCCCAGGCTATCTTCACTTGCATTCTTTGAGCAGGAATTTGCCTCTTCCTTAGGTCCCTGTCATTTTTGCCATGGCTTGTTTCCTGGGAGCAAATGACTGCTGAAGTGGAAGGTGTCGGATGGATGGAAAAGGGCCAAGGGTATGCCTAAGAACACAAGCACATTTTAGTGCATGTTAAAACAATATTATTCTGCCCTCATCAATGTCAATGTCAACATCAAGAGCATCATTGCTGTCTACAACATCACCATGATCAAGCCAGGACAGTTACTGAAAGTGTTTTGAAAAGTACAGGAAAAAGCTGAAGCACCTTGTTCCCAATAAAGGAAACCTTCAACAGTGCAAAGCATATGCTCTGTAGTGAGTTATGATTCTACCCATAATATCAATAGTGCTAGATCTGAGAAGCCCTGGACTAACATGAGACACTGGTAGACTACACAGAATTGTGTTCTGGATGCATGTTGAGTTTTTTTCAAATGCGTTTGCAATATACAAATAAATATCTGATATTTATTCATTAAACACTTTATGAATTAGATTCTAACAATAGATTCTCAATTGTTAAAGTTATCCTTTCTCACAGTATGATACCATTTATAAGAAAAATTTAAGCACACAGACCAATATTACATATTATTTTAAAATTTACAAGTATAATGGAAGTATGAAGAAACAAGCTGTAGGAAAAACACATTGGCACTAATTTTAAAAGATTGGAAGAGTTTGAAAACAATGAGGAGGTCTCTTTAACAGAATCTTACCTCATTTTCTATGTTTAAAAAAAAAATAAAAAAATAAAAAAAATAAAAATAATCTAGAGGCACAAATATAAGCATTTATTCAATCCAGGAAAGGGTAAGGGGTTATAGATTACATTCTCTACAATAATTTTTGAAAATTGAAATATCTCATAATCAGAAAGAGAAATAGGAAACACAAATAAGGATAAAATTATATAAGTGACTATTAAATGGAAATTAATTACCAGGTCTAAAGTTAAAAGTTAGCTATGAATCTCCTCAGAGCCCAAGATATTGACACTCAGATAATGGATTTGAAAATTCTTTTTCTCTTAAGTACAATTTCCAAACATCCAAACATCTCTGAAAAACAGGAAGTGCATTATATTCTGTGTTCAGGGAATGGGCAAGGAAGGATACTACAAATGCATCCTCTCCTGGGTAGACCTAAGGTGACATGATGTGTGCATGCTGCCATCAGAGATTTTCAGAGGAAGGGGAGTCTTTTATACCCTTTCTTCTCTAATTTGGGCAGGACAGACCTGTGATAGAATGGGGAGGATGGATGTTAGTAGCATCCTCCTGAATATTAACCTTCATCAGGCCATGAAAGAAGACAGAGACAGAGACCAACATTGGAGAACTGGAAAGAAGTCTCACGATCCAAAGGAGGAGCAGAAGGAAAGAAAGCACAAGCAAGGAACTCAGGACCGCGAGGGGTGCACCCACATACTGAGGCAACGGGGATGTTCTATCGGGAACTCACCAAGGCCAGCTGGCCGGGGTCTGAAAAAGCATGGGACAAAACCGGACTCGCTGAACATAGCAGACAATGAGGACTACTGAGAAATGAAGAACAATGGCAATGGGTTTTTGATCCTATTGCACGTAATGGCTTTGTGGGAGCCTAGGTAGTTTGGATGCTCACCTTAATAGACCTGGATGGAGGTGGGTGGTCCTTGGACCTCCCACAAAGCAGGGAAACCTGCTTGCTCTTTGGGCTGAGGAGGGAGGAAGACTTGATTGGGGGGGGGGAATGGGAGGTGGTGGCGGGGAAGAGGCAGAAATCTTTAATAAATAAATTAATTAATTAATAAAAAAAAGAGAGAAACAAAATTACGAGGACCATGCTATTCAACCACAGAACCCATTTCAGATTGAGGTCAGCACACCACAAGCTCATGGCAGGTATAGCTCCCATATCAGCAGCTGAAAATTACCCACTCATCATCCACATCACACAACAGGGATGACTTTGTATTCTTCATGTTGTCCAGGAAGACACTGAGGCACACAGGAGAGCGCATGCCTCTTGCAGCATGTCTGTTTCATGTCACTTGTTCTTCCTCCTCCCCAGCTGAGCATTCATGATCAGATATGACCGTGTCTCTCTTTACACCTTTTGATCCTAATCCCCCTAAGTCCTTGGTCTGCCCATTCTGCTCTCCTACCACCCATGCCCTTTTCTCTTGGATTCTGAAATGGAGATTAGCATGTAGGACTTTGATTTTAAGCTTCACAGTTGAAATCAGTGTTTGTCTGCAGGACAGGAGAGAATTTTTAAACTGTGGGAGTAGCCTGTAGGAAAGGTTGTGGGCCATTGTCTTCATAAATGATTAATGTAGGAGGACTCAATCCACTGTGGGTAGTGTCATCCCTGGCCAGGTGTCCTGAGATGTAAAAGAAAGCAAGCTGAGCAAGACAGGAGAAGCAGGAAAATGATCAGTGTTCTTCCATAGCCTTTGCTTCAGTTCCTGCCTCCAGGTTCCTACCCTGACTGCCCTTCCTTGTGGACTGTAAATTGTAAGCTGAAAACAAACCCTTTGCTCCCCAGGTTGCTTGTAATAGAAACCTAGCTAGACTAGGATCCACCCCCCCTTCTGGACTCCAAGGGTACTGCACACATATGCATGCATACTTAAAAATTAGAAGTTTCTTTTGTAAACAACCAGCACTTGCTAATTTATATGCAGAGTTTGTATTCTGACTATACAGAATACAAACTCTGATGTTGTTAAGACTGTTGCTTCCCAATCTTTATTGTAAATACGAGTCAGATTGTGCTTGTTAAAATATGGTTTGCAGAGCGTCTCCACAAGTTCTGAGGTCTCTAGTGTTGAGTCAGGCCTCAAGAATCACAAAACACCTTGGCTGGAAATTGGAGCTCCAGTAGAGAAAACAGAAGGACTGAACATTTGCAAATTCCTTGGTGATTACACTCTGTTTGTATAAATGAAAGCATGGGTCATGGTGGAAAACTCAGCGGCTGTAGTAACTGCGGCAAGCCGTTCCCAATGGGATACCTTTAGTCAGTAAAAGTAGTACAGTGGATCTGTGCAGGAAAATGTGTTAACTAATCTGAAGGATCTGGTAGCTATGGCTTTTAGCTTATGCCTGATACAGATTAATGCTGATTTAGTTTCCTGTGTTCAAATGAGCCCCCAGCAGACGTAAATACCAACCCTGGCCTCTCGTGCCAGTTCCTTCTTAATTAAACTCTAAAACGATAGGAATGGTGAGTCCTCAACCCTATAAATATGGACATTTTATGCTGTGGTTCCAAAATTAATTTTTAGAAACGTAACTGTTTCTTCAGGGAGAATGTAGTTAAGTGAAAAAAAAATAAAAAATAAAAAGAAGTAAGGAGGAAAATTGCAGGGCTACAAAGCTGTCCTTGTATTTACAGCAAAAATGTCCCTGCTTAAAGACCTGGTTAAAGCACTGGTCTCTCTGATGCCCAATTAGATCATAAAGCTGGCCCCGTCCCTCTTTCATCAGCGTGTAGCCGTGTCTCCTTGGGGACCCGTGTTTTCTTAGTCATGCAGTGCTTCACAGCCGGACTGAAAACGCTGCCACATTATTTTTGAACGCAACAAACTTGTGCTTTCCAGCTCTCCCAGGATTCTCACTCCCCTGCCTGAACAGATTGACGCAACAACAGATGGCCCACGTTGAATCACCGCAGCTACCTTGGATATTAAGGATTAAACTCTTTGGAAGAACACCTCATACCTTCAGTTTTGTTGAGGGATGTTTGGAAGAATATGACTCTGGAGCTCTCTCGCAAATCTCAAAGCTTCTTCAGAGAACACGATGCTTGGCACACAGTGGTATTCAGCTGGTGCCCAAGGGATAAGATGAAATCACTGGAAGCAACCACGTGGGTACTTCCCTAGTTCTTGGTTGGCAGGCTATTCTGTGTCTCCTGGACACAGACTTTGAGATGGAAATTAGCACACATGACTTTGATTAAGAGGGGCTGTTGAAATCATTGCTTGTAGGGAGGACAGAAAAAAAATTTGAACTGGAGACGTGGTAGGCCTGTGATACAGTCCTGTAGGCCACCAGGTATCTATTTCCAGAGCCCCAAGAGGTTATGCTGCCCCCCAGCACACAGCAGGGATGAGTGTGCAATCTTCTAGCTGTAACTAGGTCTATCCTAGGACCATTTATTGTAAATTTCAGCATACCCTGCCAAGCCAGGCTGTTTCTGTTTGAGGTGAGAAAACTGGACTATTCTGCTTCTGCTTTTATTAATCACTGAGTGTAGACAGGCCTGCATGCCTGCATGGGAAATTTTAAAACAGGGTCAAAAGATGAAGACTTTGCAATTTTGCTATGGGAGAAGGTATGGGTAACACCTATGTGCTGTTCTGGCTATAGGCAACTCCCTGGTCTGGTGCAGATTTCGGTGTTTCATGGAATGTTCACATAACCCTAAAATGTTTATGTTGAAATGCTGATCCCCAAGGTGATGATGCTGTTAGGAATGGGGGGTCTCTTGGCATCATTAGGTGATCCCGTTGGAGCCCTTACGAATTGACTCCGTGCCTCCTCAACAGAGTGGCACCATAGAACCAATCCTCTTAGAAAAGGTGTAGGTGAGCCAGCCCTGAAGTTGTGAGATTGGAGAGCAGCCCTGCTTCTCATCTGTCTTGTGGCATACTGGGCAGGGCAAAGATGCCCTCCCCACCCGACTCATCAATGTCTGGGGCAGGTGAGAGAGATGACCCTGTGGTCATAAGAGTAGGAGGACTATTCCTGACCCCCTATCAGCTGCAACACTCAGGAAAGCAATTCCCAGACCTCACCAGGACAGCACCATAGAGAAAACCCTGTTAGCACAGAGGTGGGTGAGCCAGCACTAAAGTTGTGAACATGGGAGAGCTGCCCCATTTCTCATCTGTCTTGTGGTGGCGTGGGTGGCGGGGGGCGAGCCCTTTCTCCTATCCACCAATGCCTGGGATAGGTGGGAGAGCTGGTCCTGAGATCATAAGAGTGGGAGAACTATCTCTGAGCCCCACCAGCTGCAAAACTCAGAGAACAGGCCCTGTATCCGCCAGGGCAGCACAACAGACCCAAGCCTGTGCAGAGGTGTGGGTGCGTCACCCCAGAAATCATGAGCATAAGCCAGTTGTCCCCATTTCCCATCTGGCAGACAACCCTGCAGCTGTCCAGGCCCATACCCAGGGTTATGAGTTGGCCTGCCCCCAAATCCACCCCATCTATGATCTGCTGGAGCACATGAAGGGACCTGACCCAGAGACCCAAAGCTGCAGGATCTCCACAACACAGGGCAGGGCAGGGCAGGGCAGGATATTTTGGAAGAGTCCTCATGGGGGCACAGCATTGTAAATGTAGTGTAGACCAGGGGCCTGAAACTACACCAATGACTCTTTGCAATGAACACTTGCAAATAGAGGTGCATGGACCAAGGAATATACAGTGTGACTTGTTAGGTACACTGCAGTTTCCATGATGGCATTTTTTAACCACCCCCCACCTTTTTAAAATGTTTCTTCATTTTTTTTATTTGAATTTTGTTTCATTTGGCAGGGGTGTGCAGGAGCAGGGGGTGGATGCAAAAGTGAAGGGAATAAATGGGAACAAGATACATGATATGAAAAACACAATAGATTAACAAAAATTGGCTCAGAGCCTTTTTAAGATGATAGGTCTCTGTGCTATAGGAAAATACACGAAGTTAGCCAGCTGCAAGCCAGTGTGCTTCATTAGGAGCCATTCCTGTTCTGTTCTTGGTCATACCCTTTAACTTTTTATCAACATAATGCTTTTATCAATTCTTTGGGAATTTCACATCATGTACCCTGATCAAACTCACTTCCCATTCCTTCTATGTCCACCCCACCCTATGACCTTCCCCCCACCACAAAATATAGAAAAATGAAGAAAACAGCCAAATTGTGTTATCTATATACTCTGTAAAGCATGGTGAAACTCTCAGTGGTCTACCATTTAAGTAGGGCTGAATCCTTCCCCTCCTGCATCTTGCAAAAAGCCATCAGTTGTGGAGAGATATACTTCAGCATCCTTATCACATCCTTACCTCTATTATAAAAGTCATATGAAATATTAATGTATGGTAGACAGATGAGAACATGTTCTTGTTAAGAAAATGGCAAAAAGAAGACAATATTTTTCAGAAGATATTGGTCCCATATGCTAGGTGTGCTGAGGAATAGATTGTTTCTAAGCTGAAATGAATTGACAGCTGCATGGGCCCAGGAGTAAAGATGGGACCATATGAGATGCGGGTAATCCGATTTACAAACTTCCGAGTAGCATGGCAAGCAAACTCCAGCTGTGTCTGCATCTTTTATCTCTTTCCTTAGTAGTCTTTGTGGCTCATGACAGAGGTGGCAACAGAAAGAGGTGTCATGCCTGACCCAGGAGATGAAGTAAAGGAGTTCTTGTGGAGAACTCTAGCCCACTGGAGAAGCTCTGGAAAGGATGACTTACATATGAGTAAGGGGTCTAGGAAGAGCGATGACGAGAACATGGGGCACAGAGGGATATGGCTTAGCAAGGGCTCATCATCATCTGGGGACGTGGAACAAATTCTAAGACATAGGATTGTGTCTAGATAAATCCACTGGTGCATCTGAGTTCAGACACCCTTTCTTATAATAATTAGACCAAAAGTCAACTTTTTCCAGAACCTATTACATGGCATAGTTAAGGAAGGAGGGTCCCCATGGGCTGGATTTATGAACCATGGTAGTCCTAGTTTTCCTTGGTATTTATGTATATGGATGACTTTTGCAGTAACTACTTATTGCACACGTTTTTATTAATGTTTGGAGGAAAGTTTTGGTGGCCCCACATTCATGTGTTTACTCTGTGGTCATCCTTTACTATCTAGCCTACTAGTCCTCAACGTCATCTGTAGTCTGCCCCATTTTCCTCCCAGGCCTTCTTTCACCAGTCTGGTAAATTACCCCAGCCTGTTTCTTCCCCATGCTCATTTCCTCACATTGGAAATAATCCTGCACCATATCTGACTGTTTCCTGCCCATTTATGTTCCTCCCTGGCTTGTCTTTACTTTTGGAATTCCCTTGTGACTTACGTGTGTGATATACCACGGAGTCTCTGTCACTATCTATCATGTGTCTCCCATATACATATATCACATATTCTTTAATACTATTTTTTCTTCTCTGTGTACTGCTCCATAGATGACAAGGGCAGGTTTTACTTCATTTGTAGCCTCCTCAGTACTTGGTACAAGGTATGGGCTATTCTAAGTCAATACCATCAGGCAGGAAAGAAGGAAGGAAAAAGGAACTATGATGGTTAGGAATGAATGTTAATTTGACAGGATCTAGAATCACTAGGAAATGAGCCTCCAGGAGCAGGAGAGCTTGCTTACATTAGTCTCTAGGAATACCTATGAGGGATTCTCTTTCTTTAAAAATATTTTGAGATTCACTTTTGATTTTTATTTATGTGTATGTATATGTTGGGGTGTGCACTTATCTGTCAGTACCCACAGAGGTCAGAAGAGGCTGTCAGATCTCCTGGATCTGAAGTGATAGGTAGTTGTGAGCCACCAAATATAGGTGCTAGGAACTGAACTCTGGTCCTCTGCAAGAACAGCAAGTGCTCTTAACCACTGTGCCATCTCTCCAGCATCTATAGAGAGATATCTTTATCAGGTTCATTAAAGTGGCAAAACCCAAAAGGAAAAGAGCACCACTCACTCCCTTGGTTTGAGTCCTGGACAGTGTAGAAAGGAGAAAGATGGATGAGTTGTGTCATTTGCTGTTTTCCTGAATACAGATGCAATATGACCAGCTGCCTACAGCTCCTGCAGCTGTAACTCCCTCTGAATTTCAAACTACATCCTATCAATGTGAGTCAGAAAAAAGCATTTCTCCTTTAAGTTGCCTTTTTCAGCTATGTTCTGGAATTCCCCTCTGTACACTATGAATATGTTTTATTACCACTAGTTAATAAAGAAGATGCTTTGTCCTGTGGCAAGGCATAATAGAATTAGGCAGAAAACTAAACTGAATGCAGGGAGAAAGAAGATAGAATCAAAGAGATGCCACGTAGCTGCCAAAGGAGATTGATACCAGAACCTTACTGGTAGGCCACAAACTCATGGCTATATATAGATGAATAAAAATGGGTTAATTTAAGATGTAAGAGTTAGTTAATAAGAAACCTGAACTAATAGGCCAAACAGTATTGTAATTCATATAGTTTCTATGTGATTATTTGGGTCTAGGTGGCTGGGAATGAAACAGCAATCTCCGTATATACAGGTATTTTGTTAAAGTACCATGGAGGTACAGGAACTATAGTATTTGGAGTTCCCAAGAACAACTTTCTTTGTGGGTTCTCTTCCTTTCATTCTTCATCCCCAAAGTGTTGACTTGGCTTTGAGTCTTTTCCCTCTTGTCCCTCTTGCTTATTTGTTCTCATGACACCTTCTTCAAGGCACCTCTCAAAGTGTGCAATGTCTTTGGTTTGTGTTTTAAATATTGCATTTCTATGTCCCTACAGCCAGACTGCTGTGCTTTCTTGGTTTTCCCAGGGTGAACTTTGTACCTAATAGCTGTTCATTCGCATCAACATTTGAATGGATGAGTGAGTGAATGAATGAATGAATAAATAAAAATAAAGCAGTAGACAAATGGTTTCGTGCATTGGTAAGTTCATCAGCGACTAGAAATTGGAACGGGAATCAGTTGGTAATGTGCTTTACCACACTAGTGTTAAGACCTGTGTTTGGATCCCCAGAGCCAACATAGAAGTTGGGAAAGGTAGTGTGCATCTTTAATCCCAGCATCCCTAAAGTGAGACATGATGTATACATAGACAGGAGAGTCTATGACTAGTGCAGGCAGCTAGCCTGGTGTACACAGTAGTAGACAAAAATATGGAGACTGTCTTAAACAAAACGGAAGGTAAAACTGATGCCTGAGGTTATCCTCTGGCCTCTTCCACTTGCTCAGTGTAGCATGTGCCTCTCTCTTTCTCTCCTCCCCCCCCCTCACACACACACACACACACACACTTAAAAGTTCTGATAATTCCCATTTGATGGTAGAATAGTGTGTTGAATTCTTCTTGATAATGAACTCAACATAGGTCCATTTTGATACTGAGAACACTCCCAATCCAAAAGACTTTTTTTGCACTGTTGGGCCACTAGGATTTAGTATTCCCAGTGGCCAGACCTGCACACTGCCCCTTGCTGCCCTTTCTGTCGCCGTATCTCTTTATCCCTCTCCAGGTTACAGTTTGGTTCCAAGTGTGTCTGCTCTGCCATTTCACGTGCAATTAATGTTACCCATGATAAGAATTTCTTTGACAGGCTTTCTAGTCAGTGGATTTTCTAGTCAGTGGGGAGAGCTAATTACCACATGCCTGCACTCTCTGGGCTTCCCTGGGAGGCCTCAGTTATGATACTGCCGAGGAATGACTGGGTTGTAGCAGCTTTCTGGGATTGAGGCATTTTGAAATTCTAATAGTTCCTATCTCCAATGTGTTTCAATTGCAGCAATTGAAGCCGTGCTCTGGAATAGAGGGAATGTGACTGAGGCTTGCTGTCTCTTTTCTGCCTTGGACAGAAAGTCCCCAGGGTAGACAAATAGCTCATCTAGAAATCATTCTTAGACAGGCTTCAGCCCATTTTCCCTTTATTCTTATTAGTAAGAGAAAGAAAATTGGATGATGAACAATTCTGAGATGTTACTGCACCTGTTTAAACACCTAATTTTTCTGTGTTTCAGTAACTCAGGCTCTCAAGTTCAAATTGGGGATATGCACTGGCAAGAGCGACACTGTGATAATACCCTTGTTCCTGGGTATGCATTGGAAACTTGACCCATGGTTTTTCATGGACCCAAGTCCACTCCCTTCTATACAATAGCACAGTATCTGTATATAATATGTGTACTTCCACTCATGTAACCATGGGTTACCCCAGATGACCCTGAATGTCTAGGCTAACATTGATTATGTAAAAATTGTTGCTATGCTGCACAGTCTAGACAATAAGAGGGGGAAAACAATCCTGTATACAAGCTTCATACAGACATATTTTCTAAAGCTTTATGTCCATAGGTCTGAGAGACTGACAGAACCTACAGATGTGCCACACATGGTGCTATTTAAGTTTTGTGTTATATGAAAAACTATATTAAGTTTTTCTGTTGTGATTTTTAAAAGATTACCAGAAGTAGCTTAGAGAGAAAGAGGTTTTCTTGTTAGGTTTATGATTCTGTAGAGAGAAGAGTTCACTCTGGTAAAAAAAAAAAAAAAAAGCATGAAAGCAAGCATCAGGTGTGGCTTTGGAGACAGAGAGCTCAGAGCTGATAGATTCAAATGCGAGAACAAAGCTGAGTCAACCGGAAGTGGGCAAGACTGTAAGTGCCCAGTTTGTCCACCATATCATGCTTCCTCCACCGAGGCTACATATACCTCCTAAACCTCCCCAAATAGTGCCATCAACTTGGGATCAAGTGTTAAAATATGCAAGGCCATGCGGAGCATTTCTCTTTCAAACCACCACATTACAGAGGGGTAAGAGAATTTTATGATGAGTTCTATGTATTGGGAATGGCATGAAGCACAACTGTGTGTTAGATTATCTTGTTCTTCCCATAGTGCTCACAGAAAGCAGAGTACCAGCAAGTTACTAAGTTTCTCACTAGTTTTGAGAGTTGGAGCTAGAAGCACAGGTCTCTTAGGCTCCAAGGATTGCACACGAGTAATTTGGAATCTATTCTGTGGTGTGAGTCTCTCTAGTAGGCCTTCTTGGCTTGAATTGAAATATCAGCGAGTCCTCAGAAAAACAGAATTTTCTCAGCTTTTTAAGAAAACATCCTGTGAAAAATATGAAACCTAAATACTTTCTTTAAATGTTAAATTTGGATACAATTTTGGGGACATTTTAATTCAACTATTTCCCCAAGTACTGCATTAATGCTTTCTAGAACAGTGATTCACGTCTTATTCAGATTGGAGCAAGTTAATATGAAAACCTGGGGTTCAGAATGTAATATTTAGCATAGTTTGTAGCCATTGTACTGGTGTCCTATCAATCCATCCATAGCAGGTAGCTGCTGCTCTTATTGCAAGTGCACCCATGGATAAAAATTCCATGACTTCCATCACTAACCTATTCTGGCCCATTGCCAGGACTAATTTCTATCACCAGGGAGATCAACAGTCTCCCCTTATATGAAGATATCATTGGCTTCAGTGTAGCAGATATCTGTATTTGTGGAAATTTTTTCTCTTTACCAAGTGCATTCATAGTTATTCATAGTTATTTGATCTTCCTATCAAGAAAGGCAGTTATTTATTTTCTTATTTATCTAGCAGATGCTATTGGTCTTTCTATTTGCATTGATTTATAGTTTCCATGAGCTGGGGTTTTAGTTCAGTTGGTAGAGTGCTTGCCTAACATGCAAGAAACCTAGGTTTGTTCCCCAGTATCTCGTGAAGTGGTTGTGGTGATACATACCTGTAATCACAGCACTCAGGAGGTAGAGGCTGGGTGTCAAAAGTTCAACGTCTTCTTCAATTAAGCAGTTAGTTGGAGTTCAGTGTGGGATACTTGAGATCCTGTTTCAAACACACACACACATACACACACACATGCAAATGCAGGCACATACACACAAACACTACAAAATCAAACAATAACAAGAAAACAAAATACTTTGAACCACCAAACGAAAAGAAGAAAACAAAATACTATTCCCCCTTTGTTAATGAATAGTTTTAAATCATAGAAGGCCAAAATGCTAAATTTGGCCTTTAAAGAAAAAAATCTGTGAGTGACCTGGCATGTAAAGGCCTAACTTCATTCTCAGTTCCTTTAGCCATAGACGGGAATAAGATGAATGAAATATAAGGAACATCTGGGCTATAAATTGCATGTCCATGACAGTTTGTGTGGTTATTAATCTACAAATAATGTCTGTCCATATGGAACATGATGTATGTTTCATTTTCTTCATAGAAACTTGTTAGAACAACACACAACCTCACGACATGACCATTGCTGTGCTTCTCAGCACTGCGTGTTCTCACTCTCCTGTGATCCCTGTCATTCCAGATTTTGCTTTTCTCTGTCACCAAGCTCTACACCTTTATGTTCCTCTTTTAGTAACACTACAGCCCTCAGCTTGAATGCTGGTGTATCTTCATTTTCCTTGGCAGACTTCTTCCCTAACACCTCTGCTGAAGGCTGCCTTAGTGCCAAGTGCACTTCCTTGCCATTTTAATAATCATACCCTTCCACTGAATATGTATATATGAATGTTTAATATTTACATCTCCAACTAGGCTGGACACATAGGTGCAGAAGCATTCTTGTTCTTTAATGTGGGCTTAGTCTTGTAAATGTTACCACCACACGTCTATGTCAAGTCGGTGAGGTGCTTCAACTGTGCATATTGGGAGGATGAATTAGAATAAGCCTCACCGATGTTGGAGCTTTGGTGTTTGTGAGTGAATAAAAAAATTCTGCAAAAAATTCCTACTGGTCAAGTAACAAATTGTTATATGTTTTGCTGTTTAAAACAACATCAATTTATTATCTCTGTTATTTGGATCACTGACATATCTTTTTTCTTTTAGTTATTCATTCATTAATTCATTTATGTGTTTACATTTATGGAGCTAGGAATCTAATCTAGGGCTATATGCTTGCTAGGGAAGAGATCTAGCACTGATACACACCTTATGCCTAGCAGATTTGACCAGAGTCTACTTTTAGTATTTTGAACTCAAATGCTTGGCTCACACCTTAGATTCTTCTTCTACAAGTGTGTTGCATTTAGCTCTTGTCTCAGTTTCTTTGCCTTTTTTCCATCTTTTCTGGCATCATCGATATATCCTAGGGTTTAGGATAACACCATACCATCTCAAATACCTGTCAGTTTGTACATCGTTAGCTTGCTGAAGAGGGGTAAAATGACCTTTCCATTGAGCCCTTCTCTCATTTCTGCAGGTGTTGTGGAATGTGGTAGATGGGTTCCTTGATAGGGAGCTAATGAAAATGGGGACCATGTGGCTTCAACCTATTTAAAATAATGGTCCTCTTACTCCAGTACTTCAGAGCAGTGGCTGTTTGCATTAGCGTGCCAGTCCCCTGAAGAGCAGATGTACTGATTGAATGGGGCCCTCACAATGGACAGAGTGAAGAGGATCTCCTAGCGTGCCGCTGCCAGCCTCCATGGATGCCTGCAAGTGCTTTCAGCTCGCCTCACACCTGCCTGGCAGTGGTTGCCCTCGGTTGCAGGAATGCCTGATTTTGTGTATTTGCACAAGGCCGACAGATTTCCTCGTTAGGAAATCTTTACTCTGGAGTACAAATTCTCCTGCCACTGTCAGACAATTGGTGTTCTTCCTGTCCACTTAGTTCAGATACTGACAGAGGACCAAACATTCAAGTAAGTATTCTTAGGAAAATACGCAGATTATTCTTCCCTCTCTCCTATTTCTTTTGCTAATACCTCGTATACACTACTTAAATAAATCACCCCCTTGGTCAGTGCTTCTATCTTACAATCAAAAATGAAAATTAATAATTGTATCTAGGTCACATTCCTGCCACGTTGGTCTATCCTCAAAATGGTGTACTTAAAATACACATTTTTGGGTCAGTATTGTAAATATTTTGGAGATTCTTGTCGTAAACACTCTCAGCAGGTGTTATATTATAAACATCAAATTGTGTTTTGTTTGTTAGTTGTTATTGTTTTGAGTAAAGTCTCACTGTAGGGCATGGGCTAGCCTTAAACTCAGTATCCTCCCACCTCAGGTTTCTAAGTAGTGACGTAACACAATATACTATGAAGCATTTTCTACACTTTTTTCAACAAGACCCCACTTCCCACAGCCTTTGTGATAAGAGATCCCCATATGTAAAACTGAGGCTCAGGGGAGCACATGGAAGGGGAGAGCATAGGAAATGTGAGTTAAAGAATGCAAAGAAGTAAATAAAAGACCCCTAGATGCCTGAGATGACCATCATCATATCCAGTCCTGCGGGATTAAAGCATGGTGCCAGGACCTGGGAAGAAATAACCAAAGACAGGAGGGATATCAATTGTGAAGAGCATGGAAAGCTGCGGCCAGACGTCAAACATTGATCCCAAGTTCAGAGACTGATGGGGATGCAGCTTCAGGCTACCAAATATCATACGATATCTCCAAAATATAGATGGATCGCT
This sequence comes from Chionomys nivalis, assembly GCF_950005125.1. Classification (NCBI taxonomy): domain Eukaryota; kingdom Metazoa; phylum Chordata; class Mammalia; order Rodentia; family Cricetidae; genus Chionomys; species Chionomys nivalis. The sequence goes on along the minus strand of NC_080092.1, from coordinate 30,134,152 downwards.
CAGTGCCCAAATTCATGGAAATGTCTTCATGCCCTTTCCCTTTGAGATATCATTCCTTAGTCATCTCTTCAGGGCTTGGACAATGATTATTGATAACTTTGAAAGTGACCTTTGATAAGTAAGTACACTTGGGCTGGGGATTTGACTCAGTGATAGAGTCTTTGCCTAGCATGTCCAAAGCCCTGGGTTTGATCCCCAGTATCATGTACTCATACATTACTGAGCATACATGTTAACACACATACACACAGAGGGGGACCCTACATATGCACATATACTTGCTCACACACACGCAAGCACATGTGCAATGTTCATAATGCATTTTTGCATTGAATCTCAGTACTAGTCAATAGGATTTAATAAGTATTCCTCTGTGTGACACCCTGTAGTAGGTACAGTGGTGTGTGTGTGTGTGTGTGTGTGTGTTTGTCTAGCTTTTATATCAACTTAACATACACAAGAGTCACTTGGGAAAACAGCACCTCCATTGAGAAAATGTCCTACCAGACTGACCTGCAGACAAGTCTGTGATGCACTTTCTTAATTAGTGATTGACTTGGGAAAGCCTAGCTCACTGTGGACAGCACCACCTCTGGACGCTATAAGGAAGCAGACTGGGCAAGCCAGGAGAGCAAAGCCAGTAAGTAGTACTCCTTCCTGGCTTCTGCACCAGCTCCGGTCTCCAGGGTTCTGTCCCGTGTCAGCTCCTGCCATCACATGTCACTTCCATTGGTGATAGAGTGTGGTGCAAAACTTTAAGCAAAATCAATCCTTTCCTCTCCACCCTGCTTTTGATCATGGTATTTTTTTTTTTTTTTTTTTTTTTTTTTTGGTTTTTCGAGACAGGGTTTCTCTGTGGTTTTGGAGCCTGTCCTGGAACTAGCTCTTGTAGACCAGGCTGGTCTCGAACTCACAGAGATCCGCCTGCCTCTGCCTCCCGAGTGTTGGGATTAAAGGTGTGTGCCACCACCGCCCGGCTTGATCATGGTATTCTATTACAGCACTAGAAACCCTAACTAAGACATGTGTATAAATGAGTTATGTTCCTGAGTAGAAACTTTTGGATGGGAGGTTAGAACCCCATTTCTCACTAGGCTATATAAATAATCATGCAAAGGCATGGATATTAAGAACACTGTGCAGCTAATCCTGCATTCCTTACATTTCTGTAGGAGAAGATCAGCCTCAGTGACACTCCACAGTGATGAGATGAGTCCTTGAGAGGACGACACAAATAGCTAACCTCAGATAATTTAAACTTTCATTTGTTAATATACTTCCTGAATGTTCCTGTCTCAGGTAATGGTATTTAGCAGACCTTTAACCCAGCAGGCAGAACAATTCACGGTCAATTTAAAGTCTTCAATTTCCTCAAACTTCCAAGTTCCAAAAGTATGTGCGTTTTTTCTTTCTGTCTCCAAATACCTCTACCATCCACCTTCCTTCCCGTGTTCTGATGTCACAGTCTCAGTTGGGTTCCTCATTATCCTTTACCTGCGTTATAGGAATAGGAATAACCTTATAACGGCTCTTCTCACCGCTCCTAACAACCACAGTCCATCTCTCATCCTGCTGCCAACTTCCCGCTTAAATTAGAGACACACTTACATCACTTCCTGGCTTACCATCTTCCAGAAGCATCTTTGTATTTGGGGAAGAAAGCCCTAAGCTCAGTTAAAAATCGTCTGGCCCCATCTAATGTGTGGATTTCACTGTCTTCCTGTCCTCAGAGCTAGAGATCTTCTGTTCCTCACCTGCTACCTCTGCTTCATCTCCCCCTCAGCCCTTGTTACTAAGGTTCTGTTCTCCCTTTCATTTTTAGCAAACAGACACCCACTCCTGCTTCCAGACTCCTTTCTCTGGTTCACATCTGCATTCTCCCACCCCAGACTCTGCTTCTTCCTCCGTAACATTCAAATGTGAATTTGATTCCCAATACGCTGATATCAATACCGGAGACAACTTCTATTAATTGTGCAGGTGCCTGGTTCTGTGGGCACAATGATTATACTTATCGTGTGGACTCTCATACCTGTCCATACACATCAACAGATAGATGCCAAGTATTACCCCATTACAAGTCCAGGAGGCAGATAGGCATTTTCCATTAAGTTCTTTGGCTACCAAAGACTGGAGTGCATGTTCAAACTGAGATCTTTTAAACTCAGGAGACTTTATTTATTGTTGCTTTCTGTGGCTTTCCAGTGTTTGATAATCTGAAAAACTACCGGTGAATTCCAACTTCTTTTTTCATTAATTAATTTTTTATTTACTTTACAGATTCACCCCTTCTTCTTCATTTATTTCCCCCTCCCCCAACCTCCCACCTACCCCTTCATTCACTTCTCTGTCTCTGTTCAGAAAGGAACAGGCTTCCCATGGGCATCAACAAAGCATGGCACACCAAGTTGAGGCAGAACAAAGCTCTTTCCCTGAATCAAGGCTGGGCAAGGCAACCCAGCATGAGGAACAGGTTCCTCCAAGTCAGTTCAAGTGCCAGGGACAGGTCCTGATCCCAGTACTGGGAGCCCAACAAGCAAACCAAGCTGCACAACTGTCACACACATGCAGAGGGCCTAGGTTGTTCCCATGCAACAATTGATAATCAGTAAATCAGGAACTGAATGACACCTGAGAAATCAACAAGTTTGGAGAAGGTAACTGAGCCCTGACTGTTAACTGCACAAGTTATGTAAACTCTCTAGACTGCAGTTTCTTCCTTTGCAAGATGTCAACACTGATAATGACATCCAGATTAGTGTGAGAGTGACATGAAGAAAAGACACATCTGACCTGAACGCCGGAAGTGCTACTGGGATGTTGCTGCAGCCACACTGTATTGTTTACTGGCCTGTCTCTTTCCTCTTGGGAGTGGGATGGAGCACCGAATGATGGAAACAGTAGACTCACTTTTGCCTTCCCACGACTGATGATGTCAAACTACCAAAAGGGCACATACTAAAACCCCTGCCAAAGATGCCTTGCAACTTTTTTTACTTTTGTTGATTCATTCACATAAAATATAACTCCATCTAGAGCCGTGATTCTCAGCCTTCCTAAGGCTGTTGTGACCCTTTAATACTGTTCTTCATGTTGTGGTGACCACAACCGTATAATTATTTTCGCTGCTATTTCTTAACTCCAATTTTGCTACTGTTATGAATCGTAATATAAAATCTGAGATGCAGGTTATCTGATATGTGATCCCTGTGAAATGGTTGGTTGATCCCAAGGGGTTGTGACCCACAAGTTGAGAACTATTGATCTCGTTCCTTGTCAGATGTTTTGTAATCTATCTAAGTTAGTGGGTACTCCTTCAACTCAGGGTAGAGAAAGTCTTCCTGTAATTACATAGTAATCACTGGAGTGAGAGCTCTGTCAAGACAGTACTTGCTCTGTCAGCATGGGGACTGAATTTAGTCCTCCAATTCATGTACACACGAACTGTGTGGACCATGCACACTTGTAACCCCAGTGTCAAGGAGGCAGGGAAACAGACTCAAGGGCTCAGTAGACAGCCTGTCTAGCCCAGTTTACCTGGCAAATTCCAGACTAGTGAGAGATATGTCTCAATAAATAAATAATAAAGGAAGGAATAAATGAAGGAAGGAAGATAGGTAGGTAAGTAGGAAGAAAGGAAGACGAGACAGAGCTTGAGGAGCAATAGTTGAAGTCATTTTCTGGTCACTACATGTAGTAACACACACGTACACACAGAAAGAATTATAAAACATTTTAAGCTATATGGGTTATATGTTCTCTGTCATTAAAGCATATCAGAACAAACCACAAATAATATGTATTACTAACATACACTAAAATTAGAATTCCATGTACTTTAAAATGAAAACTAGGCACAGTGATACACTCCTGAAGTTCTGGCTACTTGAGAGTCTGAGGCAAGAGAGTTGTTTTAGTCCAGGTGTTCAAGGCCAGTCTGGGCAATATAAAAAAAGAAGCCAGTCTTGCAACAACATAAAAAAAGAAGCTAACAAATATACTATATAAAATAGACAATAAGCTGCATGTGCCCTCTGGGCCTTCTTTTGTCAACCTCGTTTAATGACACACTGTGGTTGTTCCCATCACACATGGTTAAACTTGTCATTTATCCCATGACTTCTAAAATCTGCCCTCCAATCAAAGGCTATGCACTTGAGTTTAGCCAAGTGGAATTTTAATGTGCAAATTACTAACTCTTATTATGGTGATAATAACACAGGATTTGGAGCCAGCAGAATGTATTTTTCATTCTGAATTAGATAATGAAGCTCTGAATAAATACACGTCAGTATAACTAGAATGTTCTCTGTTTCTGAAGAAGCAAGCAATGCTCTACCTTCAGCAGGCATGAGCAAGACTCACATAAACCGGTCACCTCTATGTTAATTCTATCACCATTGGGCTGCACACATAATACAGGAATAAATACCCTTGCATATTTCCCAACATGGAGACAGTGATTTGTCTCGCAGAATTCCATCAGGAGTGCATCCATGCCAAGCAGATAGCTTGAGAATAAAAAAGAAGGGGGTGCACATTTTTGTTCTTTTCTGTTGTTCAATTTATCCATTCTTCCAAACTAATTATTCAGACCCCACTGCCACTTCTGGGCAGCAGCCTTGAAACCCTTAAAACGCATTATGTCAGGTTGAAAATGAGAGACAACAGCTGTCAGCAGCAGCATTTGACGGCTCCGAGCTCTTTCCATGCAGTGAAAAAGGCATGCTACAAGATGCACAATTGAGAGAATTGCTGTTTTTTTTTTTTTTTTTTTTTTTTTTTAAATATGGGCTCTGAGAAGCTCTGAGACTGTGGTATTCTCCCGTAAGCTATTTTATACTAAAAAATAAAAACACATTTTTTTCTTTCTTGAAGCTGTAGTAGGGTACTTAATGTCAATAACAAACGCTTCTGAAACAATACAGCTATAGACTTTCCAAAGATGGTACATATAAAAATATCAAGGCTTTTACACAGGTGTGAAGATATTGATCTTTGTTTGTTCCTCTTTAATTAGTGCTGGATAAGAGCAGTACATGTGAGACCCCATACAATGTTATAAAATTTTGCCATGTGTCAGGACCCGTGTAAGAGTTACACACAGAATAAGGTTAAAAAGTGCATTGTCCAGCTCTCAGACAGGAAGAATACTGAGGCAGTAGGATTGCCGTGACTCTGAGACCAGTCTGGGTTGTATAGCAAGGTCCACGTGTCACGTGAGACTTTTCCTGGAGAGATATGAGAAAACATCCACTCACCACCCCAGACAGGACACCAGTGAAAATCCAAAAGAAATGCTTCTACCAAAGTCCAATTAGATGAATCAATGATTTTATCATGGTTCCTTTTCCAGGAGTATGAGTGAAGTATTACATACAGGAGCACAGATGACTCAAAGGTAGACACAACAGAAACTCCACCCTAGCCTGATGGATGACTAAAAAAATGTGTCTCCCTGGAGATCCGTGTGTGACCTCACAGGTTAGAGAATACTCAGACCGCAGTTCTCACTCCCTATGGAAACTTGGGGAAGGGGGACCTTATGAACTTTGGTAATTCCAGGAACTTCCTAAGATATTTTGGTTGTTCACAATGAGAAATTCCTGAATGTTAAGAAGCCTTGAGCCAGGATGGAATTATTATAATCCCAGGCCAGCCATAACTACATAGGATGACTATGCCTCAAAATAAACAAGCAGACAGACAATATAGCCATAAATGCATTCATTGTCATTTAATGTACCCATTGAATTCTGTCATTTCTTAGTCATATATGGTATTGTACTTTCCTATTCATAGCCCCAAGGCCATTCTTTATTTCTAGTGTGATGGTGTGAATGAGACTGTCTCTTCTATGTTCAGATGTTTGAACACTTGGTTCCCACCTGGTGGCACTTTTGGGTAGGTTTAGGAAATGTGTCCTTGCTGGAGGAAGTATGTCACTGGGAGGAGCCTTTAAAGTGGTAAGGCCTCATGCCATTTCCAGTGTGCTCTCTCTTTTTCCTGCTCGTGATTCAAGATGTGAGTTTCTTGGTTTCCTGCTTCTGCTATCATGTCTCCACTCCATTATCCTGGGCTCACCCTCTGGAACCATAAGCACAAATAAACTCATGCTTCTATAAGTTGCCTTAGTCTTGGTGTTTTCTCACAGCAATAGAAAAGTAACTAATAATGAACAGTCTCTGGCTTGAATAGACCTGACCCATTCCTGTTGTTTGCTGAATCCCGACAATGTCCAGCACTCTGTCCATCCATGTACCACATCATGTAAGTCTTACAGCAGCCTCTTGTGGTGTCACTAATTAAATACTGGTGAATAGTTTGATGACATCCTCAATAGAGGCATGTCTCAACCCTGGTTCTGGTGATCATCTTTTACACTCTGGACCACTATCACACGAAACCTATCTGATTTCTCTTTTTTGAGCCATTGGGTTTTAAACCTAAGTCTATCTCAGAATTACCTGGAATATTATAAAACCCATATTTTGGTTTTACTTTAAAGAGTTCAAAGAAGGGCCCAAGGACTTAACTTTCTAACAAGTTCCTGCTGATGGTTCCAGGACCATGTTATATCTTTATGTAAGGATATTATTATTGTTTTGCTATCTATTCAAGTGTTTTAAACATATAATCTCCTACCTAGATATAAATAGTACTATCTGAGCAATAGATGTACCTTTTCTTGCGTACACATGCACACACAAACACTCACACACACACACACACACTAATAAATGGCACACCACTTCTGAGTTCCCCTTGAGAGGCTTTTCCTGCTTTCTGCAGCGCGTTTACCTCAGGGGAATATGGAGTACCTTTCTATGTTGCGCAAGTTAAATTACCTGTTTTTTTTCAAATGACATCATGAGACACATGGTCCTGAGTGTGAATTTAGGCACACAGAGATCCCACCGAGTGGTGTTCACAGTCAGCCCACAGCGGATATCTACCAATGCAAACTTCTGCCTCACAGCTGTTACCCCAAGTTCAAGAGAAAGCAGTGGGTGTGACAGAGATGTTTGCAGAATATGAGACAGTATGCAGAGAGTGAAAAGAAGCCACGGCTAGGTCAGAACTCGGTGGAATAAGGATCATTTTTCACGGGTGACTTTTGAAGATAAGGCGTCTTCAGAACTCCCTGTTCATTTATAACTATCATCTACCTTTCTTCAAAAACATTTTTTCACTTTCAGTTATGGAATGCTCAAAATCCCTCAGATTTTTTTTTTTTTTTTTTTTTTTTTGTTTTTTTTTTTGTTTTTTTTCGAGACAGGGTTTCTCTGTAGCTTTGGTGCCTGTCCTGGAACTAGCTCTTGTAGACCAGGCTGGCCTCGAACTCCCAGAGATCCGCCTGCCTCTGCCTCCCTAGTGCTGGGATTGAGGGCGTGAGCCATCACCGCCCAGCTCTCCTCAGATATTTTTAAAGAGATGATTATAGGCTTCATTGCTAGTCTTTGTCTTCATTCTTGCTGCAAGCATTGAAAGTGTTATCAGTTACGGCAAACAAATATTTTGATTTTATGCACTCTCCATGATTATGCTAAAAAAATATTTAAAAAAAACATCAATGCTTCCTTACTGGTTTCAAGCAAGAGATGCTAACTGCTCAGCTCTAGTCTAATACAAAGAAAGAGACCGCTTAGTAAAGGGCCAGCATGCGTGGCTCATCTCTTCATTCTGGTGCCCCAGGTTTGAAGACTTGAGGTGTCGTGGCGAGCATTGTTTTAAAAAAAGCTTCCCTGGTCTGGGGAGATGCCTCAGTGCATAAAGTGCTTACTTTGAGGATATGAGGACTTGAGTTTAATCCCCAAAATCTATAAAATGTTGATCATGGTTTTCTATGCACTAGTAGTTTCAGAGCAGGGAAAACAGCAGTGTGAGACTCTGGGGCTTCTGAATCAGGTTGCCCTAATTGGTGAGCTTAAAATTGCTAAGCTACTCTGTCTCAAAGGAGGTACGTGGTCTTGCTGAGATGAGTCCAGAGATCATACCCTGGCCACCACACCCATGCCCTGTACACACACACACACACACACACACACACTTACTCATACATGAACATGTATAGACACATGATTGCGCATTTAATGAAAGGGAAGAAAGGTTTTCTAAAGGAGGCAGGATTTGAACAGACTTCTCTGTAAAACAAGCAGAAGCCATTCTATAGCAAGAATGAAGACGTTTGTGTTAGTTATCCATCCACTCAGTTGTGATGTCTGCTGCAGCTCGTGAGATGTTAGTCATTTTCTGGGGTTATGGGTGAGTGATGGACACTTTGGTGTCTTCCATTTAGAAACCAGAGTCTGTTGAAGAAAAAGAATAATACACAAAGAATCCCTCAAGCAATTCATTTATTCCCATCATGCCTGGAGGTGGATGAAAAGAAAGTACAAAAGTCCCTATGGCAACATGGCACATGAAAAAAAAATGGCAATATCTTCTGAGTCCAAAAAGGGTCAACTCAAGCTGCATTTCGAAAAGGGGGGATAATTGGGCCATAGAGAAGGGAAGTGTTTCCAGGATACATAATCCCAGGTCTTGAATGAGCTAGTGAATCAGGGGAAGTCAAAACCAGGCACATATTGCAAAGACATTAAGTGTGTTATCAGCTAAGACAAATAAATATTTTTGTCCCTGCCTACAGTTGTGTTGAAAGGCTTCCCTGCTGTCTTCAGACTGACAGTGACAGCCAAGTAAGTGCCATGCCCCTGAACTACAACCGTCAATCACCAGGATCTTTTACTTAGAAGGTATCTTTAACTCTGATTTTTATTTGGTTCTGTATACTATAACCAAAAATATTGCATTAAACACTCTTGGAAAAAGCCAAAAAATGTGCCTCATTACCCAGCAGCCACCACTTTCTAACTAAAACCTTGGTAACCTGTGGTTTTTATTTCATAAAGTCCACAAGGACATTTTGCAGGCACGTAAAATTGTTCCCTCAAAACGGGATTGTGTTCCAAACTCCCCAGAGACAGCGATTTTTTGATACTGTTCAAGGATAAGAATCCAGATTTCTTTCCTAATTATTTTTCTGCCTTTCCTCATTTCTCTCTCTCTATCAGCCTAGAAATTGGAGTGTCACTTTTCTTCCTCCCTTGTGGCTGAATCTTCAAAGTTCTTCGAGTTTCTCTTTAAACCAGTATATGCCTTTGAATTTTAATGTTCATCATCCGCCCACAAAATACATACTTTTCTCTGTCTAGTCAGGGTATCACTTTCCAATTAAGACCAGAATTTTCTCATCATGAAAAGAAAACGGGATCAGATAGAAACAGACACTTAAAACCAGCACGCCTTCTTCCTTGGTTTCTTTATGTTCCTTCTGGAGAGCCCATCTCTCTGGTTGGTGCAAGCGATAACAATGACCATCATGATTATTTCTACCGAGGAAGGTCAAGATACGTGTTTTGTGCTAGGTCTGCCTTGAGTAGCAATGCTTTAGGAACTGTGTTAGATGCTAATACTTCGATAGAACCCTCTCATCTTAACAAGGGGAAATTTTGTGAGAACATTAAAAACTTAACATCACTAATCTCTGAGAGTGCTTCCTGCAGGTTGGGGACAAATAAACACATATTGTATCACTCATAACCACTCATTATCAAACATGTGATGCCAAAGGAAACGTGTATATTCATGAATCCCCCCTTTGTGAGGTCAAATGAATCATAGCTGATTGGAATTACCATCACTCATAAGTCAAAGCTCTGCTTCAGTTACTTATTGATGCAGAGCAAACAGCTCCTAAAGTTTGTGTGATTAAGCACTTGATAACTGTGCCTTGGGTTGTGGGGGTCAAGAAGAGCAGAGCAAAAATGGATTATCTCTGCTGTACTATACCTGGGCCTCAGCTGGAAAAACTAGAATCTGGAATATACTCCATGGCTGGGGTAGGAATCTGTGCACTTACTAATCATTCCTGCTATGTCATATGCTTCTGGGAATTGTTCTGTGTCGTTGTTGATGCTCTAGAAACTGTATCTCTTGGGGTGAGTTAACTCATCAAGCATCAGCATCCATTCACACAAAAAGGAAACAACTCTTGTACTTCATCCATCTTCTTTTTCCAACTCCTATGCCTGAGGCTACTGGCATCTAGCCCAAATCACTCCTTGGCCAGGTACCAAGCACCTAGATGTAGCTTCTAGGGACCAGACCACAGTGAGTTATTCAAACTACCACATTCTTGCTCCTTCTGGATGTTGCCCCATGCTGCTGCTTATCTATGTTGTGTGCCTCCTGCCTTTAGGAATCTTGTGTGTAAACTATTTCTATGGGTTTCATACTGGATCAACGTGAATCCTGGGTACATTCTGAACATAAACGGAGGGTGTGTTGTGTCTCCATTCACACATCTATATGTCAATGTTGCCTATTGGTCCAGCTTTTTGGCCATGGATTCTCTATATGGTTCTAGATAGGAGCCAGTTTGAACTTCCCCATGGCTTAGTGGTTGAATGCTCCAGAGAGAGAGAGAGAGAGAGAGAGAGAGAGAGAGAGAGAGAGAGAGAGAGAGAGCTTGCTTCCCTGAATAACAAGACAGGGCATACACACAATTTTAGTGATCTGGTTTTGTGGTAAACAGGATGACATATAGAAACAGCCACAAAGGAACACCTATGTCTGAAAGGAGGGAGAGATTATACCACCAGGTTGGGAAAGTACCAACCTCAAGTTGAAAATATAGCATAGGAGGACAGATGTTGTAGATACTCTGCTTGGAAAATTCCATTTGCCCCAAGGTTTCCATTGTGTCTCTTGAGAATTACTAGAGATCTTTCCAGGGGAAGGGAAACTGAAAAGGTCACCATATGCTGGTGCAGTATCAGATCTAATGCTTTTTTTGGTTAGGGACTGAACTTGGGGAGATATGGTTCTGGCTGTACAACACATAAACTCCCCTCAGCTTGTTTCCCCTTTAGAAACAAATCCACAGTATTCTGCCTCCTCGGAATCTTGTGAAGATTAAACAGGACCACCCATGTGAAGCACTCAGCTTGACGCCTGTGAGAGGTGGGCATGCTCCGTCTCACTGTGATGGTCAGTGTGGGCTTCGTGGGCTTCGCTTTCACCACTTCTAGTGCTTGACCTTTAAGAGCTGATAAGACCCAGTTCTAACTACTAAAGACAAGAGGCAAAGCTACCGTAGATAAAGCTGTGATAACTTAAAGTTAAGTGAATGTTATTCTGCAAAGTTCTGGTCACAATGTTTGGAATCAAATTCTAACCTTACTGCTTATTACTTATATCTCACCTAGTCATATTATGACTTGATAGGCCATGTTTGGTTGATATAAGAGGCCTGTTCCTTTCAGAAGTGAAATGGAGGAGAGTATATGGGGAGGAGAAAGGGGAGGAGAACTGTCACTGGAGTGTATTACACGAGAGAAGAAATTAATCTTAATAAAACTTGTATCTCTGCAAACTCATTGTGTGTGACATTCTCATGGAGCTATTGTCAACAGAAAGTTGGAGGCAGAGATAGCAATGGATTGGGAAAACTTGGATTTGGACTTAACTCTGTGAGCTCCAGAGGTCAGCATTTCTCCTCTGCACCACAACTTATGGCCTAAAAAAAAAAAACATTCACATTTCTTTTGGTCCATGACTGCATATATAGATACACACTTGACCAGGGTTGGACTGTGTCATCTTTGACCATTCTGTTAACTAAACGCAAACAGAAGAGGGAGAATTTTTTTTTCTAAAGAAAGAATCTTTAAATATTTCCTCCCTTTTGCTGGGAGAAACAAACAACCCAGGCCTTTCCGGAAGGTCTACAAAGGAACGTGGCTCATGATTTCTTACCTGAATTTATTTGTGTAACCGTTCTGTTTCACCAACCAGTGATCAAGGAGTTTCAAACTGGCTCAGAGTCAGCAACATATTCTCTCTCCTGAGTGTATCTATATTCTAGGTAGGTTGTTTGGTTTAATTTTAATTGTTTTTAATTTGAAAGTCAAAGCTCAATTGTAAATGGTAAAATCATCTCCCCTCCCCCATTCTCTCTCTAATATATATATATATATATATATATATATATATATATATATATACACATACCCACATATGTAGGGTTCATCTTATCTGAACTGTGTGTAGAAACAAGAGTTTTTTAGATTTTATTTTTCAGTTTTTGGACTTTCATATATATTTATATGAGATCTCTTAGGGATAGAGCCAAAGTATGAACTTAAAATTTATTTATATTTCATATGTACTTTGCACACATAGCCTGGTGTTAGTTTAATATAATATTCCTAATATGTTTATACTTTAACTGTGACTTATCACATGAAGAAATTTCTAGTTGTAACTTCCAAAGGTTCCTACTTTTTGGTACTTTAGATTTCATATTTAGAATGTTGTATTAAAATTTCATTCATTTATTATTGTTTGTGTGCCACAGTGTGCCTGTAGAAGTCAGAAGATAGCTGTGCAAGTCAATCCTCCCCTTCCACCATGCCAGCTCCCGATACTGTTCTCAGGTTATCAGGCTTAGCAGCAAGTGCCCCTACTTGCTGAGCAATCTTGCCAGACACTGGAAAACCATTAATAACATCTTGTCAAAGTTACATTAATGCTGTGAGATGTTGAGTTAAACATTTGTGGGATAATGTGTTATCTAAACCATGTGTTGATGTAGTTAGAGTTGTAGCTTGCTTTATTTTCTTCCTGACCATGTGAGGGTCTTGGGAAAGTTGTTCTACTAAAGATAATGATGGTCACTCATTATTCCCTCCTGACTCTGTGCTCGATACAGTGATAAACATATCTTAGGCAGCGACTGTTTCTCATAAGCCAAGATGGTAAACCCATGTCACTTATAAGTGTGAAACACACCCAGGGTCCTTGTTCATCTCAACCTTGCTATTATTAATTTAGTGAAAAGTTCAGGAAACTAATCTTTCAAACTCTTGGGAAATGAGAATATTCTGCATCCAAGTCTTCAGCTTGGAAGACTTGTATAAATCACTGTGGTACCTGAAGATTTCTTGTCTAAGGTGATTTGGGGTCAGAGGCTCAGAATAATGGCTCTGGAAGTGCATTTTTCAGCATGGAGTCCAGCCTTAAGCTTAGAGTGTACCTAATCAACAGCCATGATGAGTGGGGCGTACAACGGCTTTCACTCCCCTCTTTCTAAGGGAGCCCCAGGCCTTGCCTGAGAATTTATTCTTTGTTCTTGGCAGGCAAGTGTCTGCACATAAGACTGAATATTACTTGAACTTGTCTTCATCGATAAATACATTGTTTTCAAAAGAAGTAAGTCGCTTGTTTGCATTTCAGAATACAAGTTTCCCATAGGAGATATATTTAAAATTAGAGATATTAAGGAAGTATCTGTGTTCCCAGATCCTCATGTAGGATCCACAGGAAAGAGTTTTTAAAAGCTATCAGTCCAGCTAGGTGCAATGACACAAACCAATAACTCCAATACATAGGAGGTAGAAGCAGGGGGATGGGGCTTTCAAAGCCAACCTGAGCTCAAAACGAAAAAGTAAAAACAGAAACCTGTCATACTGTTTCTGATTCTTTAAGACTCTGCAGAGTGAGACTTTCACAGGCCAATTGTTCCTCAGCATCTTATCTCAGGTGCGAACTTCCTTATTATTCCTTCACAGCGTGGATTATGTCAGACAACAAATGTTTAGGATATGTAATTGGAAAGAAATTTGTAAGCAGTTGTGTCAGAGACTGCTTCTGGGTAGGACATAATTGCCTATGTATTCCAATAACAGGTGTTGCCTTGGGCACCGGAGATGCTACAATGTTTTAATAAACTTGAAGAACCACATGACATAGTAATACTACAAAGCCATGAAGACTGCAGTTTCAGTCAAAAACTGAGGTTTGTGGAAAGAAAATAAGAGAACTTAGCCAAATGCAGAACGCTCGAGTTGGTCAGCCAGCTGTGTGCTCTGTCTGCTCTCACGCACCTGGCAGAGTGACCTACAGAGCATGTTTACAAAACTGATGGCTGAAATATCTTTTTGTTTTCATCAGGAGAGCTGATTTAGGAGAGGGTAATTTTTAGTGCAGATCAAAGCTGATTTAAAAATTTAAATGGGTATTTCCTGAGAAAAGAGGTGTTAATATTTTTCTCTTGTTGGGTCTTATTATTAGCTTACATTGTAATCAGAAAAACGTGTGAAGCGTCTTTACTGATGGCATTGCCAGGCCATGTGGTCCAGCTATGTGATTACCCAGTGGTGGCACATCTGTGTGTAGGTCTGTCTGCCTGGTCAGCTTCAAATTGCAACCTTAAAACACTTCACCTTTCAGAGCCCCGCCCAGGAAAACACCTGTGTGGTATCAACCAGAGTATATAAAATATCTTTCTTCTCTAGATGACCTAGTAAGCCCTGAAATTTTATAGAAAGCTTAGTTATTATACTGGTCACCATGTTTACGACTATTTATGAGCCAACAGGATCCCTTAAAGACGAGGCGTACAGAAAATAGCTATAAAATGGGCAAAGTGCTGGAAGTTGTTGATAGTGTATATGTGATACATTTTTTATAAATTACTGATTTTATTGAGCTATATGTTTTTCATCGCTGTCCTCCCTTCCTCTCTCCTCCTCTTCTACCTTCTCCCATGGTGCCTATGCTTACAATTTACTCAGGAGACCTTGTCTTTTTCTACTTTCCATGTAGATTAGGTCCATGTATGTCTCTCTTAGGGTCCTCACTGTTGTCTAGGCTCTCTGGGATTGTGATTTGTAGGCTGATTTTTCTTTGCTTTATGTTTAAAAGCCACCTATAAGTGAGTACATATGTTAATTCTCTTTTTGGGCTTGGGTCTGGCTCTGAGTTCTCTATTTAGGTCTCTACCCCATTTTTTATTGGATTATTTGTTCTTTTGATGACCAACTTCTTGAGTTCTTTGTATATTTTGGAAATCAGCCCTCTGTCTGATGTGGGGTTGGTGAAGAACTTTTCCCATTCTGTAGGCTGCCATTTTGTCTTGTTGACCATGTCTTTTGCTTTACAGAAGCTTCTTTGTTTCAGGAGGTCCTATTTATTAATTGTTTCTGTCAGTGTCTGTGCTACTGGGGTTATATTTAGAAAGTGGTCTCCTGTGCTGATGTGTTCAAGTGTACCTCCCAGTTTCTCTTCTATGAGGTTCAGTGTGGTTGGATTTTTATTGAGGTCTTTGATCCATTTGGACTTGAATTTTGTGCAAGACAATAGATATGGATCTATTTTCATTCTTTTACATGTTGATATCTAGTTATGCCAGCACCACTTATTGAATATGCTCTCTTTTTTCCATTTTATATTTTTTGCCTCTTTGTCAAATCATTTTAATGATGTGTCCAAGCCGTGATCATGTCTCATTTATAGCCGTGAGCTACCACTTCAAAAACTACCTATTAGCTCTATAGAAGGTGGGATGGTATAGGAGGTCCTTCTGTCTTTGTGTTGCTTTCATTGATTAATAAAGAAACTGCTTTGGGCCCCTGATAGGGCAGAACTTAGGTAGGCAGAGAAGACAGAACTGAATGCTGGGAGGAAGAAAGCAGAGTGAGGGAGACACCATGGAGCCACCAGAGTCAGACATGCTGAATCTCTCCCAGTAATCCTCTGCCACTTGGGGATATACAGATTAATAGAAATGGGTTAAATCAAGATATGAGAGTTAGGCAATAAAAGGATAGAGATAATGGGTCAAGTGGTGATTTAATTAATATAGTTTCTGTGTGGTTATTTTGGGTGTAAGCTAGCAGGGCGACCCTGATGAACAAGCAGGCCCTCACTCTATAATTGTGGGATAATTCATACATACATATTCCTATCCTTATTTCCAACTTTTTTAATACTAGAATGTTCAAGTATCAATATCCCAGTCAACATTTCCTAGGTCTAATACCTTCCCATACCTCTGATACTAAGTTACGCTTTGGATCAAGGAGTCCACATAGATACCACATGGTGTCCTTGAGAAAATGTCACTAGGCAAGAATGCTATGACAGAGGTTGGTGTACAAGCTTGAGTTTATGTTATTCATATATCCTGTGAATACCAGACAGAATATTTTAGAATGACCCAGGGTTTTGGAGGGTTCATTCCAATGGATCGACAGGAGAGGGTGACATCAGAGGATGATGGAGCAAAGGACTTAAGCACTAAGCATCCCCCTTTCCTCTTTTAAAGAGGGTATTGTTTATGACTGTAGTTTTAGAGAACTTAACAAAACTGTCAGGAAGAGAACTCTCACAACTAAAGCAAAGATGGTTCATGTCAATTGAAATCTTGATTGGTGTCACAAACAAGGAAAGTTTCTCTTACAGTTCAGGAGACTTGAAGGACAGTAGGAAGATATAGGGAGGACTGGTTTCTCCTGGTATCTCTTAGTACCTCATCTCTCCACTGTCGTTTAGATGCCAGGCATAAAAAATGTAATAGCAAAGGGCTTTGTCCAGTCAAACATGGCATCTCCAGACTAGACTGGTGTTTCCTGCCATGGCCTCTCATCCTCATGTGTCAGGGCTCTGGTGAATTCTTGCATCTGGCAGCTAGGGGAGGCTAATATGTTCTCCTACATTCTGTGTCTAGATCCTAAACAGCTTCTTCCACTGATTGTTTTAAAGTAAAAACATCGTCATCAAAACAAAGTGCAGCTGAGTGGGTGGGAATGGTTCCTGTCACTATATTTTAGCTTAAAAATGGAGACTAATTTGTCTCATGCAGAACTGGCTGAATTTCAAAATAGTGTCAGTGACTCATTAGAATTTTATCTTGTTTGTAGTTAGGAAAAAGTGGTTTATGTTCCCACAATCCATTCAACATAACATCATTATGTCTTGTTCTCATGTTGTAAAGAACAGCTTTGGGACTGAATGGGATGTTTCGACTCTGTCTTCTCAGTGTTGAACTGCTATTTTTTTCCCCATTTAAACAATTTCCTTGTTAATTAGCAATCCAATTTCCAAATTCTTATCTTCTGTGAGAGTATAACTGGGAATCCAGTTTGCTTGAGTTGAGTATTAATTTTCTCTTACTTAAATGTGTCATCTGGGCCAGTCATTACATTTAAAAGTCAAAAACGCTAAGATGAGGAATGCCTGATCAAGACTGCAGAAGGTAGCAGGAGAATCTCGGTTATTTGAATTAGGACAGTAACAAAATCTAGGATGACAGGACACAGGTGAGCCTGAACCTTCACGACTGACACAGAAAGTTCCCTAGGGATGAGTATCCTACAGAAGGATAGCCATATAACCTGCTGGGTCCTCTAACCCATGCACTTCTGAAGGAGCCTGGAGTCACAAAAAAAGACTGACTGACCTCACGTGGAGAGCTACAATCAAAGCAGGTAGATGCTCCTCTGAGATCTACACCTCGCATGCTGGGAAATGAAAGGAAGCAATCGTGGTGGGTAGCCTTCTGCCTCTTCCCTCTTCAAATCCCTCTGTTGAATTTCTGGGCTTCATTGGCTGGGAACATGGCTGCGTTTGAAGATGGGGCCTCCATAGAGGTGTTAGTTTAAGTGAGGTGATTTAGGTTAGCACTTAACTGAGTAATATATGGTGTTTTTGAAAGACATAGTGATTAGTCTACAGGCACACAGAGGGAAGAGCAGCCAAGAGCCGGATCCTCCGGAGAAACCAGCCCTCCTCACACGTTCCTACTGTCCTTCAATTCTCCTGAATTGTAAGAGAAACTTCCTTTTATTTGAGAAACCCAACATCATGAAACATTGTTATGGGAACTCTAGGAAAATAAAGCCCATGATGATCTGAGAAGCTGATCTGTGAGCTTGGCAGGTTTTCTGGACCTGTTTTCCTTCTCCCCTCTTCCTCAGGCCTTGCCTCACCTTCTGTGTGCTCATGCCTTCCTAATTTCTTTCTGCCCAGGATGAGGTTACCCTAAATTTACCCTTTCCCTATCTATGCCTTTCTCTGTTCATACTCTCTTATACTTGCTGGGCACACACTATTGTGTAGCCGCCTCGACGGGTTACTCTGTCTAGGGTTTGTAACCCGCCTGGCTGGTCAGTTATTCCAGGGTCACGGAGAGGCACCACCTGAAAGACATAAGCTGATAAGAGGAAGAAGCCTAAGCATATTTGTCAAAGCCTCCGTCTATTAGAGTCATGGTTACAGCTTATATAGCCCCTGGATGAGAAGCTTGGGGGGCTGGGGCATGGGTCTTGCCACGTGGTCCATGCCGGTCATGTAGTCCAAGAGGTTACGATCGGTCAGGTCATGATTCCTTGGTCAGGAAGTCACAAGGTGACACACCTAGTTCTCTAGATAGTTTGGAATGTGAGGCAGGTTCCGTTAACAGATAGCTCTCTATTAACAGTTAATTTGGGTGTGAGATAGGCTTGGTCAATAAGACTATTCTCAATACAATTGGAAAGTGAAGCCCTCTGCAAAAACTCCTCACGGAGGTGCTTCCTGTAAATTTTGGGGGGACACGGCTCCTGACACTATTGGACTGTACTGAATTACTAAGTGCTACTTAGTAAACTCCTTTTTCATTCTTCAGACAGAAAGATTCTGAGTCAACAGGCCAGTGGTGATAGTGATGTCTACTGTTTCTTTTTGAAACAGATTCTTCTCATATATCCAGGGATGGCTCCAAAGTCATGATTCTGCTGCCTTTGCCTTTAGGGTGGTGAGACTGTAAAAGTGTGTTATCATCCATCCTTGAGCAATTCTGTTAGAGATCAATGGAAATTACCTCTGACAAGAGTAATAATAGAGGTTGACCAGATGTTTCAGTGGTTAGGAGCCCTTACTGCTCTTCCAGGGTACTCAGGTGCAGTTCCCAGCAACCACATGAATGCTCATAACCTTCTCTAACTCCTGCTCCAAGGGATTTGACTCCCTCTTCTGGATGTCTACAGCACTGCATGCATATGATGCGCAGACATACACATAAGGAAGACACTCTTGGAATAAAATAAATCTTCAAAATATTAATAAAATGTCAAATTAAACACAATAAAATATCTCTTAGAGAGGTGAGCAACAAGAATATGTACATTCTAGAGATTTACCAGTGAGTGGAGATCAGACACTTCTATATCTTTTTGTTTAGCTTCTAATTTTTAGTTATCTGCTCATATATTCTGTGTTTAATAATCATTCTTATTACTTGTTATTTAGTTATTTTAACATTTGTTTATTCTGTGTGTAGATGTGGGTGTGAATGTCATAGTATATATGTTTGGAGATTAGAGGACAACTTGGGGTGGATTTTCTCCAAGGATCAAACTCCTCTCTTCAGGCATAGAAGGAGGGGCCTTTGCCCACCAAGTCATCTCACTGGCCTACTCACTGTGCTTGAAATTTCATATTCTGTGCCACGACGGGAATCTCTGTCAAAGAATGTCTACCAAAGATTCTCATCATGGTGGGTTCCTCTCCCTGAAAGGTAACCTTTTTGACTCCTCCAGTTTCTTACTATACAGGTTTCCTCTACTCAAAATTCCTTCTCACTTGGCCAAATTCTACTTACCCCATCATTTGGCTTTCAAATATCACTTCCTTTGTGAAGTTTATTTCCACCCATCAAGTTTAGTTTTTACTTCTCTAAAGGTTCTGTATTATTTTTACTCACAGAAGATCTCATTACTTTCTATTTGTTGGAATGATGTTTGACTTTTTTCCCTCTTCAGAAATGTAGTTTTAGCTGTCCTTGAACTAGCAATGCTCCTGCCTCAGCCTCCTGAGTGTTGGGATTCTAATTATGTGCCACCAAAACCAGTGAGTGATAGAAGTTATCATTAATTGTTTGTTCTCTGCCTTCACTAAAATATGTTTTAAGCTAAATAAGAGACTCCTCCAAACTGGTTCCTCATTGTAATTCCTAGCACCCAAAAGTGGTCTTAGCATGCGGTCTAAGCCAAGGGTTTATTTGTTCAATGAACAAAAAAAGAAATTTCTGTTCACTCAACCTGGCAGTGTGAACAAGGATTCAGCCTGGAGTTCTTCCGATCCCTTGGAGAAAGAATAATTCGTCCTCTCATCTGTGTGTCTCAACTTTCATCATTTTTCTTATTAATTCTCATTGTATTTATTTGGAAACGACCTTTCCAGCTCCTTGAGACTGACTGACCTGTGATGGGTCTGGTAGAAGGCATTATGAGTAGTCCCTTAGCCTGTGGAAATGAAAATTAAATGTACCTTCCTATGGTGGTTTACCCATCTGGGCACATTGCCAAGATGTTTGTCAAGATAAATGACTTCTATTCAAACTAGGATATTGACAGAGATGAGGTCTAAGCAGGCTTTGAACTGAAATTGATCCTGTTTACTTTTAGTTTGAAATATAAGGATAAGTTGGTGGATTTTTGTTGTTGTTATTTGTCTGTGAGTGATTTGTAAAATAGTGATACTTGAGGACCCCAGAGATTTTCTAAAAAATATATTGCTATAAGACAAACAAACCTTCCCCCAGGTAACCTCCTGTGCTCCTTCCTTGATTTGCATATTATAGATGTTTTGATATTTTCTGAATAGAAAATCAGAGCATTAGGGCTCCATTAGAAACTGTATTAGGAATAAAGGTAGACA
This sequence comes from Chionomys nivalis, assembly GCF_950005125.1. Lineage (NCBI taxonomy): Eukaryota > Metazoa > Chordata > Mammalia > Rodentia > Cricetidae > Chionomys > Chionomys nivalis. The sequence goes on along the minus strand of NC_080092.1, from coordinate 30,113,608 downwards.
CATAGATTCAAATTAAATTTGGAAACAAGTTGTTCTACATTATAGCTCCTGTTAGCAGGATCTCTGAGAGGTCTGTCCATATTTTACAATCTTAAATAGGTTAAAAAGGGGGGGGAATATAAGCAATTCTCTAGAAATAGTGTCTTCAAGGAATAAATACATGAAAAACATCTTAATTAGTTTTGTGAGTTCTTACTTCAGGGTAATATACTATTTGATATTCATAGCTAAAAGCTAAACACATTAAAACTATACAAATATGTATACTTTCTAGGCATAATATTTATATTTTGGAGTTAACTAGTCTTTAAAATATGCCTAACTTTTGTAACTTGTACCTTTCTTTTTTTTTCTTTCTTTTTTCTTTTTTCTTTTTTTTACTTGGTTGTCCTGGAACTAGCTCTTGTAGACCAGGTTGGCTTGAAAATCATAGGGATTCATCTGATTCTGCCTCCCAAGTGCTGGGATTAAAGGCGTGCATCACCTACAGCCGTCAACTTGACGCTTTCTGTAACAGTACCATTGCTGGTGTCATGATCACCACCACTAATAACACATTAATCCCGCTGCTGTTACTGGTTCTAATGGTAGTGTTGACCCCTCTACTTGAAACCACACTGTTCCTTGTATCTTCTGAAGCACTTCTCACATACAGCTTTACTGAATACTTGCAAAAGTCCATAAACTAAGTCCAGTGATTGTCCCTATCACAGATTGACAAACCTGCAGGTTGAGGTCAGGTCCTGGCCTCAGTATGCTCAGCCTTTGAGAGGCACAGCCTCACTCTGAAATCCAGGCAGGCCTCTTCTCTTCTGCATCTTAGAAACCAAGAACAAGAGTTTGATAGAAATCAGAGTGATCTTCTTGTTATACTATCTTTTAAAAGTTTTGAACGATTTGTATATGTGATGGGAATGTCCTGTCTGTGAGGTGAATGGATGTAACTCAAAGCATATATATGTGCTTCCATGGCTCTGGTCAGGTGAAAATCATCTCTGGTTTCTAGATTGCACCTGTTTCCATTGTGGTTCTGGGAGCACACACGGCTGACAGAGTGGATGTGACTCAGACCTAAATATAGATGAAAGAATCAAAAGAATTTCCAAGCTGAGGAAATGGCTCTGTTGGTTGAGTGCTCACCTTGTAAGCATAGGGACCAGAGTTTAACCTTTAGAGCACCCCCCAATGCAAAAACAGCTGGACACAGTTTCATTTGTTTATAATCCTAGCCCCGGGGAAGTGGAGGAGGCAGGAAGGCCTTTGGAGCATGTTGGACAGCCAGCTTAGCCTCTTTGGTTAGTTCCAGACTAGAGACAAAGAGTCTCAGAAACAAAGGCAGGTGGACAGTGGTAGGGGTCTCCCTCCAGCCTCTACATGCATATACATGCACATGTGTACCTGCTCAAACCAATGAGTGCCCAAGGGTGCATGCACATACTTATGAAATGACCTTTCCTGTGTGTTTTTAGGGGGAAGCTCAGCAGTTAGGGGAACTACAATTTGGATATTTGGCATTTCATCCCATGGCAACTGTTGCAAGGAGGCCGCTGGTTCGTTCCTGGCCGCTTAGCCCTGAAATAATCACACAGGAACTATATTATTTAAACAACTGCTTGGCCCATTAGCTCTACTTTTTTATTTGCTAACTCTTACATCTTAATTTTAACCCATCTCATTTATCTGTGCCTCACCACAAGGTCGTGGCCTACCAGCAAAGTTTCAGCACACCTGTCTCTGGCAGCTGCTCCATGGCTTCTCCTTAACTCCGCCTTCCTTCTCCCAGCATTCAGTTCAGTTTTCCCCACCTAGTTCCGTTCTACCTTATCAGGGCAAGCCAGTTTTCTTTATGCATTAATGGTAGTCACAGCATACAGAGGGGAATCCCACATCAGACAAGCACCAAACAGCAAGACAAAACCCAAGTACAGAGTAGGAGAGAGAGACTAGGGCTACTAGGGACATAAATCTTTTAAAAAGCTTCAAGATGAATTCTCAAGGTAAGAAATCCTCAGACGATTAAGGGGGAATGACGGCAGACTAACTTCTTTGGAAGTAACTCACATGGAAAACACGTGACACAGCATAAAATGTCCCCTCTATTCACTTGATTAAGGCACAGAGCTCAGACACTTCCTCTCCATACTGATCCCCATGGGCTTCTGATTGATCCGGTCTACAGCCTGCATTAGGACAGCTTTGGCCATGTCTGTCTCACTGAGAAAATTCTAACAAAATTAAGATCTCAAGGCAGGAAACCAAAGGCATGGGAGTGAAAACTGGGTGCACTCAAGACCCAAGTTAAGAGGACTTCAGTCGTTAAGGTCAGAAGTTGTTCTAAATGTGGTTAGACTCTCTAGTTCAGGGATTCTTTCCACTCTGCAGCTGCTTATGCATCATTTGGTAGTGTGCAGAGAAAGAGTGTTATAGTCATTCCTGGAACGCATGGACTTTGTGGCCAGATCAACCTCTACTTGAATTCCCATTTACTCATTGCATAGCTGCCATCACCATACTCTCTCTGTCTGTCTTCATCACCTAAGAAGGAATGGTCTGAACTTGAGATGGCTAATGTGAAGAACAAATTAGAAAATGCAGGCTATCCCAGCTCTGTCTTGTAGGGAGGAACCTGGCAGAGTGAGTGGCTGTGGTTTTATCTTTATCGGATGGAGGTGATGCTGGTACAGAAGAGCCCTGTTGATCATGTAGGAGAACCAAATCCATTAGGTGACTGATAAGATTTCACCTCATCTTTGAAAGAAGATCAGTTGACAGTGTTTGTATGTATTACAGTATTTTCTTTTTTGGCATTGATTTTCTTTTATTTTTTTTTTTACATTTTTTTTTTTATTTTTACTTAAAAATGTCCACCTCCTCCCTTCCTCCTATTTCCCTCCCCCTTCCCATCCCCCTCCCCTTCCCTCTCCAGTTCAAAGAGGAGTCAGGGTTCCCTGTCCTGTGGGAAGTCCAAGGTCCTCCCCCCTCCATCCAGGACTAGGTAGGTGAGCATCCAAACAGACTAGGCTCCCACAAAGCCAGTATATGCAGTAGGATCAAAACCCAGTGCCATTGTCCTTGACTTCTCAGTCAGCCCTTCTTGTCCGCCACATTCAGAGAGTCTGGTTTGATCACATGCTCCATCAGTCCCAGTCCAGCTTGCTTTGGTGAGCTCCCATTAGATCAGCCCCACCGTCTCAGTGAGTGGGCGCACCCCTCGCGGTCCTGACTTCCTTGTTCATGTTCTCCCTCCTTCTGCTCCTCATTTGGACCTTGGGAGCTCAGTCCAGTGCTCCAATGTGAGTCTCTGTCTCTAGCTTCATTCATTGCCAGATGAAGGTTCTATGGTGATATGCAAGATATTCTTTAGTATGGCTATAGGATAGGGCCATTTCAGGCTCCCTCTCCTCAGCTGCCCAAGGATCTAGCTGGGGACATCTCCATGGACACCTGGGAACCCTTACAGAGTCAAGTCTCTTGTCAACCCTAAAATGGCTTTCTTAATTAAGATATATACTTCCCTGCTCCCATATCCACCCTTTCTCCATCCCAGCCATCCCATTCCCCTAAGCTCTCCCCATCCCCCCTTCTCACTTTTTTCTCCCCATCCCCACCCCCACCCCACCCCCAAGTTTCCAATTTGTGCCTGGCAATCTTGTCTCCTTCCAATATCCAGGAGGACAACTATATGTTTTTCTTTGGGTTCACCTTCTTATTTAGTTTCTCTAGGATCACGGATTATAGGCTCAATGTCCTTTATATATGGCTAGAATCCACTTATGAGTGAGTACATACCATATTCATCTTTTTGGGTCTGGGTTACCTCACTCAGGATATTGTTTTCTATTTCCATCCATTTGCATGCAAAATTCAAGATGTCATTGTTTTTTACCTCTGAGTAATACTCTAATGCGTACATATTCCATACTTTCTTTATCCATTCTTCCATTGAGGGGCATCTAGGTTGTTTCCAGGTTCTGGCTATTACAAATAATGCTGCTATGAACATAGTTGAACAAATACTTTTTAGTATGATTGATTTTTTTTAATTCAATACCACACTCAAAAATAACACTTCCTTTCAATTCTTGTCCTTACTTTTAGTGACCAGAAGTCTGTTTTTGTTGTTGTTGTTTTTACTTTCTCTTCAAGCAGGATGCATAATTAGAGCATTTCCCCAAGCACAAATGCTGTATCTGGTGAATTTGAATCTCTTGTCCTCTCAGGAAATGAAACTGCACGACTCTTACCAAGCCACAGCATACATCTAATCATTTGCCATAGCTGAGAGCCAGGAAAGTCTGGTGCTGTTCACTTTACACCGAAGAGGAGAAATCCTTCTCTCTGGCAGGCACTGCCCATGATATAATATACAGACAGATTCTTAGATGTTTATTTTTCAGTTTGTTCTGCATTGACTGGCTTGAAAGTGGGGGGATAAGTAAACTGATTTTGCTCTACTCTTAGCTTTAAAATAGAAATCTCCTTGCTGTCCTGAGGGCTCATTGAATGTTACCCCAGTTGCAGGCACCCAAACTTGTTTAGACCAGTTATCAGAAACTCACGTGGTCATGAGAAAGTTTTACATACCTTTTGTAGAATTAGAGATTCCATGCTTGTTTTTGTTGTTTTGTTTTATATCTCTTGGTGCTTGGGATTAAACCTAAAGCAGCACACACAGTAGACAAATGCTCTACCCATGGACGGCAGCCCACCTCTGACCCCTTGCAGTTCACTTTCACAAGGCAGACACTTCACAGGTACATGTTGATTGGACATTTTATTGAAGTAATGATGTGTTGTCAGCCAGTTTCTTCTATTCAAGGAGTCTTTCTTCAAGTCCACCTTGCTCAAGTACCCCTGGCATTTCTTGCTTTCTTCCATACCACGCTCTAGCCCCCTCCAGTCCTTCAGCTAAATCACAGCATGGAGGAAACCTCCATACTCCATACGGTACCCACTTCTATTCTTGGCAGATGTTCTTGCCACATAGGAAGATACCTATGCTGACCATCTACCTAAAATATTTCTGAAATCCGAATTTAAACTTTTAGCAAGGAAGGATCTGTTTCCGTGGTTGGAAGTCAGGATGAATTTAATCTTTACACCCTCAAAGCAGATGAGGGAACATATTTCATTCCATCTTTCTGGGTTTCCAAGGGAAACAAAGCAGCTAAGTTTTCACATTACAGTCTGCATTTCCTTCCCGATTCTGTCACAGGGTCCTGTTGTTTGTTTGTTTTTCCGTGAAATGTGCTGCATCTTGCTAAGCCTGCAGTCTGCCTGAGGAGAAGAACAGAACTGTGGAAGAGCTGCTCACACTAAAATTCAGGGAGCTCCATCATTCTCGGGACCAGGCACAGCCCTGATCATGCTGGCCCAGCTGACGAGATTCATATGTGAAGAGTGGGCAGGTAGGCAGAACAGGAGTTAACTTTAGGGTAGACAGCTGTCTATTAAATTCTGAGATCAAGGCAGGTAAGCATAAGAGACTTGTCTGAAATAATTCAAGAGGGAGTTGAGGAGATGGCTCAGTAGTAAGAGTTTTTCTCCATAAGCACAAGGACTTGTGTGTGAATTCCAAAGATCCACATGAAAGCCGAGCATGGTTATATACGCCTGTGACCTCCTTGCTATGGAGAAAAGATGTAGGACAGTCTTCGTGCTTGCTCATTTCCAGTCTATCTCCAGCTTCAGTAAGAATCCATGTCAAAAATAAGGCAGAATGATAGAACAGGACACAACATTCTCCCCCCAGCACCCCCATGGGCATACATGGGCATATACCACACAGACAGACAGATACATGCACACACACACACACACGGTATACGCAGATGCTGAAAATAACCCAAATGAACTGGGGAAAATAATGAGTAACTGTCACCATGGCCCACTGTGGAGTATTTACACATTCTATCAGAATGTACTTCAGTGTGATTGGTTTGTGTGTGTGCGTGCGTGTGTTTGTGTGCCCTGTTGATTGAAAGCTCAGGCTATGTGAGGTCATGTATTAACTTTGTCCAGAACCAAAAATTTTTCTCCTTCAAGATAATGGTTTTCCTGCCAGTACGACACTAACTAGTCTTGTATGTCTCATATGTGTTAATCCTTTATTTGTCTTTCCAATATGATGCTAAATATTCAGGTCTCCCATGCTCTGTGAGCCAGGCACTCCCACAGCATGGAAGCATGGCTGCTCTGATATGTTACCACTAAACTATGGGGCTTAGGGAAATGCAGATGTGTCTTTTCAACCATGGTTTTCTCAAACCTCAGCATATTGGATGGTTGTCCTTCTGAAACAGTCTAGTCTTTTCTAAGTTTCTGATTGTTTCCAAACATTTTCTAGTGTCTCTGGACTGAAATCAACAGTTTTATGCTCTCTGCCTACAAAGGTTTTTCTGTTTTCTTTTTTGTTTTTTGTTCATCCCTCCTCCTTTCACCTGCCCTGCCTTAACTCTCTTTGGTGTTTGCAGATAATGATGATCAATTAGCTGCTCCGTCCAACCTCAAACTCGTGATCTTCTTGCCTTAGCATCCCAAGTGATATGATGACAGTCCAGTGCCACCATGTTTATTCACTCTGTCTTCCTTAAAGGACACCAGAAGCATTGGGTTAACAGCCCACCAACTCTGCTATGACTTTACTTTAACTAATAAGATCAACAGTAAATCTGTTTAATAAGGTAACATTATGAAGGCAGGCAGTGTTGGTGCATGCCTGTAATTCTAGCATTCGGGAGGCAGGGGCCCGCATATCTCTGTGAATTTGATGCCAGTCTGGTCTATAAAGTAAGTTCCAGGACAGAGAAACCCCGTCTTGAAGAACAATAATAACAAAAAGATTACATTATGAGTCACTGGGAATTGACTCAACATATCTTTGAGGAGATGATATAGATTGTAAATATCTTTTTTTGTGTGTTTTTTCGAGACAGGGTTTCTTTGTAGCTTTGGAGTCTGTCCTAGCACTAGCTCTTGTAGACCAGGCTGGCCTCAGACTCACAAAAATCTATCTACTTCTGCCTCCTGAGTGCTGGGATTGAGTAAATAGCTTTTTAACACAACTAATGAGTTAAATAAAAATTTTAATTTGTGTTGACTCTATAGTTATGTGAGAATGAAGTTTTAAACATTTTGGAAATGATTATTTGAATAACTTTTGGAGTATCTGAGGTTAAAAAGAAGTTGAGAAAGTAGGGAAGTATGAGCTCAGACTAAACTTGCTATAGATATTGGATCTTATGCAAGGACTAAGGAAAAGGAAGACTCCATGCCATTGTTCAATCAGATTAGCAGTTAGTTGAAGATCTGTCCCCTGGCCTCACAAATGCTTGCTCTCATAAAACACTCACAGATGAATAGAGTATTCATTAGACACATTGCTTCACATTGTTGACAATTATGGAATATGTACGTGTAGACTTTGGGAAGGTTAAATGGCCCTTTGGGTTGTCAGTTGCCAGGCTCCAAGTTTATATATTGTCATATCTTATCCACTGTTTGCCTCTCAACTTCCCAGTCTCTATAGTGGGAGAAGCTAATCTGGCTTGTTTTTGGCTTCTCTTGCACTTTCACTTATGGAAGACCTGGGACAGATGACTCCTGCAATCCTCCTTACAACTGGGTGTTTAGTCCTTGGACTCCTCTATTGGGTTTTAATAATTGTGATCTTTGAATCTTCCCCCATAGTTCAAGCCACATTGTCTTTTTCTGTGGGACTTCCTAGGTATTAATTGCAAATGTACTTTAAAACCAAAATAAATATCTGAGTAAGGAAGCACACAACCGGATGTGTGATTTAAATCTTAGTAATATTTCTTTTATAAATGCGGGTACCCTTGTATTTGGGGAATAGATATTCAGAATTGAGACATCACCTTGATAGACTGTTCCTTTGATGAATATGAAATGTCCATCTCCATCCCTTTTGATTAATTTTACTTTGAAGTCTATTTTGTTAGATATTAGGATAGATACACCGGCTTACTTCTTAGGTCCATTTGATTGGAAAAATCTTTTCCCAGTCCTTTACTCTGAGGTAATGTCTATCTTTGAAGTTGAGATCCAACTTCCTAAATGTAACACCAGTATTACAGACACTGAGATCTACAATTAATAAATGGGACCTTCTGTGAAACAAAGGATACTGTCAATAAGATAAAATGGCAGTCTAGAAAAAAATCTTCACTAACCCTACATATGACAGAGGGCTGATCTCCAAAATATATAAAGAATTCAAGAAACTGGACTTTAAGATAGCAAATAACCAATTAATAAATGGGATACAAATTTGAACAGAGAATCATCAACAGAAGTATCTCAAATGACTGAGATACACTTAAGAAAATATTAAACATACTTAGCGGTCAGAAAAATGCAAATCAAAATGACTCTGATATTCTTTCTTATACATGTGAGAATGACTAAGATCAAAAACACTAGTGACAGCCTATGTTGGAGAAGATGTGGAATTAGGAGAACACTCCTTCACTGCTGATGGGAGTAAAACCTTGTACAGCCACTTTGGAAATTGGTAAGGTGGTTTATTAGAAAACTGGGAATCAATCTACCTCAATACCCAGCTATTCTAATCTTGAGCATATATCCAAAGGATGCTCAATCATACCCCAAGGATACTTGTTCAACTATGTTCGTAGCAGTGTTATTCATAATAGACAGTACTTTGAAACAACCTAGATGTCCCTCAATCAAAGAATGGATAAAGAAAATACTATATATATATATATATATATATATATATATATATATATATATATATTCAATAGACTTACTCGGCAGTAGAAAACACTGACATCATGAAATTTCCAGGCATATGGATAGAACTAGAAAAAATCATCCTGAGTGAGGTAACCCAGACCAAGAAAGACAAACACGGTATGTATATGGTATGTATTTCCTCATAAGTGGATATTAGCAGTAAAGAGTAGCGAGGTTACATTCCTTAGCCCCCCAAAACCTAGATAACAATGAGGGCCCGAAGAGAGATGCATGAAAAGAGAAAATATAAGAGATCTCCTGAGAAAACTGGGGGTGGGAGTGGGGGAATGTGGGTATGAGAACATGAGGGATTGGGGTGGGCAGGTTGGAGGCAAGGCAGACAGGGAGAATAATAAAAGAGACACCTTAATGGAGGAACATCTTGGCATTAGGGAGAAACCTGGTTATAGAGAAACTCCCAGGTTTCCATAAGGGTGATAACCAGTTGAGACTCCTATCAGTAGTGGACAGGGTGCTTGTACTGGTCTTCCCCTGTAATCAGATTGGTGACTGTCCCAGTTGTCATCATAGAGCCTTCATTCCAACCAGTCATTGATGGAAGTGGGTAGAGACATCCACAGCCAAGTACTGAGCTAAGCTCAGGAGTCCTGTTGAAGAGAGAGAGAGGAAGGATTGTATGAGACAGAGGGGTAGGAGAGTCAAAGACATGATAGGGGAACCCACAGAGACTGCTGACCTGATCTCCTAGGAATTCATTGCCTATGAACCAACAGCTAGGGAGTCTGCATGGGAGCAGCCAAGGCCCTCTGAATGTGTCTGATAGGTATGTAGCTTGTACTGTTTGTAGGGCTCCTAGCAATGTGATCAGGACCTGTCCCTAGTACTTGAGTTGGCTTTTGGGAACCCAGCCCAACTGGATTTCCTGGTCCAATCTTGATGGAGAGGGAGGAGCTTGGTCTTGCCTCAACTTGATGTGCTATGCTTTGTTGACTCCCATGGGAGGCCTGCCCCTTTCTGAATGGAGACAAAGGAGCTGTGGATGGGGAGGGGGGGTAAAAGGAGACGGTACATTGCTTTCCTTGCCACTGAGACCCAAATAATCACACAAACATTAATTACAATAATGTTTGGCCTATTGTCTCAGGTTTCTTGTTAACTAACTATTACATCTTAAACTAACCTATTTCTATTAATCTATGTATCCCTGTGAGGCTGTGGTTTACCAGTAAGGTTCCAACATCTTTTTCCTTTGACAACTAAATGGTGTCTGCCTGACCCCACTTTCTTTCTCTAATATCTGCTTGTCTTGCTATATTCTGCCCTGCAATGGACAAAATCAGATTCTTTATTAACAAATGGTAATAAAAAATATTCACAACATGCAGAGTGGAGTCCCACATCATCTCCCATTTTCTGTCAAATAAAAAGGAAGGTTTTAGTTTTGACATAGTAAAATTACATGTATCAAAACAGGTCTTCAAGCAAGAATTACAGTTCCAATATTTCTTTGTGAGTCTCAAGGTTCCTATCTAATTTATCTTTTACCGTAACTAGGAAAAACTATAACTACAAGTATATGTCTTCAGCTCCATGAAAGACCCTGGAAGGATATAGCATTAACTAAGTAAACAGGAAGTGCATTGTAAGCAACTTCCAAATTTCTAGAAAGTGACAGAGATATCTTGCTGCCTGTACAGTCACCCAAAGTTCATCTGTAATTGGTGCTGCCAGAAGCAGACATGTTTCACTGTTGAGAAAAGTCTAGGGTCTTAAAACAGTTTAAATTCTGTACGTCCCTGAAGTGTTGAGATTATCTATCCAACTGAAATATATCTCTATATATCTAGAAAACCTAATGTGACTAAAAGTTTGATTGTCACATATGACTATCTATTAATCTGTATTTCTTAACTATACATTACATTTTAAATGAGCTGCACAAACACAATACCTTAAACAAGAGCAGAAATACATATACACATTGTAACAAAATTGACTTTAAATTTGTATCAATAGACCAAGATCCATACCCATGTATAGTATTCATCTCTATATCATATCACCCCTTTTTAAGAAATTGACTGTGACCATTAATTATTTATAACCAATGAAATAAATTAAGTAAAATGAAAATATACATTTATAAACTCTCATTTTGGGAATTTGGGCATAGTTATCTCCAAACAGCTTTCTGCTGTTTTTTAGATGAAGTGTTTTTGTGGTTTGCAAAGACCTTTTGGGGAGGGGGGGAATCTTGTTTCATCAAATCACATTAGCTTGGAATGAACCCATAGGTTCCTATCCTCTGTGAAAGCAAAGTAAGAAGTTCTTTTCCAAGATAACATATCTCTGGAGTCAAAATTTGAAGTCAAGATACCTTTAAAATATATGTGTTGGTGAAGCTTAGCAGTCCCCAGAATCAAATGTTTCTCTGCAGTCAAAAAATTCAAAGAAAACCCAATAATATGCATACTTCAGACTCTATGTGTAATTTCCGTTGTTACATGGCTGATTTTATGTTACTTTTATTATCTCTTTAAAGACTTTGTTTTATATTAAAAAACTATTTTTTATAACTGTTCATACCCATTTTCTTTTTTTGTTAAACCTACATTTTAAAACACATTATGACCCATCTAGAGGTTTGCTTTTCTCTGAATCTTTCTTTATTGTATAACTGTATTTCTTTTCTGACAAGAAGCACTCTTAAAATTGCAAACAGCTTGGTAACAGTATGTGGAGGTGTGTTCACTGCCAGTTCTAGGACCACTGGGTGGGAGCTGCTCTCATCTTCTTTACTCTGCGATGCACCATGCAGCATATAAATCTTTTTTTTTTTTTTTGTCTAAGTAATGCTAAGTCTACCATACCATGCAACATGTTGTGTGGCCTGGAAATGCCTCTGTATATTACTGTAGGAATCTGCCATGCTCTCCTTCCTGTGTATGCCTAGCAGACCTGATCCCACTGCTTGCTCAGGCAGGAAGTACTGAACTGTGGACATGCCCTCAGCTATATTCCCCCTGACCCTGAGTGGGCATACAAACACCCATACCAATGTGGGTGGCTGATTACATGGGTTAGCCCCAAATAGTTGGGTGCCATTATGTTAAAGGGGAGTGAAAGTTCATTTCCTGGCCACCCAGACCCAAATAATCAACAGAAACTATATTAAAAACATCACTGTTTGATCTATTAACTCAGGTTTCTTATTAAGTAACTCTTCATGTAAAACTAACCCATTTGTATTAATCAATGTATCGCCACAAGGCTATGGCTTACACCAGTAGGTTCGGGCATCGTTTTCCTTCGGCAGCAACATTGTGTCTTACTGACTCTACCTTCCTTTTTCCTCTATCTTTGCTTGGATTTCCTGCCTTGCTAAATTCTGCCCTGCTATAGGCAAAAGAGATTCTTTATTAACCATTGGTAATAAAACATATTCACAGCACACAGAGGGGAATCCTACATCAGGAGGGTAAATGGGAGGTGTGGGAAGAAAACAGGAGAGGAGTGAGGGACAACTGTAGTCGGTATGTAAAATAAATGAAAACAATAAATAATTTATAAAAGGAGAAGAAACATACAGCTTACAACTGGTCAAGCAACTATAAGCAATACACCTGGTTCTGTCTTTGGTACAAACCTTTAAAATTTTCTAGCTGTTTCAAAGCAGAAGTGGATTGATGTCTTCAACTGGTCCAGTTTGTCTGAGTTATGGCTCACTCTATCACCAATAGGATATCTGCATCCTATTCTATCAATGTATAGGCATATTCTATGTTGTTCATCTACTTCGTTTGAAATGCCAGTATCTCTAAATAGGATGGTTGTTTCCAGAAAGCCAAGAATCTGCCTAGATAAAAGAAGCCTATTTCCTATCTAAAGTCAAACCACTGTTGGTAAATATTCCTCCTTAGTGATCTTGTTTTGCTTAGGTTCAAATATTTTACTCCGTGGTCCACTTACAAGCTTGATGAGTCAGTTAATTAGATCCATGGATATTATTATAAACTCTGAAGGATTTAATTAAAATGTGTTAATGTGTAAAATCACATGTGGGTCATTGGTCCCTTTATTTTTCCCAAGTTTAGGCAGAGTGAATGGATGGTACATACCATATTTGGATTTGGGAGATGGTACACAACGTAGCAATTGGATTCTCTTCTTATAAAACTGTATCTTAATCCTCAGGTTAAGATTTTACAGTTGGAAGTTCATTGCAGTAATTATTGTGTGGCTTTTGACAAATTAGATACTGACAGGATTATAATGTGGTGTGAGAATGTATCCACTAGCTGTTAAGGTGTCAAAACATGTTAGGCAGTACTTACATCCTGTTTGTTAGTGTTAAAATCCAATCAATGTATCAGTTAACTTAATAAATATATTGTTACTCATGTATAATCAAATGTGGGAGAGAAATAATGTTTCGAGCATTTTAAGTCATTGAGTTGCAGAACACAGTGATTATAGAATCTAGGGAACTGTAACCTAAGTCTGTGATAATGGGTTTATTTATTAAATTATTACTATTACCACATGCTAATTTGACAAGCATTGTGCTAAGTACTCTGTATGCATCATCTCATTTGATCTTTGGCATAAGCTTGTAATGGAGCTTTTAATGTCTGTTTTTTAGATTATAAAGCTTAGTCAAGAGAGCTGGCTCAGTGGTTAAGAACACTTATTGATCTTGTTCAGGACTCAACCATCGGTAACTCCAGTTCCAGAGAATTCAGAGCCCTCTTCTGTCCTCTGCTGGTATGCGTGTGCTGCCCATTCACACATGCAAACTAAATACTCAGGCACATAACATAAATCTCAAGAAAAAAGAGAGTTACAGTGCAGTCCAGTTCAAGTGCTTGTCCAAGTCATAAGTGAGTTGCCACAGATGATCACAAGCAGATATGGGACTTGAATGTAGATCTTCCTGATGTCACTGCTTATGTTCTTCCAGGCTCATCATTACTGCTCTTTCCAGAAACTGCTATTACTTACATACATTATTCTGTCTGGTGTCATGTCTATAGCTCATGCATATAACATTATGGGACTCTGTTTCACTTCTTTTTCCAGACAGTCATAGTTACCCTGAATATCTGAGGAAACGGCATTAAAACTTCAGAAAATTAAAAAATATACATCTCTGTTTGTCTTTACCATAGTAGCATTTAAAAACATTTAAAAGGGCTGGAGAGATGGCTTTGAGGTTAATACATATGGCTCTTGCACAGGACCTAACTTTGTTTCTCAGCACCCATAGCACATGGCACACAACTGCCTGTCACTCTAATTTCAGGGAATCTAGTACCCTCTTTTGGCCTCCATGAGTAACTCTACCCATAGGCACATATCCCAACATAGACATACAGACTTCCACATACACATGATTAAAAATAAACTCCTAAAAAACATGTAAAGAGATTTAAGGAAAAAAGATGACTAAAGAAATTTGATAACTTTGGACAGTTGTTCTAGACCTTGAACTAGATACTTTACATATTGATCCCTATTAAGTAATAACTCTACAATATTAAATGGGATAAGTTTGCAATCTCCAGCTTTTTCCTACAATTCTTTGATCCAGATATGTTCCTGAATGTAGGTTTTTTTTTTCAAGGCAATGCAATATACCCAAGTTATTAGTGTCTTAGACAACAAAACCACCATGTTACCATGCCCACACAGTATGTGAAACATGTAAGTCATCATACTAAAGTCTCGCCACAGTGCCAAACAGGATCAGATTACACTTCACCACCATGTAAAGTCATTTTGGGTTAGGATTGCCACCAAGTGAACTCTGAAAACCTGTTGTTTTGAGAGGTTTCCCTCTCGGTGCTGTGGACTTTGGGTTTGTGTTATTCACTCACCAGAGATGAGCATTCCATGCTTATATGGTTAAAGTGACTTATCCTTAGGTCATATGGCTCATAAGTAGTGGAGTGAGAATCTGACCTTCAGTGTTGTCTGATGGAAAGAAAAAGTCATGTGATTTCTGTTAGTCTCTGTTTGCAATTGTCCTTCAGGTTGCAGAGCATGGACTTATTAATTTATTCTTATGCCTGCCCTCTTGGTCCTGAGACAGAATGTTGATCATTACTCCTGCTCTAGTTAGAGTCAGGTATTAATATTGGAGGAGCTCTTACACTGTTCCTTCCCATCCTCTTCTGAATCTACACAGCTGGTGATGAACCTGGTGTGCCTCAGCTGATGATGCTCTAATCGTGGGGAGCACGCAGAATCATAGTCATCCAAAGACTTTAAATATGGACGTGGCCTCCTATCACTGAAAAGAGCTCTCTTATCTTTCCCAATTGAAATAATTAGGTATTTCAACTGCTTTCTTTCCCTTCTCTTCCTGAAATAGTATCTAGATGTAAAAGCTTAAGTTTGGGGCTTCTGATATTGTTTCTTAAAATTTAGGAGGTTTCCTGGTCCCCTTCAATGTTAAGATGGCTGAATAGGTCAGAAGGTATGACTCAGGACTGATAGGTTAACATTTTCTCAAACTTCCAGGTAAGATTGCTCTCATAAGCTGATCTATCACTCCAGCCCCATATGAGTCTTTAAAAACCAGGGCTTGAAAAGATAATATGGCCATGGATTTCAATTAGAAAAATAGTGACTTGTTGAAAGTTAGGACAAGCTTGGGACCTTTATCCCTTCTGTATCAAGAGCAAAAGTTATAACCTGTGGCCAAGTGTTCCAATTACCTACCTGGTTCCTGGTGTCTGACTATCTGAGTAGTCTTTCTGTCTCTGGTTCTGTAAGTCATTGAGTATTCATTGCTTCTTACACCGAGAGTTTAATGAAGATAGGAAGTATCACTATCCATTGCATACTGACGTGGGATTCTCCTTTGTATACTGTAAATATGTTTTATTATCATTGGTTATAAAGAAGCTGTTTGGGCCAAAGATGGAAAATCAGAACAGAGATAGAGAGAGTAGGCAGAGTCAGGGAGACACCATGTAGCTACTGAAAGAGACAGATGCCGCCAGAACTTTTATCGGTAAGCCTCGTGGCGACGCATAGATTAATTGAAATTGGTTGGTTTAAGATGTAAGAGTTAGCTAGAAATAGGCCTGAGTGATTAGCCAAACAGTGTTGTAATTAATATAGTTTCTGTATGATTATTCGGGTCTGAGCTATCAGGAAATGAATGAGCAGTCTCCATTTACAACACATTTGTTCAACACTTTCGCTCACACCCTTGTTTCCATGTTGTATTTATTCCTGCTACAATCCATTTATAGACTGTCTTAGTAGACAGTCAATTTTTGACACTTATATAAGAAAGTAACAAAATGGAATCATGAAAAAAATCTTTTAACCCTATTGTATATTTGTATCTGTACCCATACTGTATGTTTATGTACCACTGCAGGGTGACATCACTTTTGCACATGGCAATTTATTTATTTATTTATTTATTTATTTATTTATTTATTTATTTATGTATGTATGTGTGTGTCTGTGTGTGTGTATGTGTGTGTGTGTGTGTGTGTGAAACAGATATGTGTGGTGCTAGCAGAGGTCAAAAAAGGGTATCAGATGCTCTGATACTGGGAGTAAAGACATTGGTAAGTCACCTGATATGGGTGCTGGGAACCAAACCGAGGTCTTCTGCAAAAGCAGCAAGTACTATTCAACAGAGAATGATCTCCCAGCCTCACATGTGCCTTTTAAAAGGCTATACTTGAAAATCAGTCATAATTTTTCTAACATTTTATTCTAATTGATATTTCAATGTGGTTAATTTAAAAGACCTAAAATCGTCCATAGAAGTAATTGAGTCATAATCCTTCCATCCAGTAAATTGAAAATTTCATTTCAGTTATTGTCCTAATGTAGCTTTTGGGCCACATGTGTGTCTATGTCTATCTGTAGAGTTATAGTTCATTATGATGATTTTGTGTACGTGTGTGTGTGTGTGTGTGTGAGAGAGAGAGAGAGAGAGAGAGAGAGAGAGAGAGAGAATCACATACAGTTTAGTTGGCAGTATATTGTGAGCATTTTTATATCACTCCAAAGACCGTAAAGCTTTATTTTACTGTCTTTATAACATTCCTTCTGTCTTACCATGTGTTCCTATTACCATTTAGCCAAACATTTTGGTGTTTTTCAAATGATAAGTTTTGTTTCATTTATTCTTCGTGTTTGATGAAAATTTAACTAAAAAAATCAAAATGATAGAAAATTCTCAAGTGCCTGTTATTATTATTCTTTCAAACTCCACTAGGCACTGCATGCTCATCGTACACAGACATAAATGTGGCCAAATTAATACACATTGAATAAACAAACAATTTTGGTTTTTTTTTTCTTAATTCATTTAATTATAGATATCGTCATTGACATTTTGTAAACACAGACCAGGAGAAGTTAAGAGAATTTTTTATGTGGCTTAAGTGGGATGGGGGTGTTCAACTTAGGTCATGAACATCTGCACATGCTTACAATCCTTTGTCATTTCTACACTCTCACACAGCTTTTTCCCATGGGAGAGTAAGACAACCCAATTGTCTTAGTTCTTTTCTCTCTGCTGTGATAAAATGCCCACAGAGGCACCTAAAGAAAGAAAGGTGTATTTTGGCTTAAGGTTTCAGGGAATACAGTAACCTCATGCTCCTACCTTCCCCACATTATTTACTGTAAACAAATAATTTTGAATCATTAAAATTGTCTCCTGCTGCACACCAATTTGAAGGCAGCCTTGATTACAAAAGCATCCTCCTTTAGAAAAATTCACCATATTGTCTATAATTATTGGGAAACATATGCATTACATTAGTTATATTTCTAATTTTTATTTATGACTTCCATGTATTTTTGTGATTTATTATTACATTAGCAACATTGTAATGACATTTGTTATATTGTTGAAAGCAGAATAATGATACCTGAGAATAATCTTCCTTCTTGACATTTAGATTAATTCTAAGATCCCAGGAGTGACGATAGAAAATTCTCCTGTCATTCATGATGTCGATGTTCTGAGAGTCCTTCATGATTACAGACACCAATATCCACAGCTAATGTCTGCTAAATTGAAATATGCAATTCATTCCATACCATCCCACAGTATGTCGTCTTCCAATTAGCATTTATGTAATTGTTGTTTAGAGACCCAGTCTTACTATATAGCCCTGGCTTCCAAGAACTCACTGAGATCCACCTGCCTCTGACTCATGAGCGCTGGAGATAAAGGCATGCACCACGATGTCTGGCTAACATACCTTTCTGATAGACTTTTATCTCAGAGTAACTGGGCTGTGTGTCATTTCTCATTTATGACACACTTCCTCTTCTGCCATCCACCTCCGACTTCAGCATTCCAACAGACACTCTCTTTATGTCTTTCATCACACCATCAATGGCAATTTCTTGGGTAGTAACAAATAAATAAGAAGCTTAAATCATCAGAGAATGATACATACATTTTCGAGTCAAGTTTCATTGCCTGAGCCGTGTCGTTTTATTTACCTGAAATCCCAAAAGCTTCATTGTCTTTTTTATGGGAAAACAATTTGTCAGGCAGGGAAATGCATATTGTCCACAGAGAGATATTAAATGCATCACTATAAAGGCAAATTACTGCATGTTAAATCATCATTTGTTTCCATAGTGCTTTCTCATTTGATACATGTAATGAAAATCACTGCTGGCTTCTAGTACAAAAGACTGATCTTTAAAACAAAATAGAGGCTTTCTAATGCATTCATGTTTCACATCGAATGAGTGGGGGGAGCAACTTCAGACTCTTTTCATACAATATATTCTGATTATGTTTTCTCCTCCCTCAGCTCTTCCCTGATCCTTCCCATTATCAGCTGGGCATGGAACCTACTCTTAAGTGTGTTTATTTTGTAATTTCAAAAGCTATGTGGTTAAAATTACAGCTAGGAAGTTTTAAGTCTACACAGGTCATGTTAGGAGCTGGGTCCAGATCTACAATGTTGACAGAAATCATAAGGTTATTTGAGCTTTCTCTTCATATTTCCATATAATCTTGTGAATTTATATCCTCCAACCCCCGCCCAACCCAGCCCTCCACAAGTTAAAAAAAACAAACAAACTTTTTTCTTTTCATTTTGAAATTAGTTACTTGGAAACTGTTACTGGTCTAATTTTCTTTCACTTCATAGGCCAAATAATATTTCTTTGTAAAAGTGTGTTTATTGGATGAAGATCAGTTATCTGGGATGGCCAGAACATCCAACCATCCACTCCACTCATGTGGCTGAGCTCCCAGGAATATGAATTTCCTTCTGTCAGGAGGGAGATGGAGCTGCATCTGGTGGACAGCTGCCTAGTGCAGATAGAGCTGCTAGCCTTTCGGCAGCCCCACGCCTTCCACACTGCTGTCTGCTCTCTCCACCCCGTGGCACATCCCTCTGACACATTCCTCTACCCTACCACCCCAGTCTGTGCTGGCAACGATTCTTTCCTTTCTTCTCATCTCCCCCAACTCAGTAGGCTCTATAAATGTGAGATTGGACTTTTAAAGTCTCACAAGTGTTCACTTGTTTATTTTAAAATCTTTTGAAAACAGTATTGTTAATGATAATAGACACTCTTCAATGGACATGATGGAGAACTTTTGCAAAAGCCACCATTAGTAGGACAGTGTGCCCTCTTATATTTTTGAATATGGATAAAACCAAGCACATATCATGTCATGTAAGAGCCGCAGTGTGATGCACAGGGACAGAACTCAGTCAAGACCTAAGAGAGTGGCAGAGGTGGGAAAAAGAAAGAGCAACAGGAATAATAGGGACCAGGTGTGGGTCCCCGGTGTGGATGATATTCCCTCTCTTGGGGCGAAGAGAAAGGAATTCTTCCTGCTCAAGGAGAAACTCTGTTGGTAATGGCATTGTAATAGGATGGTTTTATTGAGATGTGAGTCACATTCCTTACACTACATTTCAAGTGTACAATTCATTGCTTTGTGCTCTATCCAGAGTTGTACAGCCATCATCTCAGTTACTTGCAGAATATTTTTCTCACCCACAAAGCAAAGCCAGTACCCATATCCTGCTAGTCTCCATTGTCCCAGTTCAATCCATACAGGCCTTTATACTATGGATCTTCCTGTCTCCATTGATCTGTCTATTTTGGGAATGACCACATGACATATGTTCATAAAAATGGAACCAGGCCATATGCTACCATTATATCTGGCTTGTTTCACCTAGTATAATATTGTCCAGGTCAATCCCTGTGATAGTGTGTATCTGTACTATGTTCTATTTTATTGCTATGTAGCTATTAACATTTATAACTGAGTGATATAGATTGTCTTGTATGCTTTTAGTGCAGAATTTTAGCAGCTTCTAAAAAGTAGTTCATGGACTTTTTAAAGTCTCTAAATAAGCTCATAGGTGCAAAAGTAGAAACATGAAACTTTAACTTGATTGTTAATTGTTATTACTTTGACATTTATGTAACATGCAGTATAAATATTTAAAATGTATAAATCAGACAGTATACATTTTGTTCTTAAAATATAATAACTCTTCATTTATTTTAGTGTTTTGTGTTTGGAACATTGTCCGAGCATGCAAACCGAATACATTTATAATTTCAATTACAAACAAACAAATTGACATATTTATTATACTTCGCCAGTAATGGATAGAAATTCATTTCATTGATGACACATAGGGAGTTCTTTTCCTGGCTAGCACTTGCACTTGTTTCTATAGACAAGAACATGTAAGCCAGACTTACTTGCCAGTAAATATTTGTAATTGTTTGAAGAATGATGTTCAGGAGCTAAAAGATGTCTCGGTGGTTAAGAGCATGTCCTGCTCTCACGGGGTTCTCAAGTTCAGTTTCCACCATCCATGTCAGGCTACTCTCCACTGCCTGTGACTCCAGTTTCTTAAGGAACTGACGTCCTCTTCTGGATTCCATGGACACCTACATGTACATGCATATTACCACACTAAGAAAAACACATGTACACATAATAAAAAAATAAGCATTCAAAAGTACTGTTAATGTTTAAAGTATCTTGCCTTTTCTTTTGTGTGCTTTCTTTGTTTCCATTCACTGTTTGGTTTTTTGGTGAGCCAGGGGAGCAGGGAGAAAGCCTGTGAATAGGACTGTGAGAGCAACTACTTTTCTTTCCTTGCTATATCTTCCAAGTCTCACTCTGGAAAATAATCTCTGGCTGTCAGGTGACTTTGCATTTCACAGGCTGAAGTTGCACTACAACAGTACTTTTCCAGCCCGGTGGTCACTTTTCTTTCCATTGCTAAGTGCTCATCTTTCCTACCTAAGTGTATAGTAGGGAGAGTACAAACTGAATTACAAAGAGGCAACATAAATAGAATTTGAATTGTGACTTGGGGATTCACAATGTCAGTCTTCAGAAAAATACTTAAATTCTCTTAAATTCTCATTTCTTCACCTCAAAAATAGGAATGATGAAATCATTGCCTTGGGTGGATTAAACTAATTGAATGTGTATAAGCATTCCATAATATGCCTTTTACCCAGTAGGAACTCAGTAAATAGCAGTTGTTAAAGGGGGAACCCTTTGAGCATGGATAGTATAAATGGTTCTTTAGATACTGCATGTTTTATTTTCTGAGTTAAAATTGAATCTTCATATGACTGAGAGCCATGCTTAATGTTCTCATACAACTCTACCTAATAACTGTGACTAACAAGAATGAAAATATTATCCCCCCCAAACCCAGGATCTTGTCTGCATTGTTAGACAATGAAACTGAGATTTACCAAGTGTCTTAGCACTTATTTCCTAAATCAATGAGTTGTGTATTTGTTGTGTTCAAGACTCAATAGTTAGTTAGTATTGTCAGGATGTCGGAAATAGCATAGAACCATGAGGACCTGTGGCATCACACAACACGGACCATAACTTTCTTGACTTCGGGCATCTCTGGTGATCTAACAATGAGGTATTTTCAGGAGACTTTGTTATACTTTTGTCTATAGCCTTGATCTCAGCTTCCATTCAATAACCTAACAGTATGAACAATCTTGGAAAAAGGTGGTAGAATGTGCATCATAGCATATAGCACCCTTAGAATGTCTCCAGGTAAGTGCCACTATGTTCATTGTTTGAGTAAAGTGAATTCCCATTCTACATGATTGAGGACAGTAGTGGGTGATGCAGAAGCAGAGGAGGCTGCTTTTTAGATTTCTAGTCCAATTATTTGTTTTCTTGTCCTTTGATCTCTTCTATCATATTGGTTCTCCGAATTATTCCCCTATATCCTACAGGTTGAACAATATTTCCTTGTTTAAGGAGTTGCTGTGACTGGGAATTCAAATTCTTGCCACTTAGGTTCCTGTAAAATTTGTTCTAGGTGGCATAGTCATTCCAAAAGTGTTTCCATGTGTTTTCTCTGTGATATGATTTTTATAAGAATAAAATGATGCAGAGTCTTGATAGATTCATCTCCTTAGCTTACCAAGTAAAAGTTTCATTTCTTGCTCATGCAAAGGCCCTTGGCAGTAAGAGGAAGAGCTTCCCCTTGGACTTAGGAAGCCTCACTGCTTGTATGAGGTGGCCATGAGCACAGCATAGTGCTCGGTTCATCTTCCATCCACAGGAAATATGAGAGCTTCACGTCCCCACATGGGTATGCTACCACATGCCATATCCATTCATATTTCTCCATTGTTAGAAATTCAGAGGGTTCTGCCTTCTGTCTAATAACAAGAGTAGGAGTACCTTCTATTTCTTCCCAGGAACAGTCAGAAATCCCAGATCAGTGAGTTGAACCTTCTCCTCTCTGAGAGCCCCTGCATTATATCTTTATAATGGCATCACTCTGTGACTCATTAAGTATCATGGCACACCGTGTCTGCAAGAGGCACCGTGCTTTATAATGTCTTACATGCTCACTTTCTCGCAGAACTCCGTTTTCACTGAGCATCTTGTAGCCTCGTGTGTCCTGGTTCATATTTTGATAAAGCCCAAGATAGATGATTCTGCATTGCCTTGCTCACTGCTTCCCTATGCCTCAATTCTCTTATTGTCCCTTCAGGTGGTTTGATGTTTGCAAACCTTTGTTATAAAAATCAACGTAAGTGTGCAGTTTGCCACTAGAATTTCTACACTAATGCCAGTGTCTGCGCTGTGGGAATAGAGCAGAAGTGACTGCCTGCTGCCGTGCAAAGACTCACACGCGGTCTACTGGGAGTTTGGTCTGTGCTATTTTAACAGTCCCCATGCCCTTTGTTTTGACTGAAACATTTATTGAAGAGCAGTCGGTCACTGAATTCCTGATAAGTGCAAAGTCCGTGGCTAGGCTCCATCACTGAGCCTGGTGAGCTGTAAGAAAGATGTAGTGATAACCTTGACAACAAATATAGCCAGCAAATATTTATTAAAGAAGGAGAAACTGGATGCGGTGATAATTATTATAGGTTTTAGAGAACATTGAGAACAAATTGTATTAAGTGACTACATATAAGAGAATGTGCCAATGGTCTGACAAATTGTTCTATTTTGTGTGAAACCTCATAGTGATGAATCTCCTGGGCACTGAAAATTTGAGTCTACTGAACATGAGATGCTGCAGGTAAGCTCCCTCCGCAGGGAGACAAGACAGAATCTAAACTGATTTGTGAGTTTGGGGAAAAGAAATGCTGGGTACTGTAACCACAAGCCGTCTGCCTCTGATGCCTAAGTAACTAGATAGAGTATGTGTGCCCAGACACTTGGTGCGTCTTCAGTTTCATTAACCTATATTTGTATACTAAAGAGTCTTGGGAGTACAAATTATTCAAGGATAGAACAACCTATGTGAAGAGAGTCCAGTTTTAACTTTTCGGTGACATCAAGGAAGGACGATCTCAAAAGCAGAGATTGCATGAGGTCATATGTAGTGGAACATGGCCCGCTGGAGAGAACATACCTGATGACTCACAACAGGAGCCAGCAAACTTTTCACTGATTTTCAAACCAGATGATATTTTAGAGATTGATGAGTATTTACTTTGCCACTCTTCGGCTATGCCACTGTAGTCCCACACAACAAAAGGCAGCAAATAAAGGCAGTGCTGTGGCTGTGTTTCAATACAACTGTATTTACAAAATCAAGTGCCAGGCAGAGCTCAGCCAGTGAAGAGAGTTTGCTTAATCCTCAATCCATAGTGATTTCTTTTACCCGCTGTGAAGCAGTGGGGTTTAATTCTTCCTCTTTTCTCAAAGGGTGCCATTTCTCTGGATTTTAAGCTATTTCACGAAAAGCAGTGCAGTTTTAGGAACACCAGAAAAGCCTTTTGAAAAGTCTTCCTAAAAATAATCCTTTCTCATACCAAATTATGCTTTAAACTCTATTTTTGGTGCCTCGTTTATTTTAGGTTTTTATATCCAAGTTGGATAGCAGACTTCTAGAAACACTTGAAGATATTTCAGTTTTACAAGCTTAAAGTAAGAAAAAGCTTTAGGGTGAGGTCTGTAAGTCTGAAAGGTCCCTGGAGGATCTGCCCACCTGGGTAAATGAAATGCACTGTGACCAACACACATGTCTTCTTTTCCACAACTCTTAAGGGGCCTGATGCTGATTCTAGTTTTCTTAGACTATGATATTTGAACATCAAATACAATGATGACTTTATTTCAGCTTTATTTCTTTGATGAATGTTCTATATTTTAAAATGCTATATATTCTTTCTATAATCTCACACATAATAAACTGAATATAAAAGGAAAGAAGAATCAGAGAAAGAAATGAATAAAGATATGATGACTGAGAGTCCTGTTATGCCTTCTGTTTACTAGATTATCCACTAATAGAAATTCAGATAAGAAGAAATTCAGCATTTGCTAATATTTAGTTATTTATTTAGCAGTGAATATATTTAGCTGATTGTCTTAGTCTGTTACTGCTGCTATGACAAGCTGTTATAAAGTAGGTGGCTTACAAATGACAGAAATTAGTTTCTGAAATCTTTGGAGACTGAGAAATCTGAGGTCAAGAAACCAGAAATTTTTGTGTTTGGTGAGGGCTTGATCTCTGCTTCCAAGATTGTTAGGGGAAGGCTGTTAGTTTGTTCCTGGCTACTTAGCCCAAAAGTAATCACACAGAAACTATATTATTTGTAATACTGTTTAGCCAATAGCTTAAGCATATTTCTGGCTAACTCTTATATCCTAAACTAACCCATCACTATTAGTCTGTGTATCACCACCTGGCTGTGGTTTACCAGGTGAAGTTCTGTCCAGCAATTGTCTCTGGCATGGGTACATGGCTTTTCCCTGACTCTGCCTTCTTTCTCCCTGAATTCAGTTTAATTTTCCCTGCCTAACTCTGTTCTTCACTGCTATTGGACCAAAGCAGCTTCTTTATTAATCAATGGTAAACACAGCATACAGAGGGGAATCCCAATCTCACCTCCCTTCCCTGTTTAAATAAAAGGAAGGTTTTAAATTTAACATAGTGTGACTACATATAACAAGATAGGTATCAAAAAAGACTTACAGTTACAATATGTATATCTACTGTATCTTTTATCATAACTAAGGAAAACTATAATTATAGCAATCTATTCTTCAACTCCATTAAAGACTCCAGAAGGATATAATATTACCTAAGTAAGCAGGAAGTGCATTGTAAGCAACTTCCAAAACTCTAAAATTGACAGAGACTTCTTGCTGCCTGGACAGGCACCCAAAGTTCTTCTGTACCATTGGGGCATCCATATTCAGCCTATAGGTCCATAGGATTTGGCAGACTTTCCCATGAAGCAGGAAATTTCAAAGACAGTTCCACCTATATTGGCAGTTTGTCAGTCACTGTTTCCTGTGTCCTGCAGAAAGTCTTGCAGACTCTTTCATGAAGCAGGAACCCTAAAGGACCATCTCACCTTCTTTAGGCAACTTCAAAAGTCACTTTTCTGTGGGTCTTGCAAATTCAGTTCACACAGCATACCATCAGGCAGTCCAGGTAAGGGCAGTTTCTTGCCCAAATGGCTAACAAACTCCATAAGGAGCCTCTTTGAAGTCCATCACCAACTTGAAGTAGATTGGTGCTTCTAGGAGCAGATGTGTTTCATGTTACGAAAAGTCCTAAGTAGTTAATACATTTTAAATGCCATATTCCGTTGTTTTTTGAAAAGTTTGAAGATTATCTATCTAACTAAAATATATCTCTATATATCTAGGAAAGTTATCTAACATGACTACAAGCTTGACTATTGTAGATGACTATCTATTAACCTATATTTCTTAATTATACATTACATTTTAAAATGAGCTGCACAAACATAATACCTTAATCAAGAGCAAAAATTTTTTATATATATATATATGTATATCAAAATTGATCTTAAATTTGTTTCAATAGACCAAGATCCATACCAATGCAAAGTATTCATATATATAGCATATTGCCCTTTAAATGTAAACAAACATTTATAAACAATATTTGGCGAATTTGGGCATAGTTCTCTCCAAACTGCTTCCCACCTTTTGTTGGGCAAAGTAATTTTGGGGAATATTTACAGTAACCTTTTGGGGCACCTTGGCACATCAAATCATATTAGTCTGGAGGGAATCCACAGGTTCTCATCTTCTGTGGAAACAAAAGAAGAACCTCTTTTCCAATGCAACAAATCCTTAGACTCAAATTTTGAAATCAAGATACATTTAAAATATGTATATATATTATTATAATATATATATTAGTTTAACAGCCCATACAATGAAATGTCTCTCTGTACTTAATTCTTTCACAGTCAAAAAATTCAAAGAAGACACAATAATTTCATAATTCACACTCTCTGTATATATTCCGTCTTTATATGGCTTATTTTTCTTTCTCTATTACTTTTTCTACAAGTTTAATAATTATTTTATTATCTTTACTCCTTTAATCTATGACTGTTTATACTCTTTTATATTACACTTACTGTTTCTTTACTCTTTTTATTCTCTCTCCCAAGCCTACGTACATTTTAAAACACACCGTGTCTCGTTTAGAGGTCTTTTATGGCTGAATCTGTCCTACTGTGTATCTGAAATCCTTTTCTGTCCAGGACCACTTCTTAAAATGTTAAGCAGCCTTAGCCTTACTAAGACTAAGGCTGCTTTATTTTTTGGCTCCACCCAGTCAAACATGGTAGAGGCATGTTCACTGTCTCTGCAAGCCACGTACACTACCCTAGTTCCAAGTATGTGGTGGGTCTTTGTAGAGCCATTAAGCAGTTTATAACATGCTACTTACAAGCCCCATTTAAATACTCCTTGGCCAGAACTCCTGAAAGAGTCATAGCCATTTGTTCTGGTGTACCAGGATGCTACCGTTTTGAAAGTGCAGGGGAATTTTTTTTGTTATTGTTTTGTTTTGTTTTGCTACTGCTGAATCAGGAAGACCTCTGTTAAAGGAGCTGCAGCATGCTCCCAGCAAACAGAGACCATCTGAAAAAAAAAATGTCACTAAAGTTTGTTTTTACTGTGTAGAATTCCTTTCCAAGCCCTCTCAGGTCTTATGTGGAATTTATCTAGCACACATTTGAGTGCCAATTTGTAGGCAAAAGACTATTGGTTCATTCCCAAATGCTCAGCCTAAAAATAATCACTTAGAAACTATATTATTTACAACGCTGCTTGGCCTATTAGATTATGCATATTTCTAGCTCACTCTTATATCTTAAATTAACTAATTTCTATTATTTTATATTTTACCATGAGGCTCGTGGCCTACTAGCAAGGTTCCAGCTAGCCACTCGCATCTTTCTCCTCTGGCGGCTGCATGGTGTCTTCTTGACTCTGTCTTCTTTCTCCCAGCACTCAGTTTAGTTTTCCCTGCCTAGCTATACTCTGCACTGTTTGTAGGACCAAAGCAGGTTCATTATTTATTAACCAATAAAAGCAACGCATACACAGAAGGACTTCCCACACCACAAGATGACAGCTTGTATACTGTGTCCTTCCATAAGAGAAAGAAGAGACAGTAAGTAAGGAGCACACTCCATAGGCAGCTCCTTGTAGAAGGTGGAGACCTCATGAAGGAATCATCCCCAAAAATGTACCTTCTGTTAGTACTCGTACATACCAGGAGTTCAACAACTTACATGTTTTAGAGGACACATGTGACAGATAATACTGTTCATAAAGGCAATGCCTTTTCATTTCAATGTTTCTTGTACCTTATGTGGTTTCCAGTTTTGATTACTATTGCTAACCATGATGGAAGTATTAAAATGGGAAAGAATGTGTACCCAGCCAGAAGTATTCCTTGAACATTGTTCCATTATATTTATTTAAATTTACTGGCTTTCTTGTGGCTAGCCTTGTAAAGTTAAATAAAATGAGTACAGAATAATTTAGCAGATGGTACATATGTTTTAGACTGAATAAGAGCTGAATTAAAACCCAGTCACTGTGTGGTGTTAGGTGTGTGATCTGTCCTCTACTAGCTCAATTATTTTCCTTAGGAAAATGACAGTAAGAGAAACCTTTAGTTCAATGTTTGCTATGGTGATTAAATTTGAGAAGTAAGTGTTTTTCCTTAATAAGAACTGAGAACTCAGCCCTGTGTAGAGGGATCATACAATAAATATTTGCCACGACCATAATGAAAGTAATCAGATTACTACACTTGAAGTTTCTGTATATAATGAAACGTCTGTATATATTAGCCATTAGCATGCATGCACTAGGTATTATGAAATACAAGAAAGCAATAGAGAATTTTTCTTGGAAAATGACTTAATATATCTCCTAAATTGTAATAAAGAATTTAATAGCCTTCCTTTACCAGAAATAGAAAAATTTAGGATGCCATCCTAAACCTACTGTTGCTTGTCAAAAAATATTATCAGTGATGTTACTAGCAAGAAGCCCACAACAGTTATCATGAACTCACAATCTGTATATAGTTTGTAGTGTACTGTGAATGTGTGCATGAAAAGGAAATCCGAGGGTGACTGTGGACAGAGATCATGGGATTCCTATTTAGTTTTTAGATAATTTTCATCATTTAAAATACCATTTAAGAAGTTGCTATCAAAGTGAATCTTATTCTTAACATATGCATTGAATGCGGATAGGAAAGGGTTTTGGTTTAGTATCATCCTGTATATTTAGCGTCAATTAAGACTAGAATATATTCAGTTGACTGCAAAGCATGTCTAATGAATGAATAACATACACAAGGATGAGGACTAGAAAGCAATCAACTCGTCCACACACTTAAGCTTGTTTTGGAATATGTGTTGAGATAGATTTATGATATTTTTTTTAGTGGTCAGGAAGTTATAGTAAGTGGGATCCAAAGACAATTGTTTCAGGTACATCCACTTCTGCCCCCACCCCAACACCAGGCTTCTCCTCAAGCATCCATCTATACCTTCTTTCCGGACATGTCTATTGAGTCTGTACTACGTGGCAAGTAGGGCCAACCCATCACCAAGACAGACATGCTCTTTATTTCCACTCTGTGCCAGACCCTCCAGCACAAGGAAGATGATTGGTGTTTGGACAGCAAAGTCCGCGGTTCTACAGGCACATTTGGCTGCCAACTCAATTATCTTCTCTCAGAAACAGAATTTAGAAGCCAGCCAGGGAGTAATAAACTAACAGGAAAAACAGAGAGGAGGACCAAACAATGATCATTGAACTAACAAGAACAAGCGATGGATCTTTTCCCATTTCTGCCCCAAATCCACTTTCTTCTCCAGATTTGGTCTCCAGGGCTTTAGCTCTGTGAGCAGGGATTTTAAAAATAATTTTTCATTTTCCACAATAGTTTTCCTGGAGTGTTCCGTTACTTTACAGTTACACTCGGTTTTCTCTGTAACCACATATTCTGTTTCTTCACTGAGAAAGGTGTCCTTCTCTGTGCAGTCTTTTCTAAGTACCCCAGTCCACATCAGCTCAGTAGGCCTGACCTCTCAGTGCCATACAGGTGAACGGATACGGCAAAGTCCTGACACGGAATCCTGCTTTCTGGAAATGGTGCTTAGTCCCATTCTTCTTTCAGTCCTGGGAACCCTGCTGATTCGGTAATGATACATTCACAGTCCTATTCAAAATTAGGGCCTATGAAAGAGTGGATTTGTTGGGGCATTAATAGGAAATGTAAACCATGAAGGAGTCACAAAAATTGCCCTCAAGAAGCTCGTCATTGCTTGAGTGTGTGTGCACATGTGCATGGGTATGTGTATTACACTGTAACAGTTACATTGTTTTATAACTATTTTTAAATTTTACATTCTTTTATTCTTAGTGCCTGAGTATTTTGCCTGTCTGTGTGTCTGTGCATCATGTGCATGCCTGGTGCCCGTGTGATCCCCGAGATCTGAAGATGATACAGATGCTTGTGAACCTGTAAGTGGGTACTGGGAATTGCACCTGCTTCCTCTAGAAGAGTAGCCAGTGCTCTTAACTGCTGAGCCATCTATCTCTCCAGCCCAAAGGTTCATGTTTAACTGTGTGTGTGTGTGTGTGTGTGTGTGTGTGTGTGTGTGTCTGTGTGTGGTGGTGGTGGTGGAGTGGGGATATTGTGTATATGTGAGCAGTACCTTCATCGTCCACAAGAGGGTGTTGAATTCCCTCCAGGTACAATTCCAGACAGTAATGATCCACCTGGTATAGATGCCAGGGACCGAGTTCGTGTCCTCTGTAAGAGCAGTAAAGAATCTTAACCTCTAACCTGTCTCTTCATACCCTTTTGGAATTTCATCAATAATCATCCATCAGTAAGTACATTTTTTCACTTCCTTGCCTCAGACCCAAAGACGTGGGGTGAACCAGCCTTGGAGTAACCTCTACTTTTTTTTGGTTTTTCGAGACAGGGTTTTTCTGTGGTTTTGGAGTTTGTCCTGGAACTAGCTCTTGTAGACCAGGCTCGTCTCGAACTCATAGAGATCCGTCTGCCTCTGCCTCCCAAGTGCTGGGATTAAAGCCGTGCGCCACCACCGCCTGGCTTGTACTCCTCTTTTAAAGTTGCCTTTGGCAGGTATTTTAAAAAGGACTTACCTAAAAAAGTCAAAGCCTAGAGAAATAGGGTGAGCTTGGCCACGTTCTTAGGTTAGAAACTAAAACTGTTCCCTGCTTATCATCCTATTCAGCTGATACCAGAAAGTGCTTCCCATACGTAACTGTGGGGTTTTGATCTGTGTACAGGCAACAAAACCAAGAAGAATACACTGCAGACATTGGGGCTGACACATGATGGGGTGCATGGGGCTCCCCCAGCAGCGATTGTCAAGAGACCCTGATTTCTTGTTTAAAGTGAAGATGCCAGTCCTATGACAGTGTTAAATGATCCTTTCCTCACTTAGTTCCAACCTGAGAAAAATATGTCTTGTTAATCAAAAGGAGCCGGTGCCTTCTGCAGAGAAGCGCTCCAGAGGCATTTCCTGTTTGCTGGTTAGAAGAACTTAGATATGCCCTGCCCATTTTCACAATCCCCCTCTCCTAGC
The DNA here is from genome assembly GCF_950005125.1 of Chionomys nivalis. Taxonomy (NCBI): domain Eukaryota; kingdom Metazoa; phylum Chordata; class Mammalia; order Rodentia; family Cricetidae; genus Chionomys; species Chionomys nivalis. The sequence continues at coordinate 30,082,447 of NC_080092.1, read as the reverse complement.
CCACTCCTCACACTTGAAGAAACATTGTTTCACACAAAAGGCTCCAGTAATCCTGGCAGAAATGCTTCCCATTGCTAGTAAACAGGGATGGCAGAGGATGTGCAGCAGTGTGAGCAGGAATGGGTTGCACTCAGGATGCAAGCCCCAGGGACTGGCTCTCAAGCCTTTCTTTCTTTCTTTTCCTCAATTCTTCCAGCAGGCATCTGAATGTGTTTGCTCTGGTTGGTGCTTGGTCAGTGCTTGGTCCAGATTTGGGTTGGGAAGGATAAAGTATCAGAAGACATTTGAATTCCTATGTGATGCCTGGGTCATGGGAGGAAGGAGAACAGGCTGCAGAGCCTTGCTTGAGTACCTGTAGATTTCAGGACAATATTTTGGTTTTCTTTTTTCTTTCTTTTCTTTTTTTTTTTTTTTTTTTTTTTGGTTTTTCGAGACAGGGTTTCTCTGTAGCTTTGGTGCCTGTCACGGAACTAGCTCTTGTAGACCAGGCTGGCCTCGAACTCCCAGAGATCCACCTGCCTCTGCATCCCGAGTGCTGGGATTGAAGGCGTGTGCCACCACCGCCTGGCTAATATTTCGGTTTTCTAAAGCTCAGTGTCTTCATCTATGAAAGAGGACTCCTCTTACACACACAGTTTATGTAATTTGTGGTTCTTTGTAATACCATACAAGGTAATTATCCCTGGTGTGATTTCTCTAGTGATCCCCCATTGTCTGAGATTTTGGGTTTATTTCCATGAAGTAAAATTTGCAGTGCCATGCAGCAGGAAAGTTCCACAGAATCAGAAGGGCCCTCCACTCTTAGTTATACAATAGACATAAGTGTCTCCTTGCTAGAGTGCATGCTTTAGGCAGGCAGGGGGTGTGGGCCCTGCTCTGCACACAGTAGTGATGCAAAGTAACTACTTGGTTCAGTACTTAGTGAAAGTACCCCCAGGTCTAATGGAGATTAAATGAGGTTAAATGTCTAGTCCACAGGATGGCGTGTTCAAATGCTTTGTAAATATGAGCAAATTTTGTTATGTTCTTTCTTGTGTATCCTCTAATCACCCACACTTTGCTGTCAGGCTTCAAACTAGAAACCTGCCTTTGTTTCCAATGTGAGTTGAACAGGGTAATTAATGACACATAATAACTGTGATTAGATGACCCCCCCCCGCCGCCCGCTGTCCTGTGGGGGTTGGGAATTGAGACACTTCAAAGGAAGTTCATCTTAAATTGTTCCGGAAAGTTTTCCTTGATGGCACTTCCTGTTTGTCTCCCTGCTTTGAAGTGTTAATGGAATTTTCCCTTTCGTCCTGTTCAATCTTTTAATTTGGAACTGGATCTTGCCAGCCATCCAGATTTGACTGTAACTCACACTTTCCCCGAACGAGGACAGTTTGTGAGCCTGAAAAGTGGAACAAGGGCAGCAACTGCACAGCACAGCGGTAGCTGAGCAGAAATTTAATCTGTCTCTTAGATATCCAAGAGAATGGGTCCTGAAATGATACATTTCTTATCTTTCACTGGACGTGGGTTCCCGTGAAGACAAATAAGCCCATCTTCATTCTTGAAATGCTGTCATCGAAGGAGCCCAAAGTAACTGTTTTGGAACATAGCATTTTGGTGGCTAAAATGTAAAGACAGCGTCTAAAATACTGACATTGCATTTGGAAAAATGCGATTCTTTGAACCCTAAGAAACAGTCTAAGAAGAATAAGGAAGGGCCTGGAGGGACAGTTCAGCAGTTAAGAGCCCTTGCTGCTCTTACAGAAGAACAATTTCAGTTCCTAGACTCACCCCAGGCAGCTCACAACCTCCTATAACTCCACATCCAGGGCATCTAATGTTCTTTTATGGCCTTCATAGGCATGCACATGCATACACACACACACACACACACACACACACACTCTAAAAAAAAATAATGACTTGAGGAGAATAGGTAAGAGGACAGAGGACTATGAAAGAGGGAGGACTCCTCTTACACACACAGTTTATGTAACTTGTGGTTCTTTGTAAAACCATACAAGGTAATTTGAAAGTGTGGATGAGTTCTATCCTGCATAATATGCTACTTCATTATCTTCACATTTTATATTTATTTATTTATTTTGGGGTAGTTTTTATGTTTTGTTTGGTTTTGGTTTTGGTTTTTGAGGTGGGGGGGCTCATATAGCCTAGCCTGGTCCTGAATTTTCTACATAGAGGTGGTTCTCAACCTTCTTAGTGCTGCCGCCCTTTAACCCTTTAATACAGCTCCTCATGTTGTGGTGTCTCGCCCGCAGCCATTAAATTACTTCATAACTCTAATTTTGGTGCCGTTGTGAATTGGAATATAAATCTGATATGCAGGATGTCTGACATAAGACCCCTGTGAAAGAGTCAACCCGACCTGCAAAGGGGTCGTGACCCACAGGTTGAGAACCACAAGTATTAAATGGCCTTCAATTTTGGTCCTCCTGTCTCCGCTATCAAGTAACGGGCTAACAGGTATGACTCAATGAACACAGCCGCCATTTTGTTTTCTTGAGGCAAGGTTCAGCTATGTAGCCCAGGCTGGTCTAGAACTTGTGATTTTTTTCTTTCCTCAGCTTCCCAAGTACCAAATTACCAGTGTGGACAACCACTCTGCTCTGTATTTCCCCCTTTATTTTTGTGAGTATTTGTCATTATCTTCCACAAATTAGGATAGGCTAAGACGTAGGAAGCCAAATTAACTTCCGCAGCTTACAGAGTTCCCACTCACAAGATTGAGATGTGGGGCCAGATGGGCTTGCCTCTGGAGAGTGTCTTTTTCGTCTGTTAACAAACCATGTGCCAAGTGCCTTTTCCCTGCCAAAGTCCTTGCCTGAGAGTAGTGAGCAGAGTAGAGTGAGGCCCCCACAGAACTCACTCCCGTGGTGATGGCCATTTACTAGAGGGCCAGATTGTGTGTCGAGATCTCAAGGTTTTGCTCTGAAGATGTAAAGAGCTGTTTGGTCCTTGACACATGCAGCGCTCAGGGCTGGCTAGTGTGTTTTATTGTCACCAAGTCTCAGCACAGATGCACGATTATACGTTAGTTTATGCTGTAAAGGAATTCCACATAAAACTGGGGCAGATCAGGGAAAAGGGACTAGACTGGAAATAAGTAACACTTCAGTAAAGAAAGAGACAGAAGTGGAACGAGGAGCCATCCAGGCAGAAGCAGCTCGTGCGAAGACCCTGAAATAGGAGCCAGCCCTGGATGTAAGGCAGTAAGAGGGAGCTTCTTACATAGTGCATGTATTTCCCTCAACATTCATGATGTTTACAGTGACCTAAGGGGTTTCTTTAGGTCCTTGCCTTCTCCTTATGGCTACAATGATTTATGATCTCAGAATTCTCCTTCTTTAATTCTTTAATTTTTTCCAGGGAGCTCTATATAAATGTGACTCAAGACTTACTTTATATTGCAGAGGAAGCATTTAGTGTGTTCCATTCTTTATTACTTCTAACCATAGATTAGGTCCTTTGATGGTAGGTACATTTTAGATTCAGAAAGACAGTCCTGTCTTCCAGAAACATGATAACTGTAAATAAGTCATTATCTTTTAAAGGAGCAAGTACTGAGGTTAGAAAACAAGCAAATGCAGGTCCTCCAGGTCCAGTACATGTGAGTTTCCTGCCACTGTATGTAGAGGAGACTATGGAGGAAGACTGGGCCATCAAAGACAAAAAATAAGTCTGGTAGATGAAATGTCTTCCATAAAAGGTACTACTCCCTGTGTTATGGTAGACACAGATATATGTAGTGGCTTCGGGGTGCAGGGAAAAATGGGCAAATGAAGCTCTGAATAGGAGAAGAGGAACTTGAGCTGAGTCAAAGGCCAATAAGCATCTCTAGAGAGAACTAGAGAGACGGGATTTCTTGGAGCTCTCATTCCAGAAGTTCCCTTGAGTTAGTGTGCAGGTTATTTTAGCCCTAGGGGAATGGAGAGTCAAGAAAGAGACAGGAGAAATGGATTCCCTTAGGATGTTTCATGTAAAGGAGAATTGGAGCTTGCACACTTAGTGAGAAAGGACACTCAGGAATGAAGACTACTTAATGTAATCTTGAGAAAGCACCTGGCAAAGGGGAGACAGACATTTTGCAAACCGCCCACCAGTGTGCATGTCAGCGTCATGGAAGAAGAAAACTTTAAGGGATTGTTATGGATGAACCAAGACTAAAGCAATGGCAGTTAATGCCAAAGACTCTCTCCTAAACTGGATTCAGGACTGGAAAATGGATGCCAATGGTGTGACAAAAAAAACAAAACCCCAAACAGAAAACTCTAAATACATAAAATGTTGGGATTAGAATGAGGTTTTAATGCTATATTTATAATTTATAAATATATATATATATATATATCATTTCAAAACTTATGAAAAGTAAATTAAAAAAATGGGCCACACACATTAAAGTTGTTCCATACTCTCTCATCACAGCTACAATGGACCTCTCTCTACAGCCTCCCTTGGCTGTTTACTTGGTAAGGCTCAGATAATCTAGGAATAAGGAACATTTCCCATTGCTCGGAGATCCTGCAGAAGGCTTGGGAGATATTCTCAAACTCTGTCCACCATTCAACACACGGAGACTACCCTTCTCACTCTTCCATCTAATATGGTTTTCACAAAAATACACAGTGCTGCCTATCAGATAAAAAGTCAAACCCTTAGCATGACCTAAAAAGAAAAGGATGGTTTAGCCCCTACCTGCCCCCCTCTCCACCTCTCCTTCCTTTCCTGCCTTTCACCTTCCCTCCTCTTACCCATCTCTCAGTTTGATTCTCTTCTCCCTGATCTTCTCTACTTCAGTCAAGCATTCTTCTGCTTTGGGTCCCTTTTCTCATCAAAATGCTAAAACTCCGTGTAGGCTCACATTTCACTTCTGTCTTCAAGCCTTGAATTGCCTATTGGATTTATCCTTCCTCCCTGTGGTGGTGGTGGTGCATGTCTTTAATCCCAGCACTCGGGAGGCAGAGGCAGGCAGATCTCTGTGAGTTCGAGGCCAGCCTGGTCTACAAAACTTAGTTCTAGTACAGGCTTCAAAGTTACAGAGAAACCCTGTCTAGAAAAAACAAAAAAGAAAGAAAGAAAGAATAAAAAAAGAAATTAAACCATTTGTGTTTGCTGTCACAATACCCAGTACCTCTCTACTGAAACAACAGTATGCTTACTCCTATGTCAAGCAAATGCTTCACCCAGCACACTGCTAACACATACAGTTATAATGGGCATGTCTGTTGCAGCGGGGAGGTTGCTTGTTCTTCCCTGCTGCCTGGCTAGCTTAGCACAAAATAATCACACAGAAATCGTATTCATTAAATCAGTGCTGGGCCCATTAGCTCTAGCTACTTATTGGCTAACTTCTACATCTTAATTTAACCCATTTCTATTAATCTGTGTATCACCATGAGGTCATAGCCTACCAGGAAAGTTTCAGCATGTCTATCTCTGGCGGCGGATCCATGATGTCTCTCTGATTTTGCCTTCTTTCTCCCAGCATGCTATTTAGTTTCCCCCACCTCGCTCTCTTCCCCTACAGCTCTGCTATCAACCCAAAGCAGTTCCTTTATTAACCAATGAAAGCAACATATATACAGAAGGACCTCCTACAACATATGTCGATCACCAACTTAAGAGAAAATCTGAGATACTCTTTGCCATTTTCCTCCCACCCATAACCCTAAGCATCTGAAGCCCAGATACATGAATGGGGTAGGTGGTTGTTTCTTGAGCAACCTTCCTCTCTGTCAGATGGTACTAGACATGTGTCATTGTTCACAAATGCGCCCCTAGATTCCTCAGGGTTTAGTGAATTCAGGCATAAGGGAATCATTTGAGCTATCTGTTAAAGAAAGAAAGTGTTTGTTGACAGCTAGATTATGGGAAGGTTTGCCTGGAAATCAGCAGAGTGATAAAGGAAGGGAACAGAAACCTTGTTGAACCACATTGGTATATTCTATGCGTTCACATGTCAGCATTTACCTTTTGCAAGATCTCCATTGCTCTTTTCACTAGAGTGGTTACTGCCTCCTTTGTCTATTTTGGATCAAGACAGAGAAAATAGTGGAGCCTGTGGCAGGCAATGCATTTGCAAAAAAAGGCTCCCTTTGGCTCCTGTCATGGCTTCTATACAAAAGGGGGAGATTTTCCAAATAGCTCTAAAAATGAGAGGTTCAAGTGTCATCCTTTCAAATTCTACTAAATGGTTCACTATGAAGATAAGTGTCAGCTCTTGTCAGGTCATTTGAGAAAGCAAGGTGTTCCAAAGGGGGTTATCTATGTGAGGCAGTAATGCAGTGTGGAGCTCCTAGACAGGAGAGTCGGGACAGGGCTGTCATCTTGCTTCCGAGATGGGCTTATATCTGCTGGTGGCAAGACTGCACTATGTGATGTCGCATCAAGTTCATTGTCTATGTGCCATCACTTGCGGTTTCCTTGTGTAAACACCCATGACACCATCTCCTAGAGAATGATTGTGCCGAAGTTTCTAGAGCTCTGCTGTGCTGTCCCCAGAGGAGGAGGATGTGGTCCAGCCCCTTGCCATGTAAGAGCCCCCTCTGAAGATGTCTGCTTGTTTTCTGTTAATAGTTTGACATTCTTGTTGCTCAGGAAGATTCCCTCAAATTGTGTGAGCTACAAGCTCCACAAAGTCGGGTTCTTCCCCTAATTGTACTCCTTCAGTAGAGGAAAAATCCTAACAAAAATACTGGCTTGGAGCATACAATGTGCTCGATGACTGGAGCTTTCTGTCTTGGGGTACAGGGTGTGTGCCAGGAAGGCACTGCATGCTAAGTCGAAACTCATTTGATACTTGTTGAATTAAAATCGCCGGCTGTGAAAGCTGCCATCTTACATGCCACTGCATCTGCCATCGGGTGGGGCTCAGGGTTCATCTGCCCCTCCTCTGAGTCGAGGCAGATGCATGCCTTCATTTCCATTTAGATGACATTTTTTAATCTCTTATAGTGGGGCATCTACTATTAAGTCTTACATCAAATTATTTTAGGGCTTTTAACATCCTCTACTGAATCTAATGCCATGCTGATGGAGCCAGTTCCAGTGATGTGTAAGCCTCTAATTTAGGAATGTACTTGCTAGAGGCCCATTCGGGTTTTTATAGTAGCCTATTAATAAAACAGCATCAGATTTAGAATCTCAATGTAAGGAAGGAAAAGCTGTGGGGGCTTTTTTCCCCCATTGCCCTGATGCATAGGCAGTGGTGCTCTGTGTGTCTTTTTGAATTATTGTATTCAGACACTTTGTTCTCTTCTCCTTCCCAGCATTAACCCACGGCTAGAGCTTGTGAGACTATCATCAAATGTGTATGGAGGAAGATGCTGGTGGGTCTGATTATTAGAAATATGCCATTTACCAGAAAGAAGCTAAAAGAGATTGTCCTAAAGAAAGACTTTCTTAGGAGAGATGGTTTCAGGGCCAAGGGGGGCTGGGGCGTAATCGGTCTTTAACTGGGAGATCCTTAGAGAAGAAAAAGCCTTACACCACAAACAGTATCATAGGGCCTGGGATAAAGGATAAAGGGAGTGGGGGGGGGGGGGCGGAGAGAGAGAGGAGAGAGAGGAGAGAGGAGAGAGAGATTCCTTCAGATGCCCTAGAGGGAAAGCCCCTTAGGAGAATTGAATGCCACATGTAGCGTAATTGAGGTCCTGAAGCAAAGAGCCCTCAAATCCTCAGCACAAAGAAGACAGTCCTTTATTCTTAAAGGCTTTCAAACGGTGGCATGGAGTTCCACAGCATATGACTTACTCTATGTGCCAGGACAGGAAGCAGGTACTAGGTATAACCTAAGTTCAATGTTACTTTAGTTCTGGGGTGCTTAACAGGGAAACATAGGCTTGCTTTTCACACATAGGCTTGTACCTATTTGTTCTTTGTCCTAAAGGACAGGTTGGGGATGAGGACTTGATGTGATTTCAGGAAGAATGGTGGCAGGAGCAAATCAGGTACCTGAAGGCTCATGGCATCCCTAAAATTCTGGCTTGTTTTATTCCCAGGGTGTCACTGGGATCCCCAAAAGCATCTCTGTAAAAAAAAAAAAAAACCAGAAGCAGTGCACCGTGTAGAAACCACATGTGTCAGAGTGAAGGAAGGCATCCTCAACCTACATGAATAGGCCAAGGGGTCATTGTGACAACCTATTTTTTTTAGGCTGACTGTATGTTACTTCTTACAGTTTCAGCAAAAGATAGCTTCCTTCAGGTCTTCTTCCTGCCCAAGTGTTTGACAGGCCCATTTGGATTAAGTCTGAAGCTAAAGGGGAAAGTATATCTTTGTTCTTTTCCAGAAAAGTTGCAACAAGATAGGAATCTTATGGTTTATGGGACAGTTCAGATTGCTATGTTTCTACCCAGATCTAGAAACAACATAAAAAAAAAAAAAACAAAAAACAAAAAACAAATAATCAAATTTCTGCCATTTGAGGCGCCCTGGTTTTCCAAGCTGTTGACCATGAGGGGAATGTCAACCCTCCATGACCGTCAATCACACTAATATCTGAGTTGCTACTAGCAATAGGAAAGAACAACATGGAATATCTATTTTTAACTTAATTTTTCAGTTAACATACAAAGGAATCAGTTTCATTGTAATGGTCTCAGACATACATCGAAGTAGTGATCTGAGGGTTTTAATTGATTCTCACACTCTCTATCCAATAGGTGTAAATATTTTAAAAGATATGCTTATTCATGTGTCTGTGTGTGTGCAACCACATATTGCAGTGCTTATAGAGACCAGTAGAGGGAAGTGGGTCCCCCAAAGCTAGAATCGCCATGTAGGTGAGCAAACCTTACTCCTCAGGAAAATCAACCAGCTCCTCAGCATGGTATTTTCATGGAAATAACTCGTCGAGCTTTTCGTAGCTGACCAAACTGAGGATCAGAGAAATTACTCAGCTGCTCAAGGAAATCCAGAAAGGAAGAGCAGACGCGGGCAGTTAAAATGAATGTGTACAACACCAGCATATTCTGCACTGTGACGAACTGTTATGACTCAGTGGAATGGGTCAAAAGTTAAAGTACTCTAAACGGCTCTTGGGAAGAACAGGAGTCAAGACACGAAGCTTCCTGTGTTTCTAATTGCATCCTCAGACCATGGCACCAAGCCGTCTTGTTGCTAAGATCCATTGCCTTAAGAAAATGGAATTGGATGGCACCTGCCTGCTTCTCGGTGGCACACAACAAAGCCCAACTGTTTCACCTTGATTTTTTTCCCCTCAACCAGATGGAAAGTTGGGCAATTCCTCAATTAAATATCACTAGCCCTCATGCATCCCCAGCAGCAAACGCCTCATTTCTCAAAGGTTTGGCAAACTCTCACCTTCTCTGCTCTCTGATTTTCCCTGGCTCAGAACTGGAAAAGTGGGGGCAAAGACGTAACTTTTAGCCTGGCTGCTCCTCGCTTTTAAGACACTTTCTCGGCAGACAGAGAGGCTTTGTTGCTGGGAATAGGCTCATTTCTTTCCACCTGGTGCGAGACTGTGAGAACCTTCCAGTTCTCATTCATAATTTCCACCCAACTGGAGCACACTCGATTTCTCCTTTGTATTGTAAATTGACAAAGCAGCCCTTAGCCTTTCTCAAGCCCGTTAGAAAATAGCTCAAATCCCCAGGCTCTTTAGAAAAGGATCATTCCTATGTTTAGGGACGAAAAAAACGAGCCTCTATTTCAACAAATGTTAACATTTTTCTTGCACCTTGGTGCTGTAGTTGGTAAACAGGTATTTACCACCGTTCACCAAGATCATAGGAGTCTAGAGGAGACCAAAGATACGCAAAGGACCTTTACCTCAGGGGCACTGTCAGTGAACTCGAAGGGAGATAGATTTGTTTAAGTAAATGAGGGCCGAGGTTTGCAAGTGTTTAAGAAACAGGAACAATATTGTGTTTTCACAAGGAGGGGATATTTGTTGTTGAAGTCACATGGGGCCTTTTGGTAAAATTAGAAGTAGACCAGGGTCTTAAAGAAAAAGCGAACTATAGATTTTTCTCCCCGAGGTCACTGGGGAAGAGTCATTTTCTTCGGTGGCTCAGCCATGCTCCAGTTAATAATCCTCCTAATCACACTCATACAGACAATCCTCATTGGATCTTTTTGGTCATACCAACGTATACACTGGCGCACAAACACAGACAAGCATACGTACACAGGCACAGACACACAGACATACAAAGACATGAAACTAGGAGAGAACTTGTTGGGAGGGGTAAGAAGAGAATGAGTGGGAATGGAAGAAAGAAGGTAATGGAGGGTGAGTATGATGAAAATACATGGTTTTTTGTTGTTGTTTTTTGTTTTTCAAGACAGGGTTTCTCTGTAGCTTTGGTGACCGTCCCAGAACTAGCTCTTGTAGACTAGGCTGACCTCGAACTCCCAGAGATCTGCCTGCCTCTGCCTCCCGAGTGCTGGGATTAAAGGCGTGCGCCACCACTGCCCGGCTGATGAAAATACATGTATGAAATTGTCAGAGAATCAGCGAAATACATGCTTTAAAAATGTAGACAATTGATTAAAAAAGAATAGAAACTTTTGTGTAGGGATTTTAGGGAGAAAAGTAACCCAGTGTTATACATGGGAACAAAGCAAAAGTAACTCAGCAAATTAATTACTTTTGCAAAGGGTGTTTGCCAAGACCCAAGCTAAGCAAGAAGGCATGCTTGGCCAAGATGGCGCCCTGTATAGTTGGTGATTCTATTTCTTCCCATTGGTGGGAGCTTGATTTAATGATCAGGCGTGGTTGACTAATTGGAATGTTAGTCTTTGGTTAGACCTCACTAATTGCCAGGTACCTGTCAAAAATTTGGATACAGTCATCAAGCATGAATTAGAAACGTATATCCTGAGGTTATAGAAGTTCTGGAGATTTTGAAACATGCAGGGTTATAATTTGATATGACTTCGTATTCTCTGAAAGATTTAAGTGTAACACACACTACCAAAAAATATTCACATTCTAGATTAATTCATTACCATGAACTCTGTGCTTGGTTTTAGTAAACTTTTCTTTCTGTTTTTCAGAACCTTTGTAATTATGCCACTCAACACAGTTCTAAAAGTTTTCTTCATTGTATTTTTTAAGATTTATTTTATTTTTAAAATGTGTCCCTGTCTATGTGTGGGTCTATACATATGCATGTATATACACTGGAGGCCAGAAGAGGAATCAGATCCCCTGGAAATGGAACTGCAGTTGGTTTTGAACTACCTGGTATAGGTTCTAGGAACCAAGCTTGGGTCTTCTGCAAGAGCACCGCATACTCTTACCCACTGAGTCATATCTTCAGCCCTGATCATATTCTTATCTATGTTATTTATATTCATTGTTCCATTTCTTCTAGATTTTCTAATTTACAAAGAATATTTTTGTCAGTCCACTAATCCTTTAATCATTATAATTTATAGCACATAAATTATATTTATATTTGTTATCTCCCACAAAACAATCGCCTCCTGCATTTCAGGAACTGTCTGTCCTTGGGCAAGGGGCTTGCATAGCAGAGGTATATTTGTTTCATGGATCTCTTAGGCACAGTTACTTAAACTGTAACTTTGGCTTTTAAACTACCTCACCTCCCTCACATACCTGTTACCCCACCTCTGCTTTGGAACCTCCATCCCCCAACTTACTACTTTCATGTAGAATGTGGTCCTATTGTCCTCAACAGTCCCCTCCTCATCACCCTCTTCCCCATTTCTTGCTCTTTTATTTTAGGTTTTACAAGCATGTATAGTTATTTACATACATATGTGCTTAATAAGGAAGTTTCTGATAGACTGTATGAAGATGTAAATGTGGCCTGATGTTCAGTTGTGACTGTGATTGACATCTGTGTATGTCACTTCTAAGTGTAAACATCTAAACTTCTTAGTTTCTTCTAAGTGCCATTGGGGAAAACCAGAGATGCATTTATTTAAGCCCCTGGTTTATTACTGGGTCTCCTCTTCCAGTTAATGCTGGGGCTCAATGTACCTAGAGTAAGAATATAACTAGAAATTATATTGACAGAGAATCATCTCTTCCTATGTGTTTTCTGACTGTCACTGTGTTCTCCCAGTTAACAGTGACCTGCATTTGCATCTCATTTCTGCCTATGTTACTGTTGCATAGCCAAGAAAAGATCTTTCAGGAGACAATTATTAGAATATCTATTTAATGGAAAACATAGTCTTCTAAAGAACATAATTTATCTGAAAACTCAGATCTGAAGTAGCACAATGCCTTGTAAGCAGAGGAAGTCAGTAAATATTAGTGAGACTTAAATTGAACATGAATCTCATTCACACTCACAGACGTACATTCTAGTTCAACAGCTGCAGGCTGGGGGGGGGGGGCAGTCCTGAGGATTTAATTCAGTAGGTAGGTAATAAAACCAGCCACAAGGAAACTATGCTATCTCATGCTTAGTGGAATAAAAACAGAATAAATAGGTAGAATAGCATTGACTTCTGGGAATTTAGTGTGTCCTAAGGCATATAAAGTTCACTTGAATTTTATTCTCTCTTAAAGCTGGTGAAGGGATGTCAAAACCACCTCCTATGTCCCTTTCATTCTATACGGAGGACATTATGGCTTAGTCTCAAGATTCAAAGTCAGTGGTTATCTCCCTGAAGGCTTCACTCCTTCTTAGCTGTTGGGTTCTTTCTGAAGGTAGCTTTGACTCCTTCCTTTATGGTATCCATCAAATGTGACACCTGGTACCCAGTGTAAGAGACTGTGAAAGCAATTTTGTAAAGCTGGAGTAGAAATTGCGCTATTACTAAATAGGTTTGGACCAGTCTGTGCAAAAGGTATGTCTACACAGGGTTATTAAAGCATTCAAAATTGTGAGCCAGGGAAAATAGCTTGGATGCTCAGCAATAAGTAAGTGATTAAATCATCTCTCTTTTAGCCATAAAAAATAAAACTATAGAATATAATGATATAGAAAAAATGATACTATATTGCAATACAGAGTCATGAATATATGCACTGCCTACCACTCCCTCAATAGAAAAACCACTTTTTCTAACTCTTTGAAAAGATAATTTTCCAATTGCTTAAAGTGCTTGATGCACAGGGGTGAAAACTAGAGCTACCCACAACCCACATAAATGCCAGGTATGTGTTCTAATTCCAGTGCTCTGAAGGTGGAGATAGAGAATTCATAGAATAAGCTGACTAGCCATACTGGTTGTATCTGCCAGCTCTGGGTTCAGTTGAGATACCATGCATTGGAAAATAAGGTAATATGTGGGCTAGGAAGACTTCTTAGACATACACGTGCACCCACACACATGCAAACTGTGCCCATACACATGAGAGTTTGGCCATTCGCATGCAAGTACACACACATGTGTGTATGTGCGTGCACGAGAGAGATACTATGCAAACAACAGATTATTCAACATTATTATCAAATAATTAAAAATAACCTAAATGTCTAATCCATTGGGCCACCGGTGCCCCTTAGAAATCTGGCAGGAGGGACAAATGAAAAACTGTTTGTTTCATTGAGATGTAGATATTTTGCATGAGAGAGGAGGAAAGATGCATGTTAGATAGGCTTAAGCAAAATCATGGAGTTTGAATTTTATAATCAGTTTGAAATGATAATGGCTTTATATATTAATAAATTTCTAGGTCCGATTCATTAAAAGACTGAAGTGCAGAGACCACCACTAAGTCTTAGAAATATTACTAATGCAGGTATGAAATAAAAAATAAGGGAACTGTGTGTGGGCTGTCATGAAAGGCCAGAAAACAGACTACATACATGTCCGTGGCTGCTGAGAAGACCTCATAAAGGATCAGGAACTAGCTTATCAAGGTTCCCACTAGACAGTGATGGAAGATCATTGGCATATTGGTTGTAATAGCCACAATACGGCAAAACATCAGCTACTTTTAAATTTGTGTGTTCATGAGAATTATAAGGGGCTGGAGAGATAGGTCAGGGGTTGAGAGAAATTCTTGATCTTGCAGGGGACCGAACATTTGTTCCCAGCCTCCATGTCAGGTGACTTACAATCATCTATAACTCCAGCTCCAAGGGATGTGACTCATTCTTCTGCCCTCTTTAAGCATCTGTACTAATGTTCTATATACTCATGAAGACACACATACACACACAAATAAAATGAAAGGAAGGTTTGAAATAAAATCAATGGTTACATAAAGCATGGCTAGAAACTAAGTTATTTTGAAAACTCAGAAATAGAAATAAAAATTGAAAGAAAAGGAATAAATGAAAAGATAGAGTCAAACGTCCATCTTGTCTTTCTTGTAAATAAATAACTCAAAGAAATCAAGTAGTTGAAATGGCCAAGATACCCTTGTTGGAAAGACCAAAGCAATCGAAAAGGAAGGTGATGAAACAATCTGCAATGTGAAATGAAGCCATTCATCCACAAGAATTTTTCACATTGCCAACATCAAAAAATGAGTTAGCGGCTTGTATGTGTTTCTTCACAGTAGAACACACCACGACTTCCAATTTATTCACAGCCCCTAAAATGGAAAGGGGCTCTCTTAAAACTGTAGTACGTTAAATACATTCTTTATTAATAATATGCACACTGTGGGATGCTCCCCAAATACACACAACCTAGTTTTATCTAAAAATATTTAAGATGAAAGCCGAGGCAAAAGGCATTTAGAGATTGTACTTTGGAAGTGAATTTAAACAAGTCAGCCGTCACTCATAATTAATATGCATAGGGAATCTCCTGCGACCTTGCTCAATGGATAGCCTGCTTCAGTTGTTCTTGGGAAAAGGAGAATCATACATCGCTGTTCTGATCAGCTACCAGGAGATTCAGCTGTTCTCCAAGCACACTTGGGGAATCTAGGGTTTGAGGCATGCTCTGTAATGGCATTATATTGAAACCTCAGTGATATAAACATTCCTCCTAAAATATTTATGAAGTGATGGAGGTAGAGATTTGATGAGTTCATCTGATTATTCTTTATTAAAAAAATCAGGGGTCAGATATGGGGTAACAATCAGTAAGGTAAGAGAAGCAGGGGAGCAGCCACCAGAGACTTCCTACCTCTTCCATTCCTTCCTCCAAAAAGGGCCACATCCTCCTAAGCCCTGCCTTACTACTACCTCAGTTCTCCAAAACCTCTATGGTTAAAAACTTTATTTTCAGAATGCAATCGAAATACCACCCAACATAGATGGATGTGAAATATAGATACTTGGTGGCATCAACTCTTACCAATGAAGGTTGGAGCTGGAATAATGGCTCCAGGTTATCAATGACTCGCTCATTTTAATAAGGGAAAATGGGATGGATATCCACTATTGAAATGATATATTGCTCTCTGAGATAGCTTCAAATACCCTAGCGAAAGGAAAAAACTACAATACTGTGTTTGAAAGACAATTGGCCATGAATTAATTGTGCCGAGTGATGGACTCATTAAAGTTCCTTACCCTAGGCTCACTGAAGTATATTTGAAACATTTCATGAGTAAATTTGTTTTTAAATTATTGGATATGAGTAAATCAAAAAGATTAGGTGAGTGTACACTTTGTCTATTCTATATTCTAAAAACCCAAAATGCTTTTAACAAAACTTTCTGAGTGTCCACATTTTACCACAAGTGGAAAATTCTACCTGATGGGTTCATAACAAAATTGCATAATAAAAGTGCACAAAACTAAAAAAAAAAAATGAGGCCATCCCATACCCTTCAGTTTTGCATACAAACCATTCATGTGCCTAATAGCTAAAAATACTGCATAAAATTACATATGTATATATATACACACATATATACATATGTAGGGTTCTAACCTCAAGATATCACATATATGAACAAACTATTCCAAAATCTGAAACAATTTATCAACATAACAATTAAGATGAGAGAAAGTCAATGTGTAGTATTAAATATAACAGGGATATAAGGCTTTGTTGTTTTATCTACATTTTTCTTTTAACAAATTTCTCTAAGTGAGTGTGTGTGTGTGTGTGCATGCATGCGTGCGCACATGTGTGTGTGCACATGCACTTGTTTTTAAAAGTAGACTGCTTGGTTGCTTTTTATTTCTGAGTGCAGTTCCATTGATTTAACTCTTCTAGCTGGCAAATGACAAGGCTTGCAGCAAAACCAAGCCCTGGGCTTGAAAGACAGTTAATTAAAGTATTCTTTTCTAGTAGAGAGTGGGTGCAGAAAAGAAGGTGGGTTGACTGAGCATCTCTTTCTAAGGAAGTGTGTCTAAAGAGGAGGCATGGCTGTCCTTTATTAGGACATAGCTTCCTAATGACTAAAGATTCGGGAGATGGAAGACAGAGTCTGGGGTAATCTAAAATAAGGTTTTTCAGTTTCTCTTTTGCAAAAGTACATTAACCATCACTGAATTCTGACAGACAGGATCGCTATAGCAGCTGGATTTGGCTCTCTTTATAATGCGTGTCAGTAGTGGGCCTGGTAACACATGCCAGGAAAGAGAGCTGAGATCTTTCAGCCACACTGTTTCTGGGGATGACAATGAAACCCAGCTCTTTGATGTACCTGATCAGAGGCCTTGTCCAAGTGCCTTGCTTCCCATAAACTTGAGTTTCTGTGATTGTAGAAGAGAGGAGCTGTGAGCTCTTTCCTCAAACTTAGAGTGAAGTACCTGAAAACCACCACAGTAGTCTTTGAGATTATGCCACACAAGGGGACACATACCATTTTTATAAGATTACTTCCAGGAGAAAGAATAGTTGTGTTTACCAAGGAAACCACTTTATCTTCCTATTTCTCTTCCTTTCCCCTCTTTAGTTGTTAATAGCCTTCATGTGTTCCCAACCTTAAGTGATCTTCATGCACGTGGTTGTCACAAGACTATTCAGGTCAAATATTCTCCCCATATGCTCAGGAATCAGAATGCTATGTAGAACACAAACTCTTCCCAGGGAATAATTTTCCTAAGACATTAGTGGAGGGGTGTTTTTGTTTTTGTTTTTAGAAGTAGTTTTAAAAGTCTAATTTTTGAAATTATCTACTTAATTAGCTTTCTGGACAAGGAAATAGGCAGGAAAAAAGCAATAGATTTTTCTTTTTACGTTGCTTAGAATTAAGCCCAGGACCTCCAGCCTACTAGGTAAGTGTTCTACCACGGGGTCACATCCCCTGGCTTGGAAGTAGTGAAAAATAATGTAGATTGGAAACAGTAGGATACTAGAAAGCCTAGGAAGTCAAACACCTTTCAGAGTTTGGAGCAGAAATGCAAAATGATCTATCTGAATTGAGTTTCAGTAAAAATCCCTCTGGAATTGACTTTTTGAATGACTGGGTTTTAGGGAAGTAGGTTTAGAACAGCTAAGAAGGTCTGTCTGTCTTCTAGATCAGAGAGAACAAACACCCAAACACAGGTGGTGGGAAGAGATGGTTAACTGATTATGTCTCATCTCCTTTCCCTACTTGGTTCTTTTGGTTTGAATTTTTACAGTACTGGAATGGAAGCCAGGTCTGTGTGTACCAAAAAAATGCTCTGAGCTACTTCTCCAGGTTACTTAGCACCTTATAAACAGAGTTCCATACAAACAGAGCTGTAGGGAACTAAACACTGTGCTTCTGAATGAAGTGGGTGAGTTCTTGCAAAGCAATTCGTGTAGCTTCCGCATGCAAATTCCTGTACAGTTGGGATGCTTGTTGGGTCTGTGAATAGGAGGAAGTAAAGATGAGCAGGATATTTAAAGGTAGCGAAGTGTAAGATGACTTGAGATACAGCCATGTCTAATCTCATTGTGTTGATTAGATACTTTTTTGTATTTATCATCATCATCATCATAATCATCATTGTTGTTTGGGAGTATATGCTCCATAGTGCATGTGTAGAGGTCAGTGACAATTCACAGGACTTTATTCTTTCCTCCAAGATGAAGATTCCAGGGACTAAACTTAGTTGATTGGTCTTTGTAGCAAATATCTTTACAAGCTGAACTATTTCACCAGTCCCTGAATCCTGTGGTATGATTTACATGTGGTAAACACAAAGCCAGAGAAATAACTCATACATATTAACTATTAAAATTTATTTGATCTTAAAGTAGTATTATGGTTTAATTTTTTACTAAAGTCATAAAAAATTGATGTCTTTGCAGTTTATTTGGCAGTGTAAAAAAGCAATGAGAGAGGGTTTCCCAAATTCCTATTAACTCTCCACGTATCCTCAGACTACCATTTCCTATTCTTGATACTGAGGTGTCTTGGCTTTACAGGTGGATTCCAGGAAGAGTTGACTTCACAGATTTCCATTTAAAGACTTTAACCTCTCCTGAGTCAAATTGCTAGTGGAAAGAAATTTCTACCGAAAAAAATCACACTATTTTTTATTCTTGTTAAACATTTCTGTGAGTTAGTCTCTTTTTCTTCAAGCTATAGTGTGCCTGTGTCTACAATTCTTCAAGGCCAAGATAACACTGGCCTTAGACTTTAGCTCAGGGTCCTTCAGGATTTTGGTATAAAAACAAAAACTAGACACACAACAAGGAGAAAGAGAGGCAGAAACTGATTCAGATTCTGCTAGAGCTTGTGCCCAATACCTATTGGCTTGTTTCTTAATTTCTTGTAAGATTCCCTTGATTTCTTTTAGGTCTGACCCTAGGAGGTGGACATAAGTCTTTTCATACGATAACGAAGCTGGAGAGATGACTTCTTCCAATCTGACATCTACAGTGGTATGGGAACTTCTTTTCAGCATAGGTGATTAAAAGAAAATAAGAGAGAAAAACCATGCTATTTGTAAGGGAAGTTCCCTTCTTTACTGAGACTGCTGATAAAAAATTCAATTCTCTGTTTAGTAGTTGCAGGGTCTTGACATTGCCATGCCCTTCTACTGCCTAGCTGCTCACATGACCTTAGTAAACCTAAGTGGTAAGTCTGGCATCTATTTAAATGTGAGAACCATGCTGAGGAAGCAGAATGCACGTAACTTTATTTTCTGACTTAAAGGAAAAGAGTATCAAAAAATTCTAAAAATGAACTTGTTGAACAAATGTTAATGAATTAGAACTTTTCACAGACATCATGCAATTTTCTGGATGTAGTTTTAAAATACACAGACTGAAGTGTAAATTTCAGCTCTGCCAGGTAACAACAGAGAAGCAAAGTGTACTATAACTTGTTAATTAGGAAGGAACAGGACAAGAGAAGGGAAAGAAATAGCTTGTTAATGGCAAGGAAGAACAAGGCGCATATGTAAGAATTGTGTGATGGGTTATTTGGACCCTTCCCGAGACCATATGGCAATTTGAAGGACATATGTTGGCATGGTCTGCCACTTCTGTTAAAATAGGTACTTAACTAATTTTGGCATAGGAACGTGCATGAGAAATTTCTTTAATGATGATCTATGTATTAGTTTTTAATTTCATGTACTGAGACTGAAGAGAAGGCTCAGAGGGTAAGAGTAAGTCCTATATGATCATTAGGACCTCCGTTCAAGCCCTTAGCTCCCAAATGAAAAGCTGAATGTAGTTGTGTGCATATTTAGAACAGCACCGTGGGAAACAGACACCGTGAGACTGCTGGGCCTTGCTGGCCACCGAACTAGCTCCAGGTTTAGTCAGAGAACCTCTGTAAAAGAATAAATTGGAGGGGGGAGAGAGAGAGAGAGAAAGACAGAGAGGAAGGAAGGGAGGGAAGAGGGGTGGGGGTTAAACTGAATATCCTCCTTTGGCCTCCTAATACATGTGCAAAGATATATGTGTCAGCAGATGTACATGTGCCTAGACCACAGTTGCACATATATGTAAACATGTACATACACACAATAAAGTAAAGAAAAAGAAAACCACGGTTACAGGAGGGGTTATATGCAGTTGCAAAAGGCTGGATTGTTCTTTCTCTTCTGCCCTGACATATAATCAAGCTACCCCAGAAGGCATCATTTTTTTTTTTTTTTTTTTTTTTTTACAAAGGGTCTGTTTTAGTCTCTGTTCTATGGCTGTGAAGAGATACCATGACCAAGGCAACTCTTACCAAAGAAAGCATTGCTTTCCATTTAATCCATTATTCTCATGGTGGGGAGCATGGCTGCAGGGATGGTATGCATGGTGCTGAGGAAGTAGTTGAGAGCTACTTCTTGATTCACAGGTCAAGAGAGAAAAACAGAGAAACACTAGGTAGGCTTTTGAAAACCTCAAATCCCACCCCCAGTGACATACTTCTTTCAATCAGGCCACACCTCCTAATCCTTCTAATCCTAATCAAATTTGAATTCTACTCCCTGGTAACTAAGGATTCAAATGTATGAGCCTAGGGGACCATTTTTATTCCAACCACTAAAGGGTGATTAAGTGGAATGTCTAGAGATCTGGGCCTTATTGCATACTACCACTAAGAAATTAAAGAAAATGAGGTGGAATATTCTTCGTCATTGACAAGCCTACTATGTATATGTGCAGACAAGATACATTATAGCAGTGGTTCTCAACCTTCCTAATACTATGATTCTTTAATACAGCTCCTCATGTTTTGGTGACCCCCCCCAGTCATAAAATTATTTTTGCTGGTACTTCATTACTGTAATTTTGGTACTGTTTTGAATTGTAATGCAAATATCTGATATGCAGGATATCTGATATATGGCCCCTGTACAAGGGTTGTTGAGCCCACGAAGGAGTTGCAGCCCACAGACTGAGAATCACTGTCGTACAGAAATACACAGCAAAGTATATTGTCCATTTCATCTCTAACTTTAGTTGAGGCTGTTTACTGCACATCACTGCTCTCTAAAAGCCTGATTGTTGACAGTTTCTCAGGATTACTTGAATAATCTAATAAGGACTTATAAAGGGCAGAAATCCCCACAAACTAGAGGCAGGGAGCAGAGAGGCTTTAAGGAACATCTCACAGAAGGATGAGTGTAGAGTTAGTTGAGGCTTAAGGGATAAGTGAGATTCAATTAGTAGATGAACAGATGAAGGGACTTTGTTTTCTGGTGACCTTCAATTATGTGGTTTACATATTTGTTTCCTTATGCACTGTCCATTATAGCTTAAATATGGACTGTCTCCCACAAGCTTATGTATTGCATGCTTATCCTCAACTGATGGAGCTCTTTGGGAGACAGTCTAAAGTTTAAGGCCTCTACCCTAGTGGGAGGAAGTAGGTCCTAAGAGAAATGCCTTTGTAGGTTACACCTGGTCCCCATTCCCTTCCTTGCTTTGCTTTTCTAAGTGCTGAAAATAACAACTTCCATTTCCATTTTCTCCCATGACCATAGTGAATTCAGCAACATCACAGGTCATAACCAACAAAGCCATGAACATCACTTAAATATACTCAGAATAGGATATGTGTATGTGACTTGTCTCTATTTTGACTTTAATGTTGAGCCTGCCTGAAGTATTTGGAGTATGTCTCATTTGGTTATACCGGTTAATGCTTTTTACAGGTTGTTGGAGTTGATTTCCTAAATTATTATATTATGGATTTTTGAATCTAAGTTTAGTCTTTTCTTTTTGCACTGTTTTTAATATGGGTATTAATAGGCTTATCAACCTAACTGAGAACTATCTTGTCCTTTGTTTTGTGGATGATAGTTTAAAATACTGGATTTCATCAAATATATGTGACAATCTTCCAGCATCTTTGGGTCTAAGTGTTTTGTTTTTTTTTTTCAGGTACTTTTCAATTGCATGTTTGATCTGTTTATATTTGAGATCATTCAGATTGTATGTTTCACTTTGATTAAGTGTTGATAGTTCTGCGGCTACTGTAATGAACTACCACAGACTGAGTGCTGACAGGCAGGACTATCTCATAGCTCTGTAGGTTAAAATATGATGTGTGTCTCCTGGCCTACGATTAAGGTGTTGGCAAGGCTGCATTCCTTCCTGGAGAATAGGCATAGTGTTTCCTTACATTTTCAATTTCATGAGAATGCTGATTTGCTTGGTTCATTGACTATTTCATTTACCTGAAATTTCCAATGCTCTGAAGCTTTCTCACATGGTTGTCTTGCTGCCCTGTTCATTGTTCTTACTCTTCATCTCTGATACAGAATCCCCTTTGGCTTATAAGGTAGCATAATCTTCCAAGAATGGGATGCCAGCATTTTGAGAATTGGCAATATTTTTGATGACTATATGTGATTTAAGGTGGCATGTGCTTTCCAAAGACTTGGTCCATTTCTTCTGAGATGCCAGATTGATGAGTGTGAAGTTGTTCATAGGATTCTCTTTTTATTGTCATAGAATATGTAATGATCTCCTTTATTTGTACCTGATTATGATGGCTTACCTCATCCCTCTTGCTGGAGGTTTATCAGTTTTACTGATTTGGTTTTTAAGATGCAATTTTTTTGTTTCATTGATTTTTCTTGATTTCTTTCCAATTTCAATTCTCATTAGTTTATGCTTTTTAAAAATTTCTTCCCTCCCATTTGCTGTCAGCTTATTCTGCTAGAAAAACATGTTTATATGATAGTTCCTCACATTTCTAGTGCTAACATTCAATTCTGGATCTTTCTTAGTGTTACCTTGGCTTCATCTCACATTTTGATATCCTGTGTTCACTTTCATTAATCTCTGTGTGTCTTTACATTTTCCCTAAAGCTTTGACCTGTGCTTTGTTTAAAAGAGCATATTTAATTTTCCCATGCTTCCATATTTCTTTCTGTTTGTAGTTCCATTATAGTTAAAGAAAGTATTGAGCACATGATTGCTATTTGAAGTTAGTTGAAGTTTTTTTTATTGCCGACTATGCTCCACATTTTGGTGTATGTTCACAAAAACGAAAGTGTATTCAGGTATAGGATGGAATATTCTACACATGCCCACTGCATTCTGTTGGTTGTGCTTTTTCCTTAGTCTGTAGTGTTGATTTCTCTGTGAAATGAATCCTCCAGTTATTTAGAAGGATGGAGTGGGTACTAGACTGACACCCTCATTTCTCCTTTTAGACAAATCAGTTTGTTTTATGTACTTTGCTGCTTTCCTGTTTGCCATACATAAAGCATCATTATGTCTTTCATGAAGGAAGGAATTAATATATCCGTCTAGGCCTCTACTATCTACAATGTCTGTATGCGGTATTAATGTAGCTTCTGGTTTTGTTTATGAATGTTTTCCTGGAACATCTTTACCATGCATTCACTGTTGACCTATCTATGATTTGAATCTAAGGTGAATTCTCATAAACATCAAACACACTCGTGTGTGTATTTAATCTATTCCATTAAATCCTGCTTTTAAATTGGCGTATTTAGACAATTCAAAGTGAATATCCATGTATAACAATTCTGAGTAAGTATCTTTGTGAAGAAGATGGTCAAAAAATTCACATTGATTTAAAAACTGTAGTTAGATAGTGTGGTAGATTCACAAGATAGGAGGGGCTGGGCAGCAGTGGTACATGCCATGAATCCTAGCACTTGGGAGGCAGAAGCAGGCAGGATCTCTGTGAATTCAAGGCCAGTTTGGTATATAAGAGCTAGTTCCAAGACAGGCTCCAAAGCTGCAGACAAAAAACCCTTAAAAAACAATCAAATAAATAAATGAATAAATAAATAAAAAGGATAGGAGAGAACCATGGAGGAAACTGAATTGGGAAATAAAACTTCATGATAAATGGATTCTTGATAAAATTACTAGACAAATTCAATGGGAGAAGGCACAGTTATATCTACAAGCTGTGCTGGAGTAAACAGACACTCAGATGTGAAAGAACACAAAACAGAGTGTATATCTAAAAACAAGAAAATAACTACACAACTTTTCAGAGCTAGAATAGACATTAAACTTTGGACATGCAGAGTAAACAGTCATCATTCTCTATCTCACTAAAAGTAGGGCAAAGATGATAGACTGTCTTTTCATTATTTAAGTGACAACAATTATTAATAAAGGAAAACAAACCCACAAAATAATGAAATATGACTTACTATGAGTAAAATGTAGACTGTTGGCAGACTGGTATTACAAATTTAAAATGGTGCAGCGGTTAAGCAAAATAATCTGGGAGTGCCATACATGGTTAAACATGCAGTAACCACATGATTTAACAACAGTACTTCTAGATGGATATCAGGAGAGTGTCTAATAACCTGGGCATAAGTATCTACAGCAGAACCTTTCATTGTAGCTCAAAATGGGGAACATCTCAGGCATTCCCCACTGATGAATGAGTAACTGGAATGTGGTCTGTCTATGGAATGGGATGTTATTTCGTCAGGAAGAGAAATGAAATGTTAACATATTCCACATCAGGATAAACCTTAGAAATATATGTCAATGGTTCAATAGGTCTGTTGTGTATTGTTTAACTCAAAAGGCATAGTCAGAATAGATCTTTAGACAGATACAGAGAGTGGGAAGACAGGGACTCATTGTGAAGTTGTATATGTTTTCTCCCTAGGGTAATGAAAATATTTTAAAGTTGATTTGTACGCATGAATTTGCAACTTTATGTTACTGAGAATTAAACTATAGACTTTAAAAGGACAAAGTTAGTGGTGTAGTAATCATAACTTAAAAATTTTAGAGAAATAGATATTTTCAAAAATTTAATTAATGCTTAGTCATTTCATTACTTCTTTTAAGTTTGCATCCTATATTTCACTCTAAATTATCTTATAACTTTTATCTCGATAATTTTGTTGTGTCCTGTTGGATATCCTTTAAACTAATTGTTCTGAATACTGTAGTAGTTAAAAAATAGACATACAATAAGCAAAGTGTTTGTTCTGAGTACTACAGTAGTTAAAAATTGAGACATACGATAAGGTGCTACTATCAACATTTCACACTTTCAAATGAAGTATATAAACTTCTATTTTAGAACATTAGTTTCACACCCCAGAGAGCATTGTATTAGATAGCAGGTGTTTAGTGTTGGTCACTGTCATCACCGAGAGGATGATCTGTCAAGCTGGATATGTCCCTTTTTTCAACATTTATTCTTTAATATTTTCTTTTCTTTGGGCAATTCCCTGTACTAGATCCTTCAATGTGGTTTTATTAAAAACAAATCATTGTTTTGCTCTCCATATAGCAGGACTTAATGTTTGATATGTATCTGAGACAGTTTCATTGTGCAGCCTTAGCAGGTCTTTAACTTACAGAGATCCGCCAGCCCCTACCTTCAAGTTAGGAGATGAAAGGCACACCCACCACCCTGGCTAATTTTCTTTTACTGCTTGAAAAATGGTGCCAGTTTCTTTGGGATTTCATAATTCCAAGTGAAAAATCTAATACTTTGGCTCTGATTTCTCAAAGTACAATATGTTATTTCTCTCTCTTTATAAGATTATTTTTTATTTTTATTTTCATATATTTAATTATGATGTGTTTTGTTGATGTCTGTGGGTACATACTATTTCGAGTTCACTGATTTTCACAAACATGTAACTTTGTGTCTTGAACCAAATGCAAGAGCTTTCAGCTAATACTTTTTCAGTTCCTCTTTCTTTTTTCTTTTAGGGATCCAGTGAGAGTTGAAGTTGTTTCCGAGTCATTTATCTACTCTTTAAAATGTACCTCTATATTGTTAACACTGGATAGATTCTGCTACTGAGCATGTAATGTTACACATTCTATTCCTTGTCTTCTCTATTCAACAACTAATTCCACTAAGTTTTACTTTTTCTGCTATAGCTGCATTCTCATTTCCACATTTTCCACTTGGCGGTGTTTCTGATTGGACAACAGGTTGATATTCTAAGTAGTTGTGGTTGGGTTATAAAACATGACCATTGGATTTTCTGTCCAGTTCTAAGAAGAGATGTCTATCCTAGGGATGCTCCCACTAGGCTGGGGGTTGTTGGAACATACCAGGTATGACTGAGTCTTCTTTATACAGTAGGAAAAATTCTTTCTGGGCTGAAGCCCTATGCCACATAGCCCCTGCCTTATCATCTTTGTTTGTCTCTTGCACAATTTCGAGGACTAATATTTGTTCTGAGCCTGGTGGGAAACAGATAAATGGATGGAAGCCGTCTTGTCCTGGATGGAAGTGTGTACTGTGACTTTGGGATATTCGTTTGTTTACTTATCAGTTTTCCTCATCAGATTTATTTTTGCATATCTCACAAGCAAATATTTGTTTACTATTATAGCACATTGTTTGATCAAATTGTTTGTTGACATTCAATGTATTCTAGGCTCAGAGTAGATTCTTAATGGAAATGTGATGAAGCATTTATTTAAAGGAACATGCTATGATATTACATTTTATGATTTATGATGTTAGTTTTGAGTTTATAATCTGACTCTTGTATGTCTGGTGATTAGGTACATGGGACCTTTTTATTCTCTAATTTTACTAGGTGAACTACTTTGTTTATGACACTATTTTCATTCTGTGTTGCATAAGACCTAAAATTCTTGAAGCAAGACTAGTATTCCTTTTTTTAATATTTTATTTCATGGTTTATAACAAGATACAAGAGATTAGATGGATGTAACACAGGAATTTCTCACAGCTCTGAAACCCGGGAAGTATAAAGCCAAGATGTTGATCATGTGGGTTTCATGTTAAGGTTTCGTGTCTTGGCTTGTGGGGAGTCCCCACCTTGCTGGGTAGTTAGATGATCTCTTTTCTATTTGAGCCCAGAGAGAAAGAGAGTGTTTACTGTAATCTGGTTTCACTGTAGATGGGAAGTAGTCCCATCATGATGGTTCTACCCTCATAACTTCATTTGGGCCTGTGACTCCATTGGTTTCATTCCCAAGGACAACCGCACTGGTAGACAGTGATTCAACTCATACATTTTGAAGGGACATAGCTCAGTACATTGAAAATTTTCCAAGAGAAGTAAGCCTATTTTTCCTTATTTTTCTAAGATTTCATAACATTTATGTACCCTTGTGGAATTACCTAAGCTTAATCTTTTTGGACTTATTTGTATGAATCCTTTGAAACTCTCTAGAGATTAAATTTGGAAGTTTACATCATTCGATACATTGGGATACATCCTATGCACCTCATGTGTATATTGAGTGAGATAAAATAATATTAGCCCAGTTACCTGAAGTTGTAAGTGAACATCACTTCCTTAGACTGCAGTTGAGAACCTAATGAGGATTATAAAGTTTTGAAAAATAATTTCAAAGAAAATTAATTAAATATATAGAGCAAGCACTATATGGCTACTTAAATGATTTTTTTGTTTGTGCTAGACTGCTTTTGATATAAATATAAAAGTCACATTTCCCAAAGAACAGTTAAAAAATGTCCCCCATGTTTGTTTATACTTCTACTATGGTGCAAAGACCCAAAGATATCTCCTATTGGTTCCCACATCCTCGAATCCACATTGTCTGTAACATGTTCCCCTTGGCATGGGCTGGTCCTAATCACCAGCACATATATAGCATTATGAGTTATCACTACAGTGTTTAAAATAAAGGAGACCATAATCTCTGGTCTTGCCAGCAGACTTGCTCTTGCTGGATGATGAAGTATCCTGCCATTTGCAGAGGCACATACAGGTTAAAACTCAACACCCAGTGAAGAACTTGATCCTGCCCAAATCCACATGAACTTGGAAGTGGATCCTATCTTAATTGAGCCCCATGTATGACCCCCCCACTCTGGTTGATATATCAACTATGCTTTGCAAGAGATACCTAAGAAGAAGAAACTAAGCTAACCTTTGCCTACATTCCTAACTGACTGATGAGAAATGTGTATATACAGTCACTCAGTTTATACTAATTAGTTATTTGGTAATAGATAACAAGACCTACACCTATGTTTATATTAATGCATGGAATTGTACATTTACCTATACGTAGATAGTTCCATATGAGGATCACTTTTTTCACAAATAATTACTATGTACACATCTGTGTGTAATGAGTTATATGTATATTTTGACTTGACATGGGTCTTATTTTCTTAGCCCTATCCTGAAGTAGAGCATTCTTCAAATGGGGCATTGGATTACAACTACAGAGCAATGGTAAACAAATGAGAGGCAAAAATTGGAAGCAAGTGCTTTTCCAGAGTTGTTTACAGCAGCGAGCTACGTAATTGAAGAACTTAGCATACCGATCAATTTCCAGCCAAAGAAAACATTCATTGTGCCTTAATGTCTTCGGGAAGCCAACAAAGAATAAGATGAACTGAAAACAGGAAGAACACGAAAACTAATGTGTTCTTTACGCTTTATCAGAGTACTGTCTCCTAGCAATATCAGGACTGTAATCATTAGCAGGGAGTCGAAAGATATTGTCAGTGTAAAAGCAGGCACCGTAAGAAGACTGTGTGCATGGGAATAAGCGTGTTTAACAGCTTGCCTTATCTACTCTGCCTCTTTCCTTTTTCCAGCTGCAAGACTGCTTTTCTTTAATGATGTCTCTCCTCAAAATTTCTAGTTAAAAAAAGTCAGGAAATGGAATCATATTTCAAGACACATGATGAAACAACCTGGGGGAGTAGAAGAGACCCCTTTTTATGGCAATTGTCATACAAAAAAAATAACTGAATTTTTTTTTTTTAATTCAAAGGTCAATGATCATTAGTAGGTAAGGCAAATTTAGAAGCCTCTATAGCATCAGTTGTCAACCTGGGCTTTGTGACCCCTATGGGGGGGGTCGAATGACCCTTTCACAGGCGTCGTATAAGACCATTGAAAAATACAAATACTTATATTATGATTAATAATAATAACAAAATTACAGTTATGAAGTAGCAATGAAAATAATTTTATGGTTGAGACTCACCACAACATGAGGAACTGACTTAAAGGGTCACAGCACTGAGAAGGCTGAGAACCTCTGCGCTGTAAACTGATTATCTCTCATCCCTGAAATTCTAACAGCATCACCTAAAGCTGTAGGATGATGGCTTTCATAGATGAGAGCTTGTTTGTTTTGGCGGGGGTAATTTGGAGGGTGACGCCCGCTCCGGTGATGTTAATGTTGTCCTAAAAAGAGAGATTAGTTCTCTCCACTGTCTAAGGCTGGTCTGTCTCTAAAATAGGAAGAGCCCTGCCTGGGGCCCAGCCATGCTCTCTTCCTGTCATGGTCTTCTGACTTCCAGCTTTAAAAGACGATAAGCTTCCACTGCTGAAGGTGGATAGTCTATGGTGTTCAGCTGCAGCATCGTGAAGACCTCAGCTAGTACGTTAGAAATCTGACTGTGCTCAGGAGAATGAGAGAATGAAGCTCCAATGACAGTTTTATTTGCTGAGCATGTAGTGTGACATTTTCCTGTGACTTCACCACAAGTCAGCTTCAGCTGTGAAGTACGGGCACACAAGACGGAAGCTCAGGTTTTTGACTACTGGTATTCCAGGAATCCTCTGGGGAAAAGGAGAATGTCATAGGAGAAATCTGTACATGGGAAGAAAGAAATGATTTATTTTTAATAAGTAACACCTAAAGCATTAAAATGTATCTTTGCCTTAACATGAAAACTTCCTTCAGTCACCTGCAGGTGTGTGCACCTTTTGTATTTGATGAGATCTGGTGTGTTCAAAGTGGTATGGCTGTAGACTGTGGAAGGCTGCCATGGATCTAATTCCATAAAGGTGCTCTTAGAGCTCAAATTACATACCATCATCCTCTTGTCCTTCAACATTTTGGTGTTGTTACTATTTGGAACTGAAATTTTTAACTGTAGCTCAAACTGTAGAGAAGTCTTGCATTATAGATGCCTTTTGGAAAGTCAGAAAACATAATGGATTAAAAAAAAGAGAGATCTAAAGAAAATTCCAAAGTAGAACCATAATTCCTGGGTCTTCGAAGTTGCAGAGTGTGTATTTGTTCAAGCAGATCTTTCCCCTGTATCTGTATCTGTATCTGTGTCTTTCAGTCCTTGGGTAAGTTGTCACCTGTAGTAAACAGCAATGACATTTTCAGCCTGGTGGAATTTCTCTTTCATCATTATACTTTGAGCTTATTGTATGTCAAATGTCCAATGACCCTAGTGTCTAGTAGTCAACAAATATTTGTGAAGTAATTACCATTAAAGGAATTTTGCTGTCTTTTTATGATAAACAGACGATGCAGAAAAAATTAGGGTCTCCTCTTGAGGTTCTTCGTTTGCTAAGAAAATATTTAAGAATTCTCTCAAAATGAAAATTTTATTAGACTTCCGAAGAAAAAGAAAACCAACAAAAACTAGGGCAGACAGTATGTACATCTCAGTGGCTGCTCAGAAAAGGATGGGGAAGAAAAGAAAAGCAGTTCTGCGATTTAAGCTGGCATGGAGAGCACACACACAGGGGGCAGGCAGTGGCATGTAGGGAAGGAATCTTTAGAGAATAAATAAATACCTAAAAAATGTTCGGGAAACACAAAGTGTTAAAAAATGTCATGCCTATATAATGGATAGAATTAAGAAAATGAAAAGTTCTGTTTTTCTGTGTTATTCAGAAAAGCAGACAGAGTTACAGATCTGCACAGCTATGACCCAGTAAGCTACTGGGTTAGGCATGGGGATTCTGGGAAAGCCAAGTATGATATCTCCACAAAAGGCTAATTATTCTACCCATTTCT
Organism: Chionomys nivalis; assembly: GCF_950005125.1. Taxonomy (NCBI): domain Eukaryota; kingdom Metazoa; phylum Chordata; class Mammalia; order Rodentia; family Cricetidae; genus Chionomys; species Chionomys nivalis. Next base: position 30,052,003 of record NC_080092.1, on the reverse strand, counting down.
TTAGCATGGCTTAATATGAGCCTAATTTCCTAGAGGTGTTCCCATGACCAGGTGCTTCAACTGGTCAACCTGCAATGTTAGCTGTCCACCTGTGCTGGCTAGTTTTGTCAACTTGACACAAGGTAAGTAAGAAAAGAGAAGAGAAAATGCCTCCGTAAGATTAGATGGCAAGCAAGCTTGTAGGGCATTTTCTTAGTGATTGTTGTTAGAGGGCCCAGGCCATTGTGGGTGGGAGAGAAAGCTGTGAAGAGCGAGCCAGTAAGCAGCACCCCTCCATGGGCTCTGCATCAGCCATCAGTTCCTGCCTCTAGGTTCCGCCATTTGAGTTCTCATCCTGACTTCCTTTAACAAGGAACAGTGATGTAGACATTTAAGTCAAATAAACGTTTTGCCCCACAAGTTGCTTTGCTCATCGTGGTATGTCATTATAATGGTAGTAACCCTGACTAAGACGCCACTCAAGCCAGAGATTTTAATCTCTTGATGAAAATTAATTGTTATACTTTAACAGTATTACAGAATCAGTAAAGTTTCTGGTTTTCATTTCTGTGACTAGAATTTGAATGAACCTCATTGGATATATGTTCAGATAGTTGCCTTGCTTTTCTAAATGGGAAGAAACCTAGAGTGTTGTTAATACATCTGAACCTTTAACACAACTTTCATGTTCAACTCATTTCTGTTCAATGACGGTTATATCTTCATCCAGTGACCAGTTTGTTTTTTTGGACACAGACAAAGACGTCTCCTTTGTCATTTCACATGAGAGAGAGGGTTATATGCTAGAATTAATATGCTTTACTTGACTGCCTGACACCAGTCAGTGTTTCTGAGGCCCTCTTTTCAGAGTTTCTGATTCTACATTTTGAGGTCATTATTAATACCCACTTATCTTTCTCCAGCGAAGAACTTATGGATATGATAAGATGCTCACTGACTCCATCCTACTAATAGATATGGAAATGGAACCAGACGTTTGCCATTTCAGAGAAATTCTTCAGGAGTGACACAGCAACTAATGTTGATGTCTGTTTGATCAGCACACAACCATGTACAGCAGATCTTCAGCAATGCTGGTGCTTCGTTTACTAAAAAGATAAAACATCTGTCTCTTTCATAAAGCAAAGTTAGTTATGTAGAATTTTATGCAGACTTTTAAATAACATTTCCTCCAGGAAATCAACATGAGTCTGTGATTATAAATATTTCCTAATTTTCTTATTTCATTTCCCTTGTAAAAACATCATTCTGCTGGCAACATAAAACTATATAAGATTAAAAATGGTGTTTCTCAACAATGTTTCAATATGTGTGACAAGTAAAATATGTTTTAATAATCCACACCAAAGTCAGTCTCTGACTTTTCTATAATTAGTTATGAGTTTTCTGCCATTCCTAATCTATATAGAAGACTCATTGATATACTTTTCTGGATTTTGTGAAAAATCGTACCCACATCTATTTGAATCTCAAGGTCTAACCACTGTTTCAGATCCTGATAATAATGATGTCAGAATGGTGATTCAAATTGTTTAAAAGTCACATCTAAGCCCTTTTTATACCCTACATGAATTAATGGAAGGAAATACTGGATGACATGTCCAATCTGAATGCTGAATTATATCATCATCCCATCATGCTGGCCATGCATTATTCTGGAATTTTCCCCATGAGAACTTGGCATATAAAAATGCTTTTGATTCTTAAATGTTTGAATGCAGTGATCCATGTCACTAATTATTCTCAGTTTAACACACATTAAAAAAAAAAACAAGAATTCCATTTAATAATGCTAAAGTATAGAAAAATCAACAGGCTATTTTCAGGGTACCCTGCCACAGACAAGTAGCTAAGTGATATTTAAGTGTTAAATATAAGCGGTCCTGTAGTAGGGAGCTGCGGGCCTCTTCCCACAGCCCGGCTCATGGTTGCCTGGCTAGCTTATGCCCCAAAATAAAGACACACAAACTCTATTCTTTTAAACACTGCTTGGCCCATTTCTGTTCATGTATGTAGCACCCCAAGGTGCGCTTACCGGGAAGATTCTAGCCTGCGTCCATCCTGGGTCGGAGCTTTATCGCATCTGCCGGGGAGAGGGGAGCATGGCGTCTGCTCCAGAGAGCAGAGCTGTCGAGTCTGAGCTCACTTCCTTTTCCTCCCAGCATTCTATTCTGTTCACTCCACCCACCTAAGGGGTAGCCTATCAAATGGGCCAAGGCAGTTTGTTTATTGACAAATGACCTTCCTGCATCATTTCCCTTTTTTCTGTTTAAACAAAAAAAAAAAAAAAAAAGGAAGGCTGTAACATTAACATAGCAAAATTACATATAACAAAACAGTTATCAAGTAAAAATTACAATATTTACATCTATTTTATCTTTATCATAACTAAGGAAAACTATAACTATAACTATCTATCTATTATTCAACTCCATCAAAGACTCCAGAAGAATACAATATTACCTAAGCAAACAAAAAGTAAGCAACTTCTAAACTCTAGAAATGACAGAGACATCTCACTGCCTGGACAGTCACCCAAAGTTCCTCTGTACCGTTGGGGCATCCATCTTCGGCCTAAAGGCCCATAGTATCCAGAGACGTTTCCATGAAGCAGGAAATTTAAAGGCAGTTCAGTCACTATCTGCTGTGTCCTGCAGAATGTCTCGCAGACTCCTTCATGAATCAGGAACCCCGAAAGATCATCTCACCTTTAGGCAAGTTCAGTAGTCCTCTCTCTGTGGGTTCTCTGTGTCCAGTTTATGCAACAGTCCAGGTAAGAGCAGTTTCTTGCCCAAATGGCTATCAAACTCCATAAGGATCCTCTTCGATGCCCATCTCCTTCTTGAAGTAGATTGGTGCTGCCAGGAGCAGAGTGTCTCATTGTCATGAAAAACCCTAAGTTATTAAAACATTTAAAATACCATATTCTCTAGCCTTTGAAAGATATGATGAATGCCTATCTGAAATATATGCATGCACATCTAGAAAATCTAACTAACATGACTACAAACTTGACTATTATTGATAATTATCCATTAACAACCTATAGACATTACATTTTTAAGTGAACTACACAATCACAATACCTTAATCAATATCAAAAATACATATACATATAATAAAATTGACCTTAAATTAATATCAGTAAACCAAGATTCATATCAATGCAAATTATTCACATCTATATCATCTCCCCCTTTAAATGTAAAAGAACATTTATAAACAATATATGGGAACATGGGCGCAGTTTTTTCTCTCCAAACTGCTTCCTGCTGAATGGGGGCGCTGTTATTCGGGTCTTTTATGGGATAACCTGTCTGCTAGGTTCATCTCAGTTGGCAGTTGAGCGAAGCAATTTTTTAAGGGTGTTCACAGCAACCCTTCAGGAGGGCGTGGTCTATCATACCATATCGTGATCAAAGAAGCAATCCACAGTGTCTCATCTTCTGTGAAAACAAAAGAAGAAACTCTTTTCCAAAGTATCATATCCTTAGATCCAAATTCTGAAGTCAAAGTATTTTGAAAATATCTATCTTGGATTAGTTCAGCAGCATTTATAAACAAATATCTTTTAGCAGATGTTGCTCCTTCCTCAGCATTCAAACAATTCAAAGAGAGCATAATAGCATACAGTATCAAGATTCTCATTGTATTTTCCATCTTTGTGCAGCTTTATTTTAACCTCTATTTTGTTTACTTTTACTTTTATTTTATATTTTCTGTATAACTTCGTCCTGGAATAACTCTTTAGACCAGGCTATCCTTGAACTCTCAGAGATCAGTTTGTCTCTACCTTCTAGGCACTGGGATTAAAGGTGTGTGCTACCACACCTTGAAGTCTCAGAGGTCAATCTCCCTCTGCCTCCCAAGTGTTGGGATTAAAGGTGTGTACTACCACACCCAACTACTCTCTTTCTTCCTTATTTTACTTTTAGGAACTTTAACTTTCAGCCTGCATATATTTTTAAACACACTGTAAGTCATTTAAACATTTTCTTTGACTTTGAATCTTTCTTTTACTGTATATCTCTCTTTTTCTGACCACACGAGCCTTGAAATTACTGAGCAATATGGGTAGGACTAAAGGCGTGGCTTTGCCAGTTAGATCCAGACAATTCCTTAGCTTTCCAGCCTCATGGTAGAGGTACCGGCTGTAGCCATGTTTATCACCACAACTCTGTGGCGTTTCAAGGTCTTTGCCAACAAGCAAACTACAGCATTACATCCACAGACAACAATCAAGTCCTCTCTCTGTAGTCGGCCCTCCTGCCTCAAACAGTCAAGAGTTTGCCCTGGCAGGATGGCCCAGAAAGCCGGCATTTTAAAACAGCACAACTTTTTTCCTGCTACGGCTGAAAACCGAAAAGCATGCCTTCAGCTTTTCACCAACACCGTTTTAAGTATTTCGTGGTAGGACCTCTTAAATGAGCTGCAAGGTTTCACAGCTGAAGCTGAGTCAGGAAGCCTCTCTTAGATGAGAGCACTTGCTTGCCTCTAGCAAGCAGAGCAGACCCGAGAAATTGCTGCTACCAAGAAAACACGCTTTACTCTATTCTTTCCCAAGCTTTCTCAGGCTTTCTGTGGATGCAGTTATCCACGTGGGCGCCATCTGTAGTAGGGGCTGCGGGCCTCTTCCCACAGCCCTGCTCATGGTTGCCTGGCTAGCTTATGCCCCAAAATAAAGACACACAAACTCTATTCTTTTAAACACTGCTTGGCCCATTTCTGTTCATGTATGTAGCACCCCAAGGTGCGCTTACCGGGAAGATTCTAGCCTACGTCCATCCTGGGTCGGAGCTTTATCGCATCTGCCGGGGAGAGGGGAGCATGGCGTCTGCTCCAGAGAGCAGAGCTGTCGAGTCTGAGCTCACTTCCTCTTCCTCCCAGCATTCTATTCTGTTCACTCCACCCACCTAAGGGGTAGCCTATCAAATGGGCCAAGGCAGTTTGTTTATTGACAAATGACCTTCCTGCATCACGGTCCAAAGTATAATATGAGTTTAACTTGTCAGTTTCAGCTTTCAGTCCCAGTGATTGACATACAAAATATTTTGAATATTTCAGAGGTAATCTGAAAAGATAATTTATTATGGCACTGGGTTCAGAGTTATAAAGGAAATCTCCAAAATTATCTTCACATTTGGGAATATTTCTGGAGATCACCTAAGGCTGAATATCATCTTATTTCCCAGTAGACTTGTAAACATTCAAATTATAATTTAAATCCTAAAAATGTACAAATCTGCTTTTCATTATGCATTATTATGGTTCTAAGTGCTCCATAACCATTAACAATTTAGCTGTATTACTTAAAGTATGCATGCATAAATGCACATGCTTAATATTTTGACTCTAGCTCTGTGTAAAAATAAACCTGCTTGAAATATTAATGAATGCAGTGACCCAAGACCTACTTTCAGAACATTTTATTGAGCATTAATTAAAGGCTTATTGCTAATTGGCTCTGTGAAGGTTCCATGTTATTTCTTTTTCCTTTGGACCATATAATGAGTAAAATTACACACACTGCCAAAAAAGTTTTGTAACCTTTGTGATTGCATGAAAATATAACCAAACTGTTGCTTCCATAGTAAATCGGCATAAATCCCATGGGTATTGTTCAGGTACCAGAGACTAATTCCTATTGCATTATCTTACATTTAGTTAATATTTGAGAATTTTCAGAGCCCTTATTATTCCAGTTACATTTGATCTTAAGAATAAGACCAAGAGCATAGTCTCCCGGGCATTATAATCTTTAATATCTGAACTCATTTGTTCAGTAACAAGGTAAGAAATAGCTGGCCAGCATTAAATCATTTCAGAGAAGAGCTTCATGTATTAGCTGAAATTCCCTTCTGGTGCTCTGGATGTATGTCTGGGGTCCGTGCTCATAATGAGGTACAAGGACATAGATGTACACTCAAGGACATAGATGTACACTGGGGTACATGCTCATCATTATTTCTGTATTTCTGACCAACTTCTGTAGTTGTATTTTATGCCAATATCTAAGTCGGGATAAAACTTTCATTAAACATTGCAACATTGGTGTTTAAGCAAGTCTTCTTGGGGAATCATCTACAGAGACCTATGTACTGTGAGGAGCACATATTAAAAAGTATGGTAGAGTAGGTAGTTTTTTCTTCTCAGGAGCCCCCCCCCCCCCCCCCGCAAAATGTAATTGTTTAAAGACTTGTTTTGAGGAAAATTCTTTGGGAGGAAGCTACACATGCAGAAGCCGACTGTCTGAGTCGAACTTCAGTGATGTGAGAAATTGGAATGTCAAGTCCAGGGCTAAATTACCTTGGATCATTTTAAATCTCTTTAATAGCAAACCATTGCCTGGCTCTGTGTTTGACCTAATAGCCATCTGATTAATAAACTAATCCTTTGGGATGTGTGAACAGGCCTTCAGTGTGGCACACCACGCCCGTCTGTGCTCCATGTGCTACCAAACAGTTTGTGAACAGGGCAAGAAACTGGAGATTGAAACACACAAAGACTCAAAGACAGAGACACATGTCATCCTTGATGCCAGAATGCCCCAAGAATGCCCGCTTTATTGTGTCCAGGGGCAGCTAATATAGGGATCCTTAACTGATAGCCACATCCCAACCAAACCCACCAGAAACCACTCTCCTGCCATCAAGAACTCCTGAGGGTCTCGTGCTCAGAGCAGCTGTAAGCTATATCAGAGCAGAGGAAAACAAGTTGTTTACAAGAAGTTCAGGATCTGGGGGTTCACAGCTCCCAACCCTTGAGTATCCACCAACTCAAAATCTAAGAAAATCGCATGTAAGATGTCCCCTGAGGTCTCCAACAAAGGTATCACTGTTTACTTTATTATTTGAATTCATTTTTTTTGAGACACGGTCTCACTATGTAGCTTTTCCTAGCTGAAACTTGCTATATAGACCCAGCTTGCTTCAAACTCACGGAGATACACTCCTGCCTCTGCCTGCTGAGTGCTGGGTTTAAAGGAGCCCACTATCACACCTTGTCCCTTTGCTGCTTTCTGTAATTCATCTACCTGGTATACCTATCAAGGGAAGTAAAAAGTGTCTTGATTTCTGCTTTTCATTTTTTCTGCTACTATGAAAGCTTTTTGAAGTTACCATGTTGGAGCATGGAATGTGGAATAAGTTAAATCCCTATTCCCATGCAATAGTCCCTCATTTTTGATCACTCATATTTGGCTCCAGGATAATCTTTTATCCCATTGAGGGGAAAGCTGTGCCCCTCTTGTTGGCATTACTTTGTGAAGATTTTAAATCTCTCTAAACACCGATTTTATCATCGGTGAGATGAGGCTAGTCTGTATTTTGTTCACTTCCTGAAGTAAATGAGATATCGCATGGAGAGCATGACACGGAAAAAGCACTAGGTTAAGTATTAGTTGTCTTTTCTTTCTTTTTCCTCTCTAAAATGGGCTTTGATCCAAGTGGGAAGGAAGAAGATATGTGGAAAATTAAACAGATAAGGAAAGCACTTGACCCATGTTTTCCTGTGATCCAGTTAGGAACAAACAAACTTCTGAGACTCTGTGCCCTCCCTTTTTAAATTAGTGAGTCACTTGTCTTTAATTTTTTTGGCAGACTTATGGAGCCAATTAGCTTGGTAATATATATTCAACTTTAATGGGCAAGTAAATAATTAATGTTATTGCCTTTGTAGATTTAGTTTTTCAGATATAAATTAGCATAATTAAAAGAGTAATGTTTCAGTGTGCGTTCTACCAGCCAAGTTTAAATCAAGCAATTAAACTATAGGTTTTCGGTACCAAATGAGTTCAGTTCACAATGACACAGATGAGAGATATAAAAAATATTTTTAATGGTTAAGTTGATTGCAAAAACTTAAAGAAATTGTGTGTGTGTGTGTGTGTGTGTGTGTGTGTGTGTATACAGTCAGTAAGTTACAAACACCACTTATATGTTTTAAATCATTCTTCTGATCCTTCAGTCTTCAACTAAGGACCTACATAGGGTCTTGTTTGCCTCCATTCTGAGAAATGAATTCTACTTGCAAAAGAGGAGACGCTATTTGTAACTGTTTATCCAAAACTTCGCATATTATTTGTTTATGTGCAGAGACCAGAGTTGAGGTCATTTATGTGGAGCTTTTAGCTTTATTAGATGTCTTGAATTTGCAAGACGGGCTACATGAAGACTGACATCGTTTTGTTGAAGTACGAGTGGAGAGAAGAGGCTGAGAGGGGTCTGCTGGACGGTGTTATTCCCTGAGATGAAAAAGGGCCTAAAACGGGTTTGTGCTCTTCCTCAGATAGGAAATGAGTGAGCAGGTGTATTTCTTTTCTTTCCTTTGAATTCAACTCCCCAGGATACTGTCAAACAGATTTTAAACTAGAACAATCTATTTTATGAATACATTTTTCCTAGCTGAACGGGCAGAAAATGGGGTTGTCTCTGTGGGGATAATTGAACGACAGACATGTTTTAATATTCAAGCAATACTGATATGTAATTAAACATGCATTGACTAATGATCTATATTTAACTGCCCTCTGAGGCTCACTAATAAAAGTAGGATTTTGGAGCAGAGTAGAGTAGATGTGTGAATCTCTTCAGGAGATGGAAACAACTGCTTCTTTCTTGCCCACTGAACTGTCCAGGACATTGATCCCTCTTTTAGCCATGTTCAGTATATAAAAATGCAAATTTGGCATGTACCTTTAATTTTCTGACTCAATAGTGATTTGGCATTGTGTATATCTAATATCTTAAGGGAACAAGACTTATCTTCACCATGAAGATAATTGTGAACAATTCTTCAGAAACGTGTATTCTATTGCTCACACTCTGATGATGGAACATAGTTCTTCCCTTTGGTGTTAGCTCTCCATGTTAAGGAACCCTTGTCAACAGTCCAGAGCCTAATTAAACATTTGCTCAAATGTTTCTTTTGACCCAGCTTCATTTTTCTACCATCTCGGTTGCATGGCTTTTTCCTCTGGTCCTAACATGATCATCCTATCATTATCTTGAAGTAAAAAATGACTTTGGCCTGATAACCATTGAAATGAAATAATCAATGTGCTATAGTTGTAGCTAGGTCTATAGTGATAGTAAAAGGACCTCTTGTGCTACCTAAGTAGAAGGCTGGAGGTTGGGAGGAAAATCAGATAATCTTCATCTATGATTCAAGAAGATTTTCTGTCCTGCCTCCTGGCCTTACCAACTGCAAGTGATTTGGGGAAGGTCTAGTGTGTAAATAATACTTCAAAGTGGGACTTCATGATGAAGCTCCCACACACCATAGGGTCACCATCCATGATGGGTGGAAATTTTGTGTGCAAGTAGTTTGGAGTCAACAAGTTCTGTAAGCAACCACTCACCCATGCGCCTATAAAATCAACTCACTGAACTCATTGGACTTGGGTGAAATCATTGATTTGATATGTTGCTTGTACCCTATTTTAGTTAAATACGTATTTGTTCACAGCTTCCCAAGAAAAGTCCCACAACTACTTTTTAGCTTACTCACAGGCTTTTATTGATAGTAATAATGTTTATAGTAAATATCATGAAAGCACATCCTTTAATAAATAAGAACAATTGTGCTAACTAATTTTGCTAACAATCATGATTGTCTCCTGGTATATGTGGGATAGAAGTAGTTGAAAAGAACAAAACGGTAGCTTCAGCTGTTTATCATGACATGACATGGGTACAGATATTTAACAGCAACAATAGAAAGCATTGTATATTGTAGTGAGTTGATATATCACAGACCATTCAGGAGAGTTTCTATTGCAATTAAAACACAAATTCTTTCACATTGGTGGTGTTAAGAGTGATTTTGGCAGCACATGAGTAAATCAGGAAGTCTTCTAGGAAGGCTTACTGGTGGTTAATTTTAACGATGTCAGGTTTTATATGCTCAGCTAACTGACTATTTGTAGTCCATATCATAGTCTAGTGACATTTAAGTACTTTAGCAGGCAACTATGTACAGGATTTAACAATAATTATTTCTGTACTGTTTAGTTATTGGGATCTCTTGACTCTAAATACTGATGGAATTTAGATAATCTATTTGATTTATAGCAATGAACTTCTATGAAGTGTTGGTGCCATAACCAAGTTTAAATTTTTATAAAATGATGTCTGATATAGATCATGATCATTAAATAAGTATGGTCTGTTTCATATATTAATGAAATTTACTGGTTATTAATTTTTCAAATACTATGTGGAATAGGTATCATTATTTTTCTCATTTCTTGAGATTGAACTGTGGCAAATATTCTATGCTGGAATGACATCCACAGCCAAAATATGTATTTAATTTTATTTGAAACAATCACATAGGAGATTATACTTAATTTCATTTTAGAATGCTCTGAGCACTGATACCATATAAGACATAGTAAAGATCTACATATGAAATTTCTAACAAAATTGTATTGCTTTTCCTAAGCAAGCAAGTTGTTTCATAAACTTTGCAGAGGTATAGATCCAGAAAGATGAATACAAACTCAAGAAGGTTGGTCAAGTTTACAGTGTAGCTACATAGTGCATTAAGCCAAGGCAGAGGTCTAGCCAATGAGCAACAGTGTGTTCCTCCAGGTTCCTGTTACAACTTATAATGCATAAAGAGTCTGTAGAATAATGAGATACCAAAAAAGATACCTTTGGGTTATTTATTTCCTTTCATCAAAAGGAACAGAAACTAATCTTGAGCTTAGGCAGAGGTATGTTGGCAGGATGAAATCTGCAAAAAGAATATCCATTTTATAGCATTCTCAAATGCTCGTGTATAATTGTGCCGAGTGTGACTGTTTTTCAGTGGCTAGTAGTTTAGCAGCTATCTCACAGAAGTCCTCGGAGTTTAGCAAATGCTTCTTGGTAGTTGCAACCAACAGCTTCATAGATTCTTTGATGTGATATTTCTGAACTGCCCTGTAAGAACTTGCCTTTTTGGGAACTAAGACTCTTCAGGAACCCATCCTTTCTTCTTTTATCTTACTCCATACTTTTGTGGCGTTGTCTTTGTCATTCGGCTCCAGAGTACATTTCTATTTTGTTCAGTGCAGTGGGAAAGAGCAGGGAATTGAAGAAGAGGGGAAGAAAGCCATTCCAGCCAGTACCTTTGTCTTATTTTCATTATTGAAATCATCTTAAGATGTTGAAAAGCCTCAGCGTAGCCTGAGAAGTCTGTAGTACCTAATCGCAATATACATTGCTTCCTTCTGCTTCGTTGGAATGTGCCATCGTGAAAATGCATAACTCAGCCTTCCATATGCAGGGCTTCCTTAAGCTCGTTAAACAGATAGCAGTGCCTGCCCTTGCTGTCTCTATATAGTGTCTTCTACCAGGAGACATCTGCTCTTTTCACCTTCTTGTACTTTTATCCAGCCAACACTCCATGGACCTTGGTCTCATGGAGGCTCTTTCACTGTCTTGCCAGGTGTGTGTTATCCTTTGATTTGTGATGCTACAGGGTCCTTCCTTTCCCAAATGTTTTCTATCTGGTATGCGACTTACCACCACAGTGACAAGTGTTTCAAAGAAACTCATATACATTAGTCAAATTAGGCTTACTGGGCTTCTAAAGATACCTTGAATTAGAGATCAAAAGATCTTCCTTCCCCTAAGGCAAATTGTGAGATTTCTATGGCTTAGTTTTCTGCATTCATAGAAGAATAATATTTTATTTCAACTCCTGAACCATCAGGAAGTTTCACTTGAACTCTAGGGGATTGCCGAAGGTATCCTTTCTCTGCCTGGCTTCGTTTCGGACAAGCTATGCAGCACAGTGCCAGGCTCTGAGTGTGTACCCTGCCTTGCTTTCAATCTCAGTCCTGCTAAAGTGGATACTTTGCTTGATTTCCTTATGTGTGAAATGGAGATTGAACTAGAACTCTGATTATTTGTCACAAAACAAATAATAACATATATTCATAAAGCTTAGGTTTAATTAATGTTGCTGATTTTTGCTATTTCTTTTCACTGGTCTCTATATGACTTTGGTTTTTTTCTTCTCCAGAAATTATAAAGCCCATCTTTCTCCTTTAACTGATTTGTACTGAGTTCTCAAAGAATCTCCAAATAAGTTTTCTAAAATGAAGAAGAGAAGATACTTTTCACTCACTTGCAATGTCTATCCCTCCTTCTTATAACTTGCCTTCTGGAATTCTCTCTGCAGCCATTGTGAGACTGTATGGCACTGAATTGGATATTAGCATCAGCAAAATGAATTTTGGGAAGCACAAACTGTGTTTTGTTCTCATATTTCCTCCTAGAAATTAGCTTTTTCATGTACATAGGCATTTTTTCAAGTAAGTACTTTCTCCCCCATAGCTAAGATAACTTTTCAAATTAATATAATGATTTGTTCCATTCTAAGGGGCAATTATCTATAATGTTTTATATTTAGAGTAATATCCAGTAATTTTCAAATGCTGGAGCTTGTCATAAAATCATTCAAAGATAAGTAATGTTCTTCTGACTACTCCAGAAGACTGACCCAATGGATTTGAATGCTGCTTAAGGGAATTTAATATTCAGGTTGTCATCTTATATAAGTTACAGGGGGTTGTGGGTGTGGGTAGATTTGACTGACCAAGAAAAAAAAATACATTCCGATGAAAAGGAGTTAGAAAATACTCCTACAAGTTGAATACATCTATGCTATTAAAGAAGAAAAATGGAAGGCTGTAACTCTAGAATGCTCCTCGTTCAGTGTGTGCAGCCTGCTCATATCTGAGAAGAAACAAAAGGGTTGAATAATTCACTAATCATAATGTCTTGCTTACTTTTATATTGTGACAAATTGATTGAGCATGATCAAGACAACTTATAACAGACACAGTTTACTGGGGGCTCTTCAGTTTCAGAGGGTTAGTCTATAACCATCCTGGTTGGTAGGGAACATAGCAGCAGCCAGTCAGGCGTTGTGCTGAAGCATTAGCTGGGACCTTATACTTCGATTTCACAAGTATGAGGTAGATGGAGAGAGAGCTAACTGGGAATGGCATGGGCTTTTGAAACCTCAAAGACTATAACCAGTGACATCACTCATCCAATAATACCCTACTTCCCAATCCTTTCTAAACAATTCCACCAATCAGAGACCGAGTTTTCATATATATGAGCCTATGGGGGCCATTTCCATTCAAACCACCACTCTTCCCCGATATGTCTCTGTATTTCTTCTGGGAAAGGATAACTCAACTTTAATCCTGAACAAGCTTTAAGTGACCCTGACTTGTCTAGGAGATATAATCCCCCAACAGCTTTCCTGGTCCCTTGGTTCTTAAAATGTTTCTGTTCCATCTTCCCTGAATAACTTCCTTGCTATTCCCTGAGATTTAGGTATAAGAATCATATTGTAGGTGCTTCCTTTGGGACTGGGCATGCCACAATCACTTGTTCTGTGTATTTGGACTGGTTGTGGTTTTCTGTAAGTTTCATTCTCTTGCGAAAGAGATTTCTTTGATGAGAGCTACACTTATGTATAGGGAAAACAATAGGTGTTTAGAATGCAGTTATGTATTATGTTGATTTAGTAGGATGGCAATAGTGGGTCCTTTAAGATCTGTGATCTCACTATCCCTAGAGAGTTGTCTAAATTTCCAGTAGCAGGCATGATTTATCTCCTGTTGGATGGGCCTTAAGTCCAATTATAGAGTTGTTGGTTATCACCAGGGTATGAATCTACCTAAGCAAAACCTGAAGAAGGGCATTACCAATAGGCATGATAATGCAGAATGGGGACTCTCACTGGGCTCCCCCTAAAAGAACTATAGGTAACTAACTAATGAATGCTGAGATTGCAAGAAATGCTCTTCCCCAGGTGGAAAACCCCTAATTGGTTATCTAATACCAATTGGCAGTCCTGAACTTACATAGATACAAATAACACTAGATAGACTGGGTTGAACTTATACACACACACACTCACACACACACACACGCACGCACGCACGCACGCATGTGCCATAATTTCAAGAGGGAGCAAGGAGGAGGTTGGAAAAAGGGAAGTAAGGAAACAGAATTAAAAACTAAAAAATCTTTTAAAAGGACTTAAAAAAAATCAACTACCATTTCTCCTTACCCTAATGTGTTTTTATTTCCTTTGTGTGTGTGTGTGTGTGTGTGTCTTTGGGAGGTGTTGGGTTGATCAATTAAAGTTGGCTACAGGTGATGGGTTTGGTAAGTTTTCTATGGAAGGTAAAATGAGTTGAGGGATTTGTTCATTTGTTTTTATTTTTGTAAACTATTTTTTGCTCTTGCAAATTTTTCCAGCTTGGAACTTTCAGTAAGTGAGATGTAAAATTAAGACAGACATTTTTGGAATTTTACCAAATGGTTCATGTGAGTTCATGAGCATCACTTGGTGCCAGATGGCTAAGAACAATTATCAAGCATTTCCTTAGACTCTCTGTTTTCAGAAAACTTTATGATAAGACACTAATTTAGCTTCACAATTGCCTGGGAAGAAGAGTGAAGGGAAAATAATCGCCAGCACATTTATGTAATTCACAGGACTTGAGGACTCTTCATAAATATTAAAACACCACTTAGCTGGCATTAAGACCAGGAGGCATGAGATTTGAGGAAGGCTTCTAACCAGCAAACCTGTAGTGCTGACACAATTGAGATAAATTCAACATCCTCCATATTGAGGTATGGAAAACTTCTATTGCGGTTTTGTTTGAGAACTGAGAATTGGAGATCTAGAATTGGCATGTATGTTGCCTGGATTTGGACAACTATATCTGGAGGGTATGACAACCTTTCTGCAGTTTAGGTACCTGAAGCCAGATGAATGGGTGTGTGCCTGTTATTTAGCTACTGAAGTCCTCTGAACAAGAGCCTGAATGCTCAAATGACTTCCTGTCCATCATTGTTCTCCTCATTGATGAGATTTGTTGCTTTCATTCCTTAGCCAGGCCTTATGTGGCTGGTTATGTATGTCTTTGTTGTTTTATAAACTTTCTGTAATCTACCTCTTGATAGGGCTAAATATGTTTCCAAATCTAATTTAATCTTTTTTGGTTTCTAATGTGATTTCAATGAAGGCTTATTTCCAGTGCAATGGTTTTTGCAATTATAGTGGAGGCTCAGCTTATGTGCATCTAATTTATGCAAATTCAACTGTACGTGCATAGCAAATAAAGACAGAACCATTTAAACGATGTAGAAGATTCTGTCCCCTATTCTGCACCATGAGCACGTGCCCCAGAGTAAAAAGCAAAGATTCCATCTTCCTTGGCTCTTTCTCCCCTCCTCCCCTCCATCCTTTATGCTTTTGTAAGGAAAGGACTTTGAGTGAATTTTTGTTATTTACAAATACCTATTTATTTACAAATACTATCACCTCCATGCATCTGTCTTTACTTCACTTGTTGAACTAAATAGAATTCTCTGATAGAAAAGTGGAGGGGAGATGTTTTACCTTGGGTTAGTATATTCACCTAACAAGTATTTAATGATAACAGATTATGTCCAGGCACTATTTTGAGTATATGGAATACAATAGAAAAAGTCTTGGATGTTGAAGATGTTACAGCATGGAGACTTTTGACATGGGGGATATCAGTTTCAGCATACTGTGTCCAAAGACATTTTCTAGAGTAGTGATCCTCAACTTTCATTATGCTACAACCCTTTAATACAGTTTCTCAGGTTGTGATCACCCCAACCATAAAATAATTTTCATTGATATTTCATAATCATAATTTTGTTACTGCTGTGAATCATAATGTAAATATATGCATTTTCTGATGGTCTTGAAAAAATGTTTTAGTATTACTAAAAATTCCTGACAGCTGTTTCTCTTCCATTCTTCCATACCCCCATCTCCTCTCTCCCCCAAATCCACTTCTCCTCCCTTCAGAAAAAAAGCAGGCCTCCTAGGAATATCCACCCAATATGGCATAGCAAGAACAGTAAGACTAGGTACAAACCCTCATATCAAGGCTGGACTTGGCAATGCAGTAGGAGAAAAGGGGTCCAAAGGGCAGACAAGAGTCAGTGACACCTCTACTCCCACTATTTGAGGTTCTACAAAAACACCAAGATAATAACTATAACTATAACTATATATATATGCATATACATGCATGTATGCAGAGGACCTAGTGTAGAACCATGCAGGCTCTGTTATTGTGGTTCAGTTTCTGTGAGCCCCTGTGAGTCCTACGTAATTGAAGTCTGTGGGGCTTTATTCTTCTCGTGTCCTCAAATCCTCTGGCACCTCCTTCTTCCACAGAATTCCTAGAGCTACAAGGGGAGAAACCATACAGAGAACTCTAATTTGGGCAGTTTCTCCTCCTAATGTTTGGTTGTGGGTCCTTGCATCTGCTTCCATCAGCTGCCTGCTGTAGCCCCTTTGATGACAATTTGGCTAGGGTCCAAACTATGCATATATAAAGGTCTCTTGGCTATCCAGCCTCTGATTCCTGGTCTTCCAGGCAGTGTGAGGAATGGCTTTCTCTTGTGGTGTGGGCCCCAAATTAGACCCATCATTGGTTAGCCACTCCTACATGTTCTGTGCCTCCATTACCACAGGACATCTTGCAGGCAGAATAAATTATAGGTTGAAGGTTTGTGACTTGGTTGGTGTTCCAGTCCCACCTCTGGAAGTTTTGCCCGGTCCAGAGGATGGCTGGTTCGGGCTTGGAATCTTCTCTAGCTAGGAGTCCTTACTAGGGTCACCTGCATAGCATCCTAAGAGTTTCTACTGGACTAGGTTTCCACATTACCCACCCCCAAATGCCCTCCATTTCCTGTATCTCTAAGTATTCTTTCCCTTGATCTTCTCCCACCCCTGCACCTGATCCTGCTGTTCCCATACCCACCCCAATCCCACACCACTCCTCCCTCCCCACATCCCCCACAAAAATCTGTTCTATTTCCCCTTCCTAGGGAGATTCATATGTCAGTCTTGGAGTCCGCCTTGTTACTTAGCTTTTCTGGATCTGTGGATTGTAGCATGGTTATGACTGAACTTAACAGCTAATATCCACTTACATACCACATTTGTCTTTCTGAGTCTGGGTCACCTCACTTAGGGTGATTTTTTTCTAGTTCTATTCCTTTGCATGAAAATTTCATGATGTCATGTTTTTAATCGGTTGAGTAATACTCCATTGTGTAAATGTATCACATTTTCTTTATCCATTGTTTGGTTGAGGGGAATCTAGATTGTTTTCAGTTTCTGGCTATTATGAATAAAATTGCAATGAACATGGTTAAGTAGGTGTCCTGGTGGTAGGATGGAGTGTCCTTTTGGTATATGCCCAAGGGTGGTATAGCTGATCTCGAGGTATATCGATTTCCAGTTTTGTAAGGAACTGCCATATTGATTTTCATAGTGGCTGTATTGCTTTGCTCTCCCACCTGCAATGGAAGAGTGTTTCCCTTTCTCTACATCTTTGCTATCATGAGATGTCATGTGTATTGATCTGGCAATCCCTGTGAAAGAGTCACAGGCCCCAGCCCCCAGACTGAGAGCCACTGTTCTAGGGTGATATTGTGTGTAGCTGCCACTTAGGTGCTAGCTTTTAAAGTTAAACACTATATGTATTCTGCAATTATCCTGGCATATACAAAAAAATTCTAAAGAAATACCATGTCTCTCAATCTATTGAAGTATAAAAGCAATGGATCCCAAAGAAATGGGGATTTCCCCAGACTCTCAGACAGAGAAGAATCCCCATCCAGAGGGAGAGTTTGTCTTCTAGAAAGAGATTTTACAAAGCTCTAACAATTTGTCAGACCACCTTATAGGCTGACGCTGACTCTCAGACAGTGAAGGGTCAGTGGTGGGAAGGATCATGCCTTGACCAGGACTGTTTAGATGCACATATCCCTAATCTTTGTGAACTTTAGCCTTACTTCATGACTCCAAAGAGAGATATGGATAATAGTCATTTGATTTCTTTATCCCACTTCCCAATGTGGCTACATTGAATAAATTTCCTTTTTCTACTTCCCACTGTTAACTTGGCTCTTTTAAATGATTTATTGAGGATGGGTAACTAAACCTGGACTGAGTCACAGATTGTGATTCTCAAGTTTGATAGCACAGTCCTTTGGGAGACTAAAAATGTCTGCCTGAAGAGAGATTACACTTACCATATGACAGCACTCATATTCCTTGGCATTTACTTAAGTAAATGGAAAATTTGTGTTCATACACCAACCTACTTGTGAATATTTATAATAACTGTCCTAATAATTGCCCCAAACTTGAAACAGCCAACATGTTCTTTATGAGACAGATAAATAAGCTGCCACACATCTATGTGATTGAGTACCATTCAGTGCTAAAAGAAAATGAGCTATCAAGCTACTCATTAAGGAAATTTAACTGCATTTTGCTAAATGAAAAAAAGTAAAATAGGAAAATCTGCAACAACTGTATACTATGAAGTTACTCAGACATAATGCAACTGTCCTGCCGGAGGTAAAGACATGCTAAAGAAACACTTTTGTCTCTCACTTTGGCTATCAAGCGATTAAAAAGCTAGACCCCAAATCTGGAATTCCCCAAGGAATCTCATGCTAGCTGGCTTATCAAGAACTGGCAATTAAACTTGACTTGTTGGTACACAAACAGTGACCCTAAATCAAGTATCAAACTTTCTGAGAAAGAAAGGAGGATACTATAGGCATAGGGAAGTGATTAGCAATTAGGAGAGATCTGGAAGGAGGAGTGGGTCACTTTCATGGCCAATAAACTATTGGGTAAGACACTGTAGTGGAGGGTAGAGTTACTCTGCACACTTCGGGGCTCTGGCGTGTAACTATGGGGAACAAGATCCACTTCAACTCTGAGCTCTAGTTGATCATGTGATTTTTAATGACTTATTGACTGTAACAGTTGTCTTTCTGGTTTGTGTATTGTTGGTGGAACACACTGTGTTTGGGAGCAGCACAGTGGTTTATGGAAACTCTTTTATGTGAAGGTCAACTTTACCGTGAACCTAAAGTGGGGAGTATGTATACTCATATGCATTGGCCTGTCTTCCATGATTAGCAATCCCTCTCTCCAAGCCACAACCCCTCCCTCATCTATGTTTATTGTAGGCATTTTTTTTTTTATTTAAGGGATATTACGGTCTTGACAGGATCACGGAAATATTTGGTAAGATGCTTTGCTGTATACAGAGTGTGATTGTGGAGATGGCACCTGAACCTTTGTCGTCTATCTGACCCCAACCATCCCTGTGACTTTTGATAAGCCATTTTATTTCCATCTGCAAAATAATAGGATTCAACCAGCTGATCCCTGTGGTTTCCTGCCATTTTTTTCTTAAAAAATTTTTAGCTGGATGATTAAGAATTTTTCATAATCATTGAACTGTATTAGAATACAATCCCTTCACTGTGATGAACTGCAAGTTATGTTTTTGTTCCTTGAGAAATAAAAATGTTTTAAAATGTACAGTCTGTCCAGTATTCTTGTGGGCTTCCCTATGGGGTACATTCTGAGACTCTGCTATAGAACTCTTTGTAAATGGTTGCAGAAGGATTTCTTACACTTATGATTGAAATGATATGTGGGAATTCAGGGTCCCCTCTTGGGTTCTTAGTCTCATTAATAAAGTAATTTAAGAATGGGTTCAAACAGAAGCTCAAGGGCAATTTTATTAGAGTTTAAAAGAAAATCCCTGAAGGTGACAAGCTGCAAATCTCACCAACTGCAAGGATGGAGAGAATGAAAGAAAATAAAGTCACATCATGTTAGAATGTATGCACATGAGACCATGGCGGACTATCAGTAAAATGCTGGGGAAGGGAAACTAGAGAAAGGTAAGGAAGCACAAAACGTTGGCGAGACCCTAAGTGTTAAGGAAAGCTTAGAAAAGAGATAAAAAGAAGACAGAGATGCTAAAGACTTATGAAGCCTCAAGGCTGTGGTGCAGTGAGCTATTGCACTAAGAGTGGGGGTTCTGGGAAGAAAAAATACAGTATTATGTTAAAGGATTTATTTCTTCTACACATTCCTTTATCAGGACTCACTCATGGTGAGCCTGTTTTCCTAGAGGTGGTCCTTGGCTAAGGAGTTGACTTGGCCTAACTGAAATGTCAGGGCTCCACCAAGCCTGCTATTTAGTCTCTTGACAAAAAAAGTTTTACTTAATGGTCCTTTATTGCTGCTGTAGCAAAATTAAAGATTCTTTGCAATGAGTTTGTGGTGCTTTGCTTCTTGGGTTTATATCAGAGAGAAGAATCAATGGAAACTATCAGGTAATAGAACTTTCTTCCGATTCCCTTTTAATCTCTGGTTAATCTAAAAGTTCTGTGCCTATGTATATGCCTGTGTGAGTGTATTCATGTATGAGGACATGAACATATATTTATGGCTGTACATGTGTCTACAATACATATAAAGATTAGAAGTCAGCAATAGGTATTTTTCCTCACTGTACTTGGAGCACACTGTTCTATCTAGATGGCTGACTATTGAACTCCAGAGAGTTGCCTGTCTCTCTCCCACACACAGTCCAAGCACTGGGGTTAGAGACACATGCCTTTGCACTCAGCATTTTATGTGAAGGCTAGTGATTCGAACTTAGGTCCTCATGCTTGTGATGCAGACACTTTACTGGCAGAAGCATTTCCACAGCCCATAATGCTATCAATTTGCTATTATTTTTAAGTAGCATGCCATGTTGTTTTGTTCTTATTCCCTCCCTTCTCTCCTATTCCCCCATTCTTCTCCTCCCTTCTTGTCAACCACTCCATCTCCTTAAACAGTTCTCTCTTCTGTTTTTGGGTCACATGACTCCATTGTCCTTTATTTTTCTCAAAACAATGCGTCTAAAAATTAGAATCCAGCCTATGGCACACTCTTGTCCAAGGACACCTGGTATACATAATGGATTCCAGGATACTAGCACTTGGAAAGCAGAAACCTATTTAAAAGTTTTACAGGAAGAATAAAGAAAAAAGAAAAAATGATGTAAGGAATAAATGTCTGCCAGCAACCCTACTTTTGTGCCAATCCTGCGATTTTGTAATATTTATCTCAACTGTTTAAAGAGTAAAATAACACCAGAATTTATAGTATCATATGGAACAATTTATAAAATAATATTTTGCTTATCTCTGCTTGCAAATATGTTAACATTTATTAGTAAAAAAAATGGAAAATTTTAAAAGATTGAAACTATCATGTCACTCCAGCCAGAGAGAGATGCTACCACTCTTCTTGTAAGCTTCCTGTATCCTGCAGGTTCTATAGACACATCTACCTAGCAAATGCTGCTCTCCATTATTGTATAAAAATTAAAACCTATGAGAGAGGAAATGTGGTACCTGATGCAAAAGTCAGTCATTGTGAGCCATCTGTGTGCATCAGCTGGCCCTGTAGGGGCCAAATTTCCACTCAAAGCATCTCTCCCTCCTCAAGTATTTCATCGTTTTTCTTTAAATCATGAACTCCTTTTTGTAAATATATCAATTAAATTTTTATCACACAATATTAGTAATTATCTAATAGCAAGTATCTAATCACTTTTCAAATTATGGGATACTTTTTTCTTATGTGTTGGTTGTAAATCAAGACCCAGATAAGGTTTGTCCATTAAAATTTACTCTGGTGGCTCAGTGGGTAAAAGTGGGTAAGCAAGCATGACAATCTGAGTTCAAATCCTTAAAATCCACGTCAAAGCTGGATGTGGTAGCTCTCTGGCTTCCTGTGGGAAATGGGTCAAAGAGACAGGAGAAACCCGAAAGCTTATAGACCATCTAGCATGGCATGTGCAGCAGAAAAACAAAACAAAAAAGGAAAAATCTTGTCTCAAACAAGGTGGAGGGTGAGGAAGACCTCAGATTGTCTTCTGAAATGTCATATATACCTGCATTCACACGCAAGAATTTGTGTGCAAGTACCACCCCCCTACACACACACAATCACTAATTGGTGTTAAGGTCCAGCAAATCCTTTATATCACAAGTTTCTCATCATTGTTCATTATTTCCCATGTAACTTATTATAGAAGGCAGTGAGCTTGTTTCTGCTACAGAGAGCCCTTCAGGCTGATGTAAGTTATTCCATTGCTGTGGCTTTATACATAGTGTGT
The DNA here is from genome assembly GCF_950005125.1 of Chionomys nivalis. Lineage (NCBI taxonomy): Eukaryota > Metazoa > Chordata > Mammalia > Rodentia > Cricetidae > Chionomys > Chionomys nivalis. The sequence continues at coordinate 30,029,937 of NC_080092.1, read as the reverse complement.
TTCTTATGACCAGGACTTCTAGTAAACTGAGATTTATTGCAGGTAGCTTAATTGGATTCAGGTTGTTTGCCTTCCACTAGACAGTGGTATGGAAGCCTGTCTTTGCAAGCAATGAAACCTTTCTTGGCTCTTGTGCTGGCCTCACAGAACTAGGGTCCTGGAAATTTATCGTCCTGAAAGCCACCCTAAGCCAGTAGCTTTGGGCTTCATATGACTTCAAAGAATGAAATTCACAGACAACAAAACACGAATTTTAGAAAGAAGTATTTTATTACATGGAGTTATGAGAAAGAAAGGAAAGGCAGAACCTCTGTACAACAGAAGGAGTCTTTGGGAATAGAATACAACTGAGCCCCAATGCCTAAAAACTAACTAAGATCTAGGGAATAGGAAAAGGGGAAGACCTACCCTCCCTTCCCATGGGTAGGTCTAGTTCTTATTCCAGGTATCCAGATGCCTGCCAGTTTCTGCCATGTCCTCTAAATTGCTTTCTGGAAAGGGGTACTCTTTAGGGGAAAAGAGATAGTGGGAAACCATCCCCCCTTTCTGGCATCTCCAATCTTTTGACATAGTGGAACTAAAGTCATTTTCAGATTGGACACTTCTGGAGTCCTGTGCCTCCAGCAAGGCCATTCTCTGATTTTTGCCAGGGGAGAGAAAGAGTGGTCACTTTTCTTTGGAACCTTTTCACCCTAATATGCCAGGTTCATCACTGGCTTCATGGGTAGGGTTTTCAATGGCGTCAGAAGCACTCTGCCATTCATCTTTGTTTAGTGATGTTAACGTACATTGATAATTATTACTGAAATCTATTATATTAATGGTTACAAAGTATTGCAACTCAAATTTTATGTGCATGTATCTTCTGACAAGCACTGCTGAACTCATAGGCCATTTTCATTTCTTTTTCTAGAAGCTCCCTGTCTGCATCCCCCAGTTTATGTTTCTGAACACCTATGAGGGATTTTTTTTCCACCTTTAGATAAGGCATGTATGTGAGGAATATAAACAATTTGCTGTTATGAAAAGAAAAAGATTAGGCTGTAAGTCGTGTAGGGGGTGTACATAACAAATTGGTGAGGTGTGTTTACAACTTATACAGCGACGGATGCTGAGCTCAGTAGGAAAGCTTATATCACAGGGACTGAAGCACAGACCGGTGGTACATAAGAGTCCCGAGTTCAGACTCACTCTCCACCCTGCTGTACAAACTACTTTACCACTGAGTCCTGATCTCTCTGCACTACCTTGATGTTTTGGACATACTGTATGAGAAAATACAAGCTCAACAACTTGTAGCCTCAGAGACTTGTTGACCACATAGAACTACAGTACTTTATGCGATGTTAGACATAGCTTGATGTTAGACAGTAATTTTACCCTTCTCTTTAGATTCCACTTTTACTCTACCCTTCCATGTGGCAGCTCATTTCCTGCAGGCCTGCCTTCCTGTTTGCTATGACTCAGCAAGGAAATGGAGTAGCATTGTTCAGACATCAGTCAGTGAGGTCTGTGTGCCTCAGTCTTTAGTTTATGTCTGTTCACCAATAGGAACTGTCATAGTTGATGGTAGTACGTACTGATTTTTCTCATGCAAATAAGTACAAACCAGAATGTACCGTTCAAGTGCTTCAGGTATTTGGTAGTTCAATAACAAACACATACCCCATATACTACGGTGTTTTGGGCTTTTGTTTTGATGTGTGTGTGTATGTGTGTGTTTGTGTGTGTGTGTGTGTTTGCATATCTGTCTCTCTGTGTGATTTTGGTGTTGGGGACAGAACCCAGGATCTTCCAATCTAGTCTACTACTGAGCCGTTTCCTAATCTTTATAATTTATGCACCCTAAAATTTCTGTTTAAGAATTAAAATGTTATTTATGCCCAGACAGTACCACCATGTTTATTGAAAGCCTTGCAGAAAGATTCTCTTTAGGTTTAATAAACTACTGTCTAACTTTTCAGGACTTGTATATCCTATTGTAGCCTCATGTTCTATATTAATAATGGTCCTGTTTACTTCCTTTGGGTAGAAAATAAACTGGACTTACCTTGTAAGAGCTTAATGATTGCAGCAACCAATCCTGACCACCGCTTAACAGTGTTAGGAAGAAGCATTTGCATTCTTTACTCCTTGCTAGATGTGGTTTTCTTTGTCTTTTGTTTGAAAAAGAATCTTACTATGTATTTCAGCTTACCCTGTAGCTTGAACTTGAGTTGCTCCTGCGTCAGCCTCCTGTAAAGGACTAAGACTGTACTTGGCTTCACTATTTTATTTACAAATTGATTTTCACCAAGAGCCATTTAAGGTGATGTCTAAGATTTCTGTGTTGCAGATGAATCATTGTACATAAATATCATGACGAAGGACACAGTCAGTGAGCAACTGAGCTTTCATTGCATGCTCAGGCAGAGGCTTCTGTGTCCTACTTTTCCTCATCTGACTTCTCTGGACACCTGCCTCTTTAGAATGTGTGTCGTGGTACCTTTGGATCCATGACTTGATACTTGTGTGTGTGTTCTCTTCACAAGGGATAATTTCTTGAGGCAATCCAGCCTTAAGAGGTGTGGTTTACACTGTTCTCAGAGCAGCCACTAATTGATACCTCTTGAGGAAGGACATGTTCTCTGATGTATGCAAGGCTTACACCAGGCAAGATGCCACTTTCTTCTATGATTGTCTTCCACCCTGCAAAATAGGGCAATTGAGAAGTTTAGTTTTTTTTCTCTTGACATTAATGATTTTGTCAATATCTTCAGTGTATACTTCTCAGTTCATTTTACCATGTGATGAGATTAACCCCTTTTCAGTTTCCATGGATTTTAGAGAAACTTAGTTCTGAAACTTAGAACTATTTTACTTTACTATGAGATATCTTGTATGCTTTTGTAATGGTGAATGCTTTTTACTTTTATACAGAAACTCAGAAAAGCATGCGTTGGGTGAGGTCTGGTGAGCAAACTAGTGAAATAAATAAATTGCTAAAGAGATCACTAAGTTACCTGGTCTGATCACATAGACCTCTAATCCTATAATTCTAGCTACTTGGAGACAGCGGCAGGAGGATGGCAAGTTCTTGACGTTTGTAGGTAACAGAGGGAATTCAAAGCTAGCCTGCGCAACTTAGTAAGAATTTGTTTTCAGTTAAGGAGAGAGAAGGTGAAGAGAGATGAGGAACAAGAGGAGGGAAGGAAATAACAACAAAGAAAGGACACATGAAATTACCTCTATATCAAGAAGGACTTGAGATGTTTAATTCCACACATACTTTATGACCACATAGGAAAATCAACAGTCTCGGGGAAAGTTTGTCACATTTTAGCACATCTGGGCAGAAGTTAGGCTATTATAAAGCTTGAAGAATAGCATTAGGAGTAAAGGATTCACAGTGTCATGAGGAAGTCTTCAGTGGTTCCTGTTGTGTTCTCAGCCCTTAATCAAATGCACAGCAAACAGTATGTGTCCAGTGGACACATGTTGAGTAAGTTCACCTCTAACCCCGCCCTTACCTGATGGAGGATGGATTGCCATTTACCTTTCCTCTTAAATATCTTAACTATTTCTTAGTTCAGATGTTACTAAGATAAAAAAAAAGGTAATATATTTTTATGTTGTATCTACTGTTATATAAACTATTCCTAATAGAACTTGGGAGCAAGGAAAACAAAGATGGGTTTGATAGACTTAAGACTGAGATTCCCAAACCAGTCTACACATTTTTTAGTAGCTCCATATGTATCATTATTCTGAATTACAGCATTGTTTGTCTTTCTGAAGTTGTCCCTTGGCTTTGAGATGAAGGAATAATTGAAGCTGTGACAAGTTGATTATCATCTTCCTACAAAACCATGGCCAAGATCACCCCTAAATTACTGCGTATCAGCCAGAGGACATGAAATGAAGAGGAAAAGTTGACTCCCTTTATCTAGTTCTGCTGACTGCCCCTAATACGAGGACAGTCAGGATAAACACCGCATATCTGGAAGCGGTGCAGAGAAAGTTGCCTAAAGTCATAGTGAACCACAGAAGTAGTCCCATTCCACAGAAGATGGAAAAGATCTACACAAGGGAGGGAAAAGAAATGGAAGTATGTGAGGTTATAAAATGTCATGTGGAATATATGATTGTTGTGGGTAAAAGAAACAAAACCCCTTGAGGACATCCATCATCTCAATAAAGAATGACTTACCTCTGTGGTCACTTCCTTATCATAAACATCATAAAGGATTCATTTTACAGAAGAAAATATGTATTAGAAAAATCTATATGTCTTGATACTTACAGAATCTAAAGAATTTCACAGAAGTAGATGAAGCTGTTAGTAGTGTGGTCATCCAAAAGTTTTTCAGAGCTTTCTCACCTTTTGACACTGAGATATGACGCCATTTGCTAGTGTGGCTGGCTGCATTCATAGCTAGGATTTTTTTTAAGCATTGCACTCTGTATCTTAGCTTATCATAGACTTCTAAAAACAAAGGAATCTTATATAAGATCAGGATGATAATCATTTTTGCAGTTGCAAATGTTAGGGAACATGTGGTTTAGCCCAGTGAGAAAAGAGACTCCCAAGGAGAAGACACCACAACAAACATGAAGAAAACGAATGAGCAAATTGGATTCAGATCCCAAGTCCTTTGAACTCCAGCCCTATACTTTCTGTATCAGTTCCCTTTCACTCGTGCAGCCCCGAACTCATTTTTCTCACATCCCCTCTAAGAAGGTAGAGACTGAGACTGCAGGGCAGGATAAAAATGATGGCATGGGAGGAAGGCAGAGAAAATGAAAAAGACTAAATAAAGTTCATAGCAGGAGCAGGGGCGTCCATGTATATGTAACATAAGCTCCTTCATTTCTAAGAAGTTGGTACTTAGAATTTTCATTTACACCATCCATAGATATTTATAGAAAAGATCTGTGTCACATGACAGGCAACTTAAAGTCATTTTCTCAGCTTAACACTGGAAGTCATTATGTTCTTATGGTCACATAATTTTCAGGATTTCTGGAGGTATTGCTTAGAGTTCAAGTCAGTTACAGATACTGGCTGAACAGCCTTGAGAAGGGCTGTTAATATACTCACACAAAGACTGAGTACCAACTGCATGCCTGAGGTATGTTGCAGTATACATGCTGGGTTCTAGTATATGTGGTAAATACTACAAGGAACCAGTGGTCCTTATGCATAGAGCCTCTGTTTTGTTATGGGCAGCCAAGTTGTAAGTGACTAAATGTTTAATATAACACAAAGACTTCCCTGGGTTTAACCAGAAAGAGGAATGAGAGATGTGGTAAGAGTTGACGATTTTATATGAGGTATTTATAAGAGACGCACAGGAGAGGTAACAACAAGGCAAAGCTGCAAATTCCTGAGGCAAAAGAGTGAAGAAAGTTAATAAGCAATGTTAGTGTTACGTTGAAAAGGTTCAGAAGCATTCAGAGGCACGCTGGAAGACTGCATGCCTGTGTGAAGAAATCATGAGGAGAAGAATAGGCTGCCTGGACAGGACTGACTGCTGCATTGGTCCTGATCATTTTGGACATTAAAAACTTGGAATGGCAATGGATGGATTTGAGAACAGAAGTGTCGTTCTTTTACTTGGACTCTTGATGGGAGTGGTAGCCTTTGTCTGATGCACCATGATGCTGTACACCAGGATGCTAGCAGAGAAGATGGTAGGACAAAGTCAGCGAATATATCTTTTCTGAAGAAAGGACCACTAGAATTTTTCTCATGGAATATAGAATATTATATTTATCTAAGAGCAATAGAGACAGAGACAGAAATGGAGATACATAGACAATGTGAGAGACAGAGAAACAGAGAGACACAAAGATAGAAAAATGGAGAAATTCAGATAGAAAGTTGAGGGGAGAAGAAGAAAGGAGAAAAGTAATTACCATTGACTAAGAATGAATAAATGAGGGGACACACCAGCTCTACTTATTTTAGGAGGGAATTGCTGGTGGCTATAGATGCATAACCTATGTTTGCTCCATTTAATAGGATATGTCTACTAGCATTCTAGGTAGAGTTATTGGATAATTGATCAACAAGGAAATTTGAACTTGAGGAGAAAATTTAGGACTGGAGACAAATCTCAGGTCTTAGAATGTGACAACTCAAGTCAAGGAACTAGAAGAGGGACCCAGTGAGAAAGTACATAGAAAAGAGACTCTGGACTGGGTAGCAAAGTGTCTTTATATTAGAAACAAGGAAGCTGAAATGATGTACTGAGGTACCCACGATGAAATGGCCAGTGGTGGTAACAGGTAGCTTCGGTATCTTAGATACAAAAGAGGAGAGTGCATAGAGATCAGGAATAAATACATACTCTTTACCAAAGAGGCATTGATTCATTCATGTTTCCATTCATTCATTCCAAACCAACACCATGAATGACTCATCATAGCAGAATCACTTCTCTCCAACCCTAGTTTTCCCTCTAAAAATAAATGAGCAAATGGATATTGTTGTGTCCAAGAAAAGTCTTTTCTGGTTTACTACTATAATTACTTGTTGTTGGTAGTAGTGGTGATGTCAGTGGTAACTGTGGTGCCGGTACTGGTGCTGCTTGTGGTGATAGTGGTGGGAGTGGTCATAATAGTGGGAAAACTCATGGTGCTGGTGAAGGTGGTAGCGGTTATGGTGATGGTGCCTATGGAGTGGTATGCCTGTGCATTTGTGTTTGGGATGGTTTTTTTAATCACTCAATGCTGAACTCTTAATTGCTGTTTATGTGACTTATGTGTAGCTCCTAGAACAACAGGTCTTGGATTTTGTGTAACTCTGTTGATTTCCGTTTTGAGTTTGCAAATCTTTCTCTTCTGATTTTGTAGACTTAGAAGAACCCTCCATCCTTAGGAACTTGGGGACAGCTGCTCTGGAAACGGTGTGGAAGTTAAGAAGACTGTCGCTGTGGTGGGGACCTGAGAACACTACTTCAATCCCAATGTTGCCCTGACATTTGTATCTAAGATTCAAGAAGATTGAGATTAAAAAGGTATGGATATGCATTTTAACTTCTTAATTTTTAACGTAAATATGGTACATTTAAAAGGTCTTATTGCCTTATCCCCAACTGCCATTGCTTTTCTCTGTGTCTTTTGCCTTTTAAGGAATTTCTTTTCTTTCACTATAAGTTTAATGTGTTGAGATAGACATGGTACAATGGGAGAAACTGGTTGAAAGCTACACCGTTCTAACAAGGATCAGATGGACAGAGGGCAGTATGACAAAGAGAACTGGGCAGGTCTCCAACAGAAAGAAAAGAAAAATTGTTGTAAATGCCATAAAAGATGTAGATAGGAAGATGAGTAACTAGATTGTTCTGTGTCATACAAGCTTTTATTCTTATTTTTTGTTACTATGGAAGGCTATTGATAGAGTTTTCTGCTTTCTTAAGAGCAGCACTGTATTTCTCTTGGATATATGCCTATGCTGGGGAAGACTCTAAGTTTGAGTCAAAGGAATCACATGGCTTTAAAAATGATAAATATCATGCTTAAAGTAATTAAAGAGCAATCAGCAACAGGTGCATGTGCATATGCTTTTATGTAAACATATTTACTATACAAATAATTTGTTGGATGCATCTAATTACTTTCCATATATATATATATATATGTATATATATATATATATATATATATATATATATATGTTTATGTTTCTACATATGGAAGAGGTCAAGGAAGGATAGACAGAGAAAGAATGACGGGAATGATCATTTATAAGAATTTATGGTAAATTAGATGTTGTGTTCTGACATTTGCAAGAATTTCTCTATATCTCACGACAACCATGTAGGATACTTTTGTTCCCAGAATGTTTCCTATGGATGAGGCGTTCAGGGACCAGACTCTATTCTAGCCTTATTAAAATTGCAGTTTCTGTGTTCATTTCTATAGATCAGTGGAAACACATCTGTACCTGTGGAAACGGTTTTAGAGGAGCACACAGCATATCTAGGGGACATTGTAAAATGTCTTAGGAAAGCCTATTGGTAGCTTAATCACTGTCCTTTGAGTCTCAGAAAAAAGAGGGTAGGGATACAAAACAAAATAAGAACCAGCAACAATATCTTATAATGCAGAGGGTTATGGGGGATAGGAGTACAAGGCGGGTTAGATGAGGGGTTGGGCCCCTTCTTGTAGCACCATGAGACTCACTTAGGCCATGTATTCAGGAGAGATGAAGGAGTTGACCTGGTAAGAGTCAAACTTGCTACAACCACAGGCCTTCTATCACCTGTGTTTCTCCCTGTTGGAATAAGTGTGGTGCTTGCTTTCAGCTTGTGAGTGAGTTGTCCTTTGAAAACGAGGCACAGTTTTTTGCTACCCGCTGTTTCCTGACGCTGGCAAAGTCATATGAGGTCTCTGATAGTCACATGACTCATATACCTCTAAAAACCACAATACCTCTGAGAGCCCAGGGAGTGACGGAAGAAATCATTCCCTTTTCAGAATCTTCTTTGCTTATATATACAATTCTTTTTTCTTTAAGACCAAAGAATAGCTTTAAAACAATTCAACATTAAATACTAATTCGTAACTCACACCCTATTAGCAAGATTACAAAGACTAACTTGTTAATTTAATGATTGGAAAGGAGATACACATATGTAATGTTTCATTTTGGGGTCCTCACAGGAGCAGAAACATGCTACATAGTAGACATGTACTGTGGTTGCATGTCTCTTTGCTCACACATCCTTGATCTATCAGAAAGAAAAGTTAAGACACTCTGCTTTGCTTGTCCCAGCTTCCTGGATGAGTCTATATATGGGGCTGTAACAGAAAACTCCTTGAGTATTGACCTTTAATTCAGAATGCCTATGTTCTAGGTGCTAGTCATTTAAAAGAGAAATTCGGAAAAGTTTTAGAGACCTTAGCTATAAAAATGTTCTTGGTTTATACAGCAATAGACTAGTAAATGGAAAATAAGCTCTTTTTGTTCACAAGGATATGAGGGGAATTTATGTTGTGTGCTAAATGTTTATTAAGGGGTTCTTTCAGTTGAACATGCACATATACATACACAGACACACAAATACATGAAGACAAAAAAAATGTCTCTCTAACAGAGTGTTGGAATAGAATGAGATGATTTGGCACAATCCATCTACCATGTTCTCCCATGGACCCCGCGATCTGGCACACTGGGAGAGTTCTCAAGTGTCTTTTCACATAGAGGGACAGTATAAATTAGCAATTCTAGGAGCAGAAGAGTGAAAGGCAAATCATAGTTCTAACCCAGTCTGTGCTTGAACATTAGAAAAAAATCATTGAATTATCTGTTTAAAGTGAGTTCCACAAGCTTGTAGCACCATCATCTTCTCAGCTTGGAGACCAGTCTGGACTGCACCGTGAGACACCGCAACCCACACCCCTCCCTAAGAGAGTGAAACTGAAGCCGCCTGTCCACTGAGATAGGTGTCGCCATTCCTGTATCTCTCTCTCTCTCTCTCTCTCTCTCTCTCTCTCTCTCTCTCTCTCTCTCTCTCTCACACACACACACACACACACACACACACACAGTGACTATTAGAAAAGTAGACTAACATGTCCCAGCGCTCAGTGATTTTTCGCACACTGAGCTCAAGTGTCCAGTCTTATGACCTCCATTCTGGCTTAATTATCCTCATTCCAGATTAGATGTGCAGGAGCAGTCCTCAAGAAGATGCTTCTAGATTGGCCAGTGAGGGAAAGTGGTCAATGAATGAATGAGTTACATATTCTATTAGTAACTTGGGGGGACATGAAAGGTTTTGGAGGCTCATTGATTGAGAAAGTGTGGCTTTCTGAACAAACATTTTAAATCATGGACCATTATGCAAACTGTTTCCAGGAACTATGGCAGGATCAGGGCCATTGTATGGATAGCCTTGGCATGAGGCTGCTGTGCCCTGTCTTTCTACATGTAGATAGGAACGCTCCTATGTAAAAGAATACCATGACTCCCTGCAGTAAGTATGGGGTGTCTCTGAGCCCCTGTTTGCAGGTATGCAATTCACTCCAGTTCAACTGATAGCAGAGCAATATTTTCTAAACACGGTATCCATTTCATTGTAAGAATTTAGAACTTTAAATGAAGTGGACACCTTAGCCAAAGGGAAGAAAAAAAGCGTTTAATTAATATGTTGGAAATGATGTTGAGAAAAAATATTGTCATTAAACGTGACTATCACACTTTATCTGTCCAGAGGGACTGAAGGGAGCCTGGAACTGCTTAGCATGTTTAACATATACCAGCAAGGTTAATTGTCTTGGGATGCTGAAGAGCTGAATTCCTTTGTGAACCTCCACAGTGTGTCTCACTGTCATAACTGTTTTTCATGTGACTTCGGCATCCTTCTTTATTTTAGCTGGGCTTTCAAAGTTTTGATTCCCAGGGTATCATTTAAAAGCCAGAAAAAAATTGCAAATGCGTGCAAGCTAACAGAGCGTGATATTGACAAATTAATTAGTCTATTCCCAACCTGCTCCCTTGGTAGAAAGGCTCTGTGTACCTCCAAGAGTATCAAACGCAAAATGAAAAGCTGCCTTTGGGGATGGGTTTTGTTATTGTTTCTGCCAGTCATCATTCAGAGTGGGGCTGTGACCGACTCAGAAGAGTGATGTGTGTGTGTGTGTGTGTGTGTGTGTGTGTGTGTGTGAGAGAGAGAGAGAGAGAGAGAGAGAGAGAGTTATTTCCCCAGCATGTGGAAATGGTAGCTCTTAACATTTTGTTCCCCAATGCAATGCAACAGAACGGTGGCTATCTTACCAAGTCTTGTGACCACCTTTCACTCATGGTTTCTATGGTTTTCACAGAGTTCTTCATGTAGTGCACCACACATTGAAGTTTCATACAATTTGCTAAATGTGCCAAATATGGAGGGCAAATAAAACAGAAGAACCAGGACGGGTAACCCACAATGCTGCTTTCTATAGCTGTTTTCTTGGCTCTGTGTCTGAGTGACATATACCAAACACCTATGAGAAACCAGAAGCTGGGCTCCAGCTTATCCTAGTGTATCTATATAACACCTACTCTTTCTGTTGTGTTCCATAGTTTCCTCTATAAAATACATTCTTAAATCAGATAAAAACGAGCAAGTCCTGAAGGCTTATCAAACGCAAAGCCTGCTATCTAGATGTACTTGATGTAGCTGAGGATAATTGTGACTGTGGCCCAACACAATTATAACTTAAAATATTATGACAGTATTGTGATATTTGTGTGTGTATGGGTTTTCTTGTAACTTGATTGTACAGTTTTCGTGTGTATGCTTTGTAAATGATATTGTGTTGCAATGTCAAAAACACTGGGCATGCCTGTTAGACTTCAGCAAATATTACAGTTTCTTTTAATATCAAGTGAATTGGTAGTTAATGGTGATATAGGAACATACATCATATATATATATGTGTGTATATATATATATATATAACCATATAGAGGCAAATTCACACATGCCATTTGAAATTTCACACAGATGAAACTAAAGAACTTTTACATGGGGTCTAGAGAGATGACCAGTAGAATGTACTCCTGCTCTAGAGGATCCGAGTTTTGTTCCTAAGACCCATGTCATACAGCTTACAACAACTTGCTAACTCTGACTCCAGTGTATCCGATGCCCTCTTCTTCCCTCCAGGCATACCTGCTTTCATGCGCATGTCCACACAATACATAATTTAAAACAAAAATAAAATCTTAAAGGACTTCTACGTGAACTCTACAGAAAACTCCACATGGAATTCTAGCAATTTTTCTGTACCATGATTTCTTTATCATGCAATCATAATGTCTGCAGGAGGTCACCACTTCCTTTCTTCATCTTGTAGTCTAGAAATAACCTAACTTCATTTTCTCTCCATTCTCAACCACACCACTTACAAGGCTCTCCCTATTTTGCCAATGAGGAAATTGAAGGAAATCAGAGCTTTTCAGAAATCCTCTGCTGCAATACAAGGTTCTCTGACCTGACCTCTAAATTGGTTCTTTAACAGGCACCTAGCAGGGAACAATCTGTCCCTAGGTGTGTTCAATAGCAGCTAGGGCCTGTAGAGTCCCTGCTCTCGTGCTCTCTGATTCGGTGTCTCAATAGGAAAGCACCGATTTACCTTCACTCTTTTCTTTATTTCCTTTTTTTTTGTTTTGTTTAATTCTGCTGTTTTAAGAAGAGTCTCCTTTGACAGTTACTGGAGGAGAGATTTGTGGTTTTCCCCTTGAGCGTGTCTCTTGCTGCCTGTCTGTTTACTCCTGCTGAATTTTACTCAAGGCCTTTGAAACTTAACAAAATGTGTGCTGTTGCTGCATTCAGAATCTTGTACAGATTTAAATCTTATTTACAAGTTAAATCTTTCTCTCCTGCCTTCAAACATCCATTTTATGTTCCAGTTGCAATCCCACAAAGACCAAGGGAATACAGGTTGAAAATTTCAATTCTCTGAATTTGCATCTTATTAATGGTGTTATGTGACACTTAGTTTTTTTTTTTTTTTCTGGGAAGAGGTGAGCAGTCATAAAGTCATTTCAGAGGGAGAACTTATGACAGTCAAAAGTAACCATACAGCTAGAGTCCAACATGGATGAACCAAAGTTACTTTGCAGTTACTTGCAGAAGTCTGGGTGAATAATCATTTATAAGAATATAGAAGACTCAGAGTTTGACCCCAGAAAGTTCACCTAGTGTTTGTGATAACTCATTAAGTTTGGAGCCCTTGAGGCTGCTACACAAATTGCAGGCAACTGGATACATTAGACACTCCTTTCCTTAGCAAACCTTACTACCTGTGTAACTTTGGAGAGGGGTCTTCTGAATCTGCTAAGTCTCAGGGATTTCCTGGGACCTGTGAGTTGTTTATTTCTGACTTTTTGTTTTGTTTTATTTTTCAAGATAGGGTTTCTCTGTTTAGCTTTGGTGCCTGTCCTGTAACTTGTTCTGTATACCAGGCTGACCTCGAACTCACAAAGATCTACCTCCCTCTGTCTCCCAAGTGCTGGAATGAAAAGTATGCTCCACCACTGACCAGCTATTTCTGACTCTTAATGAACCTCCTTCTAGAACTTCCTGTATTTTAATGAACCTGTCTTTAGAATCTTGAGTCTCAGTTCACCTCCTTTAAGGATAGAATGTTAAAACTTGGAGGGAATTAGTTCACAATACATGATCTCAGGAAGACTTTTTTTAAACCTGTGAACTTGCTTTTTCTCCCTGTTTGTTTTGACCTTTACTGATTCTTTTTCATGAGTCATTTCCCCAGTATTGACGCCAGCATTTTCTTATGCTTAGCCAATATTGAAACATGGCTCTAGCCCACATCACAGATTCTATCGGTCAAAATAAAATAGACGCGGAAATGATTTAACAGTTCCATTTCTCTCATCACCTACAGAACTATTTCATGACTTTAATGGGCAAAACACGATTTTTTCCTCCCAGATGACGTCTCATGTTGCCTTTCTACCAATTCCATCTACATTCATCTTGCCTCCAAGTCTTTCAACCACTTGCATAGAACTTCTCCCCTTTTTAAAATTATCTGGTCCTTTATTATTGCTTCTTCTTTATCCCTGATGGTTCTTTTCCTTGTAGCATCTACCTCAACTATAGCAACAGACTACAAGCCCTCGTCTTTATGGATCCAGGTCACTAGAGGCCTTCTAGACTCCATAGAGTATTGCCACTTGTCTTACCTTCATACCTAACATTTTTCTTTTGAAGAGGATTCATTATAATTATGCTGACAAATTAGCTCCTCCTCACAAATGAGTGCCAGCCAATGTTCTAGCTCTATCGTGCCTATGAAGTAAAAAACAGAGAGCCATAATAGTCATAATAGCCATATGCCTGGAAGAAAACCAGACCTGATAAGAAAGAAGGTTACATTTGATGTATCTATACTGGTCTCAGTGCAGTCATATGTGATTGATGATAACATAAAAAGAAATAATTTCGGTACCTGTCATATACTTATAGAATCATGACCTAGAATGACAGTGATGCATTTATTAATTTGGTAACTCTTCATTCTTTTGTGGTTTTCATAGTCTAAACTTCTCACTATATGTAATACTATTTGACTATTTAAAGATGTTACATTCTTATACCAGATAAAAAGCACATAAACTATTTTTAATTATTTATTGTTATTATTTTAAATTATGTGTAAATATGTATTTCTGTATGTAGATATGTGGTACCAGGGGAGGCCTGGAGCACCGGACCCTCTTCAACTAGAGTTAAAGACAGTTGTGATCTATATCAGTGCTGGGAACCAAACCCACATTCTCTGTAAGGATGTCCAGACAACTTAATGGCTAAGACATCTCCTCAGCCCCACAAAATAACTACTTTATATGATACGAAGCTTTTATAATACACTCCAAAACATAGGATGGTGTTTTAGTGGTTTTTAACTCTAATGCCAGGGTAATCAGACATCCTCTACTGGTCTCCCCAGGTACCAGTCATGTAAGTGGTATATAGACATACACACACACACACACAAAAAAAAAAAAAAAAAAAAAAAAAAAAAAAAAAAAACACGGAGACACACAAAATAAAAATAAAAATTTAAAAAGTGACTACTATGATGTATTGAAGAGTAATTAAGAACCTGCTTATCACAGACCTCAGTGATACTAAAAAGATAATTATGTCCCTTAAACATTAAGACACAACAGTATGGGATAACATGTTAGAGAACAATAAGATCTATTGTATATTAAACATTGGTTTCTTATTGAAAGGCTTACAAATTAAGTATAATTTCCTGGAATACAGGAAAAAGAAAAAAAATCGTAATAATAAAGAAGCCAAACTAGCAGATGCATGCAGTAGCTTTTTCTCTCACTCTAAGAACCTCTAATTGTCCCAGATAGACTGGGGAGAAGGGCCATCAAAGAATCCTTAGATTAATATTCAAGCTGAGCATAGACAATGGATTTAATTTATACATCCAGAGCCACATCATATAAGTGAGAAATAGATGTTCCCATTGTACCCTGTTTAATTTCAAAACTCCAAAGAAAAGGCATTGAAAGTCTCTCTCGGGTGGGGAGAAAATGCTTCAACCACAAAGAAATGATCTTGTAACTGGTATCAAACTTTTCATCAGCCACACAGCGGGAAGTGTAAGAAAGCAGTGTCTCAAAATTTCTGAGGGAAAAAATACTTGGATTCCAGAAGTTGTTTTTAAGTCATACTCCAAATAAGAACAACATGAAGACATGTTGACGCATCAAGATATTTAGCCTCCTCACAGTTCTTTCCAAATATACTCTGTATAGTAAGAAAGTAATTCAACAAACGTTTCTTAAAGAAACTGCAAAATCATTCAGCTCATGAAAATCTCCTACCAAAAGTTTGAGAAGATATTTCAGAAAATGTTACAGAACTTGGGCAGAGGTCACACAGCCTCTGTCCCAAGTTAGGTCTAGTCATCCATTTTAATAAGCCAATTAAAAAAATCAAATTAAAAAGAGAAAGCAGAAACATTGAAAAAAGGGGCAATGAGACTTAATAAATGCCCCCATGTCCATCTTTCAAATCTTGTAGTGAGACTGATGTATAAACAAGAGGTTCAAGGATTTGCATATCTGAGCAGTACTAGTCAAAGTGTGGTCCTGTCTGCATAAACCCATCATTGTCTGGACTTTGGGCTCACTCAGTAAAGGTAGTCTGGCAAGTTGCTAAGACTGCAAAATCTCCTTCTGGGAGACAAGTTCCTTTTCTGCCTGGTGCCTTTTCCTTCTTGCAGTGCGAGATTCTTGGGAGAAATTTCCACTTCCTTAGAGTCCATTGTTTCAATAGTCAAATTGAGAGACTCAAGTGTCTCTTAAGAAGACCTTCATTTTTATCAGGCCAATCAATTACAATTAGACAGGAGGTCCAAGTGGTTAAAATGGGTTCACAAACTCCAAGAATCATATGTTCCAGCCAAAATTACAATAGATTATGGTCTGTTTGGGTAGTGGGCTGATATATCTTTTGTGTTATCTGTGTTCTATAGACAATTATAAACGGTGCCTGAAGAGTAAAATCTGTATAAGGAAATCATGACCCAAGTAAAAAGTCAGACAGAATGTACCCCGATTTTGTGGAAAATTGTGTGTCTCTGTGTGTGTGTGTATTTGTCTGGAAAAATATTCATTTGACCACCATGAGTTGAGTTTAACATTACGACATGGCAAATAATAAATAATAGTCATCCTAGTATACTACCTGGCTCTCCAATGAACATTTATATCATCATAATAAACTCTCCTTCTCACCTTTAGAATCAACCTATACAGCTCACACAAGGAAGTTAACTAAATGTCATAAACCTTGACATTGGAGGCAAGGGCACAGTTCGCAAGTGACTCTAGATGGGGAGAAGGAGAGAAAGGTAAAGGGAACTCTGAGGGTCCAATATCTCTAAGAAAAGGAGATGTGATCATTTTCCCCTCAGGTTAATGAGGTAAGACAAAGAATTAACACATAACATGTACTTCTTTAGGAGATACCTGTAATCTCAGAAAAACTAAATAAAGCTTGGAGATGAACCAGATTATGCAAGGAAGCGAAGGCCTTAAATTTAATTGTCACAAGTGATACATATTCTTTAAAACATAAATTATGGAGTTCAACAGCCAACAGAGAAGAATGACTAAGTTAATTACTAGAGAGAGATATCCACACACTCAGTAAAACATGCCTGGTGATTGAATAAGACCATGCAGGAAGGCCGACTGATCTGTTTGTAACTTACTATTTTGGTTTTGGTGAACAAATATATTCTCTTAGGTAAAATATGAAAAAGAAGAACTCGATCCTAATTTCTTGCTGAACTCATTGTTAAAATATGACTTTGTAAAGTTTAGTGTGCAAAATATAATCAAGAACTTCATACAAATACTTAACAAATATATGTCAAGGTTTTGAGGTAATTCATTGTTTAATGAGAACAATAAGAAGGTACATACTTGGATGGTAGAATGCCTAAAGGAATAAACTGAGTATAAAAGATTTTTAAATAAATTTGAATCAGAGACAAAACCAGTTAGTCCCACAGAGTAATAAAACTACACCTTTGTAATTACTTATTCTGCAAGTCCTGCCTTCTAGCTCAACAAGTAACTTCTTCAAGTCTGCACACCTCTGAATTAGTAAATACTGAGTGAAAGACTGACTTTCAATTCCATGAGTTTATTGAGAAATGTCCAGGCCTAATGTAGGAAAGATGGATTTTATTCTCTTGATTGCCAGTTTGGGACTCACTTTGCCTCTAAAAGAATACAAATGTCTCATGAAGATTTTCTTGACACTTGATGCTCTTAACATCTGGTTTTCTCTCATCTATGTTTCCATGGTGATCATCAAAAACAGCAAAAAGCACATTAAACAAATATTGTTTATAGTCCCATTCCTGCTTCTGAGCACCACTAAGAAGCAAGTTGTCTGAGCATAAGACTGTCACATCCTTAAACCTCATGATGTTTGTTGAATTAACAGTTTAGCTTTCAGATGTTACTGGCTGCCTTTATAAAGCAGAGACCAAATTAGAGATGAGAATGGGAGAGGAGGAATATCAGCAAATAAATAGCTGCAAGGGAAAATCTGAAATCTCTTGCAAAAATCTGTTGATGCGGCAATTTGCAAGTTGTCTGATAAATAGCTAGGAGAAACTCTACCTTCTTTGAATGCAGCTACAGTCAGAGGAAATAGAATTCATGTGGAAGGACTGCTGGGTTGAATGACTCACTGAAGGTGCTGCCTTAGATCTTGCATAAGCCTTTTATCTTAATGCCAAACCGACTTTTGAATAAAATAAAAGGGAAGGTTCCCAGGAGAAAGTGTTCTTCTACTTCTTCTAAATGTGTGGCTGAGAAAACAAGGAAAGAGTGACACTTAGGTTGATTAAAGTCCATGATCCTCTATCTTTTTTTTTTCTGTTAATAGATAGACCCCACCTTGCTGACCCTATGTAAAATACCTGGAAACCAAGAACTATTTCAGCTCACCTAGCTCTCAAGTGAGTTTGGAGATTCTATCTATGCTAGTGAGTTTTAAAATGTCTGCCCAAGATAGGTATGGTAGTGTACACTTTTAATCCCAGCATGTGGGAAGCAGAGGCCAGCTTGGTCTACACAGTGACTTCCAGGGCAGCCAGGGATATATATTGTAGGTCGGAACACCTCTCAAACAACAACAAAATGTCTGTCTATTAAGGGTTAATGCTCTTGTACACTGTAAAGATTTGTCACTTGAATTGGTTTAATAAATGCTGATTGGTCAATGACTAGGCAGGAAGTATAGGAGGGGCAATCAGACTAGGAGAATTCTGGGAAGAGGAAAGGCAGAGATACAGTCATTATCCAGAAGCAAAGGAACAAGTTGAGAATGCCTCACTGAGAAAGGTACCAAGTCACCTGACTACACATAGATAAGAATTGTCTGAACAATAGGCCAGACAGTTATAATTAATATAAGCCTCTTTGTGTTTATTTGGGACTGAATGGTTGTGGGACCGGGTGGAACAGAAACTTCCATCTACATCTGTCCAACTAAAGGAAGTTGAACGTCAACTCCCTGAAATCCGTAATTGTTTTTTTTTTTTGTTTTGTTTTTTTTTTTTAGAGAATCTGTCATGTAGAAAGAAGCTCCCATCCAACCTATCCAACACAAAGATCTTCATCCAAAGCTGCTTATAATGGAAGTGTGGATAGAGTTCATTTGTAGTCTTTCATAGTAGACTTAGATAAACAATCTGAGTCACTCTGGCTTATCACCAGCCCTTGGTGAAACATTCATTCTCTCCATACATAATGTAGAAGAGCTTCATAAATATTCATTCACTGACATTGAATCGACACTTCCTGTTTTAAGGAACTGCAGAATTATAAGGACATAAGATTTCATGGTGTAAATCTAGGACTTCTCCGTGGTGATCTTGGATTAGTATTTTCTTTAAGACATCAAAGCCAGGCTTAAAGGGGAGAGAGTGCCATGCAACGAGCTTGCTGATCTTATAATGAACTTTTGCATTCTGAAAGGTAGGATATTAATTATTCACTAGTTTTCCTGAAAGACTCATTTTGGTTTGTATTTTTGGCTTTTTATTTTGTTTATTTTGTAATGTGTGTGTTTGTGTGTGTGTGAGTGTGTGAGTATGTGTGTGTGTTAAAAACAAAGAGAAACAGGCTCAAAAGTCATATTTGTAGTCCAATTTCACTTAAGCCTAAAGGAATGGTTTTCAACCTGTGGGTTTTCACCTTTGGCAAACCTCTATCTCCAAAAACTATTTATATTAGGATTCAGGATTCATGAGAGTAGTAAAATTATAGTTATGAAGTAGCAACACAAATAAACTTGTGGTTGGGGATCTCCATACCATGAAGAACTGTAATAGCAAGATTAGGAAGGTCGAGAGCACTAGCCTAGAGGTTGACAAATTCTGAACTTCAAGGGCTCTTACCAAAACTTTGAGAAAAATAAAATGGCATCATTAGAAGAAGTAGTGTGGCTCACAATTACATTTCTCTAGAATAGTGTGGCTCACACTTACGTTTCTCTAGAATAGTGTGGCTCACACTTACATTTCTCTAGAATAGTGTGACTCACACTTACATTTCTCTAGAATCGTGTGGCTCACACTTATGTTTCTCTAGAATAGTGTAGCTCACATGTTTCTCTAGAATACTGTGGCTCACATGTACATTTCTCTAGAATAGTGTGGCTTACGTGTACATTTCTCTAGAATAGTGTGGCTCACACGTACATCTATCTAGAATAGGACTTCTGCTTCCTCCATTGCAAGGAATTTTTGAGATTCAACAAAACCCAAATTCTCTATATTTATTTCTGTCTTAACTACATTTTCTTTTGGTCTGCTAAAGAAGAGTCTAGATCCTCTTAAATCCTTCTTTCTTCAGTCTCTAAGAAAGGCCTCCAGTCTTCCATATCCTTTCTGTTTGGACATTAATATTCATGGACAGAACAAGTGAAGAAGAATGGGGAAAATTTGCAGTTCATGGGGCAAGATCAAAGGAAATGCTTGTCTTGATTTCATTGGTAAAAACAAAACTACTCATTTGTCAATGGCAACTGTATGGAATTGAGATTATTAATTTATTCCCTTTATCATGCTGAGTAATTGTGAGTTGAAACAAAGCAAAACTTGAGATTATTTAAAATCATCTTTTAACATGCTCTTTAATCAAACCACTTTATGATACTGGCCTTCAGTAGGTCTTTATCAATGGAGAATATGCATGATGAAGAAAGAGCTAAAGTCCAGGAATTTTTAAGTGTTGTTCACTGAGGATACTGTGGGCTAAAGGGAAATGCTAAAGAGAAAACATGAAATTCCCATGACAGATTTCTTCACAGGACTCACAATCCTATACATTAACCATTTAAGTCTGGTAAATGGCCACTGACCACATGTGAATACTGGACATTTGGAAGAGATGTGCCCAGTCCAAATTAAGATGAAACATAAGTTTACAGTTAATTTAAGAGTTTTAGAATGGCAGAACTAACCTAAAGCATTGCCACTAATTTTGAGGTTTATTTACATGTCATTCATATACTATATGATTCACTTATAATATTTTAAAATATTGATTATGTATCAAAATGGTGATGTTTTGATATCTTATGTCAACATACTTTGAAATTTTACTTGTTAGTTTTAGTTTTAATGTGAATGCTAGAATATCAATAATATGTAGCTGTAATACATTATATTTCTATTGGATAGAACTCATTTGGAGAATGGTTTATGATTATAGAACTTGTTAAAAAGCAGATCTGTTCAGTTTGCAGATATCCTTGGCCAAGTTGGAGAATCAGTGGGTCAAGGTCTACTACTCCTTCCTTCACCAAAACTCCATCACAGGCCACCTTCCCCGCTTCCTAAATGAATTCCTTAGTGAATGATCTTGATGGGTTTTTATTACAAAAATGAGAAGGGAAATGCAATAATGCCCATTTTCCCAATGATATTAAATGTAATTTGGCACAAAACCCAATGCAACCTGTATTAATGCCATTTCACTTTTCCAAGGTAACTTGCTCAGAGGTCATGTTCAAATATTTCAAACTAGAGCTGACTATCCCTGCTTGGAAATTCTTTTCTATTATCTTTATGAAATAGAATGGCTCAAAACTATCACAAAGTCATGTATAAATAACGGCTTCAGGACACTGTTGTAAAGTGACTAAAATATTAATTTCTGACAAAAGAGAAAGTTCTCTTCCTTTGGTTGAGGGTGTGTGAGCATCCAGGTTGTAATGGCCTTTTTTAATGTGGACCTTGGTTTTATACTGCTCTTTAAAAACTGCATTTGCATTCTCTTCTACTATCTCTATGGGGGAAAGTAATTAAAAATCGAGTCGTCAAGAGAATAAATAAACATTATAGACATTCTCTAACGATGGGAACTCTCCTGAAATCCCTCTCTTAAAGGATTGAATGTTTTATTTCCTTATGTTTCCTGCAGCTTCTGTACTGTGCAGGCTGTGGGCAGACTGCTAGGTGACCTTGAACTTGCCTTGCCTTACTTGAAATTTTCATCAAAAATATAGCAAAAAATACAAAGCACTTGCATATTCTTTCATTAATTTTACTGTCCTTGGATAACTTTAGAGCCATTTATTCAGGAACAGAGGCTATTAGATCTGGGAGACTCCAAAAACCTGATCTTCCATGCCAGCTGCTCACAGAGACCAACAGGGTTTTTTCCATATCTGTCTCTCCAGGCCAGTTTTATAAAATCAGCTTATGCAATATGGTGAAAATCATGCAACAGCGGCTGCCCTCCACCTACATAACTGAGAACCATGCCTGACAGATGTGTGCGCTGCTGCTTTTCATAAATGCAGAGAAACAGTGATTAATCAAGAATAAATGAATTGTGATTATGTATACGTAACGTATGCGTTTTAGTCAAACATGATAATATTAATAATACATCCTGCATTTTGATTTTATGACAAACAGTAGAACTTCTGTTATATGTATCTTAAGAACTCAAGGAGGCAAGACTGTTCGCTGTTTTCACAATCAGAAACTGATGACTTTTATATAGCTTGGCTGAGTTTAAAATTTATGCCTAATTATCCAACCTTGCTGCCTCCCAGTAGTTAACTGATTACACTATGTTCCCAGCAAATCATAGCTTCTTATTAGGATATATCTTAATTTTTAAAATATGTTCTAAAATCACTGTTTTGAAACTTGATGCCCATTATCCCACGTTTCCAGAGTGTGAATTGGGCAAAGCACTAGGAGTTTTATCTTTATTTTTTAGTGTGATTGAATCTAGTGTTTGGAAACACCACTTTTAGCTCACAGCCTGATGAGTCACAGCAAAGCTATAGTGCAATAGTGCAGACATTCATTCATTCTTTCTCTCTCTCTCTCTCTCTCTCTCTCTCTCTCTCTCTCTCTCTCTCTCTCTTTTTTTTTTTTGGATTGGTTTCTTTTGGTTTTGTGACAGTGTCTCGCTGGGTATGCAGCTCAGACTGGCCCCAAGCTTGAACTCCTCCCGCTTTAAACACTACTAGTAATGGCAATATAGTTGCATGCCACCATACCTGGTGAACATAAGCATTCTTGGTAGAACCCTTGGTTTTCACAGTAGCCAGTAGTACCTATTCTAATGTAGAAATGTTTAC
This sequence comes from Chionomys nivalis, assembly GCF_950005125.1. Classification (NCBI taxonomy): domain Eukaryota; kingdom Metazoa; phylum Chordata; class Mammalia; order Rodentia; family Cricetidae; genus Chionomys; species Chionomys nivalis. The sequence continues at coordinate 30,007,282 of NC_080092.1, read as the reverse complement.
CTTCACCTTTGGAGACAAATACACAAAGTAGAAATCATTACTCATTCCATAGGGCATGGCTTATTGCCAAGGATTCTGAAGGCTTGAAACGTTTTTGCCTAAAACATGTCTAAAGATTTACTACATGGCTGGGCGGTGGTGGCGCATGCCTTTAATCGCAGCACTCGGGAAGCAGAGGCAGGCGGATCTCTGTGAGTTCGAGGCTGACTAGCCTGGTCTAGAAGACCTAGTTCCAGGACAGGCACCAAAAGCTACGGAGAAACCCTGTCTCGAAAATAAAAAAAAAAAAAAAAAAAAAAAAAAAAAAAAAAAAAAAAACAAAAAAAAAAACAAAGATTTACTACATGTAAGAATATGTATGCTTACAGGAGCAAAAGTTTCAGGATTTTACTCTAGAACAAGATGAATGCGACACACCAAGAGTGCTCAAGTGCAGAAGATGTTTAAACCCCAACCACTGTTCTCTCTCTTCTCTCTCTCTCTCTCTCTCTCTCTCTCTCTCCCTCTCCCTCTCTCCCTCTCTCCCTCTCTCCCTCTCTCCCTCTCTCCCTCTCTCCCTCTCTCTCCCCGTCCCTCCCTCCCTCCCCCATCCATCCATCCATCCATCCATCCATCCATCCATCCATCCATCCATCTATCTATCTATCTATCTATCTATCTATCTATCTATCTATCTGTATAACTGGGGTCATAGTAAGGGTGACTAAAACAACAGGTGCAATTTATTAGTTGTTAAGTTTTGCTAGCACTAGGCTGCTTTTATATACCTAATACATACATACACACATGCATGAACATGTATTTTCATATATAAAATGGTATGTGTAAACACTATGAAATATGTGATTTTTGCCATTTTTTTTCCAAATGAGAGATTATAAGGCTTGCTCTAAGAAATGCAGCTGGGAATTATCAAATGAGTGACTCCAAAACTGTTCCCACCTCTTCTTTTAGGCTGGTAAATGGCAGTCCATTTAAAATGGCTGTCATCCCAGGAGCTTATTACCCTCACCCTATGTCATTCTGGTGTATTTCCACATCCTCATGCCTCTGATAAAGGTTGGAATGTAGATTTGAGACAAGGAAAACACACACTTTTCTACTTAGCATCCCATAAGAACTATACTTTACATTGCTTCCTGTAGTGTACAAAGCCACAGTCTTTCTTAAGTTTGCTTGGTTTTATTGTTGGGGACATTGGTTCCTGAAGCTTTGCTTCACTGAGATATTCAAATTTTTGATAATTCATTCTACAATACAGTTGATTTTGGAAATGGAAATCTTTTTATTAAGGATCTATTAAAATTAACTATAATTAGTCTAGCAGTTAAAATTCTTAATGGCTTTCTTAGATTGTTTAACTTGTCACGTTTGATAAGACATACAGATACAGATTAATCACATTTTGAATATCTGAATTTTGTCATTTTGAAATATTGTGACATTGCAATGATTTCTTCTTGATTTATACCCCAATTTTGAAATAAGGTGGTATGAAAACATTAGCTTATAATTTTAAGGTCTAGGCTTAAAATAATTCAAGTCATCAAAATGAATATTCTTCAAGCAGTTCTTGATATCAAAGTTGGTAGTTCAAATGAACGGAGATTGCATGTTTGTAATTTTGTACCCTGCTGCATGTTTATCCAGCAACCTTCCAAGAGTGCAATTCTGTTGCCACTGTCTCAGCAAGGGATCATTCAATTGAATCAGCATTTCTTGAGTGTTACAGGAAGTCATCTCCTTGTAGATACTTGGCTTTTTACAGAATTTATCAGACTTCTCAAGTTTGGTCTATTGTCTACACACTGGGCGAAAGACTGTGGGATGAGGGCTGGACTACATCTCATTGACCGAGTCACCTGTGATCCATCACTGCCTGCATTGTACAACAGTGTGATACATTTCTCTCTCTCATTTCTGAAATTCTTTCTTCCTCTGGACTTCTGTGAATCCATATCAGCCATGACTATTGTTTGGCTTGCCCCTATGGAGAACAACTTGGTTTCTATGGAGTTTCATTGGACAGAGAAAGGGGCTTTACTTAATTCTCTTTCCATTTTACTCATAAAAAAAATTGATGGCATGGTCATAGTGAGGTTGTGACTATTTAGAAAAATCCTGAATACTGCTATGTCATGGGGCTAGAAAGAACCATAAACTGTAACTACATATAACCCTGAAGGAGTGGGGAAAGAAAGCCAGAAGGAAAAAAGATGTGGCTCTACTCCAGATCAAGTACCACACTGATCCAAGACAGCTAGAAATGATGAATTCATACATGTGGCTTACATAAAAGGAATGGGTCAATTTGGAGAGCCATGAGAGGTATTTGTTCCTACTTGCTATTTATGAATTTATTTACCAGATACTTCTAAAGAAGAAAGAAAGCATTACACAAATTATCATTCAAGACATTCTGAGAACCTCACTCTTCAGGATGTTGAACAGGACTCCCCAGAGACCTAAGATCTGGCTGGAGATTTCAATCTGCAATTATCCATGGAACTCACTAAATAATCCATAGACAGGAACCACACACTTGTCTATTTTCACTGTTTTTCAATGTGGAATACTTCTTCTGATGATTCTGAGAAGCAGTGTGCAATTATTAAGACAGGGGAAGATTTCTAGTTTCCATTCTATCTTCTCAACTTTCTTTTTTGGTGTGAATTTAATTTTTAATTGAGAGGAGTATGATTGAGATAAAATATATCCATCAAACTCCAAGAAGGGTTGAAGAAATCAATTGTTACATTAATAATGTGACATGTATTTTAAGAAATACTTGAAAGTGAAAACAGCTACCTTTTCTCCATTTATTTGTTTCTTCTTTTCTTTCTTCCTCCAAAACTTCACAAAGTAAGCCTTGTTGACTCTGTTAGAATAATCTCCTAGTGTCTCCTCAGGACCACTTTCTTCGCATTAGTCATAAGACTGCTAGAGAAGTAGTGATGCCTTTTACTGCAGGGGTATCCCTTTCTTTCATGGTCACAGGAATGGTGATATCTGTTCAGACAGTTTTCCAATGTTTTGTTTTGTTAAAATTATTTACAGTGAGAATGCACACTCACATACCACTACACACATGTCAATATCAGAGGACAACTCGAGGGCGTCATTTGTTTTCTTCTACCATGTGTGTCCCAACTCATGCAAGCACTTTTACCCTCTAACTTATCTCTCTGGCCTCCAGTGGCCCTTGCAAGAGCAAATTCAAGAGCCTTTTAGAAATGCCACATTTCTAAGTGTATAAAGTGTACGATTGTTATTCATCAAAATACAGTCATAAGTAAAAGTTACAAATCTGCCTGAAAGGACACATATATATGGCTGTCAGTGAATTTCAATACTCCAAATATCTGCTGAAGAGTTGGAATTATTTAAAGTATTCAAAGATGCTGATTAATTTTTAATTATCCATTCTTTGAGATTAGACTTAGGCAAATGGAAAAAGCAAGCAAAAATTTCAAAGACTCCATATATTATGCTCCCTTCTCTTAATTACTCATTTCTTTGGCTTCAGCAGAGGTTATCATGCAGTTCCCTAAATTGTAAAATTCAATTCTTTGCATATTTGAATACCAGATAGGATATATTTAGTAGAATTTATTATGTCTGCTGACTACAGATAGAATAAACATAGTATGTAAAATTCAAAAAACACAGAAAGTATATTGTAGAAAATCTATAATGATTTCATTACTCCAGAGGGAGTCCCTATGCATTTGTAAGTACAAAACATTTTTGCTTGTAAAATTAGAATGTATTGTTCCAACAATTCATTTAAATACTGTAAACATTTTCCATATAGTTATTTTTCCATTATTTCAAAGACTGAACGAGAATACTTTAATTTATTTTGACAAATCTTATATTGCTAAATATATAGCTCTTTAGAAAGCGTCTTTGATTATCAAGAAAATGTTACAATTTTCATAAGTATTCATGAGAATTTGAGAGAATAGAAAATTGTACTTTTTCTGAAGAAATTAGTTCCTCGGCAAATCAGTTCAAGTACATAATATCATTGGTATAATTCACTACCTCAGAGATGATTAAAGCACATCACACATATTTTTAAATCTTTAAGTCAGATTTCCACAAGTGCTTCTTATTAAGATACAGTAATTACACAATAAATAAGATTATCCCAGAGAGATAAATGCATTGTCAACCGGAGCTAAATTTTTAGAAGATGCTAATATGGAGCTAAGTGGAAGATAAATCTGTTTCTTAACAGGGATATATGGGCATACAGATAAAGATTTGTTCCAGAGTCATTCTTGTATACACTAATTTGAAATTCTTAAATAATTAATCTCTCTGATTTTCCCATTAAGAAGATTCCATTTCTTATACTCCTCATCTCATTTATTAAAGTAATAAAGTGAAAATGTCACAGGATCACATTTATTTGAAGTATTCTTTATAACCTCATAGATGTTTCTTCAATAAGCATCTAAATCAGCAACCATAGCAAATTAAATCCAATTATTTTTGCATTCACTTCCTAACAGAGTTTTGCTCTGTGTACTTTATTTAGCTTTATTTCCTAAGAGGAAACATTTTTTTTTTAAGTTTTATGGGAGGCATTGCCCATATGTTCTCAGCTATAGCATTTATCCTTATACAGCAACCGTGCCGTTGGCCCTTGATGAGCATTATGCTCTATCTAATTAGTATTTCATCTCTCCTCTGTAAGTGTCCATTGTCTCATGATGCCATCTCACTTGGCATTTCCAGTTATTTCCTTCCAGCTTGTCTTTCCTTTTCCTGCCATTTCCCTCAGTTCTACCTCTTGGGTTAGAGCTCAAATAGCCAAGTAGTAAATATTGTAGGGCTTAAAAGTCACAAACTGCCACTTTCCCATTATATGTGAGGATAACTGTAAACTCTCCATAAACAAACGACTATAGCTGTGTCTTAGTTGTTTGGGAGAACCAACAGCAGATGGAATTACCTTATAGCCTGTACTCAGATGTTGGCATGATATGCTTCCTTGTTATGTGTCTTTAGTCATGAACATATCTTTCTACGTAGGTGCCTACTTAAAATGTTTGAAACTGAAGGGGAATCAGATTCACAAATACATCCATCTGTGCTAAAGGTTTGCCTTGTCTCAGAGAAGAGGGGAAAACTTGAAGATGGGTGCAAAATAATCAGCGCTCAGCTCTGTGCCCCTGAACGCTGTTCCCTCCTTAACTGGTAGATATCTTCACTTGCACTCCGTGAAGCACCTTGATAATATCAATGGCATTCATATTTATTTAGTTTTTATTGTTTCCCATGCATTATATTCATCACTCAGAGCAGGTTCCAGAACTAAGTTCTGTTGTCTCTAGTCTACGGATGAAGAGTCCAGATGTTTCAATAAATTGCTCAAGGTGACACTGGTTGCCAATTGCAGAAACAGACAAATATTGACACAGATGTTTAACATCTTACCCACTATAGATACTTTTCTAGTTCTACCATAAAATAAGGAGTGTACAAGCCAGTAGCTGTTATCTATGTGTGATGCATACCTGTGTATTTGGTTCCTCTGTCTCCTAGTGGTACTCATTTTGGTCCATTTTTGTTGCTGTTAACAAAATATCCAGGTCTGGGAGCTTTATGTAGAAAAGAGGTGTGTTTTGGCCTCAAGATCTCATCAGGCCCCCCTGATGCATTCATGGGACGGGGTTAAATTGCATGAGACCTAAGAAGAGTATGACTCCTACATCCTAAAGACATCTTAGGAAAGCTTTCACCACATGAGCTTTTTAAAGACAAACCTTATCTAAACTATCCCAGCCTTAAATTTGAATCGTTATTGTATTTCAGTCCCATGTAAAAGAACTCTAGCCAGCCTGAGCACGGCAGGCCTTGCCCTTCTCCCCAGTAGCTTCTTTCTTACTAAAATAAGACAATAACAACAACAATAAAAATAAACAACACACACACACACACAAAAATAAAAAAACCCGAAACTATTAGACTACATTCCTAAAGCTATCCACCAAGGTCTATTCCCTTATTTGGCCTCTTCCTCCTCCTGAGGCTGACTACCAAGGTCCAGCTATCAAAGTACTGAAGTCCAGAAATCAAAAGCCCCTTCTGGTTCGCCCAATTAACATTTCCGTTTAAAATCAAACACCTCATTCTAACATGTGGTTTCCCTTTTACTTTAATAAATAGCCATTTTTTCTATGTTCATGTCTATCTCCTCTCTATACAGAGCAATCCTTTGTCCCGCTAGAACAAATACTCTTCCCCTTTCCCTTGCTCCCTTCACCTTTTCCTTTGTCCTCTATCTCCTGTCTTTGTCTCTTATTCTCCACCCTCTTTCTCTCTGGGGCAAATAAATCTCCTTCACGCTGAGAACTTGGTCGTCGGGTGTCCTGAGCTGATACCATTCCTGTCACTATGGGCAAATGATTATCAACCTATTTGGATTTCTTAATTTTTCTGATTATACCATCCATTTCATTCCTAAATTGCACAATGAGATTTATGAAAATGTCATTTTCTTTTTTTCTATGGATTTAATTCCAATGTCGACTTCACCGTCTAATCCTGACTACTAAATCCAGCCGAGTGCAGGCACTTATTAATTTTAGCTCATTCATTACTGCACTCCTGCTGGAATAAATGAAAGCACCAATTTACCTTAGCACAGATTCTCTAGCAAACAGTATGCCACAAGACATACACAATAGTAACGCGTGTTTGGCTAGGGCCTGGTGAAAGTGACGGGGTAAAAGACTCGAGCCAAGAAAGGAAGCAAAGCAGAGCAGGTGAGAGAAAGGACCACAGTGTCATGAGTGAATGGTGGCTCCCCCTCAAGGTGAACACCCTGCTTTGACTTCTGGACTTTTCAAACAGCTGGTGAATGCAACTGTGAAAAAAGTTACTCCTCGTGTACAGAGGGGAACCGCACCTGGCCAGGAAGGAAAGAATCAGACACCGTGTGATCTAGGCTCATGTGGTGGTGGCTATTATTATGTAACAATTTTCTTGGAGAGAAAACACACAAGTCTACTCAGCCCAGAGCCCATGACAGACCAAAGTATGGATACCATCAACTTGGTAAACCAATGAATTTTATTGGGGTTACTTAGAGGAGTATGGGTGAGGAGTTACTTACAGGGACAGAACTGACTCAAAGACAGCTGTATCCCTGGAGCTTGCCCCAGCATGTGGGATCGCTCACAAAAGCTGGGAACCTGGACAACACTACACAGGTTGGGAGTGTCGCTTTCAAATGATTCAGCTGTTCTGAACCTTTTTTCAGGCAGCTCAGTTGCTTTCTGATTGTTGGAGGTAGCTAGTCTGGTCTTAGAGAGTTCTTCCTAGCTTGGTTCTGCTGAGAGTGACTCAGCAGCTTGGCTTGTTTACTCTTGCAGGGAGGATCCTAGCACATCTGTTCAGTTTCAGCTTCCTGGAGCGACTTTTGAGTTGTTTATCTTCCTGCTTAAGGAGCTTCCTTGCAGGGTGAAATATTCAACCTCCGTGGAAAGTGTTACTCAGCAAGATGTTGCAGGGCAGTTGTGTGGATAGGTTATAGATAATACCACGAGGCAGGTGGAGTGGAAGTCCTCGAAGGAGGAGCATAAACGTCCTAGTGAGCAGCAGGAACTCCATGATAGTTGACTATGCACCGGTCACTACTCCTTGTTAGCTCCAAATTCCTTTCTCCTTGATCTTAGCTCAGCACAATCATCCTCTCAAGTCCTACCAGAGATGTGGGTGTTCCCCATCAGAGGTTCTCCTTCACTTTGTCCTTGATGATAATTCAGATACTGAGGTTATTCTCTGAACGGATTCCTACTCCCAGCTAAAAAGATGGGGTAGCTTTCCTGCCCCCACCGTGCTGTTCTGCACCTGCAGGACATGATTTATTCTCACATCTAAACACTAGCTTTGGGCGTATTGAAAACACTCTGCCTCCCCGAATCCATGCAGGCTTTGAGCAGTAGTAATTCCCCTCGAAAATCCTTAAAACTGCTCAGGTTCTTCTGTGGTCTCCACCAGCACTAAGCCTGAGGGAATCACAAAGGCACACAGTTTATCATTGTATCGGCATCTAATTGTCTTGCTTTTAAACTAAAACCCTCCAGCTAAGAAGCCCCCTTTCCTGAGCTTGCCTGGTAGTGATCAGGTTGGGAACACATCTTTTCTGTCTTAAGGTAGTAGATGGTAGAGAGTTTTCATATTCGAAGCCGGATATTGTATCGTCTCCCTCCCTCCATTCCTTCCTTCCCACCTCCCTCTCCTGGACTCGCCACCTTCCCTATAGTTTCTAAGGCTGCAATTTATTCTTTCTGCATAATACTGTGGTTGGGCATCACACTACAAGCCCCCAGAGACTATGAATCTATTTCTGGGTTTTGAATCTACCAATGCCGTTAGAGAAAGAAATAAGATACAGGGAATAATGACAAGGGAGGGAAGCTGATAGAGGCTAGTACAATGGCTGAAACTCAGCTTCTTTCCTTTCTTTCTCCCCCCTCCCCTTTATCTTCCTGACCCCTACTCCCCACCTTGGGTATTCATGGTACACTTTCTTCTGTTTGCTGTATTCTGGGTCCTGCCTTCTGGAAGAGTGATTCTGGGTGTTAAATCACAGACCCTGGGACGAATGGCTGACTTGCCTATTTAATGTGTCAAAGTGAACCTGGTCACCAGGTTCTCCCAGCATCCCTCACCTCTATCTGTCACAAGGTCCTTCTGGCATGCATACCCAACCCTTTACCCTGAACTCTCGAACCCATGGGGCTGGGCTGTTCTTCCCTATGTCATTTTGGTTATCTGACCTTTTTTTGTTCCTCATTCCCTTTCTTCCCTCTCCCTTCCCCTCCCCCTCCCCATACAGCCCTGCTAAGTCTGGTCATGTCCACTCTGTACTCTCCCAGATGTCCCTGTCCCTGTCTCTGTCTATGCTCCCCCACATGTCTATATTAAATTTCCTCTTCCACCATACCTAGGAGAAATCTTCCCCTATCCTTTCTTTTCTCTCTCTCTCCTCTAAAAAAGTTGAGGCCTGGTATGCAAACTGATGAGTACAGCCCTTCAGAATAGAGTATTGAGGAAGCAGGTCAGGGCTATGGCTCTGTAAAATCACCTCTCAAGGATCTACTAGCTCTGTAGTAACCTAGATCTAATCTCTTCTCAAGCCACTAGCAGAAATCACACATGATTTCCTATTTGAGACAGGCAGGTTCAGCCTCCATTGTCCTGACTGGATTTTCTGCACCCAACATATAAGACTTGTTTAGTTTGAGGTGCAGTGCTGTGTTAATATAATGTTCCTCACTTTCTGGCTTGAGGAAGTACTTTCCCTTGGTTCCTTTGGATGGAATTTACTCCTGCTTAAGACCATGTGGTCAGGCATCACTCAACAAGCTTTCTGAATGTAGGAGTTATTTCTGGGTTTTGAGTCTACATGTACTGCTATAGAAAAATAATACCCACACTCTGCATGTGTCAACTGTGTTCATTCAAGAGTGGCAGGGAAGGAGGGCAGATACAGTTTGGTATGATGGCTGAAACAGCTGTATACCATCTTTTGGAGCTTAGAATTTAAATACGGTCACGTAGTCACTAGCAAATGTAAATATGTACACTTGGGACTGAAATGCGAGCCGAGGGTCATTTTGGGACTCGGAGCTCAATTTTCCTTTTGGAATAAATATTGGCACTTGGCATTGACTGCACTGAAAATTCTATCAATCTTTGCATTGGTTTCTCTGTCTCCATTCCTTATGCTCCTAATCCACAGACGGCGACTGTCTGCCCCTCCCATTCCTTTTCTTTCTTCCTTTTCAGCCTTGCTCCTCATAACCACCTTGTAACTCCTTTAGAAAATGGCAACCTCATGTCAGTATCATTGTTTTGCACAGAGGGAGCCTGGCTGTTTCCTCCCTGCTCCTCCTGCCTATACAGGAGATGCTCAAAAAAGGCAGACAGGGAAATGCCTCCCATCTACATTCATTTGGTATTTGAGGCTTGTGTAGAATATGAATGATTTTTTTTTTAAAACCCAAGTCAATATTGAATTCAAATGTCAGTCATTTGTAAAGGGTACATTTTAACGCATTCCATTTGCTGGTCTTTTCAATGTCAAATCAAATACACTGGCTTCTGGGAGAATGTACCATGAATAAGACACTATGCATATCTCTCCTAGAACACAAAGACAAATAACACGGCTACTGAGTTTGAAACTATTGAAATGACAAGCCATGAGCTTTGTTTGTAGGAATTTATAAATAACTGAGAAAGATTTTAACGACTGTTGGAGAAGTCACTTTCCTCAGTTGCTTAATTTGGAAAATTAACTTACTATTGGGTTCTGTTTCTTGAATTTGTGCCAATTAACAAAATATTCTCTCTCTCTCTTTCTCTCTCAATCTGTGTGTATGTGTATAAGTGTATGTGTGTGTGTGTCTCTGTATGTATGTGAGCTTGCACAGGGCAACAACAGGCTATCCAGGTGGAGCCTTAGTAGGTAGTAGAAACCAGAGGCCTTGAACCAGACCAATCACTCATTACAATGAACCCTTGTTAAGTAAAGATAAATGGACAAAGGTGGTTACAGCATTAGTCCATTACACTGCAACTTCCATGAAGAGTTTTTTTAAATGTTGTTTCCTTCTTTTCTTTTGCTTTTTTTTTCTCTAAAATTTTGTTTGATTTGGGGGTGTTCAGAGGTGGAAGGAGGATGCAAAGGGATCAGGAAATGAATGGGATCAAGATACATGGTATAAAAGACATGTTTTATATTAAAAAAATAATTAAGAAAAGAAGAAAAGAAAATGTACCCTAGTGTCAGCCCTTGGAGGTTTCATAATCTCTTAGATTCTGGCTTGTTTTTCTCCACCTTCATTTTCACTGTTTCCTTTTTAGGAACATTGGCTGTGTAATTTCATTGACCTTACATATTATTTTATGTATCTCTTTGTATTAAGTCATTAGTGAAGTTCGATGCCTTGATGTGCCTTTTAGTATTAAATTACTGTGCTGGAGAGATGGCTTAATGGGTGAAGGCACTTCTTATCAAGCCTGACAGCCAGGGTTGGGTCTGCTGGACCTACATGGTAAGAGGAGAGAACCAAGTTCCGTGTGTTATCCTCTGACACATGCACCATAGTATGCATTCATGCACACACACACACACACACACACCAACACATCAACACACAAATAAATAAGTGAAGGCAAAGTTTTGAATTGTTTATTATAATTTTAGAGGTACAGCAAGAAAACGACTTAGGGCAGGCCTCGGTGCCTACAACTTGTAAGGTGGGTTGCTGAGGCTCAGTTAACATCCAGACACACCTTTGAGCATGGCTCTGTCATTTCAGTCTTTCTGAATGAACGAAATGACATGCGTGTCTCCCAATTTGTGGAATAAAGCCTGTGTCATGTTTGGAGGAAGGAGTTTTAGACAATGTTGGGCTTTCTCTGCACTTCCATGCATTATTCAAGGCCTTTCCACTGAAAAATGAACTCATTCTCGCCTGCAAAAGAGCCGTTCTTCAATGCCATTGTGCACTTCTCCCTCCCTCACCCACCCAGGGAAGACAATTACACTCTGCGAACCAGCACCCTTACAGCTTTCTCAAGTAGGCTACGCTCTCTGGTTCTCTGGTCCAACTTTTACATCTCACTGTTTTTCCACTCTCTGATTTCTTCTCGTGTATGCTGAGGCCCAGCTCCTGCTCCAGCTGAGCACCCGAGACCGCTTGGTCCTAGGAAAGCAAGCTCCTGCTTCCTGACTTTCTTTCTCTGCACACCTCTGGACTTTCTCCTCAGTTCCATGGCTTCTCTTTGTCACCTGGTAATGACGATGTGCCCTCCTGGTGCTGGCTCTGGCAATACCCTTCCTTCTCATGCATGCCTTTTCATCTTTCTGCTCAAGCGCTTGTGATTTGCCGGTCTGAGTTTATTGTGTGGCGACTAGCTCAGGGCTTTCACCCATCACTGTATGCAAAGCTCCACAAGACAAAGTTGTGCCTTTTGAAATGAAATTCCAAGCGGTTGCTTCAGAGTTTTGCACATGGTCTCTGTATCTCAGCTCTGTGGTGTGGATGGGTAAATAGCCCAACATTCCCTCCCATCCAGGGATGTTATACGATACTACGTTTATTCTAGAGCACAAACGTGACAAAATCCAAGAATCATGACTTTAAGGGGTAGTTTAAGCTGTCATTGCCTCAAATACAAGTAAAGCATATACAGTAGGACCGTTTTGTGGGAGAAATGTGATAATCTATCTAAAACATGTAACAGAGTACCTCGCACATAGAGACTCGCAGGTGAATGATAGCTAAGATAGTAACAACTTTTCATTGACTAACTTAGTATACAGGAAAACAGTATTCAATTTGTGACATTCTTCCTTTTTTTTTCTATGATCAAATTGAACAAAGAAGAACATTTAGTAACTCTTAAGTGAATGTAGAATTTAATTGTCTTGGTCTGTGACATTAATTATTACATTTAATATTGATGAATAAAAATTTGAATTTTGATCTGCCCAACACAGCAATTAAAGATAACTGAAGGAATGCCATGTTCCCTAAAGGGCTCAAAAAAAAAATAAAATAAAAAGATGTGTTTTATGATTTAAAGTGAAGGAAAGTTAGTTTGTCCCCTGTATGCTTTTAGGAAGAAACAAAGCTATTGGATTCCACATCGTCCCTCGTAATCCTGAGGTAAACATCACTCTCCCCATTCAACAGATAAGAAAAGCAGGCTGGGTCTGATTAAGTGAGCTGCCAATTCAACTAAGCAGAGATTTATTGAGCAGCTGCTCTATGCCAGGTGCTCAGAGAGATAGAGAAAGGCCTGAACCCTCTGGAAAGCGGGGTCAGCAAGAAGGAAGGCAGTCACCCCACCTGAGTGACCCCGGGTCATTTCTGCCCTACTTGCAAGCCTCAGGGTAAGCAGTGAGTTTGCTGAGGAAGAGAGATGAGGGCACTGGGCCCTGAAATGGGAATCAAAAAGGCTGACAAGAAACATCTGATCTCCCAGCCTAATAAAGAACCTCATGAGCATGTCAAGGGTGCCCGAAGCCCGAGGCCTCCTCACTTTCTCACTGTCAGAGAATTAAAACTAATTGTCCCCAGGATCCTCCATTATCAGCATCCCGGCTGCTGCTGTGAATACCTGGCAAATGAGCAGGCAGGGCCTCTGAGGAGGGTTTGTTGACAGAAAAAGGCACAAGCATTGCAGTTCTCTCTGGTCTACTTACCATATTCAAGCCAGCCCCTGTGGCCTGGCTGCTCTCTCTTCCTGACTAGTGGCTAAGAGACCTCCTTGCATTTCCCTCTGCGAAACACAGATTTTTCTCAAATTTATTGACTTGAGATGAAAGGGGAATGGTGTTCATCACTTAAACTTGTGCAAATCACTTTAAGTCGTTGTATGATTTGGCTGTGTTGTTCACAAGTTCTCTTTTAGAAAATATCACTGAGTCCATGATCACTGTGTTTTAGGTGAGAACTTTGGGTGGTCGTTGGGATGAGGTGAGGTTGTGCTGTTGGGACACCTGTGCTGGCTTTAGGAGTAGTGATGGTTCCTTTTAATGGTCAAACTTGACAAAATAAGGAATTACCTGGAAAGAGAGTCTTAATGGGATTATCTTAATAGGTTGACCTGCTGGTGTGTCTATGGGAGATTGTCTTGATTATAGTAATTGATATGGAAAGATCCACCTACTGTGAGTGGCTGTATTCCTTACTTAGAGCATTCTGGATAATTGTAGGGACACTGAGCTGAAAACAAGGATGCATGAATTCATTTTTCACATTCTTTTCAATTCCTACTTTGACTTCCAATACAGTGATGGACTGTAACCTGGGATAGTGCACTAACAGGCGTGGTTTCTCTCACGTTGCTTTGTGTTTTATCACAGCAAAAGAAAAGGGAATGAGCATTCTGGTTGCCCAAGGAGAAGGCAATAAACTGCTTGCAGTGAGCTCAGATACCTGGCTCCCATTTAAAATAGTTGCAGAATTGGGCATTCTGGGAGGCAGGAGGCAGGCAAATCCTTACATCTTACTGGGTGGCTAGTCTAGCTGATTCAGTGAGTCAAAATAAGTGTCCAATGTATAGCTCAATAAAAACAATGTAGAAAAGAAGATAGGCAGTACCGGGTGGAGGTTCTTTATCCAGTTGCTCACAGACATTTTTTTAAAAGTTCAAATGGATTATTGTCATGGTCCCCCTCGGCCAGCAAGGAGGACGCGCAACACCGGAGCTCTTCTTGCTAAGCAGTTTATTCAAGACCTCTTTACAATGATCTCTCTCCCTTTCTCTCTCTCATTCACTCACTCACACTCACTCTCTTCTTCTTTCCTCACTTCCTCTCTCCCTCTCTCTCAGGGCAAACCTCTCCCAGCCCTTAAGTAGGCATGGGCTACCAATCCTGGATTGCCAGGTGGGCACTGCCCATAGGTCCACGCATATGCAAGCAACTGACAATCATTGCGTGATCACAACATAAATCAGGCCTAGTTGATATTAGGAGTTGATTATCACAGAGAGCACTCGCTTTCGGGATCGTGGAGGGCGGGAGCCAGCACCATCAGGTGCGACTCCACGCAGCTATCTACACATAGCCATCAGGTGTGACTCCACACGGCTCTCTACAGATTATAAGCTAGAAAAACACATATATAAATATGTGTGTGTGTCCAAAAATGTGAGATAGAGAGCAATAGAGGAAGACGTCTAACATTCACCCATTGCTTCTACATGCACACACAGTATGCATGCATACTTCCATAAACTTATATGCACATATGAACACATACACCAATATATCACAAATATGCCAGGAAGAAAAGGAGGAGGAGAAGATGATTTAGTATATTTTCCTTCTGCATGATGTCCTCTGGATTTGAGTTCAGGTAAATAATTTGACCCCAAAATATTTAACAAATCCAAAGATGGACATAAAGGCAGTTACTGTGGAATTTTGAGGCCTCTCTCTTGAGTTGTTAGTCTCTTTAATGAAAGAATTTTAAAATGGGCAGAAGGAAAGTTGTGTGTCAGTAGATTTTCTTTTCTTCAATTTGACATAAGTCTGTCTGGGAAGAGGGAACTCAATTGAGGAAAAACCTCCATCAGATTGTCTTATAGGAAAGACAATCTTTGTGGGGACATTTTCGTGAATAATGATTGGTATAAGAGGTTTATGACAATATGGGCATTGCCACCCAGAATTGCTGGTCCTGGCTTGCACAAGAAAGCAAACGGTGATGAGAAAATCAGTGGGCAGCATTCCTCAATGGTTCTGTATCAGTTCCTATGTCAAATTCATGCCTTGTCTTCCCTCAATTAACGACAGTTATCAGGACATATAAGCCAAATACATCCTTTCTTTCCAAGTCGTTTTTAGTTATGGTTTTTATCACAACAGTAGAGAGCAAACTAGGGCAAAGTTCAAGAACAGTTTTATTAACTTGAGCAAAAACTACCAGAGCAGGCAAGTCTCAGCAATTGCTGGGAGGAGGGAAATGAAGGAGAGAGAGAGAAAGTCATTCTTCTTAGCTTAGGGCCCAAGGAAGCAATGGAGGTCGGTAAGTAGCTATGCAGTAGACAGTCAACTGCATGACAGAAGGATGGGTGAGGATGTTTAAACAGCAGGTGACAAAACCACCAGGGAATGCATGCCCAGTAAGGTGAAAGAAAAGGATAGAAGGAATGAACATCTGGCCACAGAAAATTTTTACTAAATCTTATCATGTGGACTCATAAACCAGTGGTGAAGGGGTGGAAATGTTTTCCCAGGAAATAACTGCTTTTGAGATAGTCCCAACTAGTGTCCGGTCTCATCCACATTCCTTTCTTCAGCTTCACCTAATCAGAAGATCATGTAGTAGCTGCATGTCATCGCTTTTCCTCTTCTGTTGTGGCACTAAAGTAGCAGGTGAAACAGATTGAAAGGTAGGTACAGAAGTAGCCATCCAATCAGGAGAGACAGTCAATAAGACAGGGAAACGTCCTCCGCTTCATTCTCTTGCCCTAGCTGAGTTCCGGGTTATAATTACGTGCCATCACACACATATGCATCTTCATGTGGCTTTTGCAAGAAAACGAATGACTGTTTTTCCATGGTTCTCAAGATGTCCCTTTCATTTGTAAACCCTGGAATGACTCATTGGAAGGAGATAGGGACTTATACATTGATGCTGGATACTATTCCTTCCAAACCCTATTGGTCACTGCTTTCTCAATTTGACACAAGTTAGAGTTCTCTAAGCAGAAAAACTTCAACCGAAAAAAAAATTATGACTCTATCATATTGGCGTGTAGGAAAGTCAATAGGACACTCTCTTGCTTAACAATTGATTTTGGAAGGCCCAGCCTATGGTGGGCTGTGTCACCCCTGGGCATGTGATCCTGGATGGTATAAGAAATCCAGAAGATAATCCCAGCACTCGGGAGGCAGAGGCAGGCGGATCTCTGTGAGTTCGAGACCAGCCTGGTCTACAAGAGCTAGTTCCAGGACAGGCTCCAAAACCACAGAGAAACCCTGTCTCGAAAAACCAAAAAAAAAAAAAAAAAAAAAAAAAAAAGAAATCCAGAAGAGCAGGAGCAGGCCATAAAGAGCAAGCCAGTAAGGAGTGTTCCTTTAGGGGCTCTGTTTCAGTTCCTACCTTTAGGTTCCTGCCTTGAGATTCTGCCCTTACTTACCTCACAGATGAACTGTTACTTGGAAGTGTAAGGTAAAATATATCCTTTCCTCCCCCAAACTGCTGTGGGCTTGGTGTTTCATAGTGCTGATAGAAACCTAACCAACATAATAGATTACCAAAAGGGGAAGAATTTCTACTTCCTGAGTGAATGAATGAGTGAGTGGCCTGTCTTAGGGTCCTTTGGAAGGATTGGGATCTTGTCTTAATATAAAGGCTTTTTCTTTGTGACCTGAGGATTAGAAAGGGAGCTGTGGGCTGTCCCATATGGGAACTAGGATTCCAAAAAAAGTTAGTCAGAAGTACCATTTTTTTCTGTCTTTAAATCTTGATGTTTTAAGACTTAAAATGGAACACGCGGCACAGTATTTGTGAGGTGCTAGGTGTACCTGGAGAACTAGCATCCTTTCCCTGTGTGCCATTGGCCAGTTGACTAATGAGACTTCGTCACATTTTAGAAAAGATGCAATATATCTATACATACCTTAAAGATTTGTTTAATAGAAGGTGTCTTTCCTCAAGACTTCTCTGCTCACCTGTGAGCACATCAGTTCACAACAGTAATTCTCAGTGATTGCTGATAGAAAGATGATGGAGAGGAAGTGAATAGTTACATTCTTAATTAAGGTAAGAGAAGTCAGGATTTAAGACCTGGGTAATATTAAATGTAGTGTGGCATCTTGGGTTGAATCCTAGAATATAAGAAGGACATTAATAGCCAAACTAGGGAATCCAGAATTTGTAGTTAGTGGTACAATTTTCTATTTAAAAGTATCCCATATATGATAATTTCTTCATCCTCCCTATGCTTCTTTAGATCTGGAATTATTTCAATATAAAGTTAATTTTTTAAGTAGGTATAATTGCCTGGCATGGTAGAACAAATCATTTATCCCTGAACTAGAAGGCAGAAGTAGGCGTATCTCTAAGTTGGACCAGGTCAACCTGATCTACATAGTAAGTTCCAGGTCAGTCAAAGCTGTGTAGTGAGCCCCCCATATATATACATACACACACATGTGCATATGCATACACACACACAAAAAAAAAAAAGTGTACAGAGCTCATTTAGGACTCTTGTGCCTTTGAATGTCTGCCGTGAGGGTAATTTCCAGGGTACACAATTCAGTGGTAAAGCATTTTTAGGGGGCTAGTGACAACTGCTAGAAGTGTTTAACCCCCTAGACTAGTCATCAGTACCCTTGTGAGGCAATTATAAATTCTCCTGTACACGTGAAGAAACTGAGGCTTAGAGGTGGGAAATTACTCCAATATATTACTGTTAGCTACATTACTAACCAGGAATGGTGATATCAGGATTGTAGCTACTGCTCCTTGGTGCCCAGTATCTCTACTAAGCAGGGATTTCGGAAGAATGCATTTCAATTATGGCAATGCCATTTATTAACTGTGATTTAGACTGATTCCTGAACCTCACTAGTTCTTAGTTTCTTCATGTATAAAATAAGAAGCTAACTCTCATGACCCTTAAGCTGTCTTTCAGCCCTGAAATCCTCTAACCTGATGAACTGTGTATAAATACCTCTTAATTGAAATATTACTATTACATTTTTCTATGAGGTAGAATCCTTTTAAGATTTATGGAAGATAACCTTTGATCTACATGACTTATATGACATTTGAGTTCTCATCTACATTCCCCACATTCTCTGTATAATCCCACCACCACCACGTTTCTGATTAAATATTTAATAATCACAGAAAATGTATGCACTGAAAGGCAAATTTTATTCCAAATTATTTCAGAATTTTAAAGAATAGTTTTGGTGTGTATTTAGTTGCCCTATTTGTTAGGAATTCTATTGCTGTGAAAATGTACCATGACCAAAGCAACTTGAGTACAAAGGGATTTATTTTAGCTTAAAGCTCTCAGGTCATATAATCCATCATCAAAGAACTGAAGGATGGAACTGACACAGAGGTCATGGAGGAGTGATGCTTACTGGCTTGCTCTCCATGAATTGTTCATCCTGCCTTCTTATAGCACCCAGGACCACCAGCTCTAGGGTGGGGTCCACCTACATCATTCAACAGTTAAGAAAATGAACACAGACTTGCCCACAGGCTGATTTACTAAGGGTATTTTCTCAATAGAGGTTCCATATCTCAAAATAACTCTAACTTGTGTCAGGTTGGCTTCAAACTAGCCAGCAGAGTTACAGTTTTAAAAGTTGCTGCAATATTATCACTGTCTATATGAGGGAAGAGTGATAAACTGTCTAGGAAGTATTTATTTATGAGAGTCTACAAGAATAGAATGTTTGTTATCCCCACAAATTTTGTATAAGTTAACCAAAAAAAGGCTCTTTAATCTATATATTAACATGAACTTTTTCTTATTTACTAGCATTTTAGAACCCTTTCAACAGTCTGTTCACATCTTCAATCAGTAGTAAGCAAAATAGTAGAATAATGATAAACATTGAGATTGCTGTTGTGTTCCATGTTGGGTGCCATATTTCAGAGTCCAGTCTTGACAGGTTTGTATGTTCCTGGGTAGGGGTGTGTGGATTAGAAATGCTAGGCAGAATAAACAGAGATACAAAAGAAATACAGAGACATAGATAGATCCAGGAGAGCAATCCAGTGAGTACTGAATCCTCCTGTGTTTATTTCTTAAGATTTTTCAATACCCCAATCCAAAGATGTAGAAGAAAGCAAAAGACTTTTTTTAAAATCATGATACAAGGAACAAGCAAAGTGATTACCATATTAATACCCAAAACACCAAATAACCACACCCTAGGTCAAGGTATCCTGTTAGGAATCTCACCTTAAGTCAAATCTGTCAGTAACCTTGAAGGAACAAAACTAGGCCTGACCTCTTTGACCTTTAGTCAAGGTAGAACAGATCCACTTCTGTGGGCTCCCACAGATTGTTGAATCCTGAAAGAAATTTAGTCAATGTGGATTTCTTATAATTCTAATATTGCTCGATTTTTAACGCATTAAATAATAGGAAAAAAATGAAAACACACACATAATGCCAGAAAAATCTTGTCATTAACAACATGAAATTACTTATAAGTGGTTTTTGTTGAGTGTTTCTGTCAAATCTCGATGATGTCTCTTGTGCTTCAATGCATTGCTGTGAGTACACACAGAAATATCAAAATTAAGGTCACTATAAGCCAACAGAAAAGAGTAAAATTAACAAAAAATAATTGCAACTGTATCAAAAGTTATCATAAGCACTAAACGGAAGGGGAAATAACATCAGTAAAGTACATAAACATTAGTGTTTGATTTAATAACAGGTTAAAATAACTATTTTTGTGTGTGTGTGTGTGTGTGTGTGTGTGTGTGCATTACTTACATGGGCTAGAAGAATTAGACTCCTTGGAACTGCAGTTATAAGCAGTTGTGAGATACATGATGTGGATGTTAGGAACTGGACACAGGTTCTTGGAAAGACTAGCAAGTACTCTTAACCACTGAGTCATCTCTTCATTCTCTTAATCTACAGATATTAATTGGTGACTTTACTATTTTCATGTGTAGAATCAGTTTTGAGTCTTCTGATTTCCTGCTCTTTTCACTGACTTTTATGCAGAAAAACCTTTTTGAAACCCTAAAACTCCTCAAACTATATTAAATGTCTAAATTTACTTCCCTTGCAATAGAACAATGAAGCAGTAACTTCTTTTATAGTTAACTTGGCCTTTAATCCTCATTCCTTTGATAGTAAATTATAAAAAGCACTCTGCGGGCTTTTTTTTCAGTGATGACCAATCATATGGAAAATTAAGTTCTTTGTATTGCACCTGCAATTACTAGTTGCCTGACTTTACAAAGTCAGGAAAGTTTGTGGAGTCCCAGTTTTCTTATGCATGCTGTGAGTCTAATTATTCTGACTGGACTGACATTGGAGGATTAATAATTTTTGAAATTCACTGTAAAGTGAATAGAACTACAGTCTGACATTTATGGTAATTCAGTGTTTTGTTGTTTAATGAATGTTTATTATATGTAGTACATACGTGTGTGTGTGTGTATATATGCATGCGTGTGTGGTTAGCATTATACATAGGACACACAACCTATGAGAAATAAAATAAGAGAGATACAAGTCATGATTGTCATGATAAACTAATATAAAGTGAGTAACAAAGTTGGTAGAGGAAAGAGAGACTTCCTTAATTGGGTGATTTGTGTAGAGCTTTCAGAGAAATGGATCCTGAGGTAAAAGGCAGCAGTAAGGGGATCTGAAGAGAGGGCCTTTCGGTTTGCTTCAAAATGCAAGATAGTTCTTGGAGCTGCAGCCCTGGAAAATGGAGAAGAGAGGATCACAGAGTAGAACAGTGATCTAGACAAGAGCTGGGTCAACCTGGGCCATTTACACCGTTTATTTCAGAGACCTATATAAGCTTCATGTGTTCACATGGTTGGTTATTCCCTACTTCTGAAGAACAAAGTAGTCATGAAAAGAACATGTTCTTGGTTTGCTTGGTGGGATGTTTATATGAAAACATTCTTTCACAATAGTTGCAAATCTAGATCAATCAATGGATGGAATAACATTCAAAGGTTTGGCTTTGTTCCAGATGTTTCTCTCACACACACATACATCATAATCCTCCCATTATCCTGACTAATCATACATACTTCATCAATTAATCTCAGTGTCCTTTATCTCAACTTTCACCTTCATTTTTCTTCTACAATAGTAGCAGACTCTAGAGTTTTCCCTTGTAGTCTTTTGCCCAAATGTTCACTAAAATGTTCAGTTTTGAAGTTGAAGCTAAGAATGTCTTTGTTTTCATTTGATCCTTACCTACCCAGCCTTAGGTACTTCAAATCCTTTTGCGTTATTCAATTTCTCACTAAAACCCAAATCCCTTTATTGAGAACATAAGGTACTTTATTAATTTTTTATTTCATGTATTTGTTTAGTGATGGGGGGTGCCATAACATGTATGGGTGTGTAGGTCAGGGGACAACCGACAAGAGTCAGTTTGCTACTTCCAAAATGTGTGTCATGCTTTTCAAACTCAGGTCATGAATCTTGGCAGCAAAGACTTTTACTTGCTGTGCTATCACATAGGTTTGGGGGAACATTTCTTTTTCCTTTTATTTTTATATTCTTTCATCTTCACTGTTGCCATGATAGATCTACAGAGGTTTCATGAGAGATTGATGTGTGACCCTTTAAATCACAAACTGTGACTTCCTTATCCTACCCTATAATATTGGACATTCTCTTTCTTTTACTCAGCATGCTTCATGAATGTCAACATTCATTCAGTGGGGAAAGTTCTACTTGAGTGTGCTTCTAAACCCCCAAGGAATTAAACCTGTAGTAATCTGAATACTCCTGTCACTAGGTCAACCAAGGTTATTAACTTCTAAAGACATAGTGCAATTCCATACTTCCCTTTATGGCCATATTTCTTATGCTGTCACCAGAAAACAGAGTGTCTTATGAAGAAAGGATGAATTTTGGTTCCCGGCATCATGAAAACAACTTTGACTCGTGGAAAGAGAAACACCCCTCTGTGTACTGTTTATTATGTTACTACCCATTCTTTTTTTTTTCTTTTTTTATTGATATTATTGAGCTATACATTTTTCTCTGCATTTCTTCCTTCCTCTCCCTTTCCCTTCTACCCTCTCCCATGGTTCCCATGCTCCAAGTTTACTCAGGAGATCTTGTCTTTTTCTACTTCTCGTGTAGATTAGATTCATGGATGTCTCTCTTAGGGTCCTCATTATTGTCTAGGTTCTCTGGGATTGTGATTTGTAGGCTGGTTTCCCTTGTTTTATGTTTAACAACCACGTACGAGTGAGTAAATAAGATATTTGTTTTTCTGGGTCTGGGTTACCTCACTCAAAGTTATGTTTTCCGTTTGCCTGCAAATTCCAAGATGTCATTCTTTTTATTCTGCTGTGCAGTACTCCATTGTGTAAATGTATTACATTTTCCTTATGCATTCTTCGGTAGAGGGGCATTTAGGTTGATTCCAGGTTCTGGCTATGGCAAACAGTGCTGCTATGAACATATTTGAGTATATGTTCTTCTGGTACGATTGAGCATTTTTTGGATATATACCCAAAAGTGATATTGCTGGGTCTTGAGGAAGGTTGTTTCCTAATTTTCTGAGAAATCACCATACTGATATCCAAAGGGGCTGTACCAGCTTGCACTCCCACCAGCAATGTAGGAGTGTTGTCTTTACCCCATCGCCTCTTCAGCATAAGTTGTCATCAGAGTTTTTTTTTCCTAGCTCCTTTAGACCAGGCTGGGCTCGAACTCCCAGAGATCTGCCTGCCTCTACTTCCTGAGTACTGAAATTAAAGGTGTGCACCACCACTGCTGAGCAATCTTGGCCATTCTTATAAGCATAAGATGGATTCTCAGAGTTGTTTTGATTTGCATTTCTTTGTCAACCCATTCTTTTTTTATTCATTTTGCTGAGAAATGGGAATATGACTCCCATCTGGTAGCAATCCAGTAATAGATTGCATTTAATAGACATAAATGACAAGCACAGTGTCTGATGTAAACATACAGGCCTTCCACTAAATTAGGTGTAATTACTGACTATGCTAACATTAAATGATGAAGAGGAATAACAAAGAGTTAAAGATATGGTTTCTGCATTTGAAACTTTAAATATTGCTGGGAAGGCAAGTATATGTACAAATAGGTAATTGAGGCCCTGCTATTGCTGGATTAACAAATACTTGGTGCTTTGAAATTTTGATGGTAAAGTACATAGTTCGAATCTGGAATATTCTTCAAAGATCCAAGGTTCTTTTGTTCTATTGAGAAGTGGTAAAACATTGAAAAGATGAGCCTAGTAGGTGAAAGGTAGATTCTTATCTCTATCTCTTTCCCGTGAAACAAGTAGCTTTGCTTCACTGAGCTCTTCCACTGTAATGTACTTCGGGATGAGGATTAGTTAGGATTACTATGCCATTATAGAATCAAAGCAGGAACATCAACCACAGATAGAGTAAATGTTCCAACCTTTGTGCCAAAATAAATCCATCTTCTTTTCATTTCAATTTCAAATATTTGTTGAGGTCGAAAGAAGATGAACAACACAGTGAATTTTAGCAATTCTTAGAATGAACACACTTAAAGTCTCAGGGATAAGAGCAAGCACAGCAATACTAACATGCTAGGGAGAGTATCTGACCTGTTTGCATCAGGCTTGGTGGTCATCACTGCATGCAAATGACTTCCTGTGATATTCATAATAGCTGCAAATTGAAAATTTGCATATCCTTTTTCTTTAGATCAAGACTTAAAAGCTCTAAGAAGCCCTGTGATTTGCCCAATATGAAACATTCAAGCCAACTTTTGAACCCAGCCAGTCTAGCTTCAGAACTCTAGCAGAGCTTGGATTCTTGATGTTGTGTTGTTTTCAGGAAAGGGTCCTGAAAGGGAAGGTGTTTTGGCACAGACCACAAGGAAACAAAAGATAAGGGAATGACATCTTAGTGGATGAGTGTGTGGGGGTTGGGTAGAAGGGTGCACAGAGCAGAGGATGATCCCACGCTGTTGTCAATAGAAATTAATATGGATGGAATAAAACTGTTTCATGAGGCAATAAGGTAACCCTATTATCAAACATTGTCACTCAAGCCCTTATCCTATCCTTCCCAAACTCCCCAGCACTTCACTCTTTCCGTCTGTCAGTACAAATACATCCATTCTGTAAACCAAAAGAGATTAGAGTGATGATCTCTCAAATCATTGAGATCTCACAAAACCCACAGCAATTGTAGCTTTTAGCTGCTTATCTTATCAGCTCCCAGTGTCCCCATTGTTATTTTTAGAATACTGGCATGATACAGGGTTATGGTCCTGTGGGGATGGAGGTGGTCAAAATGATGGTTTTGAATGGCCACAATGTGATATATAGAAATATCAGATATTTCTTGTTTTGCCATCTGAAGCTTCAGAAAGACATTGATGTGAGTTAGATGTATTAGAACAGAGTAGCTCTAAAGGGAAAGAATGAAGACCGATGAGAAACAACACATAAACCTCAACTCTTAAGAGGCGTCTATTAGGCTAGGCATGGTGGCACACACCTATAACTCCAGTACTTGGGATACAGAAGCAGGTAGATCTCTGTGAGCTCATGGCTAGCTTTGTCTATATGAAAAGTCCAAGGCAGTCAAGGCTGTATAGCATGACCCTATCTTAAAAAAAAAAATTAGAAGGATTATCTATTAGGGTAAAAGAGATTGTTCAGTGATTAGGAACACTTGCTGTTCTTGGAGATGACCAAAGTTTAGTTCCCAACATTGACATCAGGCAGTTCACAACCACTTGAAATCTATCTCTAGTGGCTCTGATGCCCTCTGATGGACTTAATGGCACCTGCACACACATAGGCACTCAAGTATCCATATAAATAAAATAAAATAATAAATTTGAAAATAGGTATCTATTAAGAGGGTTTGAGGAATAATGATTAAAAAGATCAAAAGATAACCTGGATAGGAAAAGTAGAAAACCTTTCTGGTCACAAATCAGAGAGATATGTGATTCTAGGAAAAGATACAACACTATAAGTCAATCAAAAGGAGACTCCTAAATTCAAAAAATTCTGAGTTTATTGGTAGTGCAGAACAAGTTGCTGGGGCAAATAGGGTAGTGGGACTATGAAAACCAGATATACTTCAGGTAAGTTGTGTTTATTTTAACTACTAGATATGAATTAATTCACATAATCTTGAACTTTCCCACCGTATATTAGTTTCCAATGGATATCAACCTCTGAAGAAGAACCGTGATGTCAATGAGTTCTGAATATAGGGAATATAGAGTAAAACAAACATACAATTTTAATAATAGTTAATAAAATAATATTATAATTTAATAATAACCATTGAGATGATGGCATAGAGGAAAACATTTATAAATTCACATGGCCCTTATTTTATGAGGATGTTTCAGTCGTGGAAAGATTAGTTGCATCTTAATTCCTGCCCACAAAGGACTTTTGCCATCAGCACAGCTTCATCCGTTCTGCACTCAGAGCTGGATTTCACGAGTCTCCGGCTTTACTTGTCACCAGAAAAGAATAGTGTCCAATGATGTAATTCCTAGCCTAGGAAAATGTGTCCTTGGAAACGATTCTGGTCAGTGAGAAATAATATCCTACAGGTTCTGGTTTTCTCATTTATCTTTTGGGAAAATAAATAGAGTCAGTAACTATTTGTGCATAAGAGAAAAAATGGAAACATACTCCAAACAAACTCACTGGAAGTCAGAGGTGTAGGAAGAAAAGCTGCTGTTCAGACTTCATGTGAAGGTCAATTAATATAATTTGGTTGATACTAATCAATAATGGAGAAAGTTAATGAGATTATATTTTAAAGATAAGAATGACTGTGCCTTCAGTTAATTAGAAGAGGGGAGATTTGTGCTCATCCCACGTGGATAGATTATCACCTATATCAGCATTCAGATGACTCCATCAGTCATTACCTTATGATTGAAATTGGCAAAAGAACTTCTATGATTCCCCAGAAGATATGTAAGATTATTAACACAGGCCAACAGTGATACCCAGTGAGTTGTAATTGTGGTTTTGTGTTGTTTCAGTTTAATGAGATGCAGATCTCACATAAAGTAGTATTTTGGAAGGAAGATTCAGTTAAAATTTTTTAGTTAAATTTATATGTTGTGAAAGGGGCATATATCCTGCAGTATATACCCATGCAGAAGTCACAGCACAACCTGATAGAGTTGGTTCTCTCCTTCCATCCTTTGGGACCTGCGCTTGAACGGAGGTTATCAGGTTGAGAGGCAAACAGCTTCACCTGCGGAACCACCCCACCAACCTACTTGCATTTATTTAAGGAGGATAATATAGTGAAGTTGGCATATGTACACACATGTGGGAACTGCTACCACCACTGTCAAGGCTGGTATCTTTTCCATCAATCCCCAAATAATACTTAATTAACCTTTTCACAATTTTCTCCCATTCCCTGTAGTCTTACCACAGTCCTAGGAACACAGTGATCTGCTCTTGTCTCTTGGGAATACCTTGCAGATAGTCTTTTAAATATTCAATATTTGTTCACGATAGAACATGAAACAATGTGGTGTGTAAGAAGCAACTGCTTCTCAGTTGGAAGGAAAAATGACAGGGCCTTACTATGAACCACATTCCCTTTGTCTAATTGGTAACTAACAAAAACGCTACTTCAACAGTGCCTCCTGGCACCAGTGTAGACAAGCAAGATTTATATAAGGAAATGGCTTGATCTGTCAGTTGTAATGATGAAGTGATCATTGACTCATCACAAGCCTTGCTCTTTGAATGTGCTTCCAAGCTAGTAATAGATCGGTGTGAATGTTGTCACTGAAAACGTCTTCTACAAATTAAAGAATTATGGCTCTTTATACTTGGGCATCTCAGGTTAATTCCTTTTTACTTGCTATATATTTTACAAATGCTCTCAATGAATAGATAAATGTAATTTTATCTTTAGGTATAATTGATGAATATTGCCTTTGTTGTCCTCTTCAACACAAAGATGGAAATAGATAACATGTGTCAAATACCCGTCGGGCACATGCATGCTCAGCTAGTGGTCACTGTTGGCGATAAAGCGGAAGTCAGAGCTCACAATTAGTTGTATTGATTAATGACTGCCGATATACGTACTCAGTTTCTATAAGTGGTAAAATTTCATAGTAATTTTCCTCAAGAGCCCAATAATCACTGTTTTTATAAATGACTTTTCTAATCAAGGCCAAAGCTGAATCTTTGGCTAATGGGTAACAATCTTTTCAAATAATGAAAAGTAATTTTTGGTGTGCATTCTTTCTTTCTAATGATGTTCTTAACAGTGTCTTATTTTTCTATCTGTACCTATGATAAAACACTGTGGCCAAAGCACCTTGTGGAAGGAAGGATTTATTTGACTTACAGCTTACAGGCCATCACTAAGGGACTTTGGGGCAGGAACTCAAGATAGGAACCTGGAGGCACAAACTGAGAGGAATGCTACTTACTGGCTTGCTCCAGATGGCTTGCTCAGTGTGCTCTCTTTTACAACCTAGGTCCACCTACCTAGGGGTGATACTACTCACAATGGGCTTGGTTCTACCATATTATTCATTAATGAAGAAAATGTCCCACAGAATTGTTTATAGGCTATTCTAGTGAAGAAAAATTCATTCAGATGAACTTACTGTTCTGGGATGACTCTCTGTTGTAGTAGGAGTGGCAGGCTAAGTTCCTGGTACCCGGCCACCAGCACGGCTAGCTTTATACCCGAAATAATTCCACGGAAACTGTATTCTTTTAAACACTGCCTGGCCCATTAGTTCCAGCCTCTTATTGACTAGCTCTTACATATTGATCTAACCCATTTCTGATATTCTGTGTAGCCCCACGAGGTGGCTTACCAGGGAGGATCTTAACCTGCGTCTGTCTGGAGTGGGAGAATCATGGCAACTCACTGACTCGACTTCTTTCTCCCAGCATTCTGTTCTGTTTACTCTGCCTATCTAAATTCTACCCTATCAGAGGCCAAGCAGTTTCTTTATTAATTAACCAATGAAAGCAACATATAGAAAGATGACCCTCCTCCTTCAACTCTCTTTGTATCAAGTTGATGAAAGCAACAACTGTAACAAAATCCTAACCAGCACAGACAGCTGCATAAACATATGTACTATAAATATTTAATAGCTTATTAGCTGATCTATTAACATGTTATATGTATATATAATTTAAGTATGGATTTTTAAGCAAAAATTATTTCACACAACTATATCATTTTAATTTTTGCTTAAAGTCTAACATATAGATATCATAGATAATAATGATAAGCTAATTATCTATAAATTTTTACTTTTCATGGCTATCAAAAGTGCTACAAGCCGGGCGGTGATGGCGCACGCCTTTAATCCCAGCACTCGGGAGGCAGAGGCAGGCAGATCTCTGTGAGTTCGAGACCAGCCTGGTCTACAAGAGCTAATGCCAGGACAGGCTCCAAAACTACAGAGAAACTCTGTCTCGAAAAATCAAAAAAAAAAAAAAAAAAGCAAAAGTGCTACAATACAGTTGTTATTTATATAAGTATCCTTGAATTCCTGTATTTGGGTCACCATACATTTTTTTTCTACTTTTAACAATGTTTCCATGCATTTTACTGTATATACACATTTAAAAGATGTTTGCAACCAGGTGATGGTGGCAAATGCCTTTAATCCCAGCTCTCAGAGGCCAGTCGATCTCTGAGAGTTCAAGGCCAGCCTGGTCTACAGAGTGAGTTCCAGGACAGGCTCCAAAACTACACAGAGAACCCCTGTCTAAACCCTCCTCCTCCACAGTAAAAAGCCTTTTGGATTGGATAATTTAAAATATCACTTCTATAAAGATATCTCAGTGTTAAAGAATGTACATTTAGTAAGAATTTTAATGCCTACATGCCTGCCATCACAGCTGTGTTTTTTGCTGTCTTTGCTTTAAAAGATGTACATTAAATTCAGAGTTTTCCAAACTTTGCACGTGAGAATGCAGTTCATTAAGTTTAAAAAAGTGGAAAAGAGCAAAGTGCCCCCTGCTTGAAAGAAGTGTAAAGGTGATGTCTGAAGATTTGACTTGGAACTGGAGCAAAAAGTTGTGTTGTCTGTGGTCTCTGTTGCCAAACAAGTTTTCAAGGTCGCTCCAGCTCTAAGAATAGGTTCTAGCTAAGATTGCATCTAGTGGATTAAAGCCATAATAAACTCACATAGGTTAGCCTAATTAAAGCTATATTCAAAATTCACCAAAAAGCCCACTGAAGTGTGACTTAATGATGATCTATTGAAAGCTTTAATCATCAGATAGAGAATTAATTAAGAATACCTCAATATTTTGAATTTAAGCTTCGTTCTATTGATCCTAGCAGTGCAACAAGATGAAACAAAGCCATAAGGCCTAAAAAGCAATAAAGAAGCTTATTACTGATATCAGGATTTCATAGATGAAAGAGCTGCAGTCAAATGATAAACTATAAATAATAGGTGACTTTTAGTATGATCAACAAAGCTACATCAATACACATTTCACCTATAAACATTTAGAAAGGGAACTTTAGGAATAGATTTTATGGGAATAGTGAGATGCCTCTGTAGGTAAAGGAACTTATTAAGAAACCTGAAAAATCAAAGTTTGATCTTCAAGACTCACAAAGTAGGAAAGAACAAATTCTCAAAAGTTGTCCTTTGATCTCTGTACACATGCTATGGTATATATATATACACACACACACACAATAAAAAGATAAATAAGTCCTTGGCTTCTCTTCAGCCTTCATTGTCCGCCATGCTCAGAGAGTCCAGTTTCAACCCATGCTTATTCAGTCCCAGACCAGCTGGCCTTGGTGGGCTCAGATCCTAATACATGAACTGGCTTTGTGGGTGCTTAGCCTGTTTAGACGCTCACCTTCCTGGACATTGATAGAAGACCTTCGTCTTCCCGCAGGGCAGAGAATTTGGACTGCTCTCCAGTATCGAGAGGGAGGGGGAATGGTATGGGGGAAGGAGAAGAGGAGTGGGGATAGGGGGAGGGGACTGGGGGGAGGGGGCAATATTTGGGAGGAGGGGAGGGAAATGGGAAACGGGGAACAGGTGGAAATTTTAATTAAAAAAGAATAAAAAATAAATAAAAGAAAAAAAAAGAATAAAAAAAAAGACAAAAAAAAATCAAAAAAAGGAAAAAAAAAGAAAACAAACAAACAAACAAACAAAAAAAGATAAATAAGTGTAATAAAATAATTAAGATACTATTTATGATAACATGATAAAACATCTACTTCTTAGGAATATACACACAAAAGATGTGTAAAAATTGTACTGTTAATGACTAGAAAACATTATTATATTGGATTAAGGAGAACATAATAATTAAATTGTATACCATGTACATTAACTGAAAAAGCTGGTATGGAATGAAATTTTAAAGATGAGTCATAGACCTGCCAAATAAAAATAAATTCATATGTAAGATGTAAAGGCAGCTTAATTTCAATGGAGGATCTTTATTAAAATAAAGAGGAGGCTATTAAATTGGAGGGGAAGTTCCTACTGTAATATGGAGTTCCCTGACCATAGAAGCTGCCAGGATCCTAAAATTACAATTTTCTTTTACACTGACAAGTAAATTAAGTTACAGAGAAGCAGGTTTGGAGGAGGACACAGGTCAGGTAGAGAAGTTGCTGTGCCAAGATCATTGTAGCCAGCTGACTTTTGGAAAGGGCATTAGGCTTACATCAAATGTGGCCTTCATCATGGAGAGAAGCCAGAGTTTAAGGAAGGGAGGAAAGGAACAAAGAATGAAGACCAGGTAGAAGGTTCTCTGCCCAGGTAACATGATCATCTAGAGTAAATATTTCTAAAGGTTAAGAATTTGGAGGTTGTTTGTCTAAATCTCTCCTAGGTAGATAAGATGTCTGAGCATCTTCTCTGAGTCAAATGGGGAGAGGCAGTTTCCTGAAATGCAAAAGGATGACAGATACTTCCTTTGATGATTTTCATGACTACAAGGCTCAGCTTAACATTGTTTGAGTCAAAATACAAGAAAATATCTCTGTGGAAATTGACACGCTGATTCTACAAGTTAAACAGATATTCAGTGACCCAAGAAGACAGCTAAAGTAATTGTGATGACCAAATTCAAATAAAGATCACTTAACATTATAAGATATGAGGCTGTGTTGCCGAGCCATAGCAGTTAAGACTTGGCACTTTAGTAGCAAAATCAATACAGAGAGCAGGCGGAGGATCCAGAGAAGTCAGATATGATTAGCTGGGTTGACCGTGGTGGATTGATCATCCACAGAGCTCCTTCTTCATTCCTTCCTGCTGCCCTTTCACAACAGGACTTTGTAGTTTTGTCCACCAAAGGGTCAAAGTCTGTTTCCCCACTGCTTGATTCTGAGCTTAGCCTTGTTGCTTGCCCCTTGCCACCTGCCATGGCCAGTGAGTTGGGTGGAAATGCAGGGTAGACAAAGACAGGCACAGTGCAGGAACTGCTTTTCCTCATGCATTGACCTGAGATAGAATCTTTTCTTGTTTTCTCCTTTCCATCCTTCCTTCCTTCCCTTCTTCTACCCTTTCCTGCCCCCTAATACTACAGTGACTGCACATTTTTATGCATTCCCTTATTTTGCCTTGCCCCAAATTCATAAAATTTCCTAAATCTAGAATATTTTTTTAAATGTGTCAGCAATTGATTAAAGTAAAAAAAAAAAATGTTTCTGAATCCTATAGCCACCTTCTTCCCATCTCGGCTCTCTGTGCCTGTTTATGTGCCGCAGACACGGACACATTCTTTCTGTTTGTAAGTAAAAAACATGGATCATACTAAGAGCAGCAAACAGATGAAATAGTGACGGGCTCCAATTCACTGGTCTCCAGTTAAGTCAACCATACCTCTTAAGCCTGCTTTATGTTGCTGTAACAGAATGTCCAAGGCTGTTGTGTTTATAAAGAATAGTAAGTCATTTTGTCTTGTAGTGGAGGTTGGAATTCCAAGAGCATAGTTCCATCAACTGCTGGGCTTTTCATACGATGCTTGTTCTCCTTATAGCAGATGACTAAGTGGATATGTCCAGAAGACAGAGAACACAAGGGAGGGACATTTTCTTAATAACTCAGTCTGCAGTCACTAACCCAATCTCTTAAAGGCAGCAATTCATTCACTGAAGAGCCACTAATTCATTCATAAGGGCTCCCCAGATGTAACTCAAACACCTCCCATTAAGCCAGGTCAAGGACTGTACCATGGAGGACTTTGTAGCATATAAGGTCAGAATTCTGATCATTTCATAAATGCCACAGTGCTGCTTGCCACTATCCTAAGGCTAAGATGGGTGTTGCATAGTGTTTGTTTGGAAGGACCAATTATTAAAACAATACACTCACAATTGCGTCTGAGATAACAGTGTTCAATATTCCTATGTCCTTCACATCCATGGCACAGAATGGTTATTCTGTATGCATGCTCTTTTTATCTTCATCTTTATTTAAAATAAGTCTTTGAATTATTTTAGTTCAAAAGTAATTGAAACAGAAGTGGCTGAGTTCAAAATGTTCCTGCAGTGTTGATAGTCAGAGAATAAAAGGACTTTCCTAGACTGTTTCTCTTGCTTCTTCCCTTAATTTCCTAAACCTTTCTTCTTTAGTCATGTATTCTAATTTGTGTATTCTAATTTTTTGACATCTGTGCATCGATGGATAATCATTTTTTGTCCTTGATCAAAAATGAAAGTCTGTGATTGTCTGATATGTATAAATTAACTTGGGGTTTCAGGATAATCTGGCTTCTAAATTTCTCCCAAGAAAAGTTCACAGGGAACATTGGGATTCATTTTTTAACAAATATCACAAAAGCCTTGTCTGGAAGGACCTCAAAAAATGTCACTTCTATTGTGAGTCTTTTTAAGAGCACAGTGAATTTTTTGAGTTTACAAACCAAAATTCTCTAGCCATGTCTTCTGTGTGCTTTATTTGCTGTGTTGATAAATGGTGGTTCAGTATCCACATGGGATCTGGGGTGTTTTTCGTCTGTCTCAGATGTCTGTGATTGGAAGGGTGAGTGCCCTAGTGTGAGCCTCGTCTGAATTCTTCTCATCAGTCAGCCTCGCGATGACTACTACCATTGGAGGACTATGGATTGTGCTGGAAAAAAAAATTCTGTCTCTCAATCTGTGTTAAATGCTCCATTTCTTTTTTTAATTTTATTGATCTTTATTGATTTCTACATTTTTCTCTGCTCCCTTCCCTGCCTCTCTGCTCCCCTTCAACCCTCTCTCAAGGTACCCATGCTCCCATTTTACTCAGGAGATCTTGTCTTTTTCTACTACCCATGTAGATTAGATCTTTGTAAGTCTCTCTTAGGGTCCTCATTGTTGTCTAAAGTTTTGTAGGATTGGGATTTGTGGGCTGGTTTTCTTTGCTTTATGTTTAAAAACCACCTATGAGTGTGTACATGTGATAATTGTCTTTCTGTGTCTGGGTTACCTCACTCAAAATGATGTTTTCTAGCTCCATCCATTTGCCTGCAAAATTCAAGATGTCATTTTTTTTCTGCTATGTAGTACTCCATCGTGTAAATGTATAACATTTTCCTTATTCATTCTTTGTTCGATGGGCATTTAGGTTGTTTCCACGTTCTGGTTATGATGAACAATGCTGTTATGAACATAGTTAAGCACATGTCCTTGTGCCACGATTAAGCACCCTATGGATATGCACTCACAAGTGGTATTACTGAGTATTGAGGAAGATTTTATCCTAATTTTCTGAGAAATTGCCACAGTGACATTCAAAGGGGCTGTACCACCTTGCGCTCCCACCGCAATTCAGGAATGCTCCCTTTACTCCACAACCTCTCCAGCATAAGTTGTCATCAGTGTTTTTGATCTTGGCCATTCACAGGTATAAGATGAAATCTCAGAATTGTTTTGATTTGCATTTCTTTGATGACTAAGGATGTTGAGCATTTCCTTAAGTGTCTTTCAGTCATTTTAGATTCCTCTGTTGAGAGTTCTCTGTTTAGGTCTGTACTCCATTTTTTAAAAATCGAAATCCTTTATTTCTTTCGCAAGTTCCTTTCACTTACCTCCCTAGATGAGGAGTTGGTCATCATCACAAGTAGCATTCTGGCCCAAGCAAAGACTATATCCATCCCTGGGATTTACCTTGAGAATTCCATGGTGTGAAAATTGCCGAGGGTGAGAGTGGGAGTGGAAATGGAGCAGCTGATCTGTGCTTGGCACTCCTGTTTCTGGGTATTCTGCCGCTTTTCAATATACAATGGGCTCATCCTTTATGCCTAATGTCAAGGCTAGTTCTCCCTCATGGCTACCCAAAATGCTTTAGAGAGCATGAGTTCTTTCTGTGTCAGCCTAAGGACATGATTTCTGGCGGTTCCCAGTTCTTTCTGGGTTACTACTACTTTTTGCAGGTACATAATTGTGTTGTTCTTGAATGATCAGGGCACATGATATCCTCTTTGCCCCTGTATTTTCAATAGGCAGAAGAACAAAAATTTAACTAAAGGCCGTATTTGACTCTTTAGAATTCTAGACTTGGACAGAATTTCATCTCACTGCCTACAGTAAATATCTCAATGATTCTAGTTAGAGAGGGTGATGTATAGACCAAATAGGGCTAAAGAACACAGAAACAGAATTGGAAAAAAGTATCTGCCTTTTGAAAGTTATCTTTCTTGTAAAGTAGGGGCAGAGAGAATGGATAATCATTTTTAAAGGGAACCAGTTGGTTAACGTCAGCTTCCTCCTTCTGGAATTGTGAAAGTAAGATGAACTTAATTTTCATGGCTTCAGAAACTGGCCTGTTGGGGAAATTTGTCTGGATTTCTTTCTGCTCTCTTCTGGTTGTCTTCAGTTTGGTGAGTGGAACCCCACCATGGTTTGGTACTTAGTCTGGTATGTGGTGGACCAGGTGCAAAAACCTATTCCAGTCCAGCAGCTTCTTATAGCTTTTATGCAACAATATAGACCTAAGAGGTATTTTTGGGTTTGTATTGCTCTGGTGGCTCCTAGTCTAAATTTCAGGGGTGTTCTCCCCTTTCCTGTCTTCAAGCTGCCATGAGTTAGCGTGTGCATTTACTTACATCCCCTTTTCATGGACCTGCCCTTTACTTCTCTCAACTGGGAGTTACTATCCCATTTGATGGGGGAAATGGGGCTAAATTAGACAGCCTGACCTTTACTTACCCAAGGTTTTCCAAATCAATGCTCTTTGCTTATGAGTAATTTTGATTCTTTCCTAGGAGAATGCTCTGTGCTTTGAAAACTCAAAGGCCAAGAATTGATTTCTGTTTTATTTTCTTTTTTTTTTTCTGATGAAGAACTGACAAATGATTTATTTGAGCACATTGTTCTAGAAAATGAGTCAACATGCATACTGAATAATAAAGGTATCAATTACACTTCAAATCTCGGAGTTCTCTCTAATAGTCATTAATGACTTTGACTCAAAGCATAACTAAGTTATGCTGCATTTATAGAATATCTTTTTTTTATTTTTTTATTCTTTTTTAATTAAAATTTCCAACTGCTCCCCGTTTCCCATTTCCCTCCCCCTCCTCCCACACATTGCCCCTTCCCCCCACTCCCCTCCCCCATCCCCACTCCTCTTCTCCTCCCCCCAGTCCATTCCCCCTCCCTCTCGATACTGAAGAGCAGTCCAAATTCCCTGCCCTACAGGAAGACCAAGGTCCTCCCACTTCCATCCAGGCCCAGGAAGGTGAGCATCCAAACAGGCTAAGCTCCCACAAAGCCAGTTCATGTATTAGGATCGAAACCTAGTGCCATTGCCCTTGGCTTCTCATCAGCCTTCATTGTCCGCCATGTTCAGAGAGTCCAGTTTCAACCCATGCTTATTCAGTCCCAGTCCAGCTGGCCTTGGAGAGCTCCCAATAGATCAGTTCCACTGTCACAGTGGGTGGATGCACGCCTTGTGGTCCTGATTTCCTTGCTCATGTTCTCCCTCCTTCTGCTCCTCATTTGGACCTTAAGAGCTCAGACCGTTGCTCCAATTTGGGTCTCTGTCTCTCTCTCGATCTATCGCCAGATGAAAGTTCCTGTGCCATTCTCCTTGGCCTCTCGTCAGCTCTCATTGTCCGCCACATTCTGAGAGTCCGGTTTTATCCCATGTTTTTTCAGTAGCAGTCCAGCTGGCCTTGGTGAGCTCCCAATAGATCGGCCCCACTGTCTCAGTGGTTGGGTGCACCCCTCATGGTCCTGACTTCCTTGTTCATGTTCTCTCTCCTTCTGCTCCTCATTATAACCTTGGGAGCTCAGTCCGGTGCTCCAATGTGGGTCTCTGGCTCTATCTCCATCCATCGCTAGATGAAGGTTCTATGGCGATATGCAAGATATTCATCAGTATGATTATAGGATAGGTTCATTTCAGGTTCCCTATCCTCAGGTGCCCCAATGAACTAACTGGGGACATTGCCCTGGGCATCTGGTAGCCATTCCAAGTTCAAGTCTCTTGCCAACCCTTAGGTGGCTCCCTTACCTAAGGTATGAGTTTCCCTGCTCCCCTATCCAACCTTCCTTTATCCCCAATCACCCCGATTCCCCCAGTTCCCCTCATCCTCTCCTTCACACTTTTCTCTCCCCATCACCCCTCATCCCCATCCCACCCCACCCCCAAGATTCCAATTTTTTGCCCACCAGTCATGTCTGTTTCCCATAGCTGGGAGGATATCTATATGTTTTTCCTTGGGTTTACCCTCTTGTTTAGCTTCTTTAGGATCACAAATTATAGACTCAGTGGCCCCTATCCATGGCTAGAAACCAATTATGAGTGAATACATCCCATGTTCTTCTTTTTGGGTCTGGGTTACCTCACTCAGGATCGTATTTTCTATTTCCATCCATTTGCATGCAAAATCGAGAAGTCATTGTTTTTTACCGCAGAGTAGTACTCTAATGTGTATATATTCCACACTTTCTTCATCCATTCTTCCATTGAAGGGCATCTAGGTTGCTTCCAGGTTCTGGCTATTACAAATAATGCTGCTATGAACATAGTTGGACAAATGCTTTTGTCATATGATAGGGCATCTCTTGGGTATATTCCCAAGAGTGGTATTGCTGGGTCCAGGGGTAGGTTGATCTCAATTTTTCTGAGAAACCACCACACTGATTTCCAAAGTGGTTGCACAAGTTTGCAGTCCCACCAGCAATGGATGAGGGTACCCCTTTCTCCACAACCTCTCCAGCAAAGGCTATCCTTGGTGTTTTTGATTTTAGCCATTCTGACAGGTGTAAGATGATATCTCATAGTTGTTTTGATTTGCATTTCTCTGATCGCTAAGGAGGTTGAGCATGACCTTAAGTATCTTTTGGCCATTTTAACTTCTTCTGTTGAGAATTCTCTGTTCAGTTCAGTGCCCCATTTTTTAATTGGGTTAATTATCCTTTTAAAGTCTAGTTTCTTGAGTTCTTTATATATTTTGGAGATCAGACCTTTGTCTGTTGCGGGGTTGGTGAAGATCTTCTCCCAGTCAGTAGGCTGTCTTTTTGTCTTAATGACAGTGTCCTTTGCTTTACAGAAGCTTCTCAGTTTCAGGAGGTCCCATTTATTCAATGTTGCCCTTAATGTCTGTGCTGCTGGGGTTATACATAGGAAGCGATCTCCTGTGCCCATATGTTGTAGGGTACTTCCCATTTTCTCTTCTATCAGGTTCAGTGTGTTCAGATTGATATTGAGGTCTTTGATCCATTTGGAGTTGAGTTTTGTGCATGGTGATAGATATGGGTCTATTTTCATTCTTCTACAGGTTGACATCCAATTGTGCCAGCACCATTTGTTGAAGATGCTTTCTTTCTTCCATTGTATACTTTTAGCTCCTTTATCGAAAATCAGTTGTTCATAGGTTTGTGGGTTAAAATCCGGGTCTTCTATATGATTCCATTGGTCGACTTCTCTGTTTTTATGCCAGTACCACGCTGTTTTCATTACTGTAGCTCTGTAATAGAGTTTGAAGTCAGGGATGGTAATGCCTCCAGAAGTTCCTTTATTGTATAAGATTGTTTTGGCTATCCTGGGTTTTTTGTTTCTCCATGTAAAGTTGATTATTGTCCTTTCAAGATCTGTGAAGAATTTTGATGGGATTTTAATGGGGATTGCATTGAATCTATAAATTGCCTTTGGTAGAATTGCCATTTTTACTATGTTGATCCTCCCAATCCAGGAGCAAGGGAGATCCTTCCATTTTCTGGTATCCTCTTCAATTTCTTTCTTCAATGCCTTAAAGTTTTTGTCAAATAGATCTTTCACTTCCTTGGTTAGAGTTACCCCAAGATATTTTATGCTGTTTGTGGCTATCGTGAAAGGTGATGATTCTCTTATTTCTCTCTCTGCTTCCATATCCTTTGTGTATAAGAGGGCGACTGATTTTTTGGAGTTGATCTTGTATCCTGCCACATTACTAAAGGCGTTTATCAGCTGTAGGAGTTCTTTGGAGGAGTTTTTGGGGTCGCTCATGTACACTATCATATCATCTGCAAATAATGCAAGTTTAACTTCTTCCTTTCCAATTTGAATCCCTTTTATCCCCTTATGTTGTCTTATTGCTATTGCTAAAACTTCGAGAACTATATTGAAGAGGTATGGAGAGAGTGGAAAGCCTTGGCGTGTTCCTGACTTTAGTGGGATGGCTTTAAGTTTCTCTCCATTTAATTTGATATTAGCTGTCAGCTTGCTGTATATAGCTTTAATTATATTTAGGTATGACCCTTGTATCCCTAATCTCTCCAAGACTTTTATCATAAAGGGATGTTGAATTTTGTCAAATGCTTTTTCAGCATCTAATGAAACCATCATATGGTTTTTTTCTTTCAGTTTATTTATATGATGGATTACATTGATAGATTTGCGTATGTTAAACCAGCCCTGCATCTCTGGGATGAAGCCTACTTGATCATAATGGATAATTTTTCTAATGTGTTCTTGGATACGGTTTGCCAGAATTTTGTTGAGGATTTTTGCGTCGATGTTCATGAGTGAGATTGGCCTGTAATTCTCTTTCTTGGTTGGGTCTTTGTGTGGTTTTGGTATCAGAGTTACTGTAGCTTCATAAAAGGAATTTGGCAATGACTCTTCTGTTTCTATATTGTGAAATACTTTAAGGAGAATAGGTATTAGGTCTTCTTGGAAGTTCTGGTAGAATTTCGCATTGAAACCATCTGGTCCTGGACTTTTTTTGGAAGGGAGGTTTTTGATAACAGCTTCTAATTCTTCACGACTAACAGGTCTATTTAGGTTGTTCACCTGGTCCTGGTTTAACTTTGGTATATGGTATTTATCTAAAAAAGCGTCCATTTCTTTTACATTTTCCAGTTTTGTGGCATACAGGCTTTTGTAGTAAGATCTAATGATTCTCTGAATTTCCTCTGTGTCTGTGGTTATGTCCCCCTTTTCATTTCTGATCTTATTAATTTGCAAATTCTCTCTCTGCCGTTTGATTAGTTTGGATAGGGGTTTATCAATCTTGTTGATTTTCTCCAGGAACCAGCTTTTTGATTCATTGATTCTTTCAATTGTTTTCTGTGTTTCTATTTTGTTGATCCGCCCTCAGTTTGATTATTTCCAGTCTTCTACCCCTTCTAGATGAGTCTGCTTCTTTTTTTTCTAGAGCTTTCAGGTGGGCTGTTAGGTCTCCAATGTGTGCTTTCTCTGTTTTCTTTAAGTGGGCAGTCAGTGCTATGAACTTTCCTCTCAGGACTGCTTTCATAGTGTCCCATAGGTTTGAGTATGTTGTTTCTTTATTTTCATTGTCTTCAAGGAAGAGTTTAATTTCTTTCTTTATTTCTTCCTTAATCCAGGTATGGTTCAGTAGTTGACTATCCAGTTTCCATGAGTTTGTAGGCTTTCTGGGGGTAGCATTGTTGCTGAATTCTAGCTTT
The DNA here is from genome assembly GCF_950005125.1 of Chionomys nivalis. NCBI lineage: Eukaryota > Metazoa > Chordata > Mammalia > Rodentia > Cricetidae > Chionomys > Chionomys nivalis. The sequence continues at coordinate 29,967,158 of NC_080092.1, read as the reverse complement.
AATCCATGGTGATCTGATAAGATACAGGTGGTTATTAATATTTTTTTGTAACTGTGGATGTTTGCTTTGTTACCGAGTATGTGGTCGATTTTTGAGAAGGTTCCATGAGCAGCAGAGAAGAAGGTATATTCTTTCCTATTTGGGTGGAATATTCTATAGATGTCTGTTAAGTCCATTTGATTCATTACCTCCATTAATTCTCTTATTTCTCTGTTAGGTTTCTGTCTAATTGACCTGTCCATTGGTGAGAGAGGAGTATTAAAGTCTCCTACTATTAATGTGTGCGGTTTGATGGCTGCCTTGAGTTTTAACAATGTTTCTTTTACGTACGTGGGTGCTTTTATATTAGGGGCATAGATATTCAGGATTGAGACTTCATCCTGATGAATTGTTCCTGTTATGAGTAGAAAATGTCCCTCTCCATCTCTCCTGATTGATTTAAGTTTGAAGTCAACTTTGTTAGAAATTAGTATGGCCACCCCGGCTTGTTTCTTAGGTCCATTTACTTGATAAGCCTTATCCCAACCCTTTACTCTGAGTAGGTGCCTGTCTTTGTGGTTGAGGTGTGTTTCTTGTAAACAGCAGAATGTTGGATCCTGTTTTCGTATCCAATCTCTTAGTCTGTGCCTTTTTATAGGAGAGTTGAGTCCATTGACGTTAAGTGATATTAATGACCAGTGGTTGTTAACTCCGGTCATTTTTTAAGTTGTAAATTTTGTGTGTTCCCCTTCTTTGTGTTGCGCTGGTGAAGGGTCTCTAGTTGTCTGAGATATTGTGGTCATTGTTGGACTCCTTGGTTAGTGATTTTCCTTCTATTACTTTCTGTAAGGCTGGATATGGCTACGTATTGTTTAAATTTGTTTTTATCCTGGAAAATTTTGTTTTCTCCATTTATAGTGAACGAAAGCTTGGCTGGGTATAGTAGTCTGGGCTTGCATCCATGGTCTCTTAGTTTCTGCAGTACATCTATCCAGGACCTTCTGGCTCTCATGGTTTCCATAGAGAAGTCAGGTGTAAGTCTGATAGGTTTACCTTTATAAGTAACTTGGCCTTTTTCCTTTGCTGCTCTTAGTATTCTTTCTTTATTCTGTATGCTTTGTGTTTTGATTATTATATGGCGAGAGGATGTTTTTTTTTGATCCAGCCTATTCGGTGTTCTGTATGCTTCTTGAACCTTCATAGGTATATCTTTCTTTAGGTTGGGAAAGTTTTCTTCTATAATTTTATTAAATATATTTTCTGGACCATTGAGCTGCGCTTCTTCTCCTTCTTCTATTCCTATTATTCTTAGGTTTGGTCTTTTTATTGTGTCCCATATTTCCTGAATGTTTTGTGATGAGAATTTGTTGGCCTTGCTGTTTTCTTTGATCAGCGTGTTTATTTTCTCTATGGTATCTTCAGAATCTGAGATTCTTTCTTCTATCTCTTGTATTCTGTTGGTTATGCTTGCTTCTGTAGTCTCTATTCGTTTACCTAGATTTTCCCTGTCCAGCTGGCCTTCTGTTTGTGTTTTCTTCTTTGCCTCCATTTCAGTTTTTAAGTCTTGAACTGTTTCCATTATCTGTTTGATTGTTTTTCCTTGGTTTCCTAGGGTATCATTCACTGATTTACCCAATTCTTCAAACTTTCTGTTATACTTCTCATCCATTTCTATAAGGGCATTTTTTACATGTTGTTTAAGGGCGTCAATCACTTTCATAAAGTCAATTTTATCTACTTCTTCATGATTAAGGTGTTCATGTCCTCCTGTTGGGAGGTCGCTGGGTTCTGGTGGTTTCATATAGTTTTTCAGATTGTTGGGTGAATTCTTGCATTGGCGCCTGCCCATCTCTTTCTCCGAATGCTCCCCTATGGATCTTCTTTTACCGGATCAGGTCTCCTTGCCTACTGATGTACCTTCCCAGTGATGGCTCTCTGCAGTGATAGCTCTCCTGGTGCTCTAGTGATGTCTCTCCTTGCTTGTTGCAGGCAGGCCAGTGAAACAGAGGAAGTCTCCTCTGCCTACTTGCCCTGAGGATTTGCCCCCAGCGCCAGACAGACTGAGCTGGATGGTGTTATGTGCCCAAAGAGGAAAGGGGGCAGAAGGAAGAAGGGTTCTGGATGCAAGCTGGGTGGGACAAGAAGAGAGAGGCAGTATGCGGGGTATAGAGCCCCTGCAGGGAGCCCAGGGAGTATAGGGAGGGGGATGAGGAACTTCAGAGTTCCCTGTCCAGGGCTGCTTCCACCACCGCTGGTCACAAACTCACCGCACTGCTGTCTCTCCTGGTGCCGAGCTCTGTTTTATTTTCATAGTATTTTCTTCCTCTCCATAAGTAGAAAGTTTTCAGGGCACAGCTAGTGCCTCAAAAAGATAGGAGTTGTGGGCAGAATTTTAAAATATGTATGCACATCTCACTTATTGCACACATACACACACTCACACACACTTAATAGAAACCAAACAAGGCTAAAGAAAACTGAAACAAGAAGCCAAAAGAAACCAAGCCTTTCAAAATTACCTGATAAATTGGGGTCAAGCGACAAAATCATAATGTAAAAGGGAGAATGGGGCTTGAAAATGACCAAAATTTATGATATTTGTGCATAAAATCATCAAAACATAAGATGCATAAATGAAAGTAAGACTGGAGCCTTTTCAGATTACTTTGGGCAGGTACAGGATATTAAAGGAAAGGGAACTTTATTCTCATGATGACAAAAACTAAGTTATTTGCAGAATTGGGCTGTTGCCCCTCCTTCCTTACTGCAATGGTTTGAATGAGAATGCCTCCACAAAGGCTCCTATATTGAAATATTGGAATCTTTTAGGAAGTATGGCTTTGTTGGAGGAGGCATGTCACTGGGACAGGCTTTAAGGTTTCAAATGCCCAGGATATTCCTAGTGTGCACTACTTCATACTTGCTTGAGATGTGAGCTCTTAGATGTTCCTGCAGCCTTGTGTTTGTCCCAACCATTAGGAACCCTAAGCACAATTAGCTGCTTTGGCCATGGTGTTTTATCAAAGCAATAGAAAAGTACCTAAGACACTGTTTGGTCAGGTCTCATGTCAGCTTGTTTTTGTAACTAAGACCAAGCTCAACCATCACAATGGAGCAGAGCAGATGCTTCCTACAAAGGATAATACTACACTGGAAGACTGTACTTCATAGAGTAGGAATGTGCATTTAATTCAAAGGTTTTTGGTAAAGAATGACTAAAAGAGGTCTTCCCAGCAGAAAATAAAAAAAGAAAGAGAGGACCATTGAGAGAATCTAAGATTTACATGAAAACAACTTCTTATTTTCTGTAATGTTAGATGTAGTCTCTGTACCCATGGTCTGTGGAATGAGGCTGTGTGGATATGATTCTCAAGACTGCCTGACTAGTTATGTGACCTCAGAGGAATTGTTTAACCTCTCTGGGCCAACTTCCTCACAGGTAAATGACAAAAGGACAGTGTTACTCACAAGGTATTCCGTGAGAATTCTTAGTATCATGAATGGCAAAGAACATATGGCAGTGAAGGGGTTAACTGTTCCTGTATTTCTTCTTTTTTAATTAATTTTTATTGAGCTATACATTTTTCTCTACTCCCCTTCCTACCTCTCTCCTCCCCTTCAAGATCTCTCCCAAGATCCCCATGCTCCCAATTTACTCAGGAGATCTTGTCTTTTTCTACTTCCCATGTAGATTAGATTCATGTTTGTCTCTCTTAGGTTCCTCATTGCTGTCTAGGTTCTCTGGGATTGTGATTTGTGGGCGGGTTTTCTTTGCTTTATGTTTAAAAACCACTTATGAGTGAGTACATGTGATAATTGTCTTTCTGGGTCTGGGTTACTTCACTCAAAATGATGTTTCCTAGCTCCATCCATTTGCCCGCAAAAATTCAAGATGTCATTATTTTTTTCTGTTGTGTAGCACTCCATTGTGTGGTGGTGCACACTGCTTGGATTTGCTGAAGAAGGCAGAGGCAATAGAATCATGAGTTCGAGGCCAGCCTGTAAAATCTTTTAAGAAGATGGGGAAGTGAAGTTACTGAATAATTGGGAAGGGTGTAGACAAAAGTTTCTGTCCAGCCCAGTCCTGTAGCCATTCAGCCCAAAAGAAACACAGAGAGGCATATATTAATTATAAACTCTGTGGCTTTTATTGGCTCAGGCTTATTTTTTACTAGCTCTTTCTACTTAAATTAACTCATAATTCTTATCTATGCTTAGCCCCATGGCTTGATACCCTACCTCAGTGCAGCATTCTTTTCTTGCTTCCTCTGCATCTGATTGGTGACTGACTCTGCCTTTCCTTTCCCAGAATTCTCCTAGTCTGGCTGCCCCACCTATACTTCCTGCCTGGATACTGGCCAATCAGTGTTTTATTATGCCAATATGAGTGACAAATCTTTACAGTGTACAAAAGCAGTATCCCACAGCAGAAGGGCTTTTTTTTTTTTTTTTTTTTTTTTTTTTTTTTTTGGTTTTTCAAGACAGGGTTTCTCTGTGGTTTTGGAGCCTGTCCTGGAACTAGCTCTTGTAGACCAGGCTGGTCTCGAACTCACAGAGATCCGCCTGCCTCTGCCTCCCGAGTGCTGGGATTAAAGGCGTGCGCCACCACTGCCCGGCCAGCAGAAGGGCTTTGAAATGAGACGAGGAAGGAGCTTCCCAGAGATAGCTTAATGAAAAATTCATCTCGGTAGTACTGCTTAAGGTAAAGCCATTATTGTCCCTAGCATTATGTATGAGAATGACAGAGTACCCATGAGTAGTGCAGTTCCTAGGCCACAAGCTCTCCCAGTGACTGCAATGTAGTTGATACAGCAAAGACCTCTGATTTTTTAACAAGGCTGGTTCTAAGTGCTGCGTTCAGCAAAGACCTGTGATGTGTCTGGGGCGGAGGACTTGAGGATATTCTCATGTGCTTTAGGTTATACTAGTGAAGGGTTAACCCCAACAATGATTACTTCCTAAAATTCAATACTTTAGATGCCTTCCTGGCCTCACCTTGGTTCAGAAGGTCTTGGAATTTTAATTCTTATGCAAGATATTCAATCATTAAAAAAAAATAATAAAAGATCTCATGCAGTTCAGTCTGATCCCATACCTTCCTTGTGTGTTAAAAAAATTTATATTTCTGATTCTTCAGTATTCACCTCCTGATTGTAGGGATTGCAGGCACACAATATGTTGGGAGTATGAATTTAATCCAGAGCTTCATGTGTGCTAGGGAAGTCCTCTACCAATTTTGCTACATATTTATCCACAATGAGACTAATTCATTCATTCATTGGACACATTTTCTGGCATATGTTTTTTTGTTTTTTTGGTTTTTTTTGTTTTTTTGTTTTTTTTGTTTTTTTTGGATTTTCGAGACAGGGTTTTTCCATAGCTTTTGGTTCCTGTCCTGGAACTAGCTCTTGTAGACCGAGCTGGCCTCGAACTCACAGAGATCCACCTGCCTCTGCCTCCCGAGTGCTGGGATTAAAGGCGTGTGCCACCACTGCCCGGCTCTGGCATATATTCTATGCCAGGCATTATGCAGGATACCTGCATATTGATATTGGCTTTGCCAGTGTGGCGCTGACATTCTAACCAGAGGTATGAAGCATAAATAAACATAAGTAAGAAAATTACACACTATTAAAATGTGACTAAAATGTGTTAAAATGAAAATATAACAGAATGAAGGTCACACTTTATGCATTGAGATGCTCTGCTCTAAAGGGGAATATAGGCTGGTTATAAGAGAATAAGTCTCACCAAGAGCACTTGTATGCAGCATCCTATATTAGAAAAGAATGCTAGACCACTTCTTTCGTTGACAAGAGTTAAGGAGTCCTTGGTGGCATCTGCCATTGGTTCATGTAGGGAGGATAAAATTATTTCTATCTACATATTTGAATCCTGTATTTTAAAATAATCCAAAACTCTGAGCTTTTAGGGATACCTTTCATGTAGGTGATAAGGGTGTTTGCCTGACAGGGATGCAATTGTTTTATTTTGCTGTTGTCTGTTTTGTCTGTTTACTTGTTTTAAAGCAGAAAAAAATGTCTGGTCACTGGCAATGAAAAAGCCAGGTGACACTAGATAAATCTATCTAGACAACACATCTTGAGATCTAGTCAGTATTTGACATGCACAAATGTCATGGATGTGAGGGGTTCAAAGAGAACTAGGGGGAATCATCTAACAAAACAGGCATGAAGTACAAATTAGGAAATAATGAGTGCAAAGATCGGTTAATTAATAAAAACCACTCCTTTGTAAAAAAAATGATAAAGGGTAAAATCCTCTGTACAGAAAAAACATGAGAGTGCAGCCAAGGGCTTATCCATCAGAAGTCACTTGTGGCAATTAGGTATTGGAAGATAAGGAATGAAGGGCATGGAAGGAGAACGGTAAATCAAGACAATAAATGATACCACCCCAAAAAGAATTACCGGACTCCACGTTTGTTAGATTCTGTTTCATGCTGTTCTGTGTTTGTTAGATCCTGTTTCATGCTGTTCTGTGTTTGTTAGATTCTGTTTCACACTGTTGCTACTGGATAAACAGAAGCGAGTCTCAGTGAGTTCAAGCTTATTAAAGCTGCTCAGCATCGTGATTGCTGTGGAAACATTAAGTGAGTTACGGCTACCACCCGTGGATGCTGACTGGGTGCACCGGAGCAAGGCAGGCCATGTGACTCTCACTCACTCACTGGAGACTCCTTTGCCAACAACTCTGTTGATAAACGTAGACCCAGAGCTGGGAGCTGGACAAGTCAGTCTTTAGTTGGTTTCTCCTCGAATCTTTGCCAGAATCCCCCCTTTGAACTTTTGATTGATTTCTGTTACCTGGAATGGAAGGGAGATTTTTGTCACATCCTGTGGCTGTCTGATTTACTTATCCTATCAAAATTGCCCTGTGGATTAGGGACCTTTGGTTCTATGGTGAACAACTGTTCCATTCAGAATGACAGCCTAAGAGTCTGTACTCAGGTTCAGTGGAGAAAAGGTCATGGCTGAAGAAATCATACACAAGAGTATTTAGCACACAGTAGGTCTTCTATAAGTATTTGTTAGATGAATCAACAGTTGATACAAAATCAGTTTGGAAAGACATCTAATAAACTAGTAAAACTAACCTGTTTTTAAAAAAAAAAACATTAAGAAAATAGGCTAATGGTGGCCTGAGTGAAGAATAGTGGAACATTCTGGTTTACCCTATAAAATTGATTGATGTCTACTCAGAATAAATAAAAGGCCTCCAAGTACATAATCTCATTGATAATGCCTATTATATATGCAGCATGATTCCAGGAGGTTAGCATAAGCATGCATTAGATAATACAGAAGGCAAAAAGAAAACATACCTGTGCTTGTGGAGCACATGTTTGAACAGAACAGAATATAAAAAGGGTTTTCAAGCACATAGGGTATCAAGCGGGAAGGTTATTTGTCCCACGGGAGCAAAGGGGGAGCAGGGTAGATGCTAGGCTTCATACTGTTCTAAGGGAGGACTTGGCCTAGCTGCAGCCATTCATGAGCCAATTCCAATCCAGTGGGAGGGGCTACCTTCCATTACTTTCCCTTGGTAGTTCAAGTCTGATAGAACAAGTTTTGGAGAAATGTTTTTCTCTAATATCTTGAAGATGATGCAGGATTTCTATATTTTTATGTTAATAACATGATGAAATTCAAGTTAATTGCTTATTCTGAGTTAGATTGGTGTATCAAAGGATGAATCTTTTTTTATGTAATTGACAGTGTCCTTGGCTTTGGAAACTATGTGAAACATAAGATAGTATCAGTGGACAACGTATTGCCTACTCTAATAAATAAAGTTTTGTTATAGAGGGAACTTGGGAAAGGAAAGCAAGACACTAAATTTGGACACTTCCATTCTAGGATTCCGAAGTTCCTTGAGTGTAAGTTCTAGACTTTCATAGTCAACACTGGTGACTGAACAGAAAAGGGAGGGTTGAAAAATAAGAAGCTCAAAGAAGGTGCATTCATTAGTAAGAGTGTTAATGTGCTTACTCATTCATAATGAGATCCCACCTCTATCATTTCCAGAATGAGCCTGTACAAGCTGTCTTTGGTCTAAACTTCAAGGTTCCTCGGACATGAACGGAACATATGCCTAACAATTCCTTTTATTCACTTAGGCCTCTCCTGTCCTCATTGCCCAGGGTTAGATTTTTCCCCGCCTCTCCCTATCACCTATTGAGGGAAACAAAGGGAAACAAAGTGGTTCCTGGCCAGTTAGTTTCCATCCTTATTTGTTATAAAGGTGCACTACTCTGAGCAGGAAAGCTTATGACAGGCAAGGAAGCTGTCAGTCAGAATCACAGCTTCAGTGCTCTGGGGCCCAGTGGCAATCAGCCAATCACTTTTCACAACTGAGCTGCCAGAGAGCCAGGCCAGCCATCAGCAGCCCACAGAGAGGCTTACAATTGCCTTACTTAGTTCCACCTGCCTCCCGTTTCCAATACTGGAGGAGAGAAAGAGCAACAAGGAACCGGAAGATTTGCTAGTGACACACTTCTAAGATAATGTTTGAGGAAACCATCAGGTTGTATGGGGTATAGAAACTTTGTAATCTAAAGAGAAAGACCCATTATTTTTCTAAGAGGAGTGCTGCTTTGTCGGCTAGGGGAAATCAGAAACTATAGTTAAAGGTCTACATCTGATCATATTGGGAGAGTTTCTCTTAAAGGGGCTGATCTTACAACCTTGACACAGTGGTTCTCAACCTTCACAATGCTGCCACCCTTTAACACATGTTGTAATAGGAGCTGCGGGCGCTTCCCGCCACCCAAGCTCCCAGCCACCAGCTAGCTTTACCCAAAATAATTACATGGAAACTGTAATCTTTTAAACACTGCTTGGCCCATTAGCTCTAGCCTCTTATTGGCTAATTCTCACATCTTGATTAACCTATCTCTAATAATGTGTGTAACACCACGAGGTGGTGGCTTACCGGAAGATCTTAACCTGCGTCCATCTCGGAGAGGAGAGGCATGGCGACTGACTGACTCGGCTTCTTTCTCCCAGAATTCTGTTCTGTCTACTCACCCACCTAAGGGCTGGCCTATCAAAGGCCAAGCAGTTTCTTTATTAATTAACCAATGAAAGCAACAGATAAGACAGATGACCCTCCTCCATCAAACACAGTTCCTCATGTTGTGGTGACCCCAACCATAAAATTATTTTATTTCTACTTCATAACTAACCCTTCCACTGTTATGAGCTGTAATGTAAATTTGATATGCAAGATATCTCATATGTGATCTCCAAAGGGGTCGTGACCCCAGAGGTTGAGAACCACTCTGCTAGGAGCTGCATTTGAACACTTGGAAGTTGTCCTAGTGATTTATCAGTGAAGCTAACACTGTAAAGGAACCAGAAGATTGTGATAAGGAGCACATACATGGCAGGCATGCTATCGGTTCTTTCACTGTAAGAGTTGCCAAGTTTCTCTGAAGGGCTTAGTAGGACACATTTCAGCCTCTGATTTCTGTTGCTACTAAGCCTCTATGAAGTCAATATTGGGATACTTGATAAACCTATGACCCTTTATATGTTCTAAAACAATGTGATTTCTGAACCCTGGGACTCTAACTTCATAAAGCTTCCACACATCATGAAATACTGTTGGTCGTTTGGCTTTTTTTTTAACAGTTAATATGATAACATGCACATTATTCTTTTCCCTCAGACAGGAGTGACTGATCTCTGTCTGATATCATCCAACCAACACGATTTACTGTTTTTCAAGGACAGTCATTGAAAAGACTCACTAAATTTCATTCTCCAAGCTTCTCTTCCTACGCACTTTCTAAGTCACCATGAGACCACCAGTATCTTAGTTATGTTGCTTACTTTCTCAAGTCACCATGAGACCACAAAATCTTAGTTATGTTGCTTGTGGCAGTGACACAATATCTGAGGAAAGCAGTTCAGGGGAGAAAGGATTTATCTCGACTCACAGTTCTAGGGTCCAGCACACCATGGCAGTGGAGGTGAGGCAGCAGGAACTTGAAGCAGCTGGATATCGAATCTATACTCAGGAAGCAGAGAGCCATGAGTGGTGGTGCGGTGTGTGCTCTCTCACTGTCCCCATCCTGTACAACACAGGATCCCTGCCCAAGTCATAGTCATGCCCTCGTTTAAGATGGATCTTCTATCAATGAACATAATCAAGATATTCCCTCACAGGTATGCTCAGAGGATAAATAATCCCTCACAGATTTTCCTGCAGGCTTCCCTTCTAGGGAATTGGATTCCAAATGTTGCCAAGTTGAAGTTGAACACTTTTAAACCATTCTCAACTCTCATTATAATTGGAGACATTCAGGAACACATGATTCTGTACATTTGTTTTGTGACATAGTTGAATCTGAACTTAAAGAATTAACTAGACTTTTTCCTGTTCTTCTTTTTTGCTTTATTAGTTTGTGAAAATAAATGTTATAGCCTGTGAGGTTATGTAGTTATATATCCTCAGTTTACTGGCCCCTTCCTCCTTGCCTTTGTGCATATGAGAATACATTCCTCTTACCCACCCACAAGTCTAACCTCTTTTCAGACTAGGATTGGTAAAGGGACTCAGAATGTCTAGTACCTTCTTTATCCACAGTATTAGGCTGAGATTTCAAGCCTTGTCACAGAATTCTCTGTTTACCCAAAGTTGATGCTGGAATTCATCCTCAGGGAGGACTCATCAACATACCTACAGAGAAGGGAATTCATTTTTTAACCTGAACCAGTAAGATCTCTCATCTTTTGTATCATCTTTAATTGAATGCTTTGCTGGCCCCACAGTACATGTGGATAGATCTTTACAGTAGTAAATGTGTTTAGAATTCTTGGGAAGAAGTTCAATGATTGGTTTGATGGCTTCAGAATGGTAAAGTAGCAACACTAATATTGTTGGCATCTGGTTTAAACCTGCAGCTATAGAAAACTACCTGCATCAAAATGCAGGGCAGGCCTGGAGGGCTGGCTCAGTGGATAAAGGGCTTGCTGGGCAAGCATCAAATCCCCAGAATCCACATAAGATCAAAACAAGCATTGTAATATTGGCTCTTGGGGGGCAGATACAGGGGACCCGCTATAATATTGACTCTTGGGAGGCAGATACAGGGAACCCACTAGTCAACCTGGCTAGTTAGAGTAGATGGGAATAGTGAGCACCAGGGTCAGTGCGAGTCCATTTCTGGAACCCACTGGTCAACCTGGCTAGCTAGACTAGATGGGAATAGTGAGCACCAGGGTCAGTGCGAGTCCATTTCTCTGTGTATCTGCTATATTGTGAGCAGCAATGATAAAAGATACCAAAGACACACATGTATGTACAGCCCTGCATGGATACCTGTGCTTACACATCATATATTCACATAGACGTGTATTTTTTAAAAAGAAATAATAATACAGGGCAAAGTGACTGGAGAGGTTGACATCCATCCATGGTTGGGGGTCCCACATGTTACAGATAGACTTCACCTGAGTATAAAGCTTTTTATTTTCAGCACTGGAGGGTTTCATCTTATTTACCTATGTTATTTGCATGTGAATATATGTGAATGTGCACATATGGCACAAATGTGAAGGTTAGAATTTAAGAACATCAGTTCTCTCTTATCCACCATGTGTGCCTTAGGGCTCAAACTCAAGTCTTTGGACTGGCTGGCAGGTGTCGTTACCCAGAGAGCCATCTTCCTAGTCCAATATTTCACTATTTAAAGTAAATTAATTTCCTGTTCTCTGTAAAATACATTTAATGTTCTCTGTGAAATCTTGATGTTTTTATTGTTGTTTGGGAAATTAGCAACTTTGTCATAACTTAATTTACACTTTGAAGGGAAAATAGTGAACTATGCCATATCATATTTTAATAATTTAGGATGTTACAAATAAAAACTACAGAAGAAGTAACACAATGAAACCACAAATTATTAGGACTTCAGTCGATCATCATAAGGCCTCAAAGTGATTAACATTATAATAGAGTTTAAATGGGTCAGCAACAGAACAACATAAACTGCTTAATGATATGATATTATATTGTAATCATGTAAGACACTTAAGAAATTAAACTACTTTAAATCCCTGTTCCTGCCTTTGCTGAAAAACTTTGGTAAAGTGGTTAAACCATTTACCCTGCACGCACACAAAAGCACACAAAGGGGAAAACACCAATCTCATAAGATTGTTATGAGGAGGAAATCTCTGCATATATTATAGAGCGAGAACAGATAACAAGTGCTCAATAAATAGTCACTGTGTTTGTGAGCTTGATGGTGGAGGAAGAATAAATAGATCCATCAAATTAAAAACAGTAGAAGACTTTATAGAAATCAATTATAGCAAATGCCTACACTTTTTAGAAGCCAATGTGTTTTAGGGGATTTCTTTTTCTCTAACATTTTTCCTTTCCTTTTTTTTTAAAAAAAAAATTATTTATTTTTTATGCATTGTGTTTTATCTGCATGTACAACTTTATGCCAGAAGAGGGCATCAGATCTCACTATAGATGTTTTGTGAGCCACCATGTGGTTGCTGGGAATACAACTCAGGAGCTCTGGAAGAGCAGCCAAAGCTCTTAACTGCTGAACCATCTCTCCTGGCCCTAACTAACGCTATCCTAGTTTTAATTGTAAATGGCGTTGCCAACTTTTTAATCAGTTAATTAATGTTTGGTTTTGATTTGACAGCCTTATTTAAACTTCATGCTAGCCTCTTTCACACAACTATTACTACATTCAAAAAGAGAAAGCAATTCATTAGTCTTATGGCCCATGTCCTTATGTTCCTCATTAATCATTGTTTAGCCAGGGAAGCAGAAGTTCGTGTTTTCTTCCTGGTGCCATTAGGGGAAATAGTGTAAATGAGAATTTTTATTCTGAAGAGCCAGGCAAATATGCCAGAAGCTTTTACATCTAAATATTAGATGATATCATTTAACATGCTGTTAATCAAAGTTAGCTCTTCTCTGTAGTGGAAGAAATATTATTGCTTATTTAGAGTTGGAAAATGCTAAAAACACTATAAATATTAAGTCATTTATCTATGCTTTTAAATAACCTTATTGAACACATTATTGTATGTGTTAGTTTTTCCTGCCTATTTATACATATATGTTATTTATGGATAAGTTGTCTTTCAACTGAAGTCACTCATCTTACTGTTTTGTGAAACTGTGGCTGAATTATGGGAGCTCTCTCTTCATCTGTGATTGGTTCCTGGATATTTTCTTCCCACTAAGGAATAAGACAACTTGAAAATGTTGGGCTAAAAAAAGGGCCTTTGGTATTTTGTCATTCTTTTTCACCCTGACCCTCAGCATGGGCTCGAGGGCAGATGTTCATTTCTCCATTTGTGGGTGTCAGCTCCTGATGTCTTTTCACAGGCTCACAGTGAAACTCGTGACACCTTCCTCTCCTTCAAGGCTAGATTTCTGCTTGAGGGGGCCTCTCCCTGCCTCTACATCTAAATCCCTGCCATCTGGGGACAGTTTTGAAACATCTCTGTACTGATACGTTCAGTTTTATCCATCTGTTCTCAGCCCTAGGCGCTGTACCCATCCACTCTCTCTGCCTTTGTGATTTCTCATAGCTCTCCTTGGCCTCTTCAATTCTGTCAATTCCTGACACATTCTCTACACACTTCTCTCTATTAAAATATTGAAGGTATCCCAACAGCCTGGCCCATGGATAAATATTACTCTGGACTTTAACATTCTACTTTTATTCTATTCTTAGTTGCTACTTCTAAAACCCAAATTATGGTTCAGTATGTAAATTCAGGCTTTATGTGTCAACTCAGGCCAGATGTCCTCAATTATGGCATTATTGAATCTTCCAGATAATTGGTCTGCCCAATAAGCATCATACTCTTTGAACATGATTTATACAGCAGCTGAATGAACTAAGCATTGGGTCTCTTTTTCTGAAATGAAGGATAAGGGAAAAGAAGACAAAACTGTTGACACTGTCTATGAGAATTCCTGGAAAGGAAGGGAGGCTGGCTGAGCTGAGCTGCAGTGAAGTGAAGGGTCTGAAAGCTGCAGGAGGTCTATAGCTGAATTTTCTTAGATCATCTTTATGCCCCTTAATAGCCAAATGTTACCCTCTTTCGTGTGTAACCTAACATCCTCATGTGAACATGAGGCAAACCCTTTGTGTTATACAAAAAGACTATTAGTTTCTGTGATCCATTTTATCTAATGGCTAAGGATGCCAACAGATAAAATCTGAAGCCTGTAGATGAGATTTCCCTGCTTTCCTATAACCTGCCTACCTGAGGAACCAATCAATACACCCTACAAGGATCTCGATTGATTTACTATATTCTTTGTTATATTGCTATAACTCTTACTGGAAGCCTTCACTGAAGTGTTAACATTTAGAACATGGCATTTGTAGAAACCCCAAATCTGTGTCCACATTCCCAGGCCACTGTCAATCATACTTGTTCCTTCGATGTAACAACTATTTCTCTCATCAAGAATGCTAAAACTACAACTTACTGCTTATGACTTTCAGGTAACCTGAAAAGTAGCTTGACGGTCAAGTAATTTGTGGTGGTGTATTTTTTTTTTTTTTACCACCTGGGGTTTATCCAGTCATCGCTACTGTCATAGGAAGAAACAAAAATAAATGATGTGTGCTATATCTGCTGACTGCACTGTTAAAGATTATGTCATAAAGCTGGCATAATTAGGGATGTGATGTATGCTTCAGTTCTGTGGGAATGAAATCTCCTTCAGTACTTTAAGTCATAGATAGAACACTTAACTCTCCACGTACTTGGGATTTATCAAAAGAGATTTCCACAAATTTTTATTAAAATGGCATATGGACAGTGCAGTATTTTGTACTCTGTCTTTGTGCTGAAACTAATTATGAGCATCTTTATATGCCATTAATCATTCTCCCCAGAAATGCTTCCTAATCACCATTATTTACTGCAACAATCCAGGCTGTCAGATGCTTATGATGTCTTTAAATATCCAATTTAAAAATAAAGCCTTTTAAACTCTGTAAATAATTTTTGCCTATGTTCTTGATGGTCTCCTGAGAAAATAAGCTCAAAAGTGTAGTGGAGGGACACGTGTCTACAGAGTTTTAAGGCCATTTATTAAATATCTTTCAGAAAGCGCATGCCATTGACATTTCCATTAGTAATAAGAGAGGATGTGCTTTTTCCAAGTCTGGATGTGGAAGAACTAAAGAACATAAAGAAATTCATAAAACATACAAAACTTCAAATGTTTTTCACCTGACTCGAAGGACTTGAGTAATTTTTGAAGCTAATCTGATGAGAGACTAGAAAGAAGCATCGGGAATTAAGAACACAGATCCTGCTGCAGAGACCCTAAATTTGGTTCCCAGAACCCACATAAGAAAGCTAACAACTACCTGCAATTTCAGCTCCAGGACATTGGATATCCTCTTCTGGACTCCTTTAGGAAGTGCAATTGTGCACACACAAACACACAAACACACACATATGCACATGCACAATTTGAAATAAAATGAATGTTTTAATTACTAGTTGTTGTTGAATATTAAATCACCATTAATCATTTCAAGTTAACAATTTTCTGATTTTTGTCCCCTTCTCTGGATCCTTATGTCCAGTTTCCAACAAGCATTCATTATTCTTTTTTTTAAATATTTATTTATTTATTTATTTCTTAAAGATTTCTGCCTCTTCCCCGCCACCACCTCCCATTTCCCTCCCCCTTCCCCAATCAAGTCTTCCTCCCTCGTCAGTCCAAAGAGCAATCAGGGTTTCCTGCCCTGTGGGAGGTCCAAGGACCACCCACCTCCATTCAGGTCTAGTAAGGTGAGCATCCAAACTACCTAGGCTCCCACAAAGCCAGCATGTGCAATAGGATCAAAAACCCATTGCCATTGTTCTTGACTTCTCAGCAGTCCTCATTGTCCGTTATGTTCAGCAAGTCTGGTTTTGTCCCATGATTTTTCAGACCAGGGCCAGCTGGCCTTGGTGAGTTCCTGATAGAACATCCCCATTGTCTCAGTGTGTGAGTGTACCCCTCTCGGTCCTGAGTTCCTTGCTCATGCTCTCTCTCCTTCTGCTCCTCCTTTGGATCGTGAGATTTCAGTCTGGTGCTCCAATGTGGGTCTCTGTCTCTGTCTCCTTTCATTGCCTGATGAAGGTTAATATTCAGGAGGATACTTATATGTTTTTCTTTGGATTCACCTTCTTATTTAGCTTCTCTAGGATCACGAATTCTAGGCTCAATGTCCTTTATTTATGGTTAGAAACCAAATAGTGAGTACATCCCATGTTCCTCTTTTTGGGTCTGGCTTACCTCACTCAGGATAGTGTTTTCTATTTCCATCCATTTGCATGCAAAATTCAAGAAGTCATTGTTTTTTACTGCTGAGTAGTACTCTAATATGTATATATTCCATACTTTCTTCATCCATTCTTCCATTGAAGGGCTCAATAGTCAACTTTATATGGAAAAACAAAAAACCCAGGATAGCCAAAACAATCTTATACAATAAAGGATCGTCTGGAGGCATTACCATCCCTGACTTCAAACTCTATTACAGAGCTACAGTATTGAAAACAGCATGGTGTTGGCATAAAAACAGAGAAGTCGACCAATGGAATCGAACAAAAGACCCTGACTTTAGCCCACAAACCTACGAACACCTGATTTTCAATAAAGGAGCTAAAAGTATACAATGGAAAAAAGAGAGCATTTTCAAGAAAGTATTCTGGCAAAACTGGATGTCAATCTGTAGAAGAATGAAAATAGATCCATATCTATCACCATGCACAAAACTCAAGTCCAAATGGATTAAAGACCTCAATATCAGTCCGAACACACTGAATCTGATAGAAGAGAAAGTGGGAAGTACTCTACAACACATGGGCACAGGAGACCACTTCCTACGTATAACCCCAGCAGCACAAACACTAAGGACATCATTGAATAAATGGGACCTCCTCAGACTGAGAAGCTTCTGTAAAGCAAAGGACACTGTCACTAAGACAGAAAGGCAACCCACTGACTGGGAGAAGATCTTCACCAACCCCGCAACTGACAAAGGTCTGATCTCCAAAATATATAAAGAACTCAAGAAACTAGACCGTAAAAGGTTAATCAATCCAATTATAAAATGGGGCACTGAACTGAACAGAGAATTCTCAACAGAAGAAGTTCAAATGGCCAAAAGACACTTAAGATCATGCTCAACTTCCTTAGTGATCAGGGAAATGAAAATCAAGACAACATTAAGATACCATCTTACACCTGTCAGAATGGCTAAAAACAAAAACACCAATGATAGCCTCTGCTGGAGAGGTTGTGGAGAAAGGGGTACACTCATCCATTGCTGGTGGGAATGCAAACTTGTGCAACCACTTTGGAAAGCAGTATGGCGGTTTCTCAGGAAATTCGGGATCAACCTACCCCAGCAATACCACTCTTAGGAATATACCCAAGAGATGCCCTATCATACAACAAAAGTATATGTTCAACTATGTTCATAGCAGCATTGTTTGTAATAGCCAGAACCTGGAAACATCCTAGAAGCATTCATTATTCTTCATTCATTTTTTTTGGACACAGTTTATGTGTGGAATAAACAAGAGGAACATAAAGATTCTCTTTATCAGTAAGGATTGGTGCACAGAAGAGATAAGCAGTCAGTTTCTTGGACACAGTCAAGAAGAAACTTGACCTTGTGGGAAATATATAGATGGTGGCATTTTTGTTTGGTTGGTTACTTTGTTGTTGTTCTTTGTAGTCACATAGGCAATAAAAGCAATGCTTCTTCTCTTTCACTGACAAATAATAATTCTTTGAGTTAAGTGGACTCTTGAACATTGCGACACTGCAATGCTTATTAAATCCAGTAATTTCCCAAGAAATCTTGTGACATAGTGATGATTGTGTCTCCTACAGTAAAGCAAGGGATAAGTCTTGGAGAAGGTAAAGATGTGTGTGGCAAGGATTTGTGCTACCCCTGGATTCAGCCTCCTAGTGTGTGTGTGTGTGTGTGTGTGTGTATATGTTGTCAGTTCTCAGAAAGCACTCTCTGTGAAAGAAGCAACCATCTCCTCTTGGCTTTTGCTGGAGATCCCATAGAACAAATAGTTCTTGCTAGGATTTTAGTGAATAGCACTAAGAGGTGTCTGAAATAAGCCTTTTAAATTAAGGATGGCATTCTTCTTCTGTGCTTCGAACAGAGTGAGAGTAGAGATTCATGTACTGAGGAAATAGCTTAGTGGGTAATGGTGCCTGAGAACTTGATTTCAATCTCTGCAATCCACATGCAAAAAGTCAAGCATGGTGGCATCTTCTTGTATACCCAATGCTGGGGAGGCAGAGATAACATTTGGTAGCTCACTGACCATCAAGCCTAGGTTACTTGGTGAGTTACAGGCCAATGACACACTCTGCCTTAAAAACCAAAGAGAAAGGTAATTGGGACCCGAGGAAAGATGCCCACACACATTCATATGCATCACTACACATGTTCTCACATACATGCATGCAAGCACGTAGACAGGAAGGCTTAAGGTACATATAATAGTGGCAGTGTGACAATCAGGACTTTGTAGGGAATGGTATTTTAATAATTATCTACATGTCACATAGGGATGGTGGAATAAATATGTTAACTCCTGCCTCCTCAATACACACACACACGCATACTCCTCCAACCTCTTTGGAAATGGCACGAACATGGATTTTCTATGACTTTTGGCTTTTATATGACTTTTCAGTAAGCACTGTTAAGAGGTCTTGCAATTTCAGTGGATGAAGAAACCAGAATGAGCCTAACTTGTTTTCTGTCACATAGTTCAGTCACATTCTTGAAACTCAAGTTGAAATCCTAGGCTTTGCTTTGGCTCATAATCAGCCCTTTCACAGTTTTTGACTCAGGAACAGAAACAACACCTGCCTCACAGCTTCTGCAAGAAATATGGCAAATGAGGCATTCAAAGCTCTCCACCTGGCTTCCTGCACTGACTCAGGGACCGGAAAGGATGAGGCCAGTTGTTGCCCCACTCTCTTCCAACACTACCATCAACGACAGCTGATAGGTTGAAGATACCTAAGTGCCTATTATCAAGTGAATGGATGAACACGATGTACTATGTAAATATAATAGAATATTAAGCAGCCTTTAAAAAGTATGCAGTAGCCGGGGGATAGTGGCACACGCCTTTAATCCCAGCAAGCAGGAGGCAGAGGCAGTCAGAGGCGGGTGGATCTCTGTAAATTCAAGGCCAGCCTATCAAGAACTATCAAGAGATAGTTCCAGGAGAGGTTCCAAGCTACAGAGAAACCCTGTCTCTAAAAACAAAACAAAACAAGAGTGCAGTAACATAGGATCGAACTCAATGGAATTTTCTTACACAAAATTAGTGCTGTAGCATTCCACCCATGACGTCTCTCAAGTGGTAGGAGTCATAGAAACAGAAAGTAGAAAGATGTTTGCTAAGGGCTGAGAGAGAGAGTGAGTGAAGGGAAGAATTCATGATTTATTAATACGGAGTTTCAGTTTGGCAAAAAGAGAAGGCTCTGAAAATTTGTAGCAGAAATATTGGTATGTCATACTACTTAACAGTGTGCTTCAAATGGAAAATTTAAAAATAATCAAAGGACCAGAAACCATCATCGTCATGTAAGCTGTAGCTATGTATATTCAAATTCCTCTACATTGCTACGTGACGGTGGACAAGACTTAATCAACACACAGTGTCAATGTGCCTCATATTGACCTCAAAGCAAAACCAGAGATCTTGGTTGAAAGCCCACAGTTTAGCAGGGCAGCCACAGAACACAGATAAGGTTGCCAGCATCCTACCCTGCTGCCCTTGCCAAGAATCCACTCTTGGAGACAGTACTTTGTTTTCGAAAGGGGAAAATGAGTTATTAAAATCAATTGGACGTTTCCTGCTCCAGGAGGGAAGAGGACAAACACATAATTCCCAAGGTTGTTTTATTTTATTTTATTTTATTTTTTAAATCCACTAAGTGCTCGATCACTTTCAATTTTCTCAGCCCGAGCCAGGGATGTTGGGGAGTTATTATGAGATTTGAAAGAACGCAGAGTTTTTGATCTTGTCAGGGCTGAAAGTGCTTTAGAAAGTGTCAGAGATGGTGTGTGGGAATCTAGGGCACTGCTCCAACCTCCACCTTGCAAGGCGGATAATGAGGCCACAGGAGAGCAGCCGAGCAAGCGTCGCCCCGAGTGGTCCTGCCTTTGCAAACAGCTCCATGGGTCTGCTTAGCTGAAGAAGAATTTCACTTTCTTCTTGTTCCATTATTGCAAATGAGTGTCCGGGACTTGAATGAAGTGTTCTCACTGTAGGGTTTTCTAAAACACTGGTCGCTCCCCTGTTTGAGTCTAAGGATCACACAGATGTTTCCTGCTTGGCCTATGCCACTGAAACGGTCTGATTGAGTGTGGGCTCCTGTGTGACTCTCTCAGCCTAGCTTGTTATTCTTCCCAGAACTTCGTTTCAGTATCAATCTTCATCCTAAGAATTAAAACACTTGCTCTGGCAACAAATGGAAGCCACCCTAAGGTTTTGGCTCTGTGAGTCTGTTTCTTGGATGGTGTCCAGTTAAAGGGGGATGAGCTTCATGACAGTCTGGGAATTAGCCAAATGAGGTCTAAGATAAACCAGTGCAGCCATAGCAGCTTGTTTATATTTCTGAGATTGCTTGTCCCACAATGATCAAAGAAACGCAGGCCACAGAGAAACATTCGGGAAGAGCCCTGTAAAGTCTCTTCCAGCATTTTGTTTAGGGAAAAAAAATCTATCAACCCAAATGAGGTTGCAGCAACATGCTTTGAAGGCACTTGTAGATCCTATGGCTGCTTGAGAAGAATCTCTCAAGAAGGTCAGGGTTGAGGCTCAGGGGCCATACGTAGTGTATTCATAGATAGTGAAGGGGAATTCCAGTCCTTATTTTTTTTTTTTAATTAAAAATCTTGGAGGTTAAAACACATGGGAATTGATGTTATGTTTAAACACAAACATTGTGTGCGCTCTTAAATTTTTCTGTGTCCATTCTCCATAGAGAATTTCTTAAAAGCAAATCCCATTTATAAAGTATTCTATTAAAAGAGTGTATGCTGTGGAAAAGCAAATTTACGAAACACGGGATTCAACAAGGTCATAGGTCTCCAAGCACTGGAATTCTTACATTGTGTCTTGTGTTTCTGAATCCAACTCACTAGGTTATATTCAGTCATCGGAGTTTCACCCTTAAACATCTGTGCATATACCTTATTGGAAGGGGTTATTATTTAACCAAGTTATTAGCATGCATGAAGTACCACATATGCTTCAGCAAATCCTGCATTAATAGGATTCCGTGTCAAAAGAACAATGGGCATCATTGTGTGGTGTTAAATACTTCTGTGAGCATGCTAGCTTTCGGTACCTTGGCAACTGTGTCACTTTGCGAAGCCTTGGTTACTTCATCTGAGATGAGGTATTCATGGCACCTCACTGGGTTATACAGTGTAAGCAAGTTTATGCAGGTGCGTTTGTGTGCATATCAGGTAATTGGTGTCAAGATAACTTGATTTTGTGTTTATTGTAGCTCTAATCACAGTTGGAGAGACAAGTTCTCCATGAAATGTGTTGGGCAACTGCTTAAGAAATCAGTGGAAGAGATTGCTAATTACAGTGCGAACAGAACTCAGACGCATCATCCGGGAGTGAGTGATGTGGAATTGTTTACAGAGCCATGAGCTCAGAAAGATGAGAGATGTGTTGCCAAAAGGCATGGGTATTTTGAGACAATTGCAACACAGTGGCTGCTTGCTGTTCTCAACTGAACAATGTCCACTACCCTGTCCCTTGACAACATATGCATGTTTGCGCTGCTAGGCTGCTCCTCCTGTGTCATGTGGGCAAATCAGGAGGTCCTGATGCAAACCTAAACCACAGCATGAACTAATCAACACCCTGGTGCCTTCAACACCACTGGCCACTTATTCTCTTAAGATCTTGCATTTTGAGAGTAATTCCTTGGTCTTTCATTAATTTCCTGTGGGGTAACTGTAGCAAGAGAATTACTTATTTCAAAGCAATAGAAGCTAGATAGTATGATCTACATTTTGAATAGAACAATGGTAAGGATAAAGTCAAAGGGAAGTTATAAGACACACTGAGTAGATAAAACTAATGGAAGAAAGAGTTTATATTGAGGATTCAAAGAAGAGTCCTCAATATAATCACTCATTGAAATATGATCATTCATTTTGATCATATTTTATGCTTTTGATTAAAATGTTCTTTTTTCTATATATATAATACTCCATTTTGGATATGTAGTAGTGTTTTCTTCCAGTTTTCCATGGCTAGATATTTCATTTTTAAAACTTTTCTGTAATAATTAATTTCATCATGAACATAAACATATTTTGCTTAATTCATGTGTAAATACACATTTTAGGTAAATATTGGACTGCTGGGCCATAGGGAACATACACAGGAGGTTTTGTTCAGTGTTGTAAAAATCTTCTTAAGGACAGAAGAAGCATTAGACATCCATATGTGTGTGTGTGTGTATGTATGTATATATGTATGTATGTAGAAAGAGAGAGACAGAGAAAGAAGCACAGTGTGTGGTAAGGCCTTAACTATGAACAGGTTAATAATTAAAGAACACAGAACATGTTAATTAATAATATATTAAGGTAGCTAAATATGTTTGTTTTGTTCAGTGTTTAAAACTGGAAATTTTTGTGAAGCCAAATATAAGATGTCATGGCACTCAACCAGAATGACTGTGTATGGTAGCTCTGACAGTGAGCAGTTCTGAAGAATTTTTCTTGGGGTCTCACGTTTTCTTGGCAGAATAATAGGGCAGACATCATATATTTCTATTTACAAATGGAAGAAGCATTTTTTTTTTTAAAACAGGGACACGCATCACATTGTTCAAAGTCGACTCCCTGGGCTTTTAAAACATCACCTTATTTCCTGTGCCCTTGGCCACGTACTTTCAGTATACAATATCAAATGATTAAATGATAAGACTTAACTGAAATGTTTATGCTCTCAAAAAGATCTTAATCAAGTGTACTTTTATAGGTTGGAGCTATCCAACCGTGCTTCATTTGATAGACATTGGAAAGCATGATATAAATAAGATAAATATTTTCCTGCAGCTGCTCCTTGGAAAATTTTGTTCTACCTTTTTGTTTGGTGGCAAAAAAAAAACCCAAAAATAAAATCCCCCCAAAAAACCCAAAAACAAAAAACCCCACCTAAATTGGAGGAGCTGACTCATAGTCTAGAGAGATCCCTGTAATGTACCCTTGATGTCTTCAAGGTGCTTATGACTCAGGCAAGATAATTGTTTCAAAGCCAACAGAATGTAACAGAGCAAACATTCAGTAAAAACATAAGACTCTGAGTCGTGGCACTACCCTTTATAATGTAAAGTGAGTCAATTAATATTTTTGAGCTTCGTTTCTCACACTGGTAAGTGTTAAGTTGGCCTCGTTAGTCTTTTACGTCCTTTGGAGAGTGAACAGAGATCGATTCTTGACCCTACTTATACTGTCACTGCTATCTGTATTAAAATTAGCTCATGTTTGAATTTTGCAAATCTTTTTTAAAATTTTTATCTTAATACCAGTTCCATAGGGAATATTGATACATAACCCAGACATTTAAAACTTCCAAAACAATCAACAAATTACCATTCACTCACAATAACAGGTAGATGCCAGAGCAGGAAAGAAAACAACTTTATTTATTGATCCATCTACACTTTGTGCTTATCTCTATAGCAACTGGGTCACCCTAATAAGCTAATTCTCTCTGATAAGCACAATAGAAAGGTAATGCGAAAGGGGGGAAGTGGTTAGTGCCTTTAAATGTTCCTTTCTTCATCAAAGAATCATCTGTGAAGTCTTTATATAGAATCATGTTTTACATATAAAAGATAAGACTCAGAAGAGACTATGGCCCATGAGTACACATGTTAGCCTGGGAAGATAAATAGATAAGATAGAAGCATGTGAGTAGAGTTACAGACATGAATTCTTGCAAGCACAAATTGACTCTAAGGTAATACTAAACACTGACAGAATGAGGTCAGCCAGGCTAGTTCCTGCAGTCCAGCATCCCATGTTCCTCTCTTCTAGACCTCAGCCATGAAATGACCAAGTAGAAGCAAAAGCAATAAATTTTAGATCTCGGGGTAGATTTACAGACTAGTTGTTCTATACTGAGAAAACACTGAAAGTACAACTCGCTAGGTTATAGCTGAGGCTCAAGTAATGTTCTCTGCTTCTTATCCTCTGAAGTGACTTCCAAAGGCCATCAGTCTGACTTCAGTTCCTAGGACTGAGATGCACTCAGGTCTCTGAACCGTGAAGAGTTACAAGACACTATTGAACCAGATTAGGACTAATTGGTACTGTTCAAAATGTTGACTAAAGAATCCAGGCATGGTGGTGCTCTCCTTAATTCCAGGATATGGGAGGCAAGTACATAGGAATCTCTGAGCTGAAAGCTAGCCTGATCTATTCCAGGGCAGCCAAGGCTACAAGGAGAAACTCAGTCTCAAAATAAATAAATAAATAAACAAACAAATAAATAAATAAATGACTGGGAAAAAGGCAAAGAAAATTAAAAAAGAAAAAAAAAGAAGGAGGAGGAAGGGCAATGAGCTCTTCAAGGATAAAGGCAATTTTGGTTGATTTGTCTACATTAAGCAACCACATATGTGCCTTAAAATATGCAGCAATGTCTACATGATATATGATACTCACTTTCCCCACCCATAATTATTCCTTCACTGATTATCTTTGCACCTGTATTACTTTGTCGGTACTTTCAGTTCTGTAAAGATGAACTACTATCCAGGCACAGCATGGTGGTAAAACAATGTTTGCAACACCCGTGTGTGAGTAGAAAATCCAATTTCAGGAACCACACATATGGCAATACTTTTGCAAGAACTTTGGAAATCAGGTGAGCAATTACAGTGACTGGAAGTGGTCAGAAATGGAGAAAAACATTAAAAATGGTAGGAGAGTGCTGGATAATGGTCTGTACCCTGTCACTTGCATTTTAAATAAACGCTAACTGACCAGTAGCAAGCAGGAAGTATAGACAGGATGACCAGGCAGGAAGTAAAGGCAGGGTGATAAGAATTCTGGGAAGAGGAAAGAGTCAGTCTTCAGCCATCACCTAGGCACAGAGCAAGCAACATGTGACTGCCTCACCAAAAAAGGTACCAAGCCACTTGGCTAACACAGACAAGAATAATGGGTGGGTTAATGTAAGATATAAGAATTAATTAATAAAAAGCCTGAGCTACTAGGCCAATCAGTTTATATTTTACGTAGACATCTGTGTATTTCATTGGGGCTGAATGGCTATGAGACCAGGTGAGACAGAAACTCCGGTCAACAGGAGAGTTATGTAATCCATCTCAATTCATCTCTACTCCCATGGTGGACAGTGTATAAACAGTACATAGGACTTTTGTCCCAGACTCCAATACCAGGCATGCCTCAATAAAAAAAAAAACAAAAAAAAAACAAAACAAAACAAAAAAAAACCTCATGATATTGGCCTTGGCTTCCACATACATGCACACACACATGGGCATCAAATTTAATACATATGTATGTATAAACACACAAAGTGGGAGTGTGCATAAAGCATAGGGAATGGGTAGGATGGCATCAAACAAGGGATGTATGAGTTATAGGAACTCAAAAAGCAGAAGAGAGAATTAAGGGGTACAACTCTTATTCAGAGGAAGATGTCAAGAAACAATCCAAACACTTGGGAAGACCTGGAGATCTAGGCAGGAGATCACAGAAGGCAGTCCAAACAAGATGACACCAAGGAGCCTTATGATCGAACTGTCATAGATGAAATATAATGCTATGTATGGTGGACTCACACTGACAATGCCAGCATTTCAACTGCATCGGAGTGATCATGAGGTCCAGGCCAGGATGCCTTGTGCTGTACATGGCTAGTTAAAAGATTGCTTTAGCTATGTGGTGGGATCTGTTTCCCCATTCTTGCCTTTATGAGCCTCAAATAAATCATCAACAACACAAATTTTAAATTGAAGAAAGGACCTGTCAATCAGAAAATTAAACCTGTCACATATAACGGTCTTTCCGTAAGCCTTGTGGCAAATATTTGAGCAAAACTGTGCTCAGTCAAGATACCAAACAGTGACACATTCATATTGCAGGAGAAAAAATTTCCAACCTAGAATTCCAAACTGGAAAATCTGATGGCACAAGAGAGTTTTTTTCCATATGGACAAAAGCTGAGAGCTTTCGTCACCACCAGGCCTGTCATATACGAAATGCCAGAAGGAATTCTTCAAGTCTAAATGAAAGGATGTTCAAATGTAACACATCAATATAAAACTCCATGTTTCTAAGTAACTACACATTCAAATTCAGAATACTATATTGTTTAATGGTCAAACTATGCCTTTAGTATGAAGGTTATAAAAAGTTACTAAAAACCTAAAACATATACAATAACTTAATATATATCATAAAATATAAAAATCATGAGACATTAAATTTATAAATATTAGGTCAGAAGTAGAGTAAAACTGTGGGGTTTTGTTTGTTTTTACTGTAAAGTGAAACAAATGGCAAACAAAAGAGTACAAAGTTGATAAAATACAACTTTATTTTAAAAAGTACAAAACAAAAACACAAACATTTTCTTAATCAAAAAAACCTGAGTTCTAAATATGGATGTATTTACCACACACACTTAAATATGCACGATGTATAGCAGATCTGAAGGGGTTTGTGTCAGCTTTAAAAGTCTGGACCTTCAACACCCCCTTTTCAGCAATGGACAGATGATTCAGGAGAAAGTCAATAAGCCAACATTGTCCTTACGCTACACCTTCGATCACATCAACCTGACAGACAGAGCACAACAACAAAGCAACACAGCCACTTTCCCAGTTTACACACATCTTCAAGGATACATCAAACATCAGTCAATAACTAAGGTCTTAAGAATGTAAGACTCCAAAAACCACGCATGAATTTTAATACTATTGTAGCCAAATGTTGAAAACAGCATTTTTTTCTGTTGTGGGATCAGGCCCCTGTGTTCAGTGTGTAGCCTTTGTATCTGTCCTCCCACTAACACTAAGTGTATTAGCAAGTTTTGTGCAGTTAGTTTGCATGTTTATCCTAATGTGCCTGACATAAAGGGACTATTTCTTATTTGCATCTTTAATGCTTTCTTGTGTCAGCCACCATCCCTTAGATTCGAAAATTATGCTGTAGGTCTAGTGACCCCAGTCCTGCAGTCTCTGACTCAGCCACCCCCTGACCTCTCATTACCCTGGTAACAGGAAAGTCTCACCATCTCAAAACAGGCGAGACATTCACAAGTAAGAAATGTGCCTCAATCCTATTAGTGTTCCTGAGAATTTTCTCATCCTATTTTGTACCTTTTCTAGTTGACATTTTCAAAGTGGTAAGTGAAGAAATGTCAATTCTCGCTTTATAACTCTCTCTCTCTCTCTCTCTCTCTCTCTCTCTCTCTCTCTCTCTCTCTCTCTCGTGTGTGTGTGCATGTATGCATGCATGAGTGCACACACGTGTGTATATGTCCATGCACATGTGTGTGTTGAAGCCCCAAGGACCCAGGCATGTTAGGCATGTATTATTCCACTGAGACACCTTCCTATTCCCACCTCGTGAAACTAACTGTATTTTTATATTTTTAGCTCAGTTCCTGTTTTTTTTTTCTTTAAATGATACTTATCCACTTAGCTTTTTTTTTTCCCTGTAAGGCATTTTAAGGGTCAAATTAAGGAAAAGTTGCAAAAAATATTATTTTTAAATGTTGATTCAGTTTCATGAATTAGAAAAGTAACCATATTCACCATACATATAAGCATATATATACAAACTATAAATATACACAAGTTTATATATGCATTTTTTTATTTTTTAATGTAAGTAAATAAAAGTTATGTAACTTATGGTATCTTACTGCATTCTGAATGTTATTATTTTGTATGTGTTTTCATTGGGAAAAGTATTTTCACTTGCCCCGGTATCAACAAGTCTGTCCAAATGAGGCTTTGTGATTTGAATAGATGAAGCTTCATTTGCAAGTGACTGTAGCTCTTGTTATCAAAGCCATATATAATATAGATGCCAAAGTCTCACTTATTACCACCCCTTAGTAACTTGCTTGTAAATATTCCTGCTTCCTGCTTCTGAGTAGAGTCAATGGCAGGTGAGGCCAGCCATAATTGATAGAGTGAAATAGAGATGATCTGCACATAGACTGAGGAAATGGCTTAATGGGTGAAGTACTGTCTTGTAAGAAAATCTGCTTGATCCCAGAACTCATATTTTTAAACAAATGGGGAGAGAAATACAACTCTATGGGTTCAGTAGCCAGTCTGTCTACCTTACTTGGTAAATTCCAATGAGAGACCCTATCACCAGAAAGCAATAATCCAATCAGTAAATAGCCACATGTTGCTCATTTGATTGAAAACCACTACTATTTTTGTAAGTGCTTAGGAATTCACACATATTGGGGATGTCATAGAAAGTCAAGGCGGTGAAAGAGTTTCTGCTTCCATTGATTTTTGTTTGTTTGTTTAGATAGGGGTGTTGTAAAGATCTGCCTTGAATATATTTTAGGAGTTTTATTGCCACTGAAATGCTTCTCCTCAAGCTTTTGGATTATAGTTCAGAGAACTGGCTGGGTAACCAATATTTCTTTAATTTTGAAGTGTATGTGTGTTAGTGTGTGTAACTCTTAATATGTCCTGATGGTAGGAAGAATTTACTTATGTACCCAACAGAGTGTGTTAAATAGAAGACCTCCCCCCCACCCGATTTTATAAATCAAATGCCTGACATTTAGGTATTAAATATCTGTTGCAAAGACCCAGAAAATAGAATTCAACTTCAAAAGAAAGCATTCTAAAGTGATGGTGTAAATGGTGCATTGAACATATGTAAATGCTGGTTGCTTGTTGGTTTCCTGGTGGCAAATAATCACACAGAAACTATGTTGATTACAATACTGTTTGGCCTATAGCTTAGATGTATTCCTTGTTAGCTCTTATATCTTAAATTAGCCCATTTATAATAATCTATGTATCACCATGAGGCTGTGGACTAACAGTAAGGTTCTGGCATCCTTATTCTGCAGCTATGTGGCGTCTCTTAAACTCTGTCTACTCTCTCTATCTACCTATCTACCTCTGCTCAGATTTCCCACCTGACTTTACTAAGCCATTGACCCAATCAGCTTTATTCATAAACCAATAAAAGCAACATATATACAGAAGGACATCCCACATCATCTCCTTTTTTCTGCTTAATTAAAAAGGAAAGGTCTTAACTTTAACAGAGTAAAATTACACATACAAAATAGTTATTAAGTAAGAATTATAGTTATAATATTTAGTCCATTAACATCTGACAAATTAAGGGTAATACTTTATCATCTATCCTATCTTTGTGAGTCTAAAGTTCCATATCTAATTTATCATTTATCATAACTAAGGAAAACTATAACTATAACTATCTGTCTTCAACTCCATCAAAGACTCCAGAAGGATATAATATTACCTAAGTAAACAGGAAGTGCATTGTAAGCAACTTCCAAAACTCTAGAATTGACACAGAGAAATCTCACTGCCTGGACAATCACCCAAAGTTCTTCTGTAACATTGGGACATCATTCTTCAGCCTACAGGTCCGTAGTATCAGGTAGACTTTTCAGTGAAGCAGGAAATTTGGAAGACTGTCTTGCCTACATTGGTCCTTTGTCAGTCCCTTTCCTTTGTTTCCTGAAGAATGTCTGACAGTTTCTTCTGTGAAGCATGAACCCTGAAAAACCATCCCACATTTTTCAGTCCATCAAAGTTCTCTGATTCCTTTCCTATGGGTCCTGTATGTCCAGTTTATACAGGATGACACCAAGCAGTCCAAACAAGAAGGGTTTCTTTCTCTATCTCCATCCATTGTCAGATGAAGATTCTAAGGTGATATGCAAGATATTCATCAGTATGGCTATAGGATAGGGTCATTTCAGGTTCCCTCTCCTCAGTTGCCCAAGGTACTAGCTGGGGACATCTCCCTGGACACCTGTGAGCCCCTCTAGAGTCAAGTCTCTTGCCAACCCTAAGATGGCTCCCTCAATTAGGATATATACTTCCCTGCTCCCATATCCACCCTTCCTTTATCCCAACCATCCCATTCCCCCAAGCTCCCCCCATCCTCTCCCCCTCACTTTTCTTACCCCATTTCCCCTTACCCCCATCCCACCTCACCTCCAAGTGACCCACATTAGAGCACCGGAATGAACTCCCAAGGTCCAAATGAGGAGCAGAAGGAGGGAGAACATGAGCAAGGAAGACAGGACCACGAGGGGTGCACCCACCCACTGTGACAGTGGGGCTGATCTATTGGAAGCTCAACAAGGCCAGCTGGACTGGGACTGAATAATCATGGGATAAAACTGGACTCTCTGAACATGGTGAACAATGAAGGCTGATAAAAAGCCAAAGACAATGGCACACTAGGTTTTGATCCTACTGCATGAACTGGCTTTGTGGGAGCCTAGCCTGTTTGGATGCTCACCTTCCTAGACCTGGATGGAGGGGGGAGGACCTTGGACTTCCCACAGGGCAGGGAATCAGACCACTCTTCAGACTCTAAAGGGAGGGGGAATGGAGTAGGGAAAGGGGGAGAGGAGTGGGGAGAGGAGGAGAGGAGTGGGGGGAGAGGAGTGGGAGGAGGGAAATGGGAGGGAAATGGGAGGCGGGGAGAAGGCAGAAGTTTTTTTCAACAAAAAAATAAATAAATATAAAAAAATAAAAAATAAATAAAATAAAAAAAGAAAAAAAAAAGAATTTCTTACCAAAAAGCTATCAAACTCCATAAGGAGCCTCTTCAATTCCCATCATTCTCCTGAAGTAATTGGTGCTTCCAGAAACATTTATGTCTCATTGACAAGAAAAATCTAAGTTCTTAATGCATTTTAAATGCCATATTCTGTAGATTTTTGAAAGGTTTGAAAAATACCTATACATCTAAAATATATCTTTATACATCTAGAAAACCTAACTAACATGACCACAAGTTTGACTATTATAAATGATGATTGATCTGTAATTTTTAATTACATACTTCATTTTCAAATGATCTATATAAACAATATACATTAAATAAGAGCAGAAATACATGTAACAAAATTGACCTTAAATTTGTATCAATAAACCAAAGTTCATAGTAATGCAAAGTCTTCATCTTTATATCATATGCTGTTTATTTTTTTTAGAAATTGACTGTGACCATTAATTATTTATAACTAACTGTTTTTCAATGAAAATAAATATAAACAATCATTTTGGGAATTTGAATGTAGTTTTCTTTAAATTGCTTCCTGCTGTTTGTTGGGGGAAATATTTTTGGGGTTCATGAAGACCTTTTGGAGGGTCTTGTTCCATCAAACCACATTAGCCTGAAGGAAATCTACAGCTTCCCCTCCTCTGTGGAAACAAAATCAGAACCTCTTTTCCAAGCCACATGTCCTTAGATCCAAATTTTGAAGTCAAGATACCTTTATGTTGATTTAACTTAGCAGCCCACACAATCAAATGTCTCTCTGCAGTTAGTTCATTAACAGTCAAAAAATTCTAAGAAAACACAATCATATACATAATCCAGATGCTTTGTTTATTTTACATTTTTACATGGCTTAATAGGCATATATTTTATTACTCTATTTCTTTTTAATATTCTATTATCTTTACTCCTTTAATCTATGGCTATCTGTACTATTGTATATTACTTTGATTGTCTTTTTGAAAACTTTGTTTAAATTTTTAAAACTCTTTCTATAACTGCCTATATCCATTTTTTCTTAAGTGGATGTAGAATTTTTAAAACACACTGTGACTCACTCACATGTTTTTTTCTGTCTGAATCTGTCTTTATTCCATATATGTAATCCCATTTTGATCGCTGTTGTGAACTGTTAAGTAGACTTAGCTAGGACCAGAGCAGCTAGCTACTTTGACTGTTGATTCTAACCTGCTCAGCTGTCCAACATGGCAGAGGTCCATTTACTGCCAGCTATGAAGGCTGTGTTTACCACCCCAACTCTTGGAAGTAGTTGTCCCATGCCACCACCAAGCAACAGAGCTGCTTGTTTGTTTCCCAGCCAGCCAGACCTGAATAATCAGACAGAAACTATATTAATATAATTACAGCACTGTTTGGCCAATAGCTTAGGTCTCTTCCTAGCTATCTCTTACATCTTCAATTTTTACTAATCATGAGGCTTGTAGCCTACTGGTAAGTTTCCGGCATCTTTCTCCTTTGGCAGTTACATGGCATCTCTTAGATTCTGCGCTCTCTCTCTCTCTCTCTCTCTCTCTCTCTCTCTCTCTCTCTCTCTAACTCTGTTAAAATATTCTGCCTGATTATACTCTGCTAAGCCACTGACTCAAACAACTTTTTTCATCAACCAATAAAGCCATACATATACAGAAGGACATCCCACATCAGACTTGCCAGTTGCACTGATGTGAGAAATCTGAAATAGACCCCGACTAGGAAAGAATAAAGGACCAGGACTGAATATGTTCAATTCACCTACTTGGAAGTTATTTTACAACTGGTAAAACATGAACTCTCTCAAAGCAGGAAACTGATTGCTCTGTTCCTCAGATACATCTGGATAGATATTTCATAGACCCAATCTTTTCCTACAATATTCCACCTACCTGTAACGTGCAATTTCACAAGCTTACTTTTCCCCCCATACATAGTTTCATTTTTTTCCTTAACTGAGTTTAATATGTGGTTTGGATAGTAGCAAGGGATTCTTACCTCGGGCTTCTCATACTGAAAGTGCAGGATTCATTTATATTGTGTCGATCTGAGTGACAGAACTAGGATCAATGGGTCGAAGCAAGAATGCTTTCATTTCTTTCTAGTAAATAAAGAGAGGGAAAACTACAAGAATGAATTCCTTGCTATTGCAAATGCTTGCTCCATGGCACTTTGAGAAGAACCAAGAAAACCTTTAGATCATGCTGCAATGGTGTGGAGGTAACAATCACTCTTTGTGCTATTTGATTCTGTGCTCTTGGAACAGAATTCCCCAAATTAGGTAATTTATACTGAATAGAAATTTATTGACCTGTGGTTCTGAGGGCTGGAAATAAAAAGGGACCTTATTCCAGAATCCAACAAAATAGATGGTTAGAAAGCAAGTGGGAATTGTACTCATTCCTTGGTTAGAAGACCACCCTTGGGAAAGCATGTCAGCTCATTCTTGAGGGCAGTGCCCATTTGATCCACATACCTCTCATGTTGCCTACCTCTCTTCATTGCTCCATTGGTAGTAATTTTGCAGCAATGAGCTATGGGGGCTCCTGTGCAACCACAGATGGTTCTTGATTGTGATTTGGACCCTCTGGTATACTTGTCTACATCCTAATAGAGTACAGATAGTTAAAGTTCACGTTCTCTGTTCATTTAGGAGACATAGGGACCTCACTGCTCCTTCCTCACTCTTGGTTATGGACAAACATATATAGAAACTTTTATCTTCCATTAGGAACAGGGATCACTTTGTTTTCAGTTCTGTGATTTTTCACCTTCGTAGGGATCAGACAAATGTATAATCTGATAATTAACTACAGGGACCTCTCTAAAATGCCTGTTACTTAACAGTTATGTTCATTTTTTCTGCCCAGACTATAGAAACATGAGGCATGGTTGCCTGTGTACTATGCCCTGGATTAGCTCATATTCTAGAGTTTGGCTACTTGAGGTACAGATACTGACTCCCATCCTTAGACTACTTAAGATATGGATACTGACTCCACCCTAACTTGAGATATGGATACTGACTCCACCCTAACTTGAGATATGGATACTGACTCCACCCTTAGACTATGTGAGATACGGATAATTACTCCATTCATTGGAAAACTGTATGAAAGTGCACAGGACTGAGTTCCTCTTTTCAGTTTTTGTTTTTGAAATTTAGGTAAAAGCCTCAGCTATAATGCCTAAGGATGAAGTAATACACAGAAACCACTTTTTAGAATGCTTGGCCTACAGTAGATGTGAACAAAAGCTTAAGATATAGGAGTGTTGGAAGGATTAAGAGCAGTGGCAGTAGAAGCCAAGAGCTATGTGTCTGCCTTTACAGAATTCATTGAGCTCTGAAGTCATATCAGGCCTTTGTGTTGATAGTCTGTAGTTAATAATAGACTCCCCTTTCTCCCTCACGTCCCACAGGTCTGGAGTCAAGTCTCATCTCCACTTTATATTATCTAACAATTATCAGTTGCTTTAGTATAAAATTGCAGTCACACCAACCTCATGGTTTTGTCATGAATATCAAATAGGATGAAAATATGTAAGGCGGAAGGCAGTTGGTGCTTAAAGGGGTCCCCAGTGATTCCACTTTCTTTCAGGAAGCCCAAGGCTGGTGAACTCATATCTGGTGAGGGCCTTCTTATAATACTGTGTTGCAAAAAGGAGGCTGCTTGTTTGTCTTGGCCACCAGGTTAGCTTAGCCTGAAATAACCACACAGAAACTGTATTAATTAAAATACTGCTTAGCCCATTAGCTCTAGCTTCTTATTGGCTAATTCATTTTAATTTAACCCATTTCTATTAATCTATATATTGCCTCGTGGCAGTGGCTTACTGGGGGAAAATTCCTGTCATCTGTCTCTGGTGGATCCATGGCATCTCTCTCTGACTCTGCCTCCCTTCTCCCAGCATGCCATTCAGTTTTCCCCACCTACCCAAGCTCTGCCCTATCAACAGGCCCAAAGCAGTTTCTTTATCAACCAATGAAAGCAACACAAAGACAGAAGGACTTCCTACACCAACACTGTGCCATGGAAGAGGACAATAGACAATATATGTATCAAAACAAGGTATGGAGGAAAGGTAGAAAAATAGTGCATGGAGGGAACAAAAGGAGCTTGAACTCATACTTTCATTGGGAATTTAAAAGTGAAGCTCAGGGCCAGGCAGTGGTGGCACATGCCTTTAATCCCAGCACTCGGGAGGCAGAGGCAGGCGGATCTCTGGGAGTTCGAGGCCACCCTGGTATACAAGAGCTAGTTCCAGGACAGGAACCAAAAGCTACAGAGAAACCCTGTCTCGAAAAACAAAAACAAAAACAACAACAACAACAACAACAAAAGTGAAGTTCAGCCCACATTTATCACAACAGCATTAATTCATTCAAGAAGGTCAACCATATCTGACCATGCACATGTCTACGTTTCAATACCACTTTATCATGATGAAGTTTCTATTGTGAATATAAGAGAACTTTAGGTGTGTTTTAGCTGATAACATAACAGAGATGCAGTTGAAGACATTCATAGGCAATAAGCAGATTTGATACTTTGAATTAAAAGACTGGAATTCATCTCACAGAATCAGAAAGAACTGGAGCCAGTTGGACACCTTGACTCTGAAGAACTTGAATTTTATCACATGGAGACTGATATTGAGTGGCTAAATAGGATTGGGCCATTTAGAGTGGACCCTGTAAGACATTGCTAAGGTAGTATGACAGTTTCTTCTTCAAACAAGAAGATGGGCAACGAAGCGAGCAAAATGGGTTTGTATCTGGAACTAGAGTTGTAGAAGAATCATCTGGTCCTCCAGAAGAACAACTGCTCTTAAACATTGGACCATCTTTCCAGCCTAATTTGTGAATTCCTTAAAGAAATCGTGCCTATGACGTGGGTTCATAGGAAATAGGTTGGGTTTAGCCTAAATTTGTGATGACAAAGGCCCTAATGTTGTGTTTATGGGAATGAAGATCATGGAGATAATATGACTAGCACTATAACCCAGTGAACAGCAGGGTATAGTGGCAGTTTGGATGAACAAGTGGGATCTCCATGGCATGACTGGCTTTGTGGAGGAGACGGCAACAAAACATCAGATGGAAGTTGTTTGGCAATTGCTGTCTGCTCAAGGACAGTCACAGATGATGCGGTACTAACAATGGGGCATGTCTTTCTAACTAAATCAACATATGTTATAAGGTGTGCATCCAGTGAACATAAAAGTGTCTCGTAAATGAATGAATCTAATTATGATCTGCATGTTCTTTGATGTCTTGGTTTGCAACAAATGTGAACTGAGGAAAACTATGGATTTCTGTTAATGCAACAACTGCTCTCGTGTATTGATTGCTTGCCTACTGTATAGGACATTGTGATAAGTGTTTTTACATGCATTGATTTGTTTTTTATTCCTCATGGGTACAATTTTCACAGTTATTCTACAGGTGGAAAAATTGATGTTTAGAGCAACAGGGACACTTGTCCAAATTTTCAGAAGCTAGGATTCAATTCTAATCCCTGGTACAAATAATAGTCAATTCCCAAACATTTGACAGTCCTTCTCGTAATTAACTTCCTGATGGTGACTACATATGGAGACAGAACATGACTCCTTAATTAACTTTGAAGCAAAGAAGTCATGAAGAGGGTATCCTAAGCAAAAGTGAAGCCACTTTACTCCCAATAGGGTGATACAAAGCCGCTAATGCTCTGGGTTCTGCAGTCCCTTGTTAAGAGCATCGTTATTTTCAGTAACAACAGTACACTCTGCATTTTCCCCCTAATTATATTCATCTCAATTGTCTTAATTTTATGAAACTGTTTTATTAGAACCACGCAGTGTTAATACAGATAGGTTAACTACAATCAACCAAGGAGAGACTGCTGGCATCTAGGTCATTAATACACAAACCCAACCAGACACACAAAAAATGAATGCGGTACAAATTGAGTTTGACTTTTATATGTTTTAATGAGTTATTGTTCAAAATAAGGATAATCATACAATCTTCTTTAACTTAAGATCCCAAGCAAGTAGGAGTCTACATGCCTTGTCTTCTCCCAAACATTATGCTCCTTTGGTGCACTCCACAATCAGGATACGGGTTTAGTTGATAATCTGTCTGACAAAAATCCTTTTATATCAGATAAAGTAGACAACAATTTCCCTCATTTTGGTATTTTAAGAAATATAAGATATTTTGCAAATAGATTTTATAGAAGAACATTTTTATGTGACTGTTCATTTAGTTTGTGTGTTGCGTTGATTTGAGACAGGGTCTCTCTTTTTATCCTTGGCTATCCTGAAACTCACTATGTAGACCAGACAGTCCTAGAACTCAGAGTTCTGCCTAGCTCTGCTTTCCAAATGCTAGGATTAAAGCCATATACCACCTTATTGGTTTTATTATGATACTTAAATTAATCTTATTGTATCTATTTTATTCTCTCTGAAGTGGGATGGAAAATATGTTTCTCACTGGTAGTAAATTCTGGAGCCCCAAAGAAAGTGTCTTCAAGAACTAGAAATGAATACAGAAAAGGATTCTAAATTTGAGGGTTTTTTTTTTTCTTTTTCTCTCTCATAGTTCAAAGAGACAATATTTATTATATAATAGAATTGTTTCTTTCTTTTTTTTTTTTTTGGCTTTTTCGAGACAGGGTTTCTCTGTAGCTTTAGAGCCTGTCCTGGAACTAGCTCTTGTAGACCAGGCTGGCCTCGAACTCCAGAGATCCACCTGCCTCTGCCTCCCAAGTGCTGGGATTAAAGACGTGCGCCACCACCACCCGGCTTAAGATTTGTTTCTTGCTTGAGGACATTCCTTTGTGATGAAGGAAAAAATTACCTGTCAAACTATCTGAAATATTAGTTTCTTAATAAACATAAATATAATTGGTGTCTATTGAAGATATCATGCCACTTTACAAAAACAAAGAAACCTCACTTTTATGAGCAGTTTGTTTAAAATGCTAGTTATTATTTTTATTGCTATTAGGATTATAGTTATCCACCACAGTGAGATATTAAAGATAACACAGTGCCACTAAGGTACTCAGTGTGGGAGAATATTCCGAACTAGGCAATGGCATTCTGCTCACTCAGCATCCTTCAGCATTTGCCGCTGGGGCCAGAGCACAATAAAGCATTTGTTAGGAGAGCAAATGCCAAGTTTGTCTACAGTTGCAAAACTGCAATTTGATTTTGTCTCTATCAATGGTATCTTTAAATCCTCTACTGAATTAAAGGGAGTAAGGACGAATATTTACTGAGGTAGTTATTGGAACTGACAAGCGAGAATTGTTTATTTGGACTCTGGAAAGAGAGAGACAAACACAGATGACAGGAACTTTCAGAGAGGCAGCTAAGCGGTTTCTGCAAGTTTTCTCAGCTTTGCAGAAGAAAGACGTTTATCCCACATGAGGGTTTACACACTTAGATAATTCTTATTTTTATTAAAAATGAAAGTCATTTGGTATATAGGAAATTTACATTCAATTATTTAGTATGCAAGTATCAAATACTGTATAATCAGTAATGTTAGCATATATTAATGAGTTTTGCCTTCAGTGTCATGTGCAGTATTGAGCCCACAGTGAACAATGACTAAACATTTAGTGTTCCCATAAACAATGTGGAAAAATAATATATTTATTGATCAACAGCTTTTATAGCATCAGTATTCTTAATGATCCTATAAAAATACTTGGATAGTCAAAAGTTCATCAGGATCTCTCTACTACTGAACGTTGAAGATAGACAAAGTAAACAAAGAAAGGGCTACAAGAGGAATTACTTCAAAGTGGAAGGCATGCAAAATGTTGGTAATAGAAGGACAGTGAATTTGATTTTAGACTTAACGTGAATTGTCATCATGAGCTATAGGGGAAAAACCCAATAGGCTTGCAGATGATCCTAATTAGTATAGTTGATTCCTTTCCTTAGAAATGTTCTCGGAAGCTTCATAGGCCTCCTTCATAGTGGACCCTGACAGCCATTAATGTAACTGACAGAAAGTTACTGTACAGAGGTTTATTAGGCTGTAAGGTTTTCTGATTTGGGGTTATTTGGTCGTTTGAACTGGACATTAGAAACCACAACCAAACCATACCAGAACCATAGATATTGTGTGTGGGGTGTGTGTGTGTGTGTGTGTGTGTGTGTGTGTGTGTGTATGAGACAGAGGGGGGCAGTATCTTGGCCACCTTGTGATAGACTCATTTCTCTATGGAATTCCACTCCTCTGGAACATTCTAGTGAGGAGGAAGGGAAGACTGCCTTAAAGATTTTTTTTTCCTTCTTGCTTTTGCCATTCTCATGGATTGCCCTTTCTTGGGTCTGCCTTTGATTTCTGTGAGGCGTTTTGCCTTGCCTTGACCTGAGTTGATTGAATAAGACAGCTTGGAGGCAGGTGTTGGATTGGTCTTCAGAGGCACTTCAGTATCCAGCAGAGCATTAGATTGGGGGACCGAAAACAGTCAGACTCCCAAACTTGACTAAATCAAAGTAGATAGAGGAGTTCAAGTCATTCTATCGGGAAAAATGAAAACGAAGAACAGAAGCAACACTGCATCAGTCTTTGCATCTAAAGGAGTTAAATATACCTGTACATCCCCCTCAGAACATCAAAGGCTTCTCTCTAGAACAAAACCCTGAGACTTAGTTATAACTAGCATAACTATTTGCAATTTTCAAAGACTTTGTAGTGAGAGCTGGAAAATGACCCATCAACTAAAACACTTTCTCTTCCAGGGGACCTAAGTTCAATTCCCAGCACCCACATTGGGTACCTC
Source organism: Chionomys nivalis (assembly GCF_950005125.1). Classification (NCBI taxonomy): domain Eukaryota; kingdom Metazoa; phylum Chordata; class Mammalia; order Rodentia; family Cricetidae; genus Chionomys; species Chionomys nivalis. The sequence goes on along the minus strand of NC_080092.1, from coordinate 29,927,498 downwards.
ATAACCATCTTTAACTCCACTTCCCTTGGGCTCTAATACCCAGTACTTCTACAAGTGCCAATTCTCATATGTGCAGAGTGGGGGTGGGGGGAATGTAGAGAAAGACAGGGGAGAAGGAGAGCGATGCACACAGAGAGAATTAAAAACAACAGAAATAAACATCTTTTAAAAAGTCATAATGAAGTAACTTAGAACTCTTTCAAATGCAGCAACACACACATCCAAGGAGTGAAATCTTTAGTGACCTGCTGAAATACATTTATTTGGGCATTATTCTCGTTTCATTTCTGTTGCAGTGATAAAGGATCCTGATAAAAAGACAATCTTGCTATTCCAGATTATGGTCCACCACAGGGGAATCACAGTGGTGGGAGCTTGAGACAGTTGCCCCCACCACAAGCACACTCAAGAGCAGAGAGAGGAGGAAGGTTTGGCATGCTCGTTACTCAGCTGTCTTTCTCTAGTCTCACACAATTCAGGACCCAAAGCCAGAAAACAGTGCTCCCCACAACAGCTAATTTAAGATCCTCTCCCATTGACATGCGCACAGGCCAACCCAATGTAGTCAATACTTTTGTGAATCTCTTCCCATCTGGTTCTAGACTGTATCACGTGGACAGTTACAGCCAGTCATCACAGATACCCATAAAATTCCTTATTTTAGAGGACTATTTCACTAGACTGAACTATTTCTCCCTCCCTGTGGGTCTTCGTTCTATACCCCCACCAGGGCCACGAACAGGCTAAAACTCATGTTATGCGGGCATGTTTTCCCATTCCGTGCAGTGATCTTCACTTTGCTTCCCCGAGACTCTAAGAGCAATAAGCTATATTTCTTAAACTTGGTGTAACTGACATATAAAACATGCATCATTAGGATTCTACTTACACCAAAGCTAGAATGATTTGACAGACTGTAAAATCTTGCTGGAATTGGAGTCTTTCCCCAGAGTCTATTAACTTGTCTCTTAGCATCTCCTATAATAAACACATCACATTGACTTTAGGCAGTTGTGGGACTCTGCCTCACCTTCATTCACAATTCATCTGATGTTTATTTATTGAGCGATACTGTCTAGAGTTCTTCCTGTACATTCCCCCAGTCCCCGGGTGCTTATCTTCCCATTAAAGGGATCATTTATTTCATCAAAGGAAACTAAAGAAAAAGACATAGGAAATTTTTTTATGCTCACGAAAATATAACTTTTAACTCCCCTCAGCTGAATGGTAGCTGAAGATGAAGGAGTGGCAGGGGATTGGCTAAAAGGAGTTTTTAATGCACACTTTTCCCTTCTGCAAGGATAATACATATGTATTATTGACAACAGAGAGCTAGAGAGAATTTGCAAAACTACAATTCATTTTGTGTCCCCTAATAGAACATGATAAAATTTTGGTAGCTAAACAAAACAAAAAAGAAATTCTGCATAAGAAAAATAAATGTCAGCTGTATCCATTGCCTATTCGAAAATACCAAGATATGGTCCAAGCTTTATCCAGAGAAAGGCTATTATTTGTACGATGTCTTTGCAGTAAAACCTAATAAAATGGAGAAATATATGTTATATTTGCAAGATGCTATAACTTCCAGTAATTAAACATCACAACGGGAATGCTTCAGCGAGCACTCACTTGCCAGTTGTTTGCAATATAGATTTTCACTTACTTTGGCTAAATCTGTTATGAACGTGGTTGAGTTATAAAGAACAAAAGCTCAAGCCAACAGAATTTAATACTAAGAAAGGGAGACACAGGACAGATAGTATTTAAAGGTACTGTTGGGTATTCACCCATCTTAGAGGAGTTAGAGCCTTGACAGCTCTAAGGTAGAGCAGTAATTTTTACTGTTTATTATTTTTATTTGTATATTTGTGTATGTGTGTGTCCATATGCATCCAGGTGCATACATACATATGTGTGTCAGCATGTGTGTGTGAGCATGTGGTGTGTGTGTGTGTGCATGTGTGTATGTGTCTGTATGTGGGCATGTGTGCGTACATAAGTGTGTAGGCCAAAAGACAAATTAAGGTACCATCGACTAGTTGTTTTGCTTTGTTTATTTTAATAATTTTTTGTTTTTTTTTTTTTTTTTTTTTTTTTTTTTGGTTTTTCGAGACAGGGTTTCTCTGTGGTTTTGGAGCCTGTCCTGGAACTAGCTCTTGTAGACCAGGCTGGTCTCGAACTCACAGACATCCGCCTGCCTCTGCCTCCCAAGTGCTGGGATTAAAGGCGTGCGCCACCACCGCCGGCTTTTTTGTTGTTTTTGTTTTCTGAGACAGAATCTCTCTTTGCTTTAGAGCTCATCAAATAAACCAGACTGTCTATACAGCGAACCCCAGGATCTTCTCATCTGTGCCATCCCAGAATTGGGATTATTAGTATGTACCACCATACCTGTCTTTTTTATGAGTTCTGGGGAATTGAACTCATGTACTCATGCTTGCAAGGCAAGCAGTTTAGCAACTGAGCTGTTTTTCCAGCCTCTAGAAGCAGTCATTTTGCATTCTCATCTTTTATAGTTGTGCAGAAAGCTAGCAATCGTTGGTTTGAGTTTATTAAGCCAGACCACATTAGCCCCGTTTCATCAGAATTTAGAAGTAAATGTTCAGGGTCTGGAAGACAAATCAATTTTTCTCCTCCAGATTTTGTAGTTTTCTTAAATGTCTTGTAAAGTTCCTGTGGCGTTTTGGTTTCCCACATAGGATACAAAAGTAGTTATATTGTTCTGTGTTCTTGTCCAAATTTAATGTTGTTGGTTTATGATTTCCAACGTTCTGGAAGGTGTGTTGTGGGGTTTTACCATTGTTTCAGCTTCCAGTTCCCTAATGACATGTAACATAGCATCTTCTCGTAATAAACTCAACACTGTGAAAGCCAAGGAAACAAGAAGATGTGCACTTTACATTTGTTATCTCTAGGTGTTCGGTATCTATTGAAGGGATCTTTGTTTTGTCTTTTGTTCATTATCAATAGACTGTTTGCTTTTGCAGTACTGGGGATTGAAACTATGGCCTTACATATATAAGAAAGTGTTCAATCTCTGAAATATAGCCCCAGTCTGGGTTGTATATTTTTTGTTTATTCATTTGTTTATTTTTAAATTTTAATTTATCTCTTCCCTTTCTTTTCTCCAAACCCTTCCATAAGCCCCTCCCCCCTGTTCTTCAAAACCATGAACTTTTTTATCACTAATTATTATCATATATATATATATATATATATATATATATATCCTGTTGAGTCTATATAATGTTACTAATTTGTATGTTGTTAGTTCTGGCCTTTTCTAAATGGTAGGTTAGGAGAATTCTTTATTGATGTCGAATATAATCAAATGTGTGTCTTGGAAACAGTTTCTTCTTTATCGTTGGATCATCTTTTCATTCTCTGAGGACCAAGCTTTCATTGTCATATAAAAATGTAAATCCTACCCCAGAATGAATGACTTATAGTCATGCAGAAGGAAGCCCAGATGGGAGGTGTGAGCCCAATCCCTTTCCCCTTTCCCCACCGCCTCCAGGAGGATGCTGTGTAAATCCTAGGGCTGTGCAGCAAACCCCGAAGAAGAGCCTTGCACAGCAGACTAGACACCAATAAAAAACAGGAATCAGTTTAAAACGTGTTCCAACTTTCCCCATTACCTTTAATTGTTAACTCCACATGCCCTAGAGTCACCTAAGGGAAAATCCACTATTGAGAAACTGTCCAGTGAAATTGCCCTGTGGAGATTGTTTTGATTGACAGTTGACATAGGAGGCTCTAGTCCTCTGTGGGCAGTGCAATTTGCATGGTAACTAGCTGGTCCTGGGCCAAATTTCAGAGGAAATGAAGGGTAAAATGAGTGAGTATGAGTATAGGTAAGACATCCACCACTCAGTCTTGTTTCAAGTTCTGGCTTGAGGTTCTGGCACGAGTTTTCTCAGTGACACACTACAGTTTGTAAGCTGAAATCAACCCACTCCTCCCTAAGCTCCTTTTTGTCTGAGGGTTTTTCTCAGAAGGACAGAAATGGAACTTGGTAAATGAGGTAAATATTACTAGCATGCTTTCCTACTACTTGCCATGACTGGTTTATAATGGCTACCCAAACCGTATATCCAGTCTCCTGGTGGGAAATTTAAAATAGCTCACACTTGTCTATGAGGCGTAGACTTGGGCACAACACTGGAAGCATAATATTGTCACATGGAATCACAGCATGATGTCAATATGGAAGGGGAACAATGGCAAGAGATTGCAAAAACAAATAGGTAGTGTTATCCCCACAGGGTCAGACCATGCCTGCTATAAGATCTTCTGGGGGCCTTCCAGTTCAGTACTTAGAACCACAACATCATAAGCTGAAGGAAAAGAAACCACAGGGGCAATCCTGCTGTTATCATGTACCATTGATAAAGAATGTAATTCTGATGAGAGTTATGGTATTCCTGAGAATTATATAAAAACAATATCAGGAACCTGATCATGTATGTGGTCCCGACCCTCTCAGGGATGTGGAATTTACATACAGAAGACTATTTTATCGAGCAGGAGACACCATCAGTGGCTGTGATTAAGGATATAATTTGGATAAATAATATATGGCATTATCACCAAGCAGATTCTTGAAAAGTGCACACATGGGCTGTCTGACCTGGCTTTGTAATTCCATTTAGTGTTTGGTTTTGTTCTGAGACAGAAAATCGATCTCAGTGTGCCATGTGACTCTTGGACAATTTCTATTCAAGTATGAAAGAGGGAAATGAACAAGCAGGGAACATAGTTCTACCGCTTAAAAGGGAAAAAAAAAATGTGTTGTAGCTGTTGCTCTCACTTGTCACCTCAGCAAACTACTTGCTATGTGGGCAGAAGGGAAGTGGGGCTGAAAAATAATAGAGGTGTATAGCTCTTCTACTGATTGACTGTGCACCGAGTTCAGTTGCTTTTCGTCAAGAAATTAATATACTTTTGGTTGATTGATTGATGACATGGGAGTGGCAGCATGAGCCCCAGGACACATGGAGAGATCAGAGGACAACTGGTAGCAGGTCCTGGGGATCTAACTCAGGTCTTGTGCCTTTACCCACTGAGCCATCTTACCCATATCACTGGCTCTAATTTCATTTCTTGCTAGAGAAAAGGACAGCATTTTTCTCTGTCCTCTACATAATTTCATTTAAAATACTACATAACCTATCCGATAGTTGGAACTGCTGTGGTTTAAAAAAAATCAGATTCAAAGATTTTCATCTAAAGCGGCAATCAGATATAGTTTTATTTTGCATGAGGTGTTTTGATTTTTTACATTTATTATAAGCCTGAAACTAAATGGTCTCTTCTCCCTTTCTTTTATTATGGAAGTTGAGAAGCCCAAGAAGGAAAAAAAGACTAATAAAAGAGACAAATAAACATATTGTACCTTATCTTCTCACCCAATGAATTTTTTCTTTCTGTTTTGTTACTTTATTTTGTTTATTGGTGTTTTGCCTGCATATTTGTCTATGTATCACATTCATGCCTGGTGCCAGAGTGCCAGTGGAGGTGAGAAGAGGGTAATGGATCCCCTGGTACTGGACTTAGAGACACTTGTGAGTGCTATAAATCAAACCTGGGTCTTCTGGAAGAGCAGTCAGTGCTCTAAACAGACAAGCCCTCTCTTCATCCCCCATTATCCAATGACTTTTGAATGAAATAAGTGTAATTTGAATGTCTGGAATATATGAAACAAGGGGCAGATTCTCCTCAAATAAAAAAGTATATTTATACATAAACTAATATAATTATATTATATGTATAGAAACATGTGTTTGTTGATTTTGTAAGAAACACAGCTATAATGTTATAAGAATAGCCACTTTAGAAAAAACTATTAAAAGACAAGATTGATATTTATAGAATTAGTTCCCCCCCTTTCCCAGAGACATTAACATATCATTAATTAATTAAGAGACACCCCAGGACAAGGTCACTTTCTGGACACTGTTTTATACTTGAGAATGGGGCAGGATCCCAGGTGTCTCCAATCACACAGCCAGTATAACCTTGCTTAGTGTGTAGTGTTGTCCTTTGGTTCTGCAGGCAGGAAGTTCACCTATGGTCAGTCTTCAGGTTGCAGCAGTTAAATTTTCATCACCCGAAGTTGGGAGAATCAGCTCGTCATTTTTCCACACCCAGCTAAATTAAGAGTAGATGTGGGGTGTTAGATATGTGCATTTCCCATAATCCTTCTCCACAAACTAAAGGAACAAGATGTTACTCAGTAGAGTAACAGGCCACTGAGACAGAATTTTAAACAAAGTTTCTAAAGCAATAAAATATACTTTTGGTGCTTTACCCATCAAGCCAGTGCTTGAATGGAAAGGTAAGCTATGGGTATAGGAGACAAGATGGCTCTGTGAATAAAAGCTCCTGTCACAATCCTAGGGAACCAAGTTCAATCTCAGGGATCCATATGGTGGAAGAAGAGAGGAATCAGAGAAATTAAGATCTAAAAAATGTTCCAAGGGCAGAGGAAAGAGTAACATTTCTGTATTTGCAGCCAAATATTGTTTCCAGCACAACTATCAACATATAATCATCTTTAGTAGATCATGTTGGAGGTCTTATTCTTTTCTCTGGAGGAGGTATCTGTCCCCAAGTCTAAACAGTCTACAGCTCACAGTCACCATAGTTCATAGACAGCTGTGTTTGTTTCTAAGACCTATACCTATCATCCCTGGAATACATCTGCAGAGTCTCTTGCTTAAAGATCTCATCCCAAGAGTAGGACAAAGCTTGACTTCATATGTTCAAACTCATGTGCTACTGACTACTCAAAACCTGTCTAGGAACTGATTTTTAAATCACAGCTAATCAAAATTCATTTAAATACAAATATTCATACTTGGCTTGTGGTTGCATTACTGCAAAACCACAATTGTATATGGGAAATGTGCAGGACCGGACTTTGCCATATTGTTCCTCAGATTCACAGAGTGCTAACAGCCTTTATTTGCCTGTATATTACACTGAGGCAACATGATGGTTTTATCTTCTGTGTATTCTGATCCAAGCCATTAGCAACCAGTAGTGTGTTTCACATTTTCCTGATGCCTGTTGGAAGATGCTTTCCTTTGGAGAGTTCTTCAAGCGGAAGTCATTTCTGGAGTACATAGGAGAAGAGACTGGAGTTAAGCCTCTCCAGAAAACTGACATTTCTATTGTTATACCAAATGTGCTTTGAAGGCCTAGAACTGTGAAATGTAGGCCTCCTTTGAGGACACAATCCACTCCTGGAATTGTTCCATGTTGGGTCCATGCCCAGTGGACATTTTTGATCAGAGAATAAAGAGTTGTATTTGGTTGAGTGGGAACAGTATTGTGTCTGGTGGTAGAGAAGACAGCTTTTTGTTTAAGAAGCCAAAGAAGTTTCCATCATCACAAGCCTGTACTAAATTCTGAATACGTAATTGTGAAAATAGACATTCTATATTAAGAGGAGGAATCTCATTTTCTATTTAGTTAGTACACAAGATTCTTAAGAAACGAAGCCACTGACATTTACAAAACACTGAGAGTTACACTCTGAAGGAGAGGTGTAGAACTCGAATCCTGGTTTCACCCACTGACTATGGAATCTGAAGGAAGTCACTTAACTTCTGGAACTCGAACTTGTTGTGTGTAAAGGGAGAAGAGGTAGTTGTTTCACTTGTGGTCTCTTGCAGGTTTTTATGGGCCTCACTTGAAGTAACTGAGGTTTTGAACTACTTAGCTGTTCAGGAAACTGTCTCCTATAGTGACTTGGTCTCAGTGTTTATTCTTTCATAATTTTGCTCTTTAGAGTCTATTAACCTCAATAGAGGTCAATAGAAAGGTCCCAGGTAGGTAACTCTAATGACTGATTCTGCCCAATAGTGACCCATCTAGAAAAACAGCTTCATTGGGTCATCCTTCTGTCACATGTGAAGAGGGGCCTCAGGGTTCCAAATAAGTAATTGATTAGAACTATTTTAATATGATACATGGAACAATCAAAACTAATCTGTTATCCAGATCCAGCTTATATGCCACCAATTTCTAACACATGCCCCTTTCCAAAAATGAAGAACTTAAAATGATTCATATTCAAATATAGAATACAGAAATAAAAGCAGAGGAGGGAGCCAAGGAAATAGATAACGTATTTTCTCTAGAGCACTAAAAACATGTCCTGTTGTGTGGACTTAGGGCATGAGATTGCTAAAGAAATAGAAAGCATGATTTCTCACCTCACAACAGAGAGACTCTGGAGAGATTTGGAGAGATGTTATTTCTTAGACATTGAAAAATGCTAAAACATAATTAAAGGTGAGATGGCACAACCATCACCATTCCAGGGTAGACTACTGGCTGACAACAGAGCACTCTACTTATTAGACTTTTGGAAGAAGTCAAGAATTAAACTTCAGACTAAGTACCTAGGAACTCCCCCAGAAGTTAGGCTGAGTGCTGTTCTTAATCTGTTTTGTGAAGTTAAGAACTTGAAGCTTGTGGTACTAATCTTTACTTTATGTGTTCATTTTTTAATTTTTATATTTCCTACAATTTATGCTTCACAACGAAGTAGCACTCAACTACAGATCGACTCTTAAAAAGGAAAAACAAAAGAAAAAGGAAGGAAATGATAACAAAGTAGGGCCTTTCCCTGCTATAACTTGTTGACACGTCCCAGTAGACAATGTTTCTGGGGAAATAGATGGGTAATTTCCCATTTAGATAGGACTTATGAGTCTTACATCAATTTAAAAATGGATTGATTTTTTTAAAAGTCTTAGAGAAACCACCTTTTCTTGAAGTTTGTAACAGTTGACCATAGGTCATTGATTATGAGATCCAGGCTACAAGCTGACAGACCCAGAAGAAGCGTGTACAAGGACCCATAAATCTCTGAGCAACTAGTGCGTGCTGAAAGTCTGAAATTTGCAATGTGTTTGTAATGGACTTTTGGCTGGGCAGCTCCAAGGCATGCACAGCTAACACTGTGCTGGAAATTCATGGTGAGGCTTCTTCGGTTTGTGACAAATTCTTAGCTATTGAACTGACAGCTGTGGAAATAATTATTCATTGAAATTGATTTTGGGTGACTAGGTTGAATTCCAGACTAGGGAGAGCGATTGAGGGAGGTCAGACAGATTGCCTGTCTCACTCACATGCTGTCACTGAGGACAACCTCACTTTGAGCTCTTAAAGAGCATGTGTGAATGGAGCAGGATTCTAGAAGCAGAGAGAGGAAGGATGTAGCACACAAGGTTTGGTTCCTGGCTGCCCTATCTGACTTGCTTTTCTCTAAAGACTGCTCTGACATTCTCTTCCATTCCTTTCCTTTCATTGTATGTCCATAATCCTGGTTAATATTTGACATGCATTGGTTGCTAGATTAAGATGTAAAACATCAAATACCATAGTTGCTTAAATGGAGAACAAGTTAGCAGTCTCCAATGAGCTGAGAGAACAGTTGCGTGAGAGGAAGGCGTGAGAGGGATAATTTGGACACTGATGAAATTGGTCTGTGTGTTGATTATGGTATAATTCCATGGGTGTATACATGTGATGATATTGCCTAGAACTAAGTACATGCAAGCCTGAATACATGCATGTTTGGAGAATCTCAATATTATCATTCAATTATGTTAATGAAGATCATGTGGTTTGTGATGCTATTTTGTGGTTTTATAAGATATGAGAATTGCTCTATATAATTTCTTATACTTGTTTATGTAAATCTATAACAATCCCCAAATAGACATTTTATTAAAAAGGAAACAAAATAAAAGCTAAGCAGTTGATCATGTCATATAAGAGGGATTGCTGTGCAAACCAAGGTATCAGATTTGAGTGAAATGTGGAGAGATTGGCAAAAAGAGGGTATCCAATAAGTGGGTGAGAGCTGAGGACATAGGGAAGGTTATAGAATTTGGGCGATACTACATAGAATACCAAGTCTGGAAATGAGAAGAGGACGATCACATGGAAAGGTGGCCATGTATAGAAAGCAGGGAAAGCAGGATATTACATAGGTTGCTTTAGATGTGGGGAAGTTGAAGGAATGGCTGTCTGTGTGTCATTGACATGGAAAACAGGAGATGAACCTGAAGCTATTTTGATGTAATAGCAAGTTATGTGCATGAAGAAGAGGAAATGTCAGAGCCGGAGACCAGCTCAGGTCAGTTCTACCATAGTGGTAGAATACCGTGATTGAATAAAACTTTAAGAAATAAAATCCACAATAAGTAGGGGGAGAAAATATTCAACTTACAGATCAGTGAAGGATAGCGTATCCGCATTATTTCACAGGACTACCTCAAAACAAAGTTGTAATTTAGCCATGAAGACACTTAGAAGAAACCATCTTGGGTAAGTCAGAAAACTGACCATCATTTATACTAAGAAAAAAATAGAAATTTTATGTGACCTGACTGAAAAAAATTAGAATGGCATCTCAGGTATCAGAGTTAAGTTCCTGCCTGGGGACCTGTGATGTGTAATGGTGTTCTATACAGTAGAGCATAGGAAATGCCTGCTAAAGCTTACTCTAATAACAGAAACCTACAGGTCAAGTGTTTAAAATAATGTGATTTTCCCACTAGCACTGATTTTATAGTTGTGAATATGTCTCTGTTTTATTAATAATTAAAAGCTAAAGAGAATATTAAGAAGTAAGAATCATTAAAAGAGAGCTGTGTGGCTCAGTTCTTAGGTCTTTGAGAAGATAAACATTGTCATGAAAGCAGCTGTTGGATCATAATTACCAACCTGCCACATATTCAAGCTTAATTATAATAATACTTTATTTAAAAATATTATGAAGAATTCAGATGCATGTACAGGGACTAGTGTAATGAAGGCCCTGCACCCGGCTTCAGAGGTTACTCTCCAAATATCAGACAATTCTCTTTCATTGACTTGTTCCTTGTTTCACTAAACCTCCTCTCAAAAGGAACAATTACAAGAAAAGTCAGACATCACATCATCTGCAAACATTTTTCATATAAATACCGGTACAACAACATAGTTTTGCGCTTTCTAGTGTGAGTAGAGTGCTGATTTTATCACATGTTAAATGCAAGCATTTCCTTGTATCTACTTTCTTAGTATTTTCAAACACGGTTCAGATCATTTGTCTCATAAATGATCTGAGAAGAAAAATTCAGACCCCAAAATTGAATTCAGTTAATGGATTCTTAGTTATCATTCAATCAATAATAACTTCCTTTCTTTTCTTTTCTATGACTTCGCATAGTATATTTCTGCTGTTTTCATCTTTGTAATGTCATTTAATAGATCCATTTGTCCTTTTGGTATGTCCCATAAACTTTTCTTTGCAGACAGGGCTTTATCTATGTCAGAGTCAAGCTGGGGACTTATTCTGAAGATGTGTATCTTATTGGCTTACATTAGATGCTCTGTAGTATCTTATCCCTCCTTTGGACCCTAGAGGCATGGTTCTGTAGTTAAGAGCCATTGCTTCTTGCAGAGGACTCTAGTTTGGTTCACCATATTCTGTGTGGTTGCTACAACTGCCTATAACTCAAGCCACAGTGAATCCAGTACTCTCTTCTGGCATCCATGGGTACCTGCACACAGATGTGCAGATATGCTCACATGCACATATACATACTTAATAATAACAAAATTTAAAAATAGATTAATTTTTGGACTTACTGTTCTCCATTCAGCTTGTCTGGTATAAAATTCCCCTTGTGATTTTCACATCATAGCTTTATAACCTACTGATCATTATTATTTCGATTTATTATTTCAACAGGAAATACCCAATGGCATTCAAATTTATTCTCTCTTACTTATTAGCTGATGGGTTTTTTAAATAAAGAATAACTTTCCGTGAACAGTGATTTGATTACCTCGAGCTGCCATTGATGTGACAATGCATGACTTTCATTTTTTATCATTATCAAAAAAATTTTAAAGGTGAAACAGTTCAGCGGTGGAGACTGATGAAATGTGCTGGGAAAGGGGAGGGGAAAAGGAAGGGATGGGAGGGGACCAGGAGGGGAAGCCAAGCCAGGAAGAACACTATGGAAGGAAGGAGTCTCAGATGCATGCTTGAGGTACTCAAAGATCGTTAGCCTTTATTGCAATGTGAATAGCTATGTCCTGAAACAAACACCAGTTTAATACAACACAAGCCAGAGCAAACCAAAACAAACAAAAGAAAGAGTTGTGGTCAAATTTCCAAGGGCTCCACATCGCTCTGAATCTCAGCAACTTTCTCATGCCAATCATTCATCAAGAGCCATTGGCAGGATGTTGCTATGCTTCCCTCAATTTCTGATGATGCGTGCTTATCTTTTTAAAGATGGAATTTCTATATCTGTGTTCTAGGTTATAAATATTCAGATGCTTCATTAATGCAAGGCAAAGTGGGTATTGAACAATTAAGCTTGGGGGGTGGAACGGAAGTCACACAAGCAACACAGTGAAAGGATTCAAATTACAGTGTCATATCTGATGCCATTGAGAGGTGGCTGTCTTCCACAGATACCAAGGTTTGGGATTTTTTAAAAATATTCTGAGCTATGCTCGTCTCGCTCTTCTACTGTTGGATGTCAGAGTACTGCCTCCACACATGCTCTGTCCATTAAGTGTGACTCGTCCCATCACCAAAATCATTCTTAATCAGTTGGTGATTTCAGTACTTTAGCTGTTTGCGTTTGTTTTCTCTGCTTCCATGTGGCACCCTCTGTTCAGCTACAGCTGCAGAAAGTCAACGCACGCCATTGAGAATGGCAGGAGACTGATGAGACAGGGAGAAGAAGGACCTCCTACACCAGTAACATTCTATTGAAAAAAATCCATAGTTTGTCCTCTGGTTAGAAACAATAAGATTATAAGTTTGATATTTTTCCCCCAACACACACAGTATTGATGGGTTCCATTAAACTCCATGGGGAATTTGATTTTTAAGGGAATTGTTCTTTCATGTATGCTGAACTGATTGATTTAGGAAGCCCTTATTCATGCCAGTTGAAAGCCAGTGTGGAATCTGTGTCCTTCAAACAGATAATACACTAAAGGTGAGAAGAGACTGTCAAAAACATGAGCAAAAAATAGTATTTTACTACATATTGAATACATTTAGCTTCATTCCAAAAATAATGTCCTCAAGGAGCTGTGGCAATGGCTCAGTATTTCAGGACACATTACTACTCTTACAAAGGACCAGAATTTGGTTCCCAGCACCTATCTTGGGTAGCTCACAACTGCCTGTAATACCAGTCCCAATGAATTCATAGCCTCTGGCCTCTATGGACACTTACACACATTCATACACACACAAATAAAGGAAAGTAAAATGAATCTTTAAAAAGTCCTCATTTTGTGCCTAGATTAAACCATGAAGAAGTGAAATACCACAGCATCAATCAGTACATCTGTCCGTGAATGGCGTTACACATTCTCAGGGCTTTGTCAGGTCAGATCCTGGCAACACCGAGAACAGCATTTGGTCTGCAGACATCACATGCTCCCATCTTAATAATGACCACTTTAGGCATGGAACATATAATTAAGTCCCTGGCATGGAGCATCTCAGGGAAGGAAATTGCTAAGTAACCAGTCTGCAACCTACTTAATTAGCATAAACAAAAAAAGCATCACTCCGAAGGGCCTTCCTGGGGCACCAGCGGGCCCCTTTTCATTTGCAGCACTTCGTGAGTGGTTTTGTAAAGAGGAAGAGATAATGAACGTTATTACACTGCTGCCCTGCTAACTGCACTTAGCCCTGGGATTGGAAAGAATAAGAAATTAGCAGATCACATTAGCCTTTTTATCATATGAATTCTGAAAGTCATCGGTTGTTAAGTAGATTTGATTCGAGATATGAAACCCATTCTGAAGGCGCTTAATCATAAGAAGCCACTTGTTCACCTTTTGGTCTGCAAAGCTACTGATGGTACTTAGGATAAAGAGTTTCTGACTAGACTCCATAAAGCAAATTCTTGAAGCTTATTTTTACCTTAAAGAACATTTTGAAAACATGGATGAAACTTAGTTTACCTTTTCGGTAACACCTACTGTATGCCTATTGTGAGTGTGCATAGCAAGCGATACCTTTCATGAAGCTTATATTCTCCCTAGAGCTACAAAGACAGAATTACCAGTGGTGATCAGATAGTAGTGATTAAGGTGTGGGGAGGGAGCTTTAAAAGATGAAAGGATCTTAAGTGGAATTGAAGCAAGTTGATTTACTCCGTTTTAATGACCCTTCTAGCTTACCAGTAGAGAAATAACGACAGGAGAATGAGTGACAAAGGAGGAAAGCATTTGAAAGATCATCTAGTCACCTAAGCAAGAGATTATAGGAGATATAAGCTTGAGGGCCTAGCGATGCTAGAGAGAAGAGGAATGAAGGGGACCCGGGATGCATGGGGTGCCTGGAATGCATGGTGGGCAGAATCAACACATTATAGGAAGGCAGTCGTTGGAACAGAGATCATGTTTCCAGGAACAGAAAACATAGTCAAACATAGTACCACTGAGCACCTCAATAGAAAAAAAAATGTATCTTATTTGATCACAATGACTTATTCAACAGCAATATTACTTTCAGAAAGCCCACAAGCATATGGAAATTGAACAATGCTCAGCTGAATCACCAATGAGTCAAGGAAGAAATAAAGAAAAAAATCTAAACTTCCTAAAATTCAATGAAAATGACCATACAATATACCCAGATTTATAAGACACAATGAAAGCAGTGTTAAGAGGAAAGTTCATAACACTAAATGCCTACGTAAAGAAGCTGGAAAAATCTCACACTGGTGAGTTAACAGAAAACTTGAACACTTTAGAACAAAAAAGAAGCAAACTCACCCAGGAGGACTAGACTGCAGGAAATACTCAAATTGAGAGCTGAAATCAACTAAATAGAAACAAAAAAATTACAAAGAATCAATGAGACAAAGAGTTGGTTCTTCAAGAAAATCAACAAAATAGATAAACCTTTATCCAAACTTACCAAAAGGCAGATAGAGATGATCCAAATTAACAAAATCAGAAACAAAAAGAGGACATAAAAACAGACATAGAGGAAATCCAAAGAATCATTAGGTCGTATATCAAAAACTCGTACTCCACAAATTGCAAAACTTAAAAGAAATGGACAATTTTCTTCATAAATATCCTTTACCAAAATTAAATCAAGACCAGATAAGCAAATTCAATAGACTTATCGCTGCTAAAGAAATGGGAAGAGGCATCAAAAGTCTTCCAACCAAATGAAACCCAGGATCAATTTTTTTCAGTGCAGAATTCTAAAGATTTTCAAAGAACTAGTACCAATACTCCTCATATGTTTAGTCATGTGATGGGTGTGGAAAACATTCTGTTTTTGACTTGTATTCACCATCATCATTCATTTTTAAATTAGAATGTAACTGCATTGCATTTTTTATATTTCCTGAAAGATTTTGCTGAGGTTTATAAGATGTAAGGGAAAGATTAAAGACAGAGTTAAAAAGAGTTAGAAGAAAACATCAAGAATAAAGATAGAGTTGGAAGGAGACAACAGAGACAGAAGGGATATTGCTAGATAGAGATAAGAAAAGAGAATATAGAATACAGAATAAAGACTGCAGAAGAAACCATCCAGAGAGTGTGTGAGTATCATTTTCCCTAACCCTGTCAGGTAAAAAGTCACAGTACTCCAACTTCGTGGATTTCCCTTTGAGCCACATGCTACTGGTGCTAGCCCCCCAGGAAGTGATAAGAGTATATACACCTGATTGGTAGTAAAGAATAAAGGAGATATTATGTCTGGGTACTTATTTATGCAATGGGTGTATGGTGTGTGTTTTGCACGTATGTGTGGAGGTCAGAGGGCAACCTTGGGTGTCATTCTTCAGATGCTTTGATTTTTTTTTTTTAATTATAAACTGGTTGGCCAAATAGCTCAGGCTTTTTTATTAACTATCTCTTACATCTTATATTAGCCCATAATTTTTGTCTATGTTAGCCACATGACTTGTTACCTTGATATGATAGTGTACATAAGTGACCCCAAAAACTCCACCAAAGAACTCCTACAGCTGATAAACACCTTTAGTAGCGTGGCAGGATACAAGATCAACTCCAAAAAATCAGTTGCCCTCCTATACACAAAAGATACTTTGTTTTTTGAAGCAGGTTCTCTCCAATAACCTGAAGCTCACCCTTTTAGTTAGGCAGGCTTTCCAGTGAGCCCCAGAATCCTCTTGTCTCTGCATCCCCGTTGTCAGAATTAAAAGCACACATCACTGTGCCTAGTTTTATATACATAGGTTCAAAGATTACATCTCAGGTCTACTGCTGCAGTTCAAGAACTAATTCTTGAGATGAATTTACCCGAATTGGATATTTGGGCACTTTTGTTGGCAAGCTGGTACACAAGATGATCCAAGACTTATTACCTTGCTAACCGAACAGAATGAATTTGTGCCTTCCCAGAGTATTTAAGCCTGGACAACGACTGCATATTGAACAACCTCCTGCTTGTCTCCACCACCCTAAAATGTTTTGAGACTTGTTGAATTTGTACCAGTTTACTATTGGTACAGTGGAGTGAAGACTTAAATATCCTTTGAAGATTGGAGTGGATAAAATGAATCCTGGATGGCACGTGGGAGAATGTGGAGTTCAGATAGGGCACAGTGGGAAGGGAGCTGAGTATGAGATGAGATGTTTAGACTTGTTTAGACTGCGTTTCAAGGAGCTCCGACCTTTGCAACCAGAAAGAGGAAGGTGGACTCTCAGTAGCTTGATGTTGTAGCTAGAGAATCTGGAAGACAATGGCAGAGGAAGGCCATATGAGCAGAGTGGGGAGATTAATAGAGACAATAACAGGTATGGCGAGGACAGAAAAACTCTGCTAGGTCGGGAACAAATCAATCATTTCAGTGAGAACAGCTGCACACTGGATGTGCATTAGCAATCTCGTGACTGAGACTTCTGCCGCTTCCCATAAGCTCATGCGTTAACAATAGGTAGTGAGAGACAAGAAGCATCAGACCTGACTTTACACAGCTTTAATTCAAGTCTCTGGATCACTGGTTATAACAGCTGGGACTTCATGCAAGTTGTTTACTCTTTGTGTTCTATTTAGACATTTGTAAAGGAATTTTCCTAAAATGATTACTTCCAAAATTTATATTTTATTGCAATTCCTCACACAGGGCAAGGAATACGAGCAACTCGAGGGTTTTATTTTGTCTTCTACATTTTCCAAAATTTTCTACAGACTGCATTATTCTTTGTTTAACCCTAGAAAACCTGAAATAAGCAACTTTTATTTTATTTTAGATCTTTGAGGCAGGGTCTCTAACCTGGCTGGCCTTGAAAACCCAATGTAGCCAAGAAGGATCTTGAAGCTCTGACCCTTCTACTTTTATGTCCTGACTGCAAGGGTTATAGGCATGTTCCATCATCCTCAGGTTTTGTCATGTTCTTGTTCAAACGCACTGTTTAATGTATGCTTGGCTATCTCTTTAGTGAGCCACATCTCTAGCCGAAGTCATCTTTATATTTTAAGACAGAAATACGTAATTAAAAGATCTTCTAAAAATCTAACTTACACTTGGTGAGAAAAAACTCCCAACCCAAGTGCCAATATAGGTTTTTAATTACATGCTCTCAGAGTTTATATGCTAGAAATGGCATGATAAAGTCATTATATGTGATATGATTGTCTATGGTCTCTCAGAGCTTCATAACTATGAGAATGAAACTTTGATTCTTTTTTCTGTCTGGTCATCCCCCCCTCCTTTTTTTTTTTTTTTTTTTTTTTTGAAACCACTTCTGTCAATGTTGATTTTCTCATTTTGTTTGGCATTTACTATGAAGCTAGACATAATCTATAAAGACACATTGAATACTCAATACCTTTGTCATCATGGCTATTCCCGAAAGATGTCAAGATTCCTTTTTAACATCCAAACTGACTTCTGTGCAAAGACTATCGGTGGGTGTTTTTTCCATGACATGGGTGGAGAGCATGAGAAGCTCACAAGCACTGATGAATTAACAAGGCTTGGTTTAAAGAGATCACAACCCATCGTTTAAGACATCAAACAATTTGCTTTCCCTACAATAATACTGGAGGTAGAGGAGCACAGCAAGAACATCTTGTCTGGGGTCCAGGAACCAGCTTCCCCTTGCCACTAAAAAACTATGAGTCTCTAGATCAAATTCACACCACTCCAGTGTTTTTTGCTCTGGAAATATAAAGAAAACAAAGATAAAGAAAGAGGGGCTGGAGGGTTGCTTGACAGTTAAGAGCACCCCGTGCTCTTTCAAAGGACCCTAGTTTGGTTCCAAGCACCTTCATGAGGCAAGGCAACTGACCACCATTTGTAACTTCAGCTTTCTGGCATATGACACCAGCTCCTGGCTCTCATGACCCCTTCACTCATATGGACATATATACAGATACCCATATATATTCATGTAATTTAAAAAAAAATATTTTTTTAAAGAAACAAGGTAAAAATAAAAAGGAGGTTTGGGCAAGCGTTCCTCTTTTCTCTCTCACTCACCAGCTTTCAGGTCTTGTAACAAAGATCCTAAAACTGCAGGCAGGGTCAGTAGCATGCTTTACTGTTTGTTTACAGATTATTGACTGTCTGACAGGGAACTGAAGGCTGGGAGTTAGCAATCAGGGAAAATTAAAACTGTTTTGCTCAAAGTCAATGCCAATTAGTAAATGAATCCAAACAGAAAATAAAGCATATCTGAAATGATTGTATAAGTCAATGGGGGAAGGCAGGGTAATAAAGAGACAACTAAGTGTCTTGTTGCTCTTTTTATAGATACTTAAGCAAGGCCTTGAAATCAGGCTCTGCTCTGCAAAGGGTTTAATGATTCCTTTTCCTTGAGTTTATTGAATTTAGTGCAATTTTATGCTTTGCCAAATTGCTCTTATCTTAGGAGACTTAGGTTAAATTTTATTAAAGTATAAACACATTTTCCATTAATAAAATTTTAGTAGAAATTAGAGAATCAAATCACTAAAGGATCTCTTCATTAAGAATAAAAAGCTTGCAAATAGCAAACTAGCACAATTTGTTTCTGTGTGCAGCTTTTATGTATGTAACACAGGCAGCAATATTACAGGTTTAACTTTCAATCTCACCTCCTCCCTCTCTTCTACTCTCTCTTCCTCTTCTAAAGCAGATTAGGAATTCTGTGGCTTTCTCTTAGCTATTTTCAGAGTTTCCCTTCTTGCTTACAAGGAAATAAGAATGAAATTCTGATAGACTCTCTGGTAATTCGTCTGTACCTTTTCATTCCCTAGAAGAGATTTACTATTACTAATCCCTGAACTCACTGAAATGAATTATATACTCGTAAAAAAAAGACACATGGAAAATATATAGATTGATCCAGCGTTTTGTATTTTTGCTTGAAATAAGTTCCTATAATTTACATTAAATTCACGTTTTAAAGACTCAATGCTGTGTTTTGAAGATAAACCATTTTAGTTGACCTTATTGGGCCTGGGGATGTGGCTCAGTGTAGAATACTTACCTAGTGTGTGCAGGCCCTGTGTACCATCCCTAGCACCACAGAGAGAAAAAGTATACATTTCACTAACTTACCTATTCTGCCTTGTCCATGACGACCTGCATACTAGACTCTGTTTGACCCCTTTTATCAATAGCATTATTGTGTTGAAATGTTTGCTCAGTCGTATAGCTAATAACGCCATTTCACCCCCAAAGCCCACACTACAGTATGTTTATATACAACATTCAATATCCATTTTGATATTAACATTTTTCCAGCAGAGTGATATGTGGAAATGGAATGAACAAATAAAGTAAAATAAAATGTTGCCCTAAAGCCAATGTAGATCTCTTGACACTTGGTGTATCCCTTACTCGTTGTTTCTTTTTCATTTCTTAAGAAAATAAAAAGTTTAATTGTCAGGAAGTTCAAAGACTAAATTCATATTGACAAATGGAAAGACTTTGAGATTCTCATGTTATTGGTTTGGGGATGCAGGTGTGTTGTTCAAAGTTTTCTTCGCAAGAGTCCCTAATGGCAGAGGAAAGCAGTTGGGACACCATGAGGCCACAGCTTAGCCAGAAGCAATCTGCCAGCAAGCAAGGGATGTCTTTGAAGTCTGATATTTTTATCTTAAAAATTCATGTGAAGTCTTCTTTTAATAGAAAAGTTATTTTAGGTTGTATAATATCTAGTACATTTGACACTCCAGGAAGACATAGTGTGTTTTCCCCATGGCTTTGGATGGATACTAGGTGAATGGCTCAATGCTCTGGGACTCTTGAAGCCCCACTTCTTATTTATTTATAAGCTGTGACTAATTTTAAGGTATTTGTCAAAGCCATGATACCCAATGTTTCAGCTAGCACAATCCTGCAATTCATTAAGAGCTAATTTAAGTCATAGTTTTTCACCTGTCCTGGTCAGAGCTCTAAGTTCACAAGCAGAAGAAGACCTTATGAGTGAGAGCTGTCCACTCTGAATGGGAGGGCCACTGTTGATACATTGCAGGCATTGGTCCTAGTAGAACAAATGTCAGAGAGTTGAGTTCATCTCCATGATGAATGAGCTTGAGAACAACAAAGGGGACAGGACCTAGGTGACAGGGGATATGTATATCTCTGAGGTGAACTGCCTTCTCTTGACTTTCCTCTGAGCATAGAGTGCATTATTCTCTATGTACACCATGCTCAAAAATTTGGAGCCTTCAATCAACTCATGCTTCAGGAGTCCAGCACCCACTTCTGACCTTTGTAGACACCTGCCAACACACAGACATACATGCATACATGCAATGAAAAATAAAAAATGTCTTAAAAAAGAAGTAACTAATGCAGTACATTTATGAACTCATTGCTATGACAATATATCTGTGATAAGCCAACCCAGAATAGGGAATATTTATAGAGATTGCAGTCAATGATCTGTTGGTTCCACTGATTTAGGACCATGGTAGACAAAACATCATGATAGGAAGCATGTGCTGTAACAAACATGCTAAGTTCATGGTAGTTAGGACTATCACACAGGAGAGCACAGGGTGGACCAAAGTTACTCAGCTAACTTTTGCCTGGAAAGCAGAGTGAAACAGAAATAGGTGGTAGCCTATGGAATAACATTCAAGATCCAAACTGTAACCAGGAAGAAAAATTCAGGAAGTTGAACAGATATTCATCTAAGTGATTGTAAGAATTTTGCCAATGGGGTTTGATTCTGTGCCTCAATTAATATGCTTTTTAATGGAGAGCTAAAGGCATCAACAAAAGTTCCTGCAATTATTTGAATATGTTCAGGAGAATATTATATATGTAATATATCTATGTGTGTAATGTATGTGTCATATATGTGTCATATATATGGGTGTGCGATATGTGTGTGTCATTGATACATGTGTCAGATATACATATATGCAACATATTCTCACATTTGTGTGTCATATTATGTGTGTGACTATACCCTGCATGTGTGAATGTCTGTTTATGTGTGTGCACATGTACTTGCCACAATGTGTGATTGGAAGTCAGAGAACAAGTTGAAAGAGACTGTTGTCTTTTTCCATCATATTATTTGACTTTGGTCCTCAGGCTTGGCAGAAGGCTTCTTTCCTTGATATCATCAATCTCTTGTCTGTTTGTTTTTCAGTCTTTCAGATTCAATGTCCTAAACAAGTCTTTATTTTGTCATACTGTTTAAAATAAATGTTTGTGGCATATGGAATTGCCACAATCTCAATTTTTTATTCTTAATACCAAAGATGCCAATGCATTGTCCCCTGGCTATTTTTTTTATCTGTAGTCCAACATATGTGATTTTGAAAGAGGTATTTTTTAAAATGAACCTGCAATACAATTACCAATTAAATCAATTTAATTTCAATTTCTGTGTTGATACAAAAAATCAAATATATTAATAAGTATGGGAGGCCTGCTGTCTGCTTCCACGCAAGGCAGTCCTTGTGAGTGCTTCCTATAAATACATCATGAACAAAGGGACATGCCATAGAACTTAAAGGATTCTATCCCACCTGACCCTACATTCACTGCCCACAGACTAAACTTAGCTCACTAAATTCACCAGTGGCTGCTCCAGGCTTTGAAATATGCGGGAAGACTCCTGACTCAGGCGTGCTATACCAATAAGTCATTTTCAGACAGAACTCCCAACATTCTGACAAAGGAGCTTTACTTCTGGAAACGTCTAACTTCAAGCTCATGTTGAAAAGAAAGCAGATAAAAAAAATACATTTAAAAGTTTGTGCAACCACTTTGGAAAGCAGTGTGGCGGTTTCTCAGGAAATTCGGGATCAACCTACCTCTGGACCCAGCAATGGGAATATACCCAAGAGATGCCCTATCATACAACAAAAGTATATGCTCAACTATGTTCATAGCAGCATTGTTTGTAATAGCCAGAACCTGGAAACAACCTAGGTGCCCTTCAATGGAAGAATGGATGAAGAAAGTATGGAATATATACATATTAGAGTACTACTCAGCAGTAAAAAAGAATGACCTTGAATTTTGCATGCAAATGGATGGAAATAGAAAACACTATCCTGAGTGAGGTAAGCCAGACCCAAAAAGAGGAACATGGGATGTACTCACTCATATTTGGTTTCTAGCCATAAATAAAGGACATTGAGCATATAATTTGTGATCCTAGAGAAACTAAATAAGAAGGTGAACCCAAAGAAAAACATATAGGCATCCTCCTGAATATTAACCTTCATCAGGCGATGAAAGGAGACAGAGGCAGAGACCCACATTGGAGCACCGGACAGAAATCTCAAGGTCCAAATCAGGAGCAGAAGGAGAGAAAGCACGAACAAGGAACTCAGGACCGCGAGGGGTGCAGGCACACACTGAGACAATGGGGATATTCTATTGGGAACTCACCAAGGCCAGCTGGCCTGGGTCTGAAAGAGCATGGGATAAAGTTTTTTTTCTCCCCTCAATAAATCAAAATCCCACTTGTCTTACGATTTTCAATTTTGATAATCTCATGAAGGCCCACCAATCTGTTTCCCATTCACAGGGAAAAACACAGACTTAACTCCTAAGCCAGGAATGCCTTAGCTTCTCTCAAAGAAATAATTAGTTTTGTTTCCCTGCACAAGACTTAGGCTTTGATTGAGTAGGATACTGACTTGGTGGCTTACTTACTGTGTATCTTCAAAAGTCCTGGAGGACAGATTGCTAGTTACTTCTTAGAGCTGAGGAAGGCAAACCAAGCCTGCAATCCTATATTTGTAAATGCTACTTGCATATTGTTCTAGCGTTGAAAATTAAGAAAAGCATGCATGCTGTTTGTGTACCATCTATTGGTACTCTCAAGCACCAGATGATAAAGTTGACAAATATCCTATACCTGATCTGGATCCCTTTAGTGTTGCTATAGCAGAACACCTGGGAACTTATAATTCAGAAAGAAAAGGGAACTGTTTTATGCAGTTTCAGTTCTGGAGGCTGGAAACTCTGAAGAAGAGGGCAGAGTCTGTGTCCAGCAAAATCCTGGCTGTGCTATCCCATGCTAGGAGGTGGAAGGGAGGAAGGGATAGAGGAAATGGAAAGAGAGGTGGGGAGGTGAGAGGAACTGAATGGAATAGGGAAAGGAACTTACTCCTTTATCTGGTACCCACTACCAAAATACAGGCAGCTACTCGCTCTCTTTATAATAACAATAATCCACACCCAAGGGCAGAGTACTCATGATTTACTCATATTTTATGTATTGCCTTGGGAATTAAGTTTCTAACATTTGAATTTTGGGGCTACACATTCAAATTATAACAAGGCCATGTCCAGGTAAAGGAAACATTTTGCTGAGACCTGGTTTAGACAAAAGAAAAATTATCACAGAGAAATTTAGGGTATTTTTTATATATAACATTTGCATACTTGGTTTCTTTGCACAGATGGCGGACTACTGGATATGGATGAAATTGTTGAGGAGGGTCACGGGAAAATGTGAAAGAATGTGCATATCCTGCCCCCCCAGTGCCACATTCCAGACTTACAAATCTCAGGGTCCCCTTTCTTTCCTTAGTCTCCCCTTACTGGGAAAAAGCTGATGCAAGACAATTGCTTTCACCTGTTGTCTTTACTGATGCTACATTCCTCTTATAGACAAAAGAGCAGAAACCACCGAGTCTGTGCTGAGCTCCCCTTTCTCACAAGTCAGTAGCAACCGATGTCAGGATTAGACAGCATGGAAATCTGGCTTAGAGCACATTGTCAGCTCCCTTCCCTGACTTCTCCCTCCTCTGGATCAATAGAGCCACCTACCACCAGCAGAACTTTGTAATCGGGCTCTACAGTACCTCTAGGATGGGATCTTTGCATTTGACTACTTGCCCCTGAGCTAAATTTATTTCTCCTCTGACCTTTACATGGGTCTAATCACCTACAAAAGGAGATTTTTTAGCACACCTTCTGCCACGGGGAGGTGGAGCCTTTAGATGCTTTTTATGCAGTGCACTTTTAAAACATGGCTTTTGCAATTTTTAAAAGACAAAAGGTTGCCTCTCTGGGAAATGAGATGAGTCACTGGAGGGTTATCACAGGAACCCAGAAATGTGAGAAAATTGGAACAACAACAAAAAAAAAACTTTACAAAATCTCTCCAGATAAAATTAGTAGACCGAGAGCAGCTGATACTTTTACGTGTAGTCCTGTTCCTCTTGCAAGAAAAAAAAGTTCAGAAGCCCAGTTTCCAACCTACAGTGCTGGACTGGACCTGGGGCTTTGGCAGGATTGCTGGGTATCCCCAGCATTAATGGGTCCTGAAACAACCTGAGTATGGGGACAATGGTGCAAGTGTCCCTTGAGGGGCATAAACACACCAACCCCACAACGCTTCACTGAGCCCATATCTCAAGAAGGAATGTTGGTCTCAAGGCAAGGAGTGAGACGCATGCTTCAGAATTTGGGCACACCAAAAGCCTCAGCTATTAATAATCCCTGTGTCAAACTTTAAAAATAATTAAAAGAACCAAATTCTCAAATAACAACGGGCCATTGTTTTCTTTATGTTCAGACATTAATTTACATTATTGTACAATCAAAATCCTTCATTCCTTATTCTTGATGGCTGTCAAGCTGTAAACCTGTAGATGATTAACAGATGGTCTGTGAATAGCTTGAGAAGCCCAATACTTTATTTCCTGTCATGTTTTAAAATTATCAGACTTTTTTATTGATATTTTTGCACTTGATTAAAAGAGGAGAGTGTTGTATTGATGAATATGCTTAGAAACATGCAAATTACCTCTTCTTTCAGACTCCAAAATAGCCCCCGAGCATTGTATAGCTCTAGTATTTAAAAAGCATTCTACTCTTAGTAGGTCAGGTACAAACAATGAACGAAGATTATTTGAATATTCTTGAGCTACCATGGCAAAGTTAAAGCTAATGGAAGCGAGGTTAAAACCAGCAAGTGGATTCTACATTGCTCTTTAGCTGTGCCCCTTGGTTCTCCAGCAGAGAAGGAATTTGGATGAGCCAAGGAATCCCTCTTGTTTCAGTCCCATGCCTCCAGCAAGTCGATGCTTGTGGTGGCTCAGTCTGTGTTGCCAACCCAACTATCTACAGTGAGAGTAGCTTCTCAATCGAGAAAAGGAGGTTTCATCAGAAAGGATGATGGGCTGAGCTGGAGAGACAGCTCAGTAATTCAAATCATATACTGCTCTTGCAGAGAACCTGATTTCAGTTCCCAGCACTCACACTGGGAGACTCACAGTATCTGTAACTTAAGCTCAAGATCAAACACCCTGTTCTGGCTTCCAAGGGCCATGCATAAAATTGTATAATTAAAAAATAAATCAGAGAGAGAGGTTGTTCAAGATGTTAGTAAAGAAAGATCCAGTGTTTTTGTTTTTGTTGTTGTTGTTGTTATGACTTCCCAATTCATTGTAAACGCAAGCACTAAGGACTGGTGACTAATTTAAAATTTTACTCTACATTCTGCCCCATGGCTCGCTCACCTCTCCTCAGCAAGTACTGCTTGCTTCAAGTCTGCTGGCAAAATTCCATTGCCTAGAATCTTCCTACTCTTCCTCTCTTTCCCTGGAAATCCTGCCTATCCTCTTCTGCCAAGCTATTGGCCATTCAACTCTTTATTAAACCAATCAGAAGGCTCCTTGGTATAGACACAGTCTCACAGTGTACAAAAAGATTATCCCACAACACCCTCCCTCTGGGCATGAACATTTAGGTTCTCTTCAGATTTCAACTGTCAAAACACAAAGCAAAGATTGTCATTATAATGTCACCTTTCTTCTGTAGGCAGATAAGACTATTGTGAGCGAACTTCATACAAATTCAGAATGGTGGCTCTCAGAATGGTGGCTCTTATTATCTTTAAGAAACATATAAACTCCCTATGTTTATTTGACTATGACATGTAAGGTATTCTTCCAGAATGTGAGATGTTATTTTGAAGATTTCATATCCAGAAGGGTGCGAGTCAATGGCTAAATTGATGAAGAGAGAGATGGATTCTCAGTGCTGGGTTGACCAAACAAACTTTACCTCCTCAGCCCCTGGAAAATCACTTCAGAGGGAGACACTCTTGCTGCTTAGCATATTTCCATGAAGAGACTGCTCCTTCTCCCTGCTGTTACTAAAAGCAGCTAGGCCTCAATACAAGCACTGCCACTGTTACTTCTCTTGGCCTTTGAAATATTTTATTCAGGGCCTGAGGTTTTGCTGATTGTTAGCAGTTATCGGCTATAAAAATAGCCTACTTGTAATAAAAGGCATAAAAATGCAGAGTGGGTCTTGGGCTCTCAGAGCTGTCCTCTTAACCTTTGCAGGACTTGCTTTGAAGTACTGGCAAAGGCAAAATAAAACCTGGGTTAAGGGAAAGGAAGCCCAAAGAGTATTTGGATGACAAGGGATGATGTATCTGTTTCAATCATTGGAAGGGTGGGGAAGATACTAATTTCATGACCAGGCTCTCATTTATTCCCTGTCTTTACAAGAAAAACAACACTCAAATGTAAACATCTGATGGGGGATTAAAGATTTTTCTTCTTTGCTTTGAGTAATTGTGGAATCCAAAGAGAGCTGGAATGTTTCCTAAAACTGCCTTTCTATTCAATTGAATAAATGTCAACTTGAAAACCAGAAAGAAAAATGCCATTAGGAGATCTTCCAAAATACAAACTATTCAAACGTTTCACTGTCTTGGGAAGAATTTCTGAAACTATTGGGTACTTCACATCCTGAGTCCAGGGGTGAAGGTTTTTAAGTTTCCATTTGAATTGTACACTATTACTTTCACTCATATACAAATTGTGGGTTTGTGGTGATCATGGCTTCGTATTATCTATTAATACAATCCAGTGCAAAAGACTGGTGCATAAGCAGTTCTCAGCATTACAAGAGGAAGTTTCAGATACAATGTGGATGATGTCTGTTGGACAAGATGAGCTTCTCTGTCAATATACATGAAAAAAGAGGATGGACCATCTCCTCTTATTTGGGAAAACAAAAGGATGGATGGATGGATAGATAGATAGATAGATGAATAGATAGATAGATGATAGATAGATAGATAGATAGATGATAGATAGATAGATGATAGATAGATAGATGATAGATAGATGTAAAAACATATATGTGTATACATGTATCCATTTCAAAACTGCTCTTGTATTAGTTACTTTTCTATTACTATCATAGTGTACCACCCTGACAGAAAGAAAATTTGAGGAGAAATGGCTTATTTGTCTCACAGTTCCAGAGGTGATACAGTCCATCATGGTAGGGAAGGCATAGTATCAGGAGCATAAACCTGGGCATTCATATTTTATCCACACACAGAATGTAGAGAGAACAGCAAGTAGGGTTTTCTATAAAACCTCAAATACTCCCTCCTTCAGCAAGGTCCTAAGTCTTAAAGGTTTTAGAAATTTTACAAACAGAATCACCAGGTGGAGATCAACTGTTCAAGTACTTGCGTCGTTGTGGGAGGCATCTCTCTCATTGAAACCACAATAGCTCCTTGGTGTACAACTCACACCCCAACTGTAAGAGAACAGTATATTCTCACACAAAGTGTTGTCTAAAATGATCACCAAGCCTTGTTATTAATGGAGACACTCATTATGTATTTGTAGCTATAAACTCCTAATAGTTACTTTTTCAAGACTTACTTGTAGGAGAAATAAATCAGGAAGATATATGTATCTGTGAATTCTCATCATTTTCTCTTTCCTGTACTCCCTTATAATGGCATGTTTTTAAAAATAGCATGGTTTAATTATTTCTCATAACTTAGTATTTTGCAGTCAGGTTTTTCTTTAATACAGAAAAAATTTAATAGTTTCCCCATTACACATTAATTTGGAATGAAAAGACATTAGTAAAGAAAAAAAAACATCCAGTGAGGTTAATCTGGAGGCAGTACCAAGAACTGCAGTCATGGATGTTAGTGGGAGTGTGAAATATTATTGCAATATGAGATTTTAGCCAGTTCGCTTACAGCTGTTTTCATATCCAAAGGTTCTTATTGAGTGTAGTCAAAATCCCAGTGACTGTACATGTGATGTTCATAAGAACATAAATAAGGGGCAAGGGAAAATAACTTCCATGTCAGCTGTTAGGAATATATTGTCTTTAGAAATGTAAATATTGAGTTTCAGTTCTACCACGTTGCTTTAGGAATTGAATCACTAGCATGACTATGACAGGCTTTAAGTCCCTGACTTGCACCTGAAAATCAAAATCTGGTGTGTTAGTTAACTTTTTGTGGCTGGTATGAAATATTGACAAACAAAACCTTACTAGAGGAATGGTTTACTTTGGTTCATGGATCTGTGATCACTTGGGTCCTCCCCTTTGGACTTGTAGTGGGGAAGACTAAAATATAGCAGAAGACAGCTATTCACCCCATGGCATCTAGGAAGCAGAGAAAAAGCCTTTGATGAGAGAGATACCTTCAAAGGTGTGCATGCCATTATTTATGTTCTTCAATCAAGCTCTGCCTCCTAAAAACCCCTTTGACTATAAATTGATCAGTGAACTAACAACCTCCTGCTCCAGATATCCCTCAGCAATGACACCAATTAAGGACTAAGTCTCGACACACACACACTTCTGATATGTGATGATAGCAAACCAAACTGATGACTGTCCTCAATGTAAAACTAATTCTTAAATCTATAGCTTGTAGTCTAGAGGGAGGTGAGTCTAACAGAAAGTGTGTGTGTGTGTGTATGTGTGTGTGTGTGTGTGTGAGAGAGAGAGAGAGAGAGAGAGAGAGAGAGAGAGAGAGAGAGACCAGGTGGAGAAAAGGATTATATGTATGTGATGCAGCTATTTAGCTTAATTAAGTTGGTCATGATATATGTTCATCCAGGAACTATATCTGCTGAGATCATAAACATGTTATATGTCAGCATACCATATTTGTTTCCTTGTTCAGTTTTAAACAGTCTCAGGATAGGCAGACTAATTTCAAGAATAATTTCCGCACTTCTGTTTCTACAAAGCTAGAATTTCAGCAAAGTTTTTGGTTCAGTAGTTCCAACTTAAATATGATGTGCAAGAGTTCATTAATGTGACTCAAGTCTCTAGCATAGTGGGGACAGAGCACACTGCTTATAGGTGATTGCTGCCATTCCTGACAAACTGGACTTGATTGTAGTACCAGAATGATAGAATAAGAAAATCAATTTGACATGATTATGGTATACACACACACACACACACACACAGAGAGAGAGAGAGAGAGAGAGAGAGAGAGAGAGAATACGAGAGAGAGAATACGAGAGAGAGAATACGAGAGAGAGAGAACACAGAAAAAGACAGAGATAAAGAGACAGCATATAAACAAAAGATAAATAATCCTCAACATAAACTCATCATTAGCAGAGGGAATATGCTAATTAGGAAGTGCAGGGTCTTGGGACCATTTCTGGCAATCAAGGTGTGACGTCAACCTCAAACTGTGTAAACTAGAAACACGAAAGAGGTGGATTCCCCACTTAACAAGAAGACTACCCTTTAAAAAGAGGCAGGGTATCTACATTTGCTTGCACAGGAAGCACATTTGTTAGATTTTAATGTGCTCCCCCTTCCTTTACTTTCCCAAGCAAGGAAAATCACACTCTACTGTTTACCTTCTCCCTTCTGGAGCCACGCTTCCTGTATCAGAAGAAAGATTTCACATTACGGATCATTTTAGCTCACACAGCTCAGTCCCTTGTTGGTAGTAGGCACTCAAATCCCTTTACTAAGTAAATGGATGAGAAATTGAATGAATAGCTTCGATGTCTAATTTTAGTCGACCTGGTTAAGAAAAACTTTCTTCCATGGTAATGCAAGGGAAATTGTAAAACAGCTGGGTGTGTTTAATTGCCTTGTAGCATGAACAAAGCAATTGACTCAAGTAGCTGTGATGTGCTTGGGTGTTATTTGATACTTAGTTGAATAATTACTGGTTTGGGCCAAGGACTCTTTTATCTTTTACTTTAATTATTAATATCTCTCTTATAGACACACTTAAAAATTCTTTCAGTGAGGAAGAAAACATTTTCCTTATTTCAGAAATGAAAAGAAGCATGCTTATCTGTCCAACAAACTGAAAGATTCAGTTGGATGTTGCAATTTGAAATATGTTTATTTGTTATACAAATAGCTTGCTAATAACTGTCTTGAGTAAGGAAATGAATTATTTAGGGAGAGTCCTGTACATGGTGCTACTGGCTGAAGCTCTTAGCTGGGTTTGCTGTGCAGCACAAACGATACCAGGTAGTTAAAAATCAATGTTGTTATGATGATGAAAAGGAGCACCTTCCCTTATGCGTAATAACAATTGCAAGCCAGCGAGCCCTAAATGGTTCCCCTGAGAATGTCACACATAGTTGGGACAGTTAGCTAATTAGAAGACACATTTTAGAGAGGAGGTTAATATTCATGACTCTGCAGCCTCTCAAGATCACGTAATTGGTACCAGACTTGAAGAAAGAGCAATATGCCATTTTCATTCATAAATGGTACTTGGACAGTAAAAACTGAGTTGGCTTTTTTTTTTGGTTGTTTTTGGCTCTTATTCAACATTACAACCAGACAATTCTCACAGAGAATTGTAACCTAGACATACCTCCATGCTTTTGTCTCTCTCCTTTACTGTTTTAGGACCCTTCCATGTCTTGCCAATCACTCTTCCTTACAATATTCCCAGTCCTTCCCTGTGAAATAGAAATTGTGCCAAGCATTTGACCATACATTTCCTGCCATTAAGACCACGGCTAACCTCATGGGGTTCTTAACCTGTGTTGTATATCATGACCATTGCTGGGTGTATTCTTCTGTAGTATTCCCATCTGAACATGGTTGCTTTGTCCTCCATTATCCCCTAGCTCAAATATGCATGGTGATTTCCTGACCGATTGAAGACAGTTTCTAGGTCCTGTCTATTGAAGTCACACTGTAGATCTGTAGTCTTGCCTTCATATACCAAGTCATTGTGTGTTTTATTGTGCGTGTAGACCTTTTGGTTTACTGCAGCCTGTATAGACAAGAAGTGGTTCCGTAAGATTGGAATTCCGCTGAAAAATAAACATCACTTAGAGATGTTGTTCAGTTGCTAAGTTGCATTTTGTGATGCTAATGTAAACAACCCCAGGGTTCTGCCAGTCATGAAAGTATAACATGCAATTTTACAAAGCACATGTTTGATAATATTTATAAGTTATTATGTAACTGGCTTATACATTTACTATACTTATTTTTAATCATTATTTTAGTATGTACTCTTTTTTGACAAATAATCATTAACTGTGAACCAACCTTATGTGTGTTCCAGAAAGCACTGGATCACAGAGATAACTGTCTCATATGGAATATTACCCTGAAGTTCTAGTAAGACAGAATATGGAGGAGAAAGACTGATGTGGGTGTTCCTGATCCTGTGTAAGCCTAGGCAAAAATGTATGTTTGTGCCTTAGCTATTAGCATAATAAGCAAAAAAAAGTTTGATAAGTTTAAGCTAAAATATTTTAAAACAAAAAAATCTTTAGAATAAATGTATGAGATATTTTGGAGGACCTGGTGGTCATTTATATGATGTGGAAGAAAAGAGCGAACAAATGATTAGGAAACATTTAGAGCTCTGAACCAGGACGAATTATGGATGGCTCCAGTAGAGAGATGGTGACATGGAGGAAACTGGGTACAGGATTGTCCCTTGTTTCATATGTTTATGCGACATGTTCTGATCATGCACCAGAAGTTAAAGGGCAGACACACCAAAGAAAGAAAGGGAAAATATTCTGTTTTTATGTGGTCTGCATTCTATAAGACAAATGCACAGAAGTAAGAAGGAAAACTTGTATAACCTGTAGTAGAAAAACATGATAAGAAAAATAAGTGAAGGAGGCTTGGGTGCATGAAGAGGTGTATGTTTAGTTTATATGCAGGCTTTCATAGTGACTTGAAGAACACTCGGTTCTCTCTTCTCTCTCTCTCTCTGTCTCTGTCTCTGTCTCTCTCTCTCTCTCTCTGTGTTTATGTATGTATGTGTGTATGAGAGAGAAAAATACCTTAGATGTTGTTCCTCAGGAGTCCTTCATCTTTAAATATCCTATGTGTCTGTCTGTCTGTCTATCTATCTATCTATCTATCTATCTATCTATCTATCTATCTATCTATCTATCTATCATTTTGTGGGCAGAGGGCATGGGTGCCAAAACACACATCTATAGATCAGATGACAGCCTGAAAGAATCTGTTGTCTCCTTCCACCATGGTCATTCTGGAGATTTTTATTTCAGATTTGTTGGCACCTTACCTGATGTGCCATCCTGCTGGGACCTTTGTTTGTTTGTTTGTCTGAGACAGAGTTTTTCACTAGTTTCAAGCAAGTGACAGGTGAAAAGGAATGGTATTGACTCAGGACCCCAAGACCTAGCTCTCAGCACAAAGGAGATTTATTTGCCCGAGGGAGACGGAAAGCAAGGAATAAGAGATAAAGACAGGAGATAGAGGATAAGAGAGAAAGGTAAGGGAGCAAGGGAGAGGGGAAAAGGGCATCTTTCCCAGAGTAGAAGATAAAGGACTGCCCCTTTAGAGATAGAGACAGATGTGGCACACAGGAAAATGGCAATTTAGAAAGATACAAAGGGAAATCCTGTGTTAGAATAAATTGTTTGGTCATGTTAACTAGGTGGGCCAAAGGGGGCTTTTGATTGTCCGACTTCAATATTTTAATAGTGGTAGTTAGCCTCAGGAGGAAGAAGTGGCCAAGTAAGGAAACAGACTTTGGTGGGTAGCTTTAGGGATGTTTTAGTAAGGCAGAAGAAACTGGGGAGAAGGGCAAGGCCTGGCAGAGCTGTGTTTGTCAAGCATGGACTGGCTAGAGCCCCTCCACCAGGTAGACTAGTCTCTCCTGCCAGCAAGCCCAGCAATCCACTATTTTTTCAGCACTGAGAAGACAAGGGCATGCTGCTGTACTCTGCTTGTTTGTGTGTGTGTGTGTTGTGTGACAATTTTCTTCCCTGTGGAGATGCAACACATATCTACACATCCTAGAGAAGGATCCCAGAAAAGACCAAAGTACAGAGACCACCAAGTTCAACTCGTTAAGCTAGTGAGTTTTATTGGGGTTACTGTCAGGAGTATGGGTGAGGGGTTACTGACAGCAGCATGACTCAAAGAGCGCTGCATCACCAAAGCTCACCAAAGCTCACCCCAGCACTGGTGACAGCTCACAAAAGTAAGGACCCTGGAGCACATTGCATAGCCTGTAGGCAGCTCAACAGGTTTTAAAGTGTCCTTTCCAAGTGATTCAACTGGTCTAAATCTCTTCCAGGTAGTTCAGCTCTGCTTTGCTTCTTCCAGGCAGCTGGTTTTGTGTGGTGCCCGTACCACTACATGTACTATAGCACTACACCTGCAGTGCAGGCGCCTTTACTACAGGACCATCCACTAGTTGGGCAAAGGCCTAGAGATTTAAACACACAAAAACACACAGACAGAGACACGAATCGTCCTTGAAACAGGAATGCCCCAAGAATGCCCCCTTTATTGTTTCCAGCAACAGTTTAGGTAGGGATCCTTATCTGATAGCCACTCCCCAGCCAAACCCACCAGAAACCGCTTCTCTGCCCTCAGGAACTCATGCTCAGAGCAGCTGCGGGCTGCTCAGAACACAGGAAAACAAGTTGTTTACAGGAAAGTCAGGATCTGGGGGTTCACAGCTCCCAACAGTTTGGTATCAAGAGTTTCTTTTTTGCATCTTGACTTGTTTGAGAGTCTTCATTTCTGCTCTTTTATTGTTGCTTGCTCTAGCAAGGTGGGGCCTAGTAAATCTGGTCAGTTTCAGGGACTTCCTAAAGCTATTTTAATTTGTTTACCTTTCTGCTTAAGGAGCTTCCCTGCAAGAAAGAATATTTCAATATGGAGAAAACGGTTACACAACTCTGTGCAGCAACTATTCTAAGAATTAACACTACTGACATTTTTCTTCCTCAGCAAAACTGGACAAGAGATACCTTCTTGACCAAATGTTGCTTTGATGCAAATGCTCTTTAAAAAAAATGTGACTTGAAGGAAGCAAACTTCTCAGAGATGTAGTTAGAAGCATATTCATTGTCTTTCTCACTTTTTGTGACAGGATGCTCAGAAAGGCAAGTGAACGAAGTGAAGAGTTTTTGGTTGACAGTCTGAGGCAAGAAGAGTCCATCCTTTTGACTCTCTGTCCCATAGTGAACAAAGAGATATCATGGACAACACATTATATACAAAAAGACTAATGAAAACTGTTAAGAAAAATATGTGTCATTTTTATTAGATATACCACCACAGATAAGCAAAAATATACTTAAATAATAATCCTAACTTAGCTAACCCGTTGGAGCATCTTCTAAAATTCATGAGAGGTCCCAAGTTTGTGATGCAATTCAATGTGGAGATAATGCAAGGTAGGGGTTTAAGCTAGCTGGTCACATTGTGTCCACAAGTGGGAAGCATAGAGAGGATTGCTGCTGCTTAACTGACTATACTCTTCCCCCTTTAGCCACCTCGAGACTCCAGTCTGTGGATAATGCTGCCCACACTCAAAGTGACTCTTCCTCAGTTAAGTCTTCTGAGCAATGCTGAGACCTGTCCTCTGCTTGATCTCAAATTCAGTGAAGTTAACCATAAATAATAATCATCCAAAGGGGGCTCAAAATGAGAGAAACACTAAAGAGATGAAACAAGAAGAGACTGGGAATTGGAATCTGTGTAGGAGAAATGAAGAGCTGAGATATAATGTCAGGAAGGAAGGCAATGGTAGAGGTGGCGGGTCTCAGTCACAGGTTTGACTCGGGATTTGGGATCTTACCAAGTCAGTAGCTTTACATGTGTTAGTTTCTTTAAAATGTAGCTCCATTTCTGAAAAACATTCACAGCATATAAATTCTTATCTCTATGTACATATACAATTATGTACTTGTATACATGCATACATATATGTGTATGCACAGACATACTCACATATATGTATACACCTCAATTTATAGTAGGATTGTGTTCTGATAAACCCAGTATAAAATGAGAATGTAGGTAAACACACCTACTGGACATCACTGCTTAGCCTGGCACAGTTTAAACAAGCAAAGAACACTTTCTTCCACATACAGTTAAGTAAGTCAATGCACCACAAGCCTGTCGTAAGATAAAATGTCTATATCTCATATAATGTGCTGAATACTGAGTGAAAAGAAAGAGAAAGTATAGACAGACAGACAAACAGACAAACAGACAGGTAGACAGGTAGATGGATGGATGGATAGATAGATGATAGATAGATAGATAGATAGATAGATAGATAGATAGATAGATGGATGGATGGATAATTAGATAGATAGATAGATGGATAATTAGATAGATAGATAATTAGATGATAGATAGATAGATAGATGATAGATAGATGATAGATAGATAGATAGATAGATAGATGATAGATAATTAGATAGATAGATGATAGATAGATAATAGATAGATAATTAGATGATAGATAGATAGATAGATGATAGATAGATGATAGATAGATAGATAGATAGATAGATGATAGATAATTAGATAGATAGATGATAGATAGATAATAGATAGATAATTAGATACATAGATATATGATAGATAACTAGATAGATGATAGAGATAGATAGATAGATAGATAGATAGATAGATAGATAGATAGATGGATGGATGGAGCTCCTTAAGTTAGGAGGGTTTGTCTTGTGACTTTTCTGCTGCACCATGGTAGGAAATGACTTTCACACCACAAAGTAAACACAGAGATAAACTGTAACTGTGTCTTTGTGCTCCTGGAACAGAATACCTAAATAAAGGTAATGTGTCTGTAGCAGAAATGTGCCTGCTTATATAGTTCTAGAGGGTGAGAACGCAAATTTCAGGTTGCCCACCATGGCCAGAGATGGTTTCCTGCATTGTCAAGTGATGGAGAGGCAAAGAGAAGGAAAGAAGAGAGGGACATGGGGCTACTCTAACCTGTGCAACATTTTACCTGCTGGTGGTTTTCATTGGTGATTAAATCTCAACATAGTTAAGAGAGGGCATGAATTTGCCTTAGCCTCACAGACATGCATTTCTCCCACTGGTCTTGTTTTTGAGAGAGAAACCACGTGTCAAATGCAAAGCACTGCACCTAGGCCACATAGAGTGATGATGGGCATCTTTATTTGTATGCCTGTATTGAACTAAAATAAATTCTCCAAGTATTTTATGAGAACCAAAAGCATAAAATTCTTACCACAGGAACTCAGAACTTTGTTTTGTGCATCTGTTCTGCTTAGTTTTTGTCAACTTGACACAACTTGACACAAAATGATGTATTTGGAAAGAGCTATCTTAATTCAGGAATTCTTTCTATTAAATTGAACTGTGTAGCATTTCCTTGATTGATGATTAATGGGGGAGTGCCCAGCCTAATGTGGGTGTTGCCACTCCTGGCCGGGTGATCCTGAGTTGTATTTAAAAATTAAGCTGAGCCCTCCTTATCCACGAGAGTCGGGTTTGATCACATGCTCCATCAGTTCCAGTCCAACTTGCTTTGGTGAGTTCCCATTAGATCAGCCCCACTGTCTCAATGGGTGGGTGCACCCCTCGCAGTTCTAACTTCCTTGCTCATGTCCTCCCTCCTTCTGCTCCTCATTTGGATCTTGGGAGCTCAGTCCAGTGCTCCAACATGGGTCTCTGTCTCTAGCTTCATCCATCACCAGATGAAGGTTTTATGGTGATATGCAAGATATTCATTAGTATGGCTATAGGATAGGGCCATTTCAGGTTCCCTCTCCTCAGCTGCCCAAGGATCTAGCTGGGGACATCTCCATGGACACCAGGGTACACCTCTAGAGTCAAGTCTCTTGCCAACCCTAAAATGGCTTCCTTAATTAAGATATATACTTCCCTGCTCCCATATCCACCCTTCCTCCATCTCAACTGTCCCATTCCCCCAAGCTCTCCCCATCCCCCCTTCTCACTTTTTTCTCCCCATCTCCCTTTACCCCCACCCCAACCCCACCCCCAAGTTTCCAATTTTTGCCTGACAATCTTGTCTCCTTCCAATATCCAGAAGGATAACTATATGTTTTTCTTTGGGTTCACCTTCTTATTTAGCTTCTCTAGGATCATGGATTATAGGCTCAATGTCCTTTATTTATGGCTAGAATCCACTAATGAGTGAGTACATACCATAATCAACTTTTTGAGTCTGGGTTACCTCACTCAGCTGACTGAGAAGCCAAGGACAATAGCACTGGGTTTTGATCCTACTGCATATACTGGTTTTGTGGGAGCCTAGTCTGTTTGGATGCTCACCTTCCTAGACCTGGATGGAGGGGGGAGGTCCTTGGACTTCCAACAGGGCAGGGAACCCTGACTGCTATTTGAACTGGAGAGGGAGGGGGAGGGGATTGGGGGGAGAAGGAGGGAAATGGGAGGAGGGGAGGAAGTGGAAATTTTTAAGTAAAAATAAATTTTAAAAATGTGAAAAAAAATTAAACTGATCAAGGCATGGGGAACAAACCAGTGAGCAGCGTTCCTCCATGGGCTCAACTTCTGTTCTTGCCACCAGGTTTCTGCTTGCGTTCCTGTCATGACTTCCCTAATGATGGAGTGTAAGCTGGAAGATGAAATAAGTATCTTCTTCCCTCAGATTCTTTAGCCACGCTCTTTTTAAATCATTTTTAAATTTTTTATAAAAGAAATCAAACTATCCTTTTTTTCATTATACATACTCAATCCAAGTTCCCCTTTCATCTTCCCCTACTGTTCCCTCCACTTACCCCCCCCCCCCATCCACTTCTCAGAGAGGGTTAGATGCATTGCTTTGGGAAAGGTTCAAGGCCCTCCTGTACTATATTTAGGCTGAGTAAGGTATCCATCCAAAGAAAATGGGTTCCCAAAAAGCCAGTATAAGCAGAAGGAATAAATCCTGTGTAGGGATATAGCCCCACCCATTGGGGGCGTGTTCGCCTTGGGCTAATGTTTCCTGGTAAATCTGCAGGGCGTGATCCCAGCAGCCTTTTTGCTCCGCTTTTCCTGTTCTCCGCGGGAACCTGTGGTCCTGTAAGTCTATTTCCTTATTAAAGCTGTATATATCTATATAATCTGTCTGCATTCATTTACGCCGCCACAATCCTGGTGCCAATTCCAGTGGCCCCTCAGTCTGCCCCAGCCATGCAACTGTCAATCACATTCAAAGGGACTATTTTCATCTTATACTTGTTCCTTCCAAGTTTGACTGGTGTTGTGGAGTTCCCATCAGCTAAGTTAAACTGTTTCAGTGGGTGTCCCCATCATGTTCTTGACCTCTTTGCTCATATTCTCATTCCTCCCACTCTTCAACTGGACTTTGGGAGCTTGGTTCAGTGCTCTGATGTGGGTCTCTTCTTCTGTTTCCATCAGTTGCTGGATGAAGGTTCTATGGTGATATTTAAGATATTCATCAGTCGGACTTCAGGGCAAGACCAGTTTGGTCACCCTCTCCTCTATTACTTAGGGTCTTAGCTGGGGTCATCCTTGTGGATTCCTGGGAATTTCTCTAGTGCCAGGTTTATTACTAACCCCATAATAGCTCTCT
This sequence comes from Chionomys nivalis, assembly GCF_950005125.1. Taxonomy (NCBI): domain Eukaryota; kingdom Metazoa; phylum Chordata; class Mammalia; order Rodentia; family Cricetidae; genus Chionomys; species Chionomys nivalis. Next base: position 29,888,411 of record NC_080092.1, on the reverse strand, counting down.
CAATCAATATCTCTTTCCTTGCTCTCATCTTTGTCTTTCCTCCATCTTGACTAACCCATTTTTTCAAGTTCTCCTCACCCTTCCCCTTCTCCTCTCCTCTTCGCCCTCTTCCATCTCTTCTCCCCCCACCCCATGTTCCTTATTTGTCAGGTGATCTTGTCTATTTCAACTTTCCAAATGGATCTATAAATGTTTTTCGCAGGGTTCTCCTTGTTACTTAACTTCTCTAGGATCATGAACTATAGGTTCAATATCCTTTGATTATAGCTAGTATGCGCGTATGAGTGAGTACATACCATGTTCATTTTTCTATGTCTGGGCTACCTCACTCAAGATAGTGTTTCTAGTTCCATCCACTTGCATGCAAAATTGAAGATGCTATTGTTTTCTTTTTTTTAAAGATTTATTTATTTATTTATTTATTTATTTATTTATTATATACACAGTATTCAGCCTCCATGCCTGCAGGCCAGAAGAGGGCACCAGATCTCATTACAGATGGCTGTGAGCCACCATGTGGTTGCTGGAATTGAACTCAGGACCTCTGGGAGAGCAGTCCGTGCTCTTAACCTCTGAGCCATCTCTCCAGCCCCCAATGCTATTGTTTTTTTTTTACCGCTGACTAACACTCTAATGTGTAAATGTGCCACATTTTCTTTATCCATTTTTTTGGTTGAGGGGCATCTAGGTTGCTTACAGGTTCTGGATATTACAAATAATGCCACAATGAACATAGTTGAACATACGTCTTTGTAGTATGATTGAGCATCTTTTGGATATATGCCTAAGAATGGTACTGCTTCATCCTGAGGTAGGCTGATTCCCAATTTTCTGAGAAACTGTCATACTGATTTCCAAAGTGGTTGTGCAAGTTTGCATTCACACCAGCAGTGGATGAGTGTTCCCCTTATTCCACTTTCCCAGCATAAGCTATCATTGGTGTTTTTTTATCTTAGCCATTCTGAGAGCTGTAAGATTATATCTCAGAGTTGTTTTGATTTCTCTGATGGCTAAGGATGCTGAACATTTCCTTAAGTGTCTTTTGGCCATTTGAGATTCTTCTTTTGAGAATTTTATACTTAGTTCTGTACCCCATTTTTTAATTGGGCTATTTGGAGTTTGGTTGTCTTTGTTTGGACTTGTGTTTTGTGCATGGGGATAGATATGGATCTAGTTTCATTCTTCTATATGTTGACATCCAATTATGACAATACCATTTGTTGAATATGGTTTATTTTTTTCTATTTTCTGCTTTTGGTTCTTTGTCAAAAATCAGGCTTTCATGCATGTGTGGTTTAATAACTGGGTCTTCAATTTGATTCCATTGTTCAGTCTCTCTGTTTTTATGACAATACCAAGCTGTTTTTATTAATGTAGCTCTTTAATACAGCTTGATATTAGGGGTGGTGTTGCCTACAGAAGTTCCTTTATTGCACAGGATTGCTTTGACTATTCTATTTTGTATTTTCCATATGAAGTTGTTCTTTCAAGGTCTGTGAAGATTTTTGCTGGGGATTGCATTGAATCTATAGATTGCTTTTGGAAGAATTACCACGTTTATTATGTTGATTCTCCCTATCCAAGAACATGAAAGATCTTTTCATTTCCTGGTATTTTCTTCAAAGACTTAAAGTTCTTGTTGAATAGGTAGTCAGGCAGGAAGTATAGTTGGGACAACCTGGCAGGAAGTAGAGGCAGGGCAATGAAAACAGGAGTATTCTGGGAAGAAGAAGCTCTTTCCCCAGTCCTGCCCAGACTACGGAAGAAGCAGGATGTGACCTGCCCCGCTGAAAACTGTACTGAGCCATGTGGCTAACATAGATAAGAATCATGAGTTAATATATGTTGTAAGAGCTAATACAAAGCCTGACTAATGGGACAATCAGTTTTATAAGTTATGTAGACCTTCTGTGTGATTCTTTGGAACCTAACGACTATGTGGACCGGGCAGGACAGAAACCCCAACAAGCAGGCCCTCATGTTACAGCTGTTCACTCTTGGCCCTCTCTGTGTTGTAGCAAGCTGTGTTTCAGAGTTCCATGGAGGTGTCAGGAGGATAGGCATGTTTGGGGGTGGGATGGGGCTAGTAGCTTGCAGGGTCTGGTGAATGGGGGTGGATATTGGGGCAGCCCACCTGCAGGAGACTCTTATGCTGACTGGCTAGAGAAGCCAGGGCATTTGGTGGAGGGGCCTGGGGTTTTGTCCTGCTATGGAGGTCCTAGAGGGTAGGGTATCCCTCTGGGTTTTAGCTATGCTCTTTAGCACAGCCATAGAAGGCAAACTACAATAGCTTCAGAATAACTTTTGTATGTAAAGGTACACAGGAAAGTCACATTAGCTGAAACTAGTTTGAAGACATTTGGGTGTAACTCCTGGGAGCTTCCTGCCACCAGATTCTTTTCTCTTGGGCATATGAACAGTTGTCAAAGACCCACAGAACCCACTAGTTCTAAGTCTGCCACTTGACATTTGAAATGTTGGCACAGTGGGCCTGAGAGAGTGCCTGCAGTTCACTTGTCCTGGCATTGCTCTTTTCAGTTTCCAGCAAATCTTACAAAGGAAGAAGCATTTCTTTGCCTACCCGAATGGAACTTCATTTGTCAGCCTTTCTGGTCTCTGTTATGTATTCTGAGAGCTTGTATTTTACAAGAAGTGTTATTCAGTATCCCCAAGAACATTGTTATCTTCAGGTTTTATCTAAAAAGAAAAACACAAGACTTTTTACTACCGAAGCTGAACTGAACTGTCAGCTCAGCCAGTGCAGAGCACACAATGACAAGCTCACAGAGTTTCGTGGGCCTCAAACACAAAATGAGCATCTTCAGTTCTTCCCAAGAGATGAGTCCAAGAGAAATTTGAACTTTAAAATAAAAATATCATTAGCTTACTTTTCTCCATGACTTTACCAGGCATTCAATATTGGGCTCAAACTTGTACTTCAGTTTTGACTGTAGGAACGTTACCCCTTGCTTTTTCTGCCTGGCCTTGTTGGTCCCACTTTTTGACTCTGCCCACCTCTTTCTTTACATCAATTTTTATACTGTAGAAATGATACAATGTAGAAAGAAACATTTGCTTCTGTGATCTCCTAGTGCAGGATTGGACATTTTATTGATATGAGGCACATTATTTGATCAGGTTACAGTAGTTAATCACCTAGTATAATCAAACTTGTAGTCATATTAGATATGTTTTCAAATTCAAGCAAATATAATTTAGATAGCCGGGTGGTGGTGGCGCACGCCTTTAATCCCAGCACTCGGGAGGCAGAGGCAGGCAGATCTTTGTGAGTTTGAGGCCAGCCTGGTCTACAAGAGCTAGTTCCAGGACAGGAACCAAAAGCTACAGAGAAACCCTGTCTCGAAAATCCAAAAATATATATATTTTATATATTTACATAAATATATATATATATATATTTTAGATAGATGGTTATCTTCAAACACTTTAGAGATCTATAGAATATGGCATTTAAGATGCTTTAATAACCTAAATTCTTTTTTATGATGAGACATGTCTGCTCCTAGCAGCACCAGTCTACTTCAGAAAAGACAATGGGCATCAAAAAAAACTCCACATGGAGTTTACTATCTTTGTGGTAAAAGTAAGCCACTGGGCAACAAAATGTCCCTGCTTTGACTATTGATGTTATGCTGTCCTAATTAGTTAAGCAGGACACAAAGTATCCTGCTTCACAGAAAAGTCTGTTGAATATTTTAGGCCTATAGGCTGAAGATGAATGCCCCAACATTGCAGAGGAACTTTGGGTAACTGTCTAGGCAACCAGCTGTTTCTGTCATTGCTCATATTTTTTGGAAGTTGCTGGCTTGCACTTCCTGATTACTCAGTTAATATTATTTTCTTCTTGAATCTCTGAGGGAGTCGAAGATTAGATAGCTATAGTTATAGTTTACTAAACACAGAAGGCAAGTTATGAGAGAAAGTAAATTATCTATAAGACTTTGGACTGATCAAGGTAGGACAGATATGAAATATTTTCTCTGAATTTGTCAGATACAAATGGACTAGATATATTTATTGCCTTATATATATTGTATATAGTCATTGTACTTATTGTATATAGTTTTCTTATATTAGTTATAGCCTTCTTTTTTATTTTAGACAAAAAGGGAAAATGTAGTGTCATTTCAAATGTATAAGGATTGCCTAAAGATCTGAGAGTAAAACAGTCCAGCTGGTTAGCCTTACAGATCAGATTATGGTAACACACGCCTTGTTGGGGACCAAATGAAGCATGGTTAATAAAAGCTCATGGTCTGACATTGGGATTCAGCCTGAAGATCCAAAAAGCAAAACAGCCAGCCACTGGCTCTTACCTCAACCTCAGTCTGAAATGGAGATCCTGCCTCCTGGATCTCAGAAGGAGACTGCATCTCAGAACTTCTTATAGTCCTCTTTTCCCATCTTATATTCCTCTTTAGGGCTGGGATTAAAGGCATGCACAACCAGATTTCTGGCAACTAGATGGCTACTAGGACTAAAGGTGTGAGTTACCATAATCTTGTCTGTAAGGCAAACCAACTGGATTATTTTACTCTCAGATCTTCAGACAATCTTTATGTATTAGAAGACAATTGAAAAGCTACTACAGGATACAATGATTAAAATGAGAGTCCTTATTAGCTTGCTTTATTCCTTTTGCAAGTGAGATTTTTTAAAAATGATGTTCTGTACTTTGATATTGCCTCATGGGCTGTAGAACAAGGTATGGATAGCTCCAGAAACTTAATAATAGCAAAAGGTTTCTGAATGTGCAATATCTTTAAAAAAAAGATTCAAAATAAATGCATAATGAATCCAAGGTATTTCAGGTCGCATTTACCCATGTTTCATTGTGTGCCTCACTGATATAGATATGAATAATTTGCATTGGTATGGATTAAGGTCAATTTTGTTATATGTATATGTATTTCTGCTCTTGATTAAGGTATTGTGATTGTGTAGTTCATTTAAAAATGTAATCATCAATAATAGTAAAGCCTGTAGTCATGTTAATTAGATTTTCTAGATATATAGAGATATATTTCAGTTAGATAGGCATTCTTCATATCTTTCAAAGACTGTAGAATATGGCATTTAATATTTTAATAACTTAGGGCTTTTCATGGCAATGAGACATGTCTGCTCCTGGCAGCACCAAGCTACTTCAAAAGGAAGATGGGCATCAAAGAGGCTCCTTATGGAGTTGGATAGGCATTTGGGCAAGAAACTGTTCTTGCCTGGACTGTTGCATAAACTGGACACAAAGAACCCACAGAAAGAGGAGTGCTAAACTTGCCTAAAGGTGAGATGGTCTTTCGGGGTTCCTGACTCATAAAAGAGTCTGTGAGACATTCTACAGGACACAACAAAAAGTGACTAAACTGTCTTTAAAATTTCCTGCTTCATGAAAAAGTCTGCTGGATACTATGGGTCTGAAGGCTAAAGATGGATGCCCCAACAATACAGAGGAACTTTGAATGACTGTACAGGCAACGAGATGTCTCTGTCATTTCTAGAAGTTTGGATTTCTTGTTTGCTTAGGTAATATTGTATCCTTCTGGGGTCTTTGATGGAGTTAAAAAATGGATAGATAATTGTAGTTTTCCTTAGTTATGATAAAAGATAAAATAGATATTAATATTGTAACTGTAATTCTTGTTTGATAACTGTTTTGCTATATGTAATTTTACTATGTTAAAATGAAAGCCTTTTTTTTGTTTAAACAGAAAAAGGAAAAATGATGGAGGAAGGTCATTTGTTAATAAAGAAACTGCCTTGGCCTCTTTAATAGGACAGAAAATTAGGTAGGTGGAGTAGACAGAACAGAATGCTGGGAGAGGGAAGCTGAGTCAGTCAGTCACCATGATTCTCCCACTCCAGGCAGACGCAGGTTAAGATCTTTCCTGGTAAGCCAGCTTGTGATGCTACACAAATTATTAGAAATGGGTTAGATCAATATGTAAGAATTAGCCGATAAGAGGCTAGAACTAATGGGCCAAGCAGTGTTTAAAAAAAATACAGTTTCTGTGTAATTATTTCGGGTGAAAACTAGCTGGGTGGCTGGGCCCTGGGAATGCAGCCTGCAGCCGCTTCCTACAACACCTCACTGCATGTTTGTTCTGAGCATACAGTATGTACGCTTTGGGGCATCATCACATATAACACCATTAAACACTGCCTGACACACCTCAGCTCAGATTCAAGACTTTTGTTTATTATGAACTTAAGTGTTTTACTGTACATGAGTTTTCTGCTCTTATGGAAATTTGATGTCTTAATTACAGAAAACACCCCTAATATTTTTCTATTATCCTTCTCAGAATATAACTGTCAAATTAGTATTTTGGAGTTATTGCTGAGATCCATCTCAGCACTCAAATTTGGTTTTATCTTCAGTGAAAAATTCTATGCCTAATTTTTTGTTTTGAAATGAATTCCTGTATGATTTATTTATTATCAGTAAATGCTTGTCTACCTACTTTACATACCTGTGTATCTGAGATCTTGTAAAAATTTCTCATGCCAAAGGGAGGTACAGTGGGAAAAGTTAAAGAAGTCTTGCTACAAAACATTAGTCAAGAAGAATATCCCACTAATGGTAACACTTCTGGGCCTATACCCAAAGGACTCCATGTCTTACTATTGAGATATCTGTACACAATGTTTATTGTTGTTCTGTTCATGGTAACAAATAAATGAAAACAGCCTAGATATTTATCAACTGATGAATAAATAAAGAAAACATGATACACATATACAATGGGGTTTTATTCTGAGGTGAGAAAAAAAATTTGTGGGGAAATGGGTGGATTGAAGATAGTAGAATATTTAGCATGGCGACTCAAATTCAGAATCATGTGTTCTCACTCTTATGTTGTTCTCAGTCTGTATTGATATAAATGTAAGTAAAGCCTAAAAACTAGAAAAGGAGTCCAGAGAGGGCATAAATAGATAATAAAGAAGGAATGGGTGGGGCAAAGGGACGTGTGGAAAAGGACAAGGCACTGAAAGGGGTGGGGAGGTAGATTCCTGGGGCATTAGAGGTAACAGGAGGATGAGTTAGAAGAGAGGCAAGATTAACTAAAACACACATTGTCGAATGTGTCATCATCATATCTAGTGTCTTAAATCCTAACTGAGAGTAGAAACACTTAAGCATGTTCCTAGATGCTTAGGAAACAGTGTGTTTCTAAGATAATGGCAGTGTGGCCCTAGAGTTTGCCTAAGCCGTAGCCACTGTCTACCCAATCCCGAGGCATCCCTCAGCCTGGCAAACTCTTATCAACTCTGGTTCCATCTAAATTGTCCGAGCTTTCACTTGTTAGAGAAATCCTGCAGTGGCTCTCTTTGGGAACCAAGTTCATTTAAGGCAATGTTTTCTGGGTTCTATCTTACCCATAAGTATACATCTAAGTGATGCTATGTTCGTTCATGGTGTGCATCCATTACCACCATCCACCTTGACTTGAACATCTCAAGTCTGTACCCATTTAATAATGATTCTTCTACTTCCCTGGGTTCTGATAACCACATTTCTAATGTCTGTTTCTATGATTTTGACTATGTAACATCTCATATGAATAGAGCTACATTTATTTGTGACTGCCTCATTTCAATTATCCAAATGTCCTACTGTTCATCCATAGTGCAGCCTATTTCAATAGTTCTGTGAATCAATTACTACAGGTTCTTAACCACTTACTTTTTGATGGACACTGGATCACTTCCACGGTTTTGTTACTGTAAACAACACTATCAATATTGACTTACAATTATCTCCTTGAGACGCTGTTTTCACTTATATATTTAACCATATACACAAAAAGGAATTACTGTAACAAGTCATAATTCCTTGTTTTAATTTTAAAGGAACTGTCTTGCTTCCTTCCACAGTGGCTGCACCATTTTATATTCCCCTTAGCAGAGCACAAAGAATACAAACTAGGTACTAATAATACATTCTCACCAATACTTGTCTATTATAATTACCCTCCTAGGAGCTGAGGTGACTTCTTGTCATTTGATTTGTATTTCTCTAATCATTAATGATGCTTAGCAGTTTATCAAATATGATCACTGGCCATTTGTGTATCTTCTTCAGAGGAGTGTTCATTGGAGTATTTGTAATACTTTAAAATCTCCTTACTTGATGTTATTGTATTTTAGGTGTTCTTTTACATTCTGTATGTCCAAGAGTTGTACAGTCTTGGTTCTTACCTTTAAGCCTCTAATGCATTTGGGATTAATTTTCCTTTATGATATTCAGTACAAAGAGGTCCATTTAATTCTTCTACATGTGGATGCCCTGTTCCCAGAACCATCTGTTGGAAAGCTGTCTTTTCCACTTGAAGATCATTTGACATGCATACAAGGAGTTATTTTTGGATTCCCCCATAATTCATTTTTTCTACATGTCTGTATTTATACCAGTGCAATACTGTACACATTATTTTAGTTTGACTATGAGTCTTAAAATCAGAAGTTATAAGGTCTTAATTTCATTATTTGTCATGATGGTTTTCTCTCTTAAAGATCCCTTGAGGTTCCATAAGGACTATGAATGGTTTTTCCATTTAATTAGAAATAAGTCTTTGGAAATTTGTTAGAGATTGTATTAAATCTGCAATTGAGATCAACCCTCATTGTTTGATTATCTCTTTGTATAACCCTGGTTTGGGGGCCAGGGAAACAAATCATATTCAAGGCATAACTTATGTTATTAAAATCCCTTATTTCCTTGCTCATGGGTATTCCTGCTATGGTTACTATTGGCAGTGAGTTATTTAAATCCTCAACTATAACTACCTCTTTCTTCAGTCCTATCAATTCCTTGTTTTTATATGTTCAAGAGCTAGCTTTAGTACATACATTGCTGGTTGCAGTAATTTTTTTTCCTGTATAAAAAGTTGTATTGGGTGGTGGTAGTGGATGTCTTCTAAACCAGCACTCATGAGGCAGAGGCAGGAGGATCTCTGTGAGTTCAAGGCCAGCCTGGGCTACAGAGCTAATTCTACGACAGCCAGAACTATTACACAGAGAAACTCTGTCTCTAAAATCCCCCCAAAAACTTTTATTAATTTATAATGTCATTTTTCTGATGTATATTTTTTAATTAAAATACATTTTTCTAATGTTCATTTAACTTTGCTCTTTCTTGGTATATATATATATATATATGGGACATTATTTTAAGTAGTTTAGACATGTTTATTTTATTTAATATGTATAAATGTTTTGTCTATGTGTATGTATGTATGTATGCTATATGCATGCCTATTGTCCATAGTTGTCAAAACATGGTATTAGATGCCTTAGAACTGAAGTTATGGGTGTTTATAGGCTACCTTATGGGGTCCAAGTATTGAAACTGGGTTTTTTGCAAGAGCAAAGGAGCTCTTAACTATTGAGCCACTTTGCTCTAGCCTGTGACCTTATGTTAAAATATTTTATGTTTATTATATTGATGCCTTTCAATCTTGAGTGATTCTTTTATACATAGGATCACTTGATAAATCTATTAAACTTTGATGTTTTGATTGGAGAAGTTAAGCCATTTATTTTTAAAGTAATTGCATGAAAGGAATGACTGACCAGTTTTCTTTCTTTTGTTTTTAGATTGTTTGGTATTGGTATTGTGTAGTGAAGTGCTCCGTTTCCTCCCTTAGTTCCATTGGCATGCATATATTTATATATGTATATTCGGATTATTTCTATTAGTAATCTCAATTTATGGCTTTCAAATTTGAGTTTATATGAGATCACCTTCACAAACATACAGTTCTGTTCTTTTTAGAGCCCCACCAACCTTTTGTACTTGTTGATGGCACAAAATGATGCTTTTACATTGTGTATCAGGAAACATCAATTGATATTTTTGATGCATTCATATTCTCAGTTATATAGAAAACAAAATGTAGGGCAGAAAAACCTAAAATGTATGATTTTCTATGCATTTAACTTTACTAGATTGTAGTTCTTTCCCATACTTTCTGTTACCATTCAGTGCCATGTCTTTTCAGCTATGGTCCTCACTTTCCTATGCCTATGGAAGATGCTCCATTGACAATGACGTCTTTGGTTTCTGTCTTGAAAAGCTTTATATGTTTATAAAGCATATGACCCTTACTCGCCACTTTTGGAATTTTCTTAGTTGGCAGTGCTTAAACTTTTATTATTTTATCCTTTGTGATTCAAAATAAACAATGTAAAAACAAACAGACTTTTGCTTGGGATGCAGTGTATAATCTGCTGCTCCTTGGTATCTGAAGTTTTTGCTGAGAAATCTTGTGATTTTTCTAATGATCACTGGATCCTTATGTCTGTGGTATGTCATCTCGTATGTGGTATACATTTGACTGCAGTGTATCTCCGTGTGTGTCTTTGGGCTTATCTGGAAACTCAATGAGCTTTTGGATATTTATATTCTAGTGTTTTATGAATAATGTGATCAGCTCTTATTGTTTTCAGATGACCTCTCTGTCTCTTTCTTCTGAACTTTCCTTCAGGGGCTCCTCGAATGTATGTATTAATCTGCTTGCTGGTCTCTGAGCCGCTTTTCACTTTTCTCTAGTCTTTTCTTTTTCTGCTCTGGCCCTAAACTTGATACTTTCTATTACTCTGTTTTATCAAATGTGCTGACCCTTTCGTCTGCCTGCTCAAATCTGTCTTTAAATCCCTCAAACAGATGTTTCTTTTCACTTATTATGCTTTTAAATTTCACAGTTTCATGTTGGTTTATTTTTAAATTTTCTGTGTTTAGTGGTTCCTTTCTTTTTTGTACATATTTTGTTAACTTTGATATCTTTCTTAAATTCCCCAAATTTTTAAAAATCAGTTTTTAAAGTCTTTTTCTAATAGACTTGTCATCAGATATTAGTTAGCAATGATACCTTCTTTATTGACTCACTCTTTGGAATTGGCTAAGATTCTCATTCAATTGTGTATCTTATTGTCATTCTTTTGAAAACTAGAGTTTTGGATCATTGGTCCTGTAAGTCCCTTGAAAAGTGACCTTACTTAGAGGCAGGGCTTGTAACACTGGAGCAGCTGCAGCAGCTGCTGTTGCCTCTCTGAGATCAGAAATAATCAGATAGAGGTTCCTTGACATCTGGAAGTCAGGGTCCCTTTCACCATCCTTAGCTCCTGCAAGCTGGTACGAAAACACATACGCAGCTCCCTGCCAAGGCACCAGCGGTTTTGTGAGCTGGTTGCCTGCTATTGTATGATGATTTAAAACTCACTGAATCTAAGAATGGGTTATTATCTGACCCTTTTCTTGATACTGTTTTTAATAACTATAAAACATTTATATTAGATATATTCTGTCAGTAAAACCAAAACTTACCTGGGAAGAAAGTTTTCTAGTGTTTCCTACTCTATCATCCTTCCAGGTTGCGGTCTGTAGTTACTCATTAAAAACTGTGGATGGATAAATAGGTTTTGTGAGAACACATGTTTGAAACACTGTGCAATTCAACATTAAAATGAGTGAGTGACAATGCTGCATCTCTCCTGAAAATTCTGTTTCATTGCAAGTGACCCAAACACAATAAACTCATAGGACACCAATCACTTGTAATTCCATGCACATTTGGGTCTTCTAATGAATATGTTTTTAATTTTATGTGTAAGTGTTTGCTGGCATGCATAGCTGTGCACCATGTGCATTCCTTGTGCCTGTAGAGATGAGAGGAGAGCATTGGATTCCCTGGAACTTGAGCTACAGATGTTGTGAGCCACCATATGGATTCTGGGATCAGAAGTCAGATGTTTTGCAAAAGCAACAATTGTTCTAAAGCATGGGGCAGTCTCCACAGCCCCTGAATTAAGAGGCTCTTAGAAGTAAACAAGAAGACAAAAAAATGTGAGTGGCTAGAGACGAACCTTCCAAGAGAAAAGTCCCAGTTTGATTTCCAGGTAATATGAAGAAAAAGAGGAACTGAGTAAATTCCACTAGGGGAACAGCATTAGCAAAAGCCCCAAGGAACTTGCAAAGTGATTGTATTAGATAAACCCAGGGCTGTGTTAAAGGTATGACTTGAGATGAGTTTTTGTCTTAATTACCTAGTGCTGTGCTAGCTATAAAGTGTTTTTTTTTTTTCTAAGAAGTGTTTTCCTTTCTCTGTAGCTCTGACACCTGCTACCTCCCTCTCCCTGCTTGAGACTAGCTTCCCTCTGGTGTTAAAGTCTGGCACTTCATATGAGTTTTCTCAAGGCTAGATCCATAAGCAACACCATGAAAAACTTGCTGTCCCTGTATGGCAGTGATGTTATTCAGCACAAGCAGAGCGTGGTTTAATCCTGTCTCCTATTAACTATGCTCCTGTATTTTTTCCATGTATCTATTTTTCCCTGGAATAGACATCCAATTATTTCTAAAAAAAAAAATATGATGTAAATATGTAGGAATAACTCTTTTTTTAAAAAAAAATCATGAAATGGAAAATTGTGTCCATTATAATAACAGATTATAGGATTTTATAATAGAGAATTCTATGGTGACCTTAAACTATGGCCCAGTTGTATTTGTTCTAGGTAGGTAGGTAGGTAGGTAGATAGATAGATAGATAGATAGATAGATAGATAGATAGATAGATGGATGGATGGATGGATGGATGGATGGATGGATGGATAGATTAGATAGGTAGATAGATAGATTTAGATAATGAGGTAGTCAAATAACTGTATAATGGTAGGAAATAGGTAAATAGGTAATGTAGATAAAGAGACAAATAAAAAATGATAGAAGAGATAGTTATAATTAGACAATATAGACAGATATTCTTGTTAGATAGTGATAGAGAGATGTAGATTAGATAGATATAGATAGATTGATGATAGATATATAGGTAGATAGATGATATATATAGGTAGATAGATAGATGATAGATATATAGATAGATAGATAGATGATAGATATATAGGTAGATAATAGATAGATGATAGATAGATAGATAGATAGATAGATAGATAGATAGATAGATAGATAGATAGATAGATAGATGATCGATAGATAGATGCACAGAATCGAGAAGCTGTGTAGCTGTTTTATGCAGTACAATGTGCTCCACTACTCCACACAGCAGAAATCTCTTCCATGTTGTTTCTGTATTAGAGCTGTCTGATTTAACCATCAGTCAATGGTTTTGCTCTCACAGAAAGTTGGTAAACACTGTTCTAAACTGGAGGCAGTTCTTACCTGTCAGAATTGATTGACTGTGTCTCTGCCTGACTCCATGTTTAGTGATTACTTGAAATTAGCAAGCAGTACGCCTAAGAGTTGTGATGACCAGTCTTGCTTGTCAACCTGATACAGCTAGGCAGATAACAACTGTTCAGGGTTTTGTGGTCAAAGGAAATTGCTTGATTTAAAAAAAATATGGATTCTCAGAGAATTGATTTTCCTAGAATTGCATTCATGCTATTATACATGCAGACTGACTGATTGTGTGTTGAGCACAGGTCTAGGAAGTTAGAATTCTGACCCCAGTTTTCAATTGTATACATGGAGGTTAGTAAGGGATCACTTGTCCCCAATACATTTGTATAATGAATAATACATGTTCCTAGATACATAGATAGAGGTGGTATTGGGTAGTTCTGTGATCTCCAATGAATCATTTGCCTTGCTTGAATATGAAGATCTTTGTTTCATATACCTGCAGAAAGACAACCTTTAAGCACCGTATGGGGCTGTTGAAATCAAGTGAAATGTTTCCTGTGCAAATGCATTTTATAGATTATAAAGCGCTATTAAAATTCCATTAGGTCATTACTTGTATAAAATATTTAATCATGACACCACTCTACTTCAATTTTATATTCATTACTAGGAATGAGAAGGCATCTCACATAGCAATTAAAGATATAGATTGTGTTATCAGCTAGGCCTGAGCTGAATGGGACTCCAGTCTTTTATCCACTATTCCAATATGTGGTTTGGGATATTGGTTTAACCTCTCTGTACTTCAGTTGCTTCACGTATAAACAGAAGTCCAATGCTTAAATTATTGGACTTTTGTAAGTAAGGATTACATAACACAAGAATAATACTTAACATGGTAGGAGGTGAAGAGCAGGCTGGAGAAAATGAATTGCAATTATTATCACCGTCTTATTCATCATCGTTAAGCGAACAACCCAAGAAACAGAATTGTGCAGTTTCATTTTTCACACAGACTCTGTTGGAATAACTGCTGTTTTTTATGCATGTAACTTTTATTGGATTTTCTTTGGACATTTATAATGTGCATTCTGATTCCTGTGACCTCCCCCGGTGATCCTTTCTCTGATCTCCCTTTCACCCACACTGACCATACCCTACCAATTCCTTTCACAGATTCATGTTTCTTTCTTTGTTTGTTTCTTACCAGCATTGCCCATGCATGTGCCCATGCATATGATGATGGGTTTTAAGCTCTCCATTCAAGCCTGGTGGATGCCTCAGTGGGTACACAACTGAAGAAAATGGTTGTCCCTCCTCCAGAATCCATCTGTACATAATAGTTTATCAGGAATGGAAAATACCATGGCAGGCTCTCTTGAATCCATGATTGACTGTTGATAGCCCCAGTTGTGGGTAGAACTATTCCAGTCACAGCTGTAGAGAGGTGATGGCTGCATTGTCTGTTGCGCCCAGGAGAGAGCGGTTCACAGCTCTTCTCCTTATCGCCCAGGTAGTCTTTCATCCCCTTCTTCCTTAACGACCCTTGCTCCTTAGACAGGGTGATAGAAATGTTTTGTTTAACTTTAGCACTGAACTCTCACTAATTAAGTCCTTAAGCATCCATAATTTTTTAAATCAAGCAATTTCCTTTGATTACAAAAACCTGGACAATTATTATCTTCCACCGTGAATTTATTTCCCTTTTTCTCACATTTCCCGCCATTTATTTCCTCTTAGCAGTGTGTCCTTAATCCATGCACAGTAACCTACCTTACTTCTGGAGGACATGCCTGAAGGCATGAACAAGACAGTTAGCACTGCGTTCTTTCCTACTTAGGAATACCCATGGTAAAGTTTAATATGCAAATAGGAACAGCAAGATGTTCACAATAACAAAATTCAATTAATAATACACTGCATTAAACCTGAATGATATGAAATTTCATCCAACTCAGAACTACATGCAGCATATGATGTAAATATACTTATTTCTATAATTTTTCATTTAATATTTTGGCATGTGGTTGACATTACTAAAAGGAAATTACTAAAGCAAAACCAGGGATAGTGGGGGAGCGATTTATGCTTGATATATAACCTTGTTACTCTTCCCCTCTTTCTTTCCCCATTCTCTCTTCTTCTTTTGTAACTTGAAGTTTTGTAGACTAACCTTATACCCACTTAACAAATAATTATTGGTAACTGACTCATGATATTTGAAGTCTCACATTAGAAAAATGTAAAATGCATCTTGATTCTTTGGCAGTATTTCTCTTACACCATAGAAGAGTCAATGGTAAGACAACGATGGATAACACTTTTTTGAGAATTTCATAATGCTTGGAGTGTCTTTAACTCATACTCACCATCTACTTCTCTTTTAACTCCTTCCGGATCCTGCCATGTCTCCCTTACAACTTCATGTCATCTTTAAATTAACCAACTTAGTTCAAACTTTGTCATCTATCTACATGTAGATATAGGGCCATCACTTGGAACATGATCCACCTACCAGAGACCACACCTTTAGAGAAAACCAGCTTCCCTTTCCCTAGAAAAATTCTAAAGTTAGTTTTTAGTCCTTCTCTAACAAGGTTCTTGCTGCAGTGAGTAGCTGTTAATACAGAGAATCACAACTGGTCAAAATGTAGATATATGCCTGAAATATTCAACCATAAACAAGATCCCCTCTTCTCAAGGATCAGAGAATACTGTAGAAGTAGTGCAAATAGATTGTAAGAGCCAGAGTTTGCAGAGGATTGGTTGAAACTCTCTTCTGGATATGACAGGACCATTGCATTCAACAACTCACAGTCCCCGTTACCGGCACAAAACTGTAGAAGAACAAGTCAATCAATGTTCAAACATGGAGGGAGGAAGGTTTGTAAACCTCCACCCCTAGTTATATAAGAAGATGCTAAAAGGTTCCTCAATCTCCTAATCCTTTCTACATCACTCATTCGTCTCATTTTTATCTTCTAGAAATGGTTGGCTTTAGTAGTCTTAGCAAGATTTAATAATCAAATTTTATGATCATAAGAAGCTATTTACTTATTTTAGAGCATTAGAAAATACTGCATATTTTCATTTTTAGGACCAATGAGTATAAATACAAGTGTAACTTATTAGTTTTGATTTGCCAAAATTACTTCTCTTCCAAATCAGATGAAACCTACATTGAAGACAATAGTCAGTCATTGTAGTAAGTGTTACACCAAGGAAAAAACATACCAGTTTGTGCATAATCTACTCATTTGTCAGTAGTTTAGAAATTTATCTAGGATGATTATAGCCTTTGCACTAATTATAATGTTCATGCAGAGGAAGGCAGATGAACCAAAAACAAGAGTGAAGAGCCAGAATGGCCAACTCTATTGGTAGTTTCTGATTGGTAACTAAGGCTTTCTGAGTTTTAGTTCTTGGTCTCAAATATTTTGATGATTTAGAAACTGGAAAACTAGGGTTCCCAGACAAAATCTAGATTTCCATCTATTTTTGTCAATTGGCTGAAGAGAGACAACTCCATGGTTCATGGAACCCTGAGTTAGGTTCCTGGCATCCCCCAATTCTGGGTAGCTCAAAGCCTTGTTCTAGGGGACCCTAACCTCCCTTCTGATTCTGTGGTTACCTGCATGTATATGTAACCCCCCAAATAAAAAGATGTACACATAATCTGAAAAATAACACCATGTGGGAAAGTTTGAAGAGAGAAAAGGGAAGACAGAAATAGTAGAAATATATTATAATCTCAAAATTGAAAGATAAAATAAAATGAAATAAAATCTTTAAAAAGAATGACTTTCACATATTTCAATAACTGAAATAGATCAACAGAAAAATAATATTTTATGACATGAAATATATGGAATTCAAATGTAGGTGTCTGTAGATACAATTACATCAGAACGAGGCATGCTGTTCATTTATGTTTTCTTTCCAGATGCTTAAATGCTGTAGTAGTTGAATGTGGTCATTATGACAGAGACTTCACTGTCTGGAAGCCTAACATATATATTATCTGGCTTGCACAGAAAATTGTGCCAACCCTTGAGGTGGCCCCATATGAGACTTTGCAAAGCCAGTTGATATAATTAACATACCTAGCACACACTGGGCTTTGACTAACCATTGGCTGCTGTGGTTATATGTAAATACTATGCTGATAAAGAAAGGCTCCATGCCTCCAATTTTAGTTACAAATTATAAGATCCAGTAAAACCAAATTTTCTGAAAAATGAAATTAAAGGATCTGAGGAGGGCTGTGGAAATAAGATTTGAGGGGTAAAATGCTCTGAGTATTCAGGGCTAAAGATGTGTTCTAGATGACATGCCTAAGATGGTGCATTATACTTCCTGATAGTGAGGCCATAGTCTGTTACGTTGGCTGCAATAGACTTGTTACTCTCCCTCATTAAATAAAACCTCCAATGATAATTTTATTGTTTATATTATCAATATAAACCCAAATCTCCCATTAAAATGCTCCATTAATATAATTCATCTTTTCATTGGAGCATGCTGTTCCTTTTGGCTTCTGTTAAAATATGTATAAAATGCAGCCAAGACCATGGCACCCCGATTTTCTTCTACTGAACACTGAGGCAGCTTTTCTTTCATTTTGGAACCCTTGATACACATTTCTTGATGCCCCAAAGAATTGTAGTAGCATGATCATTGAACTAGTGGCAAGACATTTGAAGTGTCCTAGAATTACATGCAACAGAGCCCTTAGGAACAAAACAGAATTAATAACAATATAAAATGAATTAAGCAAAAACAAGTGGTTAGTCTGGAGGAAGGTCACAACACTGCTGAGCTTCAAAGATTCAATAGTCAAGGCATAAGGGTTATATTAATTAATAAGGTGGTTTGAGTTTTCTATCTTCTGAGATTTAATTAACAAAGACAAGATATTAGAGTTAAATGGGTGTTACACTGGTTGGTAAATATGTCATTAGACAGAACTTAATGCAAATAAAAAAGTTAAAAATTTAGCATTAACTTATTTGATTAAAATTAACTACTCTATAAACACTATTTTGTTTTAAACTTTGTAGACCACCAGAACTCTCACTGTGGACACCACTTCTCTGGGTAGATCCCAGCTTTACCATTTTTTCTTCTATCATGTAACAGTCAATATAGTGTCCACTCTGCTACTGTGACAAAATACTTGATATATTTAAGGTAAAATTAGGAACGGTTTCTTTGCTGAGTTTTTGTGGTTTACTTTCTTGTTTGTAAAGACAGAGTCTTGCTATATTGTCTAGTGTACTATTGAATTCAAGGCTCAAGCAATCCTTCTGCTTCAATCTTTGGAAGTGCTGGGGCTGCAGATACTTACTAACACACCTGGCTTGGCCCATGGTTTTAGAGGTTTTAGTCCATTATTCATTTCCCCATGCTTTGGGGTCTATGGTAAAGTAGTATAACATGCTGGGAGTTCAAAGTAAAGGATGAGGCTGTTTATTTCAAGAAAACCAGCAAGCAAAATAGACAAAGAAAGGAAGAAGCTGGCATCCCAGAATCTCTTTGGACCAATGACCTAACTTTCTTCCATTAGGCCCTGCGTCTTAAAGATTGTACCACCATTAGATGGCACTATAGGATGGGGATCAAGACTAACTCGGGCGTGTTTGAGTGATGTTTATTCAAACCATCTCATTTGTCTATCTATTCATCTATTGATAGATGTTAGATGTTCATATCTGGACTGTAGCAAATGATGTTGTCAAGATCATAGGTGTTTAAGTATCTCTTGAAAGTCCTGACTTGGTTTTTGCTAGATGTATGCTCAGATCTTGAAGTGTCAGATTTTGTCCCATTTTTTTGCTGTCTTGCACAATGACTCTATCAGTCTATGTCTCCACCAGCAATGCACAGACTTCCCTTGGTACCCCAGTGCTATCTATTGTCTTTTTGCTGACTGCCTTTCTAGTAGGTGGGAAGTAGAAACTCTTTGTGATTTTCGGTTGCACTTCCCTAGGGGTTAGTGATGTAGTGCATGCTTTAATGTATCTGCCGGTCATTTGTCTACTTTAGACACGCCTCTCTTCAAGTCCTTCACTCATTTCTATGTGGGATTGTTTGGGGGAGTTCTTATCAAACAGCGTAAGTTCCCTAAATATTTTGTATTTTATCTCCTTGTTGGTTATAAGGATCCTAGCCAGGGTGGTTATAAAAACAAAATGAAACAAAAAGCAGGAGTGCAAATCAGAAAAGAAGAAATTTATCTCCATAAACGAAATAGTTGTATAAATAGAAAATCCTAAAGACACCTTCAAGAAACTGGTAAGACTAATGAACATATTCATTAAAGTTTTAATATACAAAATCAACATGGAAAAATCAATTCCAGTTATACAAAAAGCAACGAGTTGCCTAAAAAGGAAGAAAAGAGAAAAAGAAAGGAAGAAAGAAACTTCCATCTTTAATTGTGTCGAAAAGAACAGAATCCTAGGAATAAATAAATCAACACACAGACATACAAGATTTGTACATTTAAAAATATAAGTCCTTGATTTAAATAAGGTTAAGACAACACAAATATGAAAGAAACATGCCCTTTGTTCATGACTTGAAAAGTTAACATTGCTAAAATATCTATATTCTCTAATACTCTCCATCAAAACTAAATGACCTTTTTCATGGAAATAGGAAAGATAGTGGTAAATTTGTTTAGAACCAGAAAAGACTCCCAATAGCTAATACAATTCTGTCTATCTATCTATCTGTCTGTCTGTCTGTCTGTGTGCTTGCAAGTGTGCATGTAAATATGTAGAGGCAAGATATTGATATCAGTTGCCTTTATTTTGAGAAATAGTCTTTCACTCAGTCCAGATCTCTCTATCTAAACTAGGCTTCCTGGCCAGCAAATTCCAGGGATCTTCCTGTGCCTACTTCCAGCACTGGAATTCCATGTGTGCATCATGACATGTCGGTGCTGGAAATTGAACTCAGGTTCTCATGCCTATAAGCAGATATTTAACCTACTGATTCATCTTCTTAGCCCCCATAACACAGTCTTCAGCAAGAGGAACAAAGCTGAGGGCACCAAATGTACTGACTTTAAATTATGTTGCAAAGTTGATGTAACCAAAATAGGATGACATTAATATTTATTTATTTATTTATTTATTTATTTATTTATTTATTTATTTTTATTTTATTTTATTTTATTTTTTTGGTTTTTCGAGACAGGGTTTCTCTGTGGTTTTGGAGCCTGTCCTGGAACTAGCTCTTGTAGACCAGGCTGGTCTCGAACTCACAGAGATTCGCCTGCCTCTGCCTCCTGAGTGCTGGGATTAAAGGCGTGTGCCACCACCGCCCGGCTTGATATTAATATTTAAAACAGACACATAAGACCGTAGAACAGAGTAGAGAGCCATAAACAAAACTACAAGGAAGAGAAGTAACTAACAAAGGAACCATGGCTTTGCAATAGGAAAAGAATAGCTTATTTAATACAATTGTTGGGAAAGCCATACTACCAAAAGAAAGATGAAAGCATTTGCACAGTTCATAGTATGAGACCAACATTGAATAAAGAGCCAAGTCTTAGAAAGCTGACTCCTGGACCAGAGAGATGGCTGAGTGGGGAAAGTGCTTGCTGAGTGTCTAGAGACAAGGAGACAGGAAGTGATGCAAATCCCAGAGGAGTGGATCTGGCCATCTGGATCCAATTAGCTGTAAGGAAGGACTCTTTGAAGTGGCACTGGGTATCATCTTACAGAAGTAAACTGCACTGCATACTTCTAAATAACATAGCTGCAACGATGAATTCAAACTTTTAAATGTAACCCCTAAAATAAATCATATGATTAAATTGTGATAATTAAACCCTTGGGAAATTAAGAGTGGATGTTAGTTCGGTTTGAATATAGACTCTGTACCAAAGCATACTTACATTCTAAATACATATAAATACCAACAAATAAGCTAGCTCAAAAATAGACTATATTTTGATGACACATGAGGGCTGCCACTGATGATGATGGTGGATCAGGAAGAACGTGTCTAAGTAACACACACACGTGCGCACGCACACATACACACATACACCTTATTAAGAAGGTAGTGACCCCCAGTTCTGGACACATGCCTGTAAATGATATAATGCTGTTCTCTTCTAGGCTGAATGAAGCCCATTTTCTTTGTCTATTTAGGTGTATGAGCACCTAGACCGATGCCATATTCCAACTATTGTGAATGACACTACAGTAAGCATGAATATGCAGGTCAATATTTTTTGAGAGGGGAATAATCAAGGTTTGTCAAATTTCGAACCCAAACAAAGAAATTTTGCAGTCAGCAGAATTGTGAGATTTAATTTATTTTTAATTTTTGGGAAGTCCCTTTCTTTTCAAATAGACTATGAAGTGTCATCTAATATTTTCACCGCTAGTTTTGTATATTATTAGAGAAGTTGTGGACACTTCCGCACCAACTGTTTAATCTCAGACTCATTGTGAGTTATGACTCTGCCCAGTGTGGTCTCTGTCATGTATCTATTGTCCATCAAAGGCTTTGAAATACACAGTGATATTTGTCTTTCTGGATCTGGGTTCCCTCATTCACTATAGTATTTTCTAGTTCTACCCATTTACTTGCAAATGTCATGATTTTGTTTTTCTTTACAGCCTAACAGAATTCTATTGCGCATTTGTATATTTCTACCACCCATTCACCAGTTACACGGCTAATTGACATGCCTGCAAGGAGGGTAGAAATCTCACAAGGTCCCACTCTCAGGCAATAAGAAACGGCTAGGGAGGAAAGAAGCGGTGTTCTCTAGAGATAACTGTCCTGAGAGAGTATCCACTCCCAAGCAATCAGCCTTAAACACAAACGCATATGCCCAACACCACATGGACTCAGCATGCTGTATTTATATATACATACATACATGTGTGTGCCTGTAACAATAATAATTTAAAAAGAAGAGCTTATTAACTTGCAAGGGAGTCAGGGGAACATGGGAGGAGTTGGCGAGGGAGAGAGTGCATAACAATGTAGATACAGCACTCATGTATGAAATTCTTTTAAAAAAACTGCAAAGAGATATACAATGAATGATGAATTTTCTGTCTGACATTTTTAGTTTACAATGTCTAGGTTTTGGAGTGAGATACCTGCATGCATGTGTGTGTGTGTGTGTGTGCGTGCATGTGAGTGGGTGCATTGCCTATGCAGGGGTCAGAGTTAATATTGGGATGTCTTCCTCAATCATTTCTCTATTTTATTTTTTGAAGATAGGATCTCTCTGTGAATCTTACAAACTCAATATTTCAACTAGATGCCTGGCCAATGAGCCTTCAGGTTCCACCTGTCTCTGCCTCCCTCTCTCACTCCTCTAAGCACTAGGGTTATGGGCATGTAACAAAACAGCTTTTCCATGGGTAGTGGATCTGAACTCAGGTCCTCAGGCTTGCATAGGAAGCACTTTATTCTTTGGGCCAATTGCCAGATCCAGGAGTTAGGTCTCTGAGGCTGGGATGTTAGATAATGCAGTTGTTGTTCATGTGGTTTATATTTTACTTGGAGTTCCTGTGCTCCACAGTTGGATTTTGCTCCAAGTAGTACTGTTATTGTAAAAATAGAGACAAGGGATGTTTTGAAATTTTTAAACATGGTTCTTTTTCATTGCTGGCTATCATGGAATCTGGACCATTTTTATTGATCAATAAATTTTATTTCCAAATAAAAGCATAGTACTTCAAGAGTTTACTTTTAGTAAGCTATAACATTAGGAGAAATTATGGACCAGAAAGAAATTTCAAAGAATTGACCAGTGTTTTATAGTGGGAAAGAGAAAAAACGTATGGACTGACTGTTCAACTATACCAGTATTTTCTTCATGCTGTTAAATGAATTGCTATTAGAAGGGTGTTTGTATTCATCCATGTACCAATTCCTTCTCAAGGTAATAACTGATCTTATTCCCTTTGCTCCATGTGCAGAACTGAATTACTAAAACTGAAAGTGACTTCAGCTTAGACAGTATGTCTTACCAATAAAGATATTCTCACAATGTGTGGGTCATTTGTTTGTCACTGATCCATAAGTCGTCCCAAATTCTTACTTGAAAGTTTCTCTTCAAAGTCAATTGATTACTTTGCCTTTGGCCATTGAAAAGTGGCCCTGTATTTGCCCTGTCTATTCTGAAGATCCAAACAGGGTGTGTGCCTCCTCACTGGATACCGTTTGCAAAATGAACCCTCAAATGAAAAAGGCCATCAGGCTACTCTTTCAATAATCTGCTACTCATCTAATGAAGTGGAATTCAGTTGTTTTGGCTTGAACCTGATAAAATTATTTCTCCATCTCTTGATTAAGTATTGCCTCATACTACTCCAGGGGTTTTTTGTAGAAAAGACATCAAAGTATGAGGTTGTTCTCTTAGAGTTTTCATAGATTATCACTTTATTATTTTTCTGTTTTGTTGTGTGTACACGTGTGCATTGTGTGTGTGTGTGTGTGTGTGTGTGTGTGTGTGTGGAGAGTATGGATGCAGAGGCTATGGGAGGATGCTATTCATTGCCCTGCTCTACCCTTCTCCTTTACTCCACTGAGACAGGGTCCCCACCTGAATCTGAAGTTAGGCTGGCTGACGACAGTCCCGGAGATCACCCTGCCCAACTACAAGCACTAGGGGAATAGACATATGGGGACCATGCCTGAATTTTTTGTAGGCTGTAGGCATTTGAACTCAGGACCTCATACTTCTACAGGAAGAGTACTTACCCACTGATCTGCTTCCCCAGACCTTGTCTAACACTTTAGTGC
The DNA here is from genome assembly GCF_950005125.1 of Chionomys nivalis. Lineage (NCBI taxonomy): Eukaryota > Metazoa > Chordata > Mammalia > Rodentia > Cricetidae > Chionomys > Chionomys nivalis. The sequence continues at coordinate 29,864,458 of NC_080092.1, read as the reverse complement.
ACCTTCTACTTTTTCTCAATCCCTTGCTAATTCTACACAATGTGTGTGACACCGATGGCGGGAGCAAAGATGAACCCAAACCAAGAGAACACTAGGGGAAGAGAAAGAGTCTTGAGAGCATTCAGTTCGCTCTTCTCATGCTTTCAGGACTGCATGCAGACTTACAGTTGGTGATTTAATACATTGTCCCTCTGTTTCTTTTGGCTAATTCTAGCTTCTCTCTGCTGCAATCAAAGGCAATTCAAGAACTGACTGATGAGGGTAAAAAGTTGTAACAGGAGACCGAGGAAGGAGCTCTACCAATCTTTGCAAACCAAACACTAGTAAACACTTAGCTCCTTTGAGCTCTTTCTGGATGCCATACTGGGTGCCCCTCCCCCCACTCTGTACTGGCTGCCATACTGGGCATACCCTCCCCCCACACACTCTGTAATATCATACATAAAACTCACCACATAAAAATTAAGAAAATAAAATTTTGTGAGTTTGTTTTCCCCTTGAGTTTTCCTGTCTTTAAGAACTTAAACATTTGTAAACCACTCAAAATTAAGAACTACTTGAACTCCATCTTTTGTTTTTCTCAGAGGAAGCTGAACGCAGCTTCATTAAGCACTGGGTGCCACTGCCTCTAAACGCACAAACAGACGTCCAGTTCTTTCAGATTTGTAGCAGCTGTTTTCTCTGAATGATTTCTTGCTCAGCATGGGGATTTCACGTGTTGCCGGCCCGTGGGGAATAGAGGTGTCTCTGCGCATGGGCAGCACAACTATCAATGACCTCTCCACGGAACTACTGTTCTGAGCTCTTAGTGCCGAGGGGACACCTAATTCTCCGAATGGCACTTGGCTCGCCTCGTGACTTTGGTTTTTGATGTTTGCCTTTTCTAAGAGTTAACTGGAGAAAAGCCTCCAGTCTTCTGTTTGGGAACAAATGAAGAGAAGCCAGATGGCTGGTTTATCACTCCAACTAAATTTTGGGATAGTTTTCTGTGTTTGAATTGGTATGCCTTTATTAGGCAACAGAAAATATCTAGGGACACAATTATGATAAAAAAAAAATAAGTCTGGGTTTTGCTCCACTAAAACAACAAAGAAACTTAAATGATTTATAGGCACTATTGTCAATGAAGCATACAGATTACCTCAATAACCCAGAGACCATTTCTACAAAGTAGATCCAACTATTACTTTCAAGTAATAGTTCAACTATTACAGCTGAAGAAAACAAGACTTAGAATAAGCAAGTTGACCAGAGCCTACAGGTGGGACAGCTAGTTAGAGGAGAGGGAAGGTTCTGCCCAGATCTGATTGAAGGCTGCTCACCTGAAAGCTGGGTGATATCGCCTTCCCAGAATATACACAATACAGTGAGCACACAGAAGAGAAAGAGGCCCCAGAAGGCCTTCGCCAGCACGAACTGTGGCTTTAACTGTCTTTGCAACTCTGGATGAATCATCTCCCTGGGCTTGGGTTTCTCTATGTAAGATGAGGGCTGAAGGCTATTTGTATTGGACAGTCTCTGGTTCTCTGGCTTTATAATTGCTGTTACCTCAGATGTATGGGTGTGCCTGACCACATATACCTCAATATTCATATGCCCACAGTACATTCCAAGGTAGTAACTTAACTGTGTTAAAAAAGGCTCCACCACAATTGAATGATAAGTCCTGACCTGTAGTGAATCCTAATATTTACAGCAGCCCCCTCTGGAACGTAAAAACAGTTTTAAAATCTGGCAAGAAAATGGGAGAAAAGAGGAGAGAGAGAGAGAGAGGGGGGGGGGTGATTTAAATGTTAATACCAAGAAGACAAGGAAGGAGAAGAAACAGAACTACAAACAAACAAAAACCTCACACCAAATGCTCCTTTTTAACTTGTTTTTGGAACATTAACTTGAAAACTTTGATTTCTTAGATGTAGGTAGCTTCCATTTAGAAGCTCTTGTATTTTGAGATTTTTTTTCCCTTCTGTTTTATGATAGAAAAGAGAAAATGTCAAAGGTAGACCACAAAATGCAGCAGAAGGTACCCAGAACATCTTGAGGCTTGAGGGAATGCCACCTAGGAAAACGAAAATTACAACTGCACCAGCATAGGATGCATTCTGGTCCCAGGGTCTTCCTCTTTCCTGTCACCTTCACACGGTTGTCACAGCATGCAAAATGTGACCGTTCGGTGCCATGCTACCTGCACAACTTCAGAGCAAAAAGGATCCGAAGTGTCTGAGGAAAATAATTGTATTATTTTTAGTTGCTGCAGAAATGGACCAAGAATCAGGTGGAGAGGACAACTTGGAAGAACGGAACTGGAAATGCTAAAAATACTGTTTCCCCCAGCAACTGAATTTTTAAGAAAAAGTTAGGAAGGGCCAGAGATGGAGATGGAGTTAGAGTTCATGTCTCTCAGCTGCAGTCACTTTATTATTGAGACCAGGGAGAGCAGAGCGCAGGGGGCTAACCCCAGGCAGTAAGGAATTCCAGGGGGAGCAGGCAAAATACAAGGAGACAGCACTGAACTGGGAGAAAAAAAAAAAAAAAAGGATGATTTGTCTATTGCATCTAATACCCGAGCAAAGCCTGTGTGGAGAACGGCTGGGAAATCCATGTCGTTTCGTGAAGCAGCCTTTTTTTTCTGTGAGTGTGAGCCCCGCAGACGCCATGAGCTCTGTAGCTAGGAAGCAAAGCTGTGTTTGACACACGTGTTTCCCATTGATATCTGGAGACAGCCCAGTAGCTGGGCTTGATAAAACCGGATCGAAGTAGAGGCAGAGTAGAGTTTCAAAGCAGGCAGTGAAAGACCGGGAATGCTGTTCAGGAAATTCTTCAGGCATGGGCAGGGACTTGGCTGCAGTTGTGCGGCTGGAAAATCTGACTGGGGCAGCTCCTGAGCGCAGGCAGGGCCTGCTCACATGGGCGGGCTGTGTGGCCGCCTCCTTCAGAGCCTCTCAGCTTTCCCCAGGACCACGGGGGACCCTCATCCGCCACTCTGTGAAGCAGAGGAGAGGTAGGGGACCTTGCAGTTCTTGCCTTTCCAGCCTAGCTTTCTGAGCCCTGTCTGGTGTTTGTTCACAAACACGGGGGTCGGGGGGAGTGGGAGGGGTCGCTGTTGTATGTGTTAACTAACACATTTCAACCCCATCACCTCTGCAGAGGGAGTGGGTGGGTGGTTCTCATCTTTGTTTGCCCCAAAGGCCCTTGAGATAGGAGTTTTAACAGTGCCCAGGCACTTTGGAAAGTTCGAACTCCACAGCGAATGCTGAGGGGGAAGGAAAAGTGTGGATTCCTCCTGTTGTCAGTCTGTCCCAGCGGTCTGGAAGTTTTCTCCCTTTCGGTTTCTCGGACACTTCATTGACTGCAAAGATAACCTCTGATCAGACTGTTCCAGGTCTTAATGCTTCCAAGGTTTTAAGAGGGGGTGTTCCAAGCAGGAAACAGTTCTCCGTTTTTGGAGGAAATCGGAGTTTGAAGTTTTTATTTTGGAATACATTTTATTTATTTTTTTTACTTAGGTTAGAAACAGGTGTGTGTGGGGGGGTTTCTAGTGTCTTTTATATGTGATTTTGATGTGAGATTTGAACAGCTGTAATACATTTACCTAAATTATGCTGGGCTGTTGTTATTCTGCTTTGGTAAGCAAGTCCCCCTTTACTCAGTGACAGAAATAACCTGCAGTTTAATAAATACTTCTAATACAGATAATAGAGCCAGAGCTGAAAACAGTAATTTTTTAAAAAAAAAAATCCTTGTTAAAAATAGAGACAAATGGTGTGAATGTTTCACCGACCACGTCATTTTATTTTCACCTAACTAAAAATAGTACATTAAAAATATCGAATAAATTTTAGCAGGAGGGAACCCTGGCTTTCCTCTTCAATTTAAGTTCTCTTTCATAGTATACTCTGTATTGTAATACATATGATGGCCCTCCTAGAACTTTGATAGCACTCCTTTCTGTGTTCGTATTTAGAATGGTGCCACTGTCTTTAAGATAAATCTGTTCTAACGCTCATCCAGCGTGCTGTAGGGCTCCTTGCTATGCAGTCCATGGTGAGAGGTGCTCCCCAGAGGGGACTTGGGTAAGAGCCTGCCTGGGGAAAGCAGATGAAAGAGTGGAGTCCTGGCATACTGGGTCCTTAGTAAGGAGTCACTAGACCTCTTGGGTGCTTCTCTTAGAAAATGAGATGAGTTTAATTCAGAGTCCTGAACCCCTACAAACAGCTTGTTAGTACTTGATGAGGTGGGGGCTGAATGAAGGGTCGATGCTGGCATACCTCGGTTTTCCCATTCTAAAATGGGTAGGCAGAAGGTCACTCTGGTAGTAAAATTTTCAGATTGTTGGCTAATACTTTCTTTCCCCGTAGTTATCTTGTTGGAGGATAGAATCCGTATGTGACTGACAGCTGGCTTTCTCAGTCTTGAGCAATGGCTCACACATGTTTTCCTTGTTAACCTCTCTCTGAGTCAGGAGGGATAAAACTGGATAGGGTGGGGCATCTTAAAGAATTTTAGTACTCCTTTCAGGCAAGGGAGGGCAGTTAGAAGTCAAAATAGACCGTGGCTCTCTTCTGAATGCCCAGGCAGATTAGGAGCTGATGTGAACCACAGCCAAGCACCCACTGCCAGTAACATAGACAGAGTGATCTGGAATGTCATCCCCCTCTAAATTTAGTTCACGTCAAGCTTTCTGCAGAAAGAGGCGTGACATAGCAACTCCAGGTTGCAGGATTGTGCCGAGCAGTGCCCAAACTGGGAAGAAACTCCATCGTTTCTCTTTTCAAACAAGGAAAACCATGAATTCTCTTGACATTTGAATAGGGTGTGGGGAGGAAGAAAATAAAGGAGAAATCCTATAAGGTCTTAGCAGGGCAAAATGAACATGGAGCATCATGGAGGACATCTTTGCACAGGAAATTAGCACACTTATTAGACTCCTTCGGACACTACTCTGCTTGCCTTCGCATGCAGGTAAACCATGGCCTCAGTGCACGAGGCTGGTTTACCTTCTTCACGAGGGAAGACCTTATGGTCAGCCGGCCCTGCAGAGCCTTCTGGAAGTAATCAGAAAGCACGTATTGTAAGAATAGCATTACCCAGAGGGCTCAGATTTCCTAAGCAGGAGAGAACAGGCTCTTGAGGCCTTATTTTATCCCATATTTGTTCCTTGCAGAGCTATTCCTGCAGGAGCATTGAGTGAAGGGACCAGGTGGTGGACATGAGCAAGTCGTTACTGGGATGAAGCTATTCCAGGCTCTGCTAGACCTACTTTATTAAAACAAAGTTTTGAAAGAGAAAACTATGCTATGTATGCTTTTTTAAATTGGGAAAAGGGTTCTTTTTTTGTGCACAGATACAGGATTGATAAAAGATTGTGGTATAGGTAAAGTGTAGATGGAAGACAGGTGACAAAGACATGAGTGATGTGGAGATAAAGAGAATTAAAAATAGATTATAATATAAATAGGTGTATAGATGTAGAAAATAGATTATAATATAAATAGGTGGGTGTATAGATGTAGAAAATTGATTATAATAAATAGGTAGATAAGTAGATAGGTAGATAGGAAGGTAGGTAGATAGATGATAGATTATATATGCATAGATAGAAATGATACATAGGCATATCGACTGCTACAGAAACACAGATATGGAGAAAGGGAATAGGTGATTGATAGAATAGATTCATGATAGATGATAACACAGACAGAAGATTAATAAATAGAAGGATTAAGTAAGAAGATATAATATGCGAGTAGATGATCAACAGAGATATACAAGAGAGATGGTAGAGAAATGGGTTGGTAGCTAGATTCAGAGACTGAATTTGAGAAAGAGATCATAAACAGATGCTAGAATAGCTAGATGATACATACATAGAAGGAACAGTTAAGGAGATAAGTCATAACTGATAGATACCTAGTAATGGATAGGATGATGGACAGATAAGTGATAGATGCTAGACAGACAAATAGACAATTGATACATTTATTATGAAAATTAGCACACAACACTATGAAAGCCAAGAACTACCATGACATTAATCTACTGCTGCATCCCCAGGAAATGGGGTGATATCATTCAGAGAAAGAGGTCCAATGGTGGGTATAACTCACAGTCTAAGACCTAAAGCTTACTGAAACATGAGGATGTTCTGGTGGGGCTACAAGTCTTGTTACAACTCTTCCTTCTTTCTCCCAGTATTCAGTTTAGTTTTCCCTGCCTATCTCTACTCTGTCCTATTACAGGCAAAGCCAACTTCCTTATTCATTAACTAATAAAAGCAATACATATAAAGAAGGACTTCCCACACTATGTCCCCTTTTCTGTTTAAATGAAAAGGAAGGTTAGTAAAATTACATATAACAAAACAGGTATTTAGAAAGAATTGTAGTTAATATATATATATAATCTTTTATCATAACTAAGGACAACTATAACTATCTATTCTTCAACTTTGTCAATGATTCCAGAAGCGTATAATATTACCTAAGTTAACAAAAAGTGCATTGTAAGCAACTTCCAAAACTCTAGAATTGACAGAGACATTTTACTGCCTAGACAGTCACCCAAAGTTCTTCTGCAACATTGGAGCATCCATCTTCAGCCTACAGGCCCATAATATCCATAAAGCAAGAAATTTCAAAGCTAGTTCTGCCTATATTGGCAGTTTGTCAGTCACTTTCTTCTGTATCCTGCAGAATGTCTGGCAGTCCCTTTCATGAAACAGGAACTCCAAAGGACTGTCTCACCTTTTTAGGTAAGTTCACCAGTCATTTCTCTGTGGATTCTGCATGTCCAGTTCACCAAGCAGTCCAGGCAAGAGCAGATTCTTGTCCAAATGACTAACAAACTCTATGAGGAGCCTCTTTGATGCCCATCTTCCTCTTGAAATAGATTGGTGCTGCCAGGATGTGTCTCACTATCATGAAAAGACCTATGTTCTTTAAACATTTAAATGCTATATTCTGTAGTCTTTGAAAGAGTTAAAGAATACCTATCTAACTGAAATATATCTCTATATATCTAGAAAACCTAACTAACATGACTATAAGCTTGACTATTATAGATGACTATCTATTAACCTATATTTCTTAATTATACATTACATTTTTAAATGAGCTACACAAACAGAATACCTTAATCAAATAAAATAAAATTGACCTTTAATTTGTATCAATAAAGCAAAATCCATACCAATGCAAAACTCTATAGCATATCCCCCTTTAAATGTAAACAAACATTTATAAACAATATTTGGGAATTTGGGCATAGTTCTCTCCAAACTGCTTCCTGCTTTTTGTTGGGTGAAGTACTTTTTGGGGTATTCATGGAGACATTTTACAGAGTCTTGGTCAATCAGTCACATTAGTCTGGAATTAATCCACAGTTTCTCATCTTCTGTGGAAGCAAAGGCAGAACTTCTTTTTCAAAGAAACAAATCCTTAGACACAAATTTTGGAATCAAGATACCTCTAAAATGTATAGTTTGGTTTAGCTTAGTAGCGCTTGCAATATCTCTCTGTACTTAGCTCCTTCACAGTCAAAAAAATTCAAAGAAAACATAATAATATAACTCTATGTGTATATCCCATCTTTATGTGGCTTATTTTTTCTGACTATTAATTTTTCTACAAGTTTAATATTATCTTTACTCCTTTAATCTGACATTTTGTACTCTTTTATTTTACATTTACTGTCTTTTTACTCTTTTTTTTTTTCTGTCTCCCAAGCCTACATACATTTTTTTAAAACACAGTGTGTCTCCTATGGAGGTCGTTTATGTCTAACTATGTCCTATTGTGTTTCTGAAATCCTTTTCTGTTCAGGAGTGCTTCTTAAAATGTTAAACTGCTGGCCGGGCAGTGGTGGCGCACGCCTTTAATCCCAGCACTCGGGAGGCAGAGGCAGGTGGATCTCTGTGAGTTCGAGACCAGCCTGGTCTACAAGAGCTAGTTCCAGGACAGGCTCCAAAACCACAGAGAAACCCTGTCTCGAAAAACCAAAAAAAAAAAAAAAAAAAAAAAAACTTAAACCGCTAAGCATTGTTACTAAGACTAAGGCTTCTTTGCCTTTTGGCTCAGCCCAGTCTAATATAGTGGGGCAGATGTCTGTTTAGCATGAGCCATGCTCACAGCAACATTTTCAGTCACACAGCAGGTCTATGTGGCCATTAAGCAAGTTGTAGCACTCTGCTCACAAATCACATTTAAATGCTCTATAGCAGAACCTCCCAAAAGTGTCAGGGTTCATGTTAGCAATATGACCCAGGAAGCTGCCCTTTCAAAACTGTGTTCCCCCCCCCCCCCCGCTACTGCAGAATCAGAAAGACATCTCTTAAAGGAATCGTGCCTCTGCTTGCTTCTAACAAACAGAGCAATAAGCTGTGTTAAACTATGGTTTTTTTGTGACTAGAATTCCTTTTCAAGCTTTCTCAGGTTTTAAGTTGATTTAGTTGGCACACATTGATATGCCAGTTTGTTGTAAGGAGGCCACTTGTTCATTTCCCAGCTGCACAGACTCCTGGAAATAATCACACCGAAACTATATTATTTAAATCACCTATTATTTAAATGGCCTATTAGCTTATGCATATTTCTCAATAACTCTTACATCTTGAATTAAAACATTTCTATTCATCTGTATATTGCCATGTGACTGTGGCTTACCAGAAAGGTCTATCTCCAGTGGGACTACATGGCTTCTCTCCACCTTCTTATTCCCAGCATTCAATTTAGTTTTCCCTGCTTAGCTCTACTCTGCCCTATCACAAGCTAAGCCAGCTTCTTGATTCATTAATCAATAGAAGCAACAATACACAGAAAGTCTTCCCACACCAGGTAGTACTGGTCTAAGCTTGAGAATCTAAAGGCCCAAAATCAGGGAATTGTATTTTTACCAACAGAAGACACTAACAAGAGAGGCTGTTCCTGACAAGTTTGGCTTTATACCACTCCTATAGGCATCTGGAAAGGAATGGCTTTGGAATACTCTGTTTTGGTGAAGTCTGGATGCATTAATTTATTCTGTATGTTGGAATTTTGCAGGAGGTTTTAATGGAAAAGAAAGTTTGAAAGCTGAGTCAGTGAAGATTGCATTTGGCCATCAATCCTTCAAACCCTGCTTATAGTAATCTAAGTATTAAAAGGATTGTTTTCACACGTATGGTTATAGATCAGACTTATAAAACCAGGACTATGGCAGGAAGAATTGGTTCCCCTATTTCCACATAAGCTTTATATCCTCTTTTCATTTCTAAGTGCTGTGCCCAAGCGAGGGAAGCAGTAATAGAGCATGAAGGGGAATTATTTATTCTCCTAACTCCTTTAATCAGGAAGAAATGCCCTTTATTATAGTCTTGCCCTGATGCCTCAGCACACAGACAGAACTGGGTCAAAAGCTCTCTAGTCAGGCACTGGTCCTATGGAGTAATACTTCAAGGACTGTCTTTGGCTAGTTTCTCACTCTCTGAAACTCAGGTAGAAACTATAAGCTGAGGTGAAGAGTTTTTTGACCATTGATATAAATCAAAGTATTGTTAGCACCCGAAAATAGAAAGTTGATAAGTTAGGTCACAGATAGTATGGGCCATAAGTTCCTGACATTCAAAAAGAGAAGAGGAAGAAGGAGAGGGGGAGGGAAGAGGAGGAGAAGGAAGAAGAAGAAGCACCAAATACTTTTGAAGAAGAATCAAATACATTTGAACTCTTAACCCAAGTGAACCATTTATTCTGATATAAACTCTATTGTAAAGACATAAAAGCCCTAAGACCATAGAAAGATTGCTTGCCTAAGAAGTGTAGACAATCCTGTACAGAGATAGAGCTTCTGGGTTCTTGAAACTGGTATGGGTTGCGGGTATACTTTATGTGTTCTGGCTCAGTAGTGATGCTTAGTGACACTTTAGAAGCCATATTAGATGAAGAATATAAGGAGAGTCTTAGTAGTAGATGAATCCAGAAGTCACTAATACCCATAGTTTTCAATAACTACTAAGTCTGAAGTGAGAGTCGAAGAATTCTCAGTTCTGAAAAAGTCCTCCCCCTTGGATTCTGTTCAAGCCAAGTCAAACTGAAGGTCAAGAGCAGTGCTTGTGAAATACTGTTTTGATTTCTGCCTATTGCAGGAATACTAGTATGGCTTTGGTGGTAAATGTCAGAAAGACATGACATGATGTCTTGAGTCATAGTTTCACTTACTCTGCCCCAAGACTGTTTTGGGGCTGTTTTCCTCTGTTTGGGTGCAGTGTACTTCTGTGCACCGTGGAGCCCATTGTCTTCCTCATGGACTCTGAAACCATGTATGAAGGTGATGGTGGGACTTGGCATAGAAATAGGTTTGGGAAGTGAAACCGACAGTGGCAGTAGAGATCTCCAGAAGAGCTTAGTTCTGTTCTTCTCTGATCTTAGGTTTAGAATTGTGCCCATGTTTTGCGGGTTCTTTGTGCTTCTCAAAAACCTAAGATTTCTTCAAAAAAGGCTGTCCACTTTCAGAATATCTCTTCATCTGTTTCTCCAAGTCTGGATATCTTGAAGTATTTTATCCATCTCTCCATCCACTCTTTCTTATACTATCATCTCTATCTTCTTCTATAATATTCTAGTTAACTTCTGATTGACAAAAATATATTTCTCTGAATTTTAATCTAGTCATCTAAGCAAGAAAGAGAGTGGATTCCAGGGAGAGGAAGCACAAAAAATAAAGTAGATGAAATGACCTTGCCAAATGACTTGCAAAAGAGCAGTAAGGCTGAGAATTGGGCCTAGGCTCCATTGGGTTCCAGAGTCTGTGACCTAATGCAGCTTTATCACCCTAGGCTCCAATGTCCTAGTCTTTAAATTGACTATGATAATATCTGCCTCACAATGTGTTGTGAATGCAGAATAAACATAACATGAAGCCCTATGCAAAGTACACATTTACAGGTTTAGGCATGCACATGGTTAATGTTAGGTAATGTTAACCATCAAGCAAACTGAGAAAGAATAAAATAAACCGGATCATGATAAAGACTCAAGATGACCAGCGAAGGCTTTGCTTTGACTTACACAGCTTTCTTTCTGGGTACATGCACTCTGAATATCTCTGCAGATTTCACTGTCCCCATTACTTCACCTTTGCTGCCACATGGAAAAGTGACTGTCCTCATTATTGCTTCAGATTTCTGTTGCCAAATGTGAGCCACCTCCTCTAAAGGAAAGCTTGTAAGCTATGGCCCCTGACCTGACTCTCAGCTGGGCCTGCGGAATTCAGAGGACTGTGTCACCACGGTTCACTTCGCGTATAAATCCTGTGAGATTGGTTTGCTAGCGACTCTCTGCTGATGGCTGTACTAATGCTGGGGGTGTGTAGGTGGTGTGGATATAATTGCTTTGTTGTTCTTGTTTCAACCAAGAAAGCAATGGTGCCTATTAAGGCAAGCCCAATACCCCGATAAAGACGATACTGTCAGGGAGCAGGGACTTTGCCTCTGTGCAAAACACATTTCCAATTTCTCCGATAGGATCAGAATCAGTTGACTTCCACAGGATGTGTTGGAATGCCTGGAGGCCCTGCTACCACTTGCCAAGGTTGAAGTGGTCAGCCACGGATTCTGCTTTCACTGAGCTCAGAGTTAATAAGTAGCACGGCAGGGTGAGACACCTTCAAGCAGATCCTTAGACAGTGCCCTGCTGGAGAAATGCTGATGGGGATTGTGGACTGGGCATGATGTACTTCATGAGAGAAGATTGCTGAGGAACAGAGTGTCTGGGGGCAGAGATGCACTGTTCTTCCATTCCAGGGTGTCCCTGTGGCTGTCTTCCCTCTTCTCTTTTGTTAAGATCTTTCTAGCTTTGTCCCTCTCCTTCTTTATTTAGTGTCACCATCACACCCCTATACTTGGTTTTCTCTTGTTGAGTACCTGTTCATCATAGGTATCACCTGCCTTGCTCTAGGGAGCAGAGTGCACGTAAGTCTGGACAGCATAATTTTGGAGATACCATGACAAACATCAGTTCCAAAATGAACTGTGCACTTTAGAAAGGACTGTGGCCTTCCTCCTCTATGTAAAAAAGCTGCCCACAATATATCGCATACTGTGGATCCCCAAATCAATAACCCATGTGCTGGTCTGTAAACTCATTTTGGCTCACAAAGTGTTTTTATTTTGATTTACTTTGTTGAGACTGGGTCTTAACTTTGTAACCCAGGTTGGCCTCAAACTGCTGATCACCTGGGTAGGCTCCAGAGTGCAGGGAATCACCATTGTGTGTAGCTGTGCTTAGTTCTCCCACTTCCCTATTCATTTACTTAGCTACATCCTAACATAGCGTGAAAATTGGAGTGTCTAGATGACTCATTAAAACAAAAGGTATGTGTTATAGTCACACTCTATGGCAGATGGGTTCTGGGCAGCTCGTCTTCCCTTGAGTGGCACATGTCTCCTTCACTCATCTGTGCTACAAATGAGTGAGAATTTATATGGCTCAATTCTGTTTCCCTCAGCAGGGTTTCTCAGTGGAACTCTGGGACACAGTGAGTCAAAGGAAACTTTCTCAGTTCTCCTGAAGTAGGATTCACTGGATGGAAGTCAAGGAAACATTAAGCTGTGGCTTAACCCTCCCCAAGAACACAGTGGTGTTGGGCTGAGTATCTTAGTGAAGAGAGATGCAAAACTTACTCTGCAAGATAAGAGCAGCAGGCTTGCAGCGAGACATTGTTCATACAAGCTATCACAAGAGTGGCAGCTGGAGTCAAAAGCTTAAACGTAGCAGAAATCAGATGAATCACTGTATCTAGGGCTGGAGCGATGGCTCAATAGTTAAGATGGCTAAGTAGTTAAATAGTACTGTTTTTACAGAGGACCTAACATTATTTCCCAAAAACACTCATGTTAGTTAGGTGGCTCTAGATGATCCAACATTCCAACATCCTTTTTAGGCTTACATGGGTACCTGTGCTCACAAGCAAATACCCTGACATATGTATGTATGTATGTATGTGTGTATGTGTGTGTGTGTGTATATATATATATATATATATACAAACACACATAATTTAAAGAGAAAAATTTTTTAAAGGAACGTGAGAAGTATTTTGAGAGTGATCAAAATATGTCCTATCTTATTTTCAAGTAAGCACAAATGTCTAAAACCCATTGAGCTCTCTAGTTACTCTCTGCAGATATTCAGTGGGGGTGAGTTGTACCTTGATAGACATAAATACATTTGTAAATATGTACACCAACTCATAACATGGATGCAGAGTACATCATAAAATACACAAATTTAATAAGATTTTATTATGTGTATATGAGCTTACGGACATACCTTCAACGTTAGTTTCCACTGAGACCACAAGAGGCTATCAGATCCCCTGGGATTGGAGTTACAAGTGGAAGCTTCTTGTTTTGGGTCATCTGCAAGCTGCAAGTGCTCTTAACTACTGAGACATCTCTTCTGACCCAAATATACACATTTACAGCCAGTTGTGGGGACATGGGACAAGAGGATTACCATTCATTTAAATTCAGCCTGGGCTACAGTTGAAGACACTGGGAGAGCACGCCCAGGAAATCAGCTAAGCACAGTTCTTAGGGGCTGGCAGAGCCTGAAGTAGCAATCACACAGCCTGCATGGGTCTGTATTAGACCCTTTGCATACATGTTATGGTTTTGGCTTGGTGTTTTGTGGGGAGGCTTAGTATTTGGGGGAGACTCCTTACAGTGGGAGTGGGGTGTATCTGTCTCTTGCCTGGAACCCTTTTCCTCCTACTGGATGGCCACTTGGTTTGCCTTGTTTGGTTGATGTCTCTGGAAGGACTGCTCTTTTCTGGGCGACAGGACTGGGCTGGGGGAAACTGGGAGGAGTGGAAGGAGGGAAGGCTGCATTCAGGTTACATGGCATGTGAGAAGAATAAATAAAAATTAAGAAAGGGAAAGCTAAACAAATATAAGTCTAGAAGTAGCAATAGCATATGAGAACACATATAAGTGTTTGCTACAATTTATACATGTTTTATATTAGATAGCTGAAAGTTTTGTCATACGACATCTTTGTATGTATACAATGATTAAAGACAGGGAAATGAAACAAGAGTTTAAATGGGAAAAACTGAAGCCTGAAATTTCTGGGAAACGTACTGTTTTCTACTTAGCCAACTTTTACTAGTAGCTGCTCTGTAACCTGGATTAAGTGCTTGCACATCCCAGTGTCCCCGCCCCATCCCAGAAAGTACTTTTTCTTCTCTGTTAGGGACTTCATGTTGTCCACAAACCCTTCAAGTTTTGGGTTTCACCTTTGGATTTGAAGTGTGTGAGTCTGGCTCATCTTTATCTTATGGTACAGCCTGGTTCTTGAGCCATAGGAAAGCCCTGGGACCTTAGCTGGGACTGTCCTCATCTGACTTTGGTCACAAATATTCATGAGGATTTAGAAAGTACTGGCCCAGTGCAGTGCTGGGTACCTGATGAGTTGAAAGGATTCCCAAGACAGTGACTATGGTAGATGGACACAGCTTCCTTTTCTTATGCAGATGACAGAATTACATCTGCAATCAGGCTTTTGATGACTTCTGTTCAAGAGTGCTCTCACACATTCATCTCTGGTCCTCAACTTGCAATATTGACTATCTCATCTAGATGAAGTCTGATTTCTTTATGAACCAGCTCTTCAACAGTTCTTGATATTCTTTAACATCTTTGCTCAAATACGACATTTATGAGGCTACCCTATCCCTTGATCGTTTCTCCAACTCATAAAATATTATTGTATTTTTATGTTGGTTGTCCTCCTCCATCACTGCTTCTTATCTACTAAGAGACCATGGAAGAGGCCTTTATCTTTGCTCATTGATGTAGTCCAAATACACAAAAGAGTGCCACAGAAGGACCTGAAGGAAAATCAGGACTTAGAAGGTGGTGGCAATGATTATGAACATTTCAATGTATTCCACACACCTTCATGGTAATTCTAAGTGACTCATCTTGTACTCAGAAAAAGCTAGGTCTTTGCCTCACTCTGCATGTGATACAAAGAACACATGGTCTCTTTGTCCCAAAACTAGCTAAATTCTACTGGGCTTTCTTGAGAATATTCCTGCATTCTTCATTGATGAAATGGTTCTAATTATTAACTTCTTGAAAATTGTCAGGAATGGACACACTCATATGCCTGATAGTTACTAGTATTAATGTATATCACAGATACTGTTCTGTCTAAATAAATTCCAGTGGCATTTTACAGTTCCCCTCTCTAGAATGGTGATAAATGATACATAAAGATACTCAACAATCTTCTGGTTCATTAGAAAAAAGTACTTCACGTTTAAATGCAAGTTATTTGTACATAGTACTTAATATTTATATGTTGGAAACTTGCCCTCTTGTGTCTGAAGTTGGTTTCCTGCTTACATTCCAGAGCTGTTTCCAGGTGCCTCTGTGACACCAGAACTTTGGAGAGTATACTAATTTCCACATTTCTGTAACTGCCTACTCCTCTGTCCTTGTCTATGATATGCACCATCTTTCCTCTGAGCCTATGCTTCCTCAATGTTCTGCTCTGGGAAATGGCATTCTCATTTTCCATAATGCTTTGCCAGAACCATTACCTGCTCTTGGACTCCTGAACTTTCTCATGCCCTGTCTCAGGCAACAGTGGGGTCCTTTAGCTGTGTTTTCCCAATTGTCTCCACATACAGCAATTCTTGTCCCTCCTTCCTACATCTGCACAGGTCTGGACTTTATCACCTGTCCACAGAGGGGTCCACAGCTTCCATCCTCATCTCTGACAGCCACTTGCCTCGAGCAATGTAGTCATCTCATCTTACCCTTACATCTTACTTCTGCAGTAGCTACTGTTGCAATCAGCATCACAGCTGAGCTGGACTGCAGAGGGTATGTTGTACAAGCCTGCACAGCCTCTTAGCAGCCTGTATCACCCTTGTTTTCAATCTGTCTGTGGCCTTCCATGGTCTAGAAAACACCCTTCACACATGGCAAATGCATCCAGCCCAAGACCTTGCTCCAAATTTGCTGGTTCCATTTACTCCACATCTCCTTATGAGTATTAGCTTGTTCATTCATGTTTTTCCCTCCAAGTGCTCCATTATGAAGTGTTTCCACTGGAAGAGCCCTTCAACATAAGCAGAGCCCCAAACATCATCCTTTGCTGCTGCTTCATTTTTCCTTCATGAGGTTGATAACCAGATACAGATGATAGATAGATATATGATAGATAGATAGATAGATGAAGTTACATGTTTATTTGCATATCAGACTTTCTGTTATGATGGGATTCCAGATGTAACTTAAAAGCAGGGAAGATTTTATTTGGACTCAAGATTTCAGATGTTTCTGTCATGATGAAAGGAGAGGGTGACAGAGGAGAATGGCATGAAAAATGGGAAGTGGGGATAATACCTGTCTTCCCTGTCTCCAGTGGATAAGATGCTGCTGCCCATATTCAGGGTGGGACTTCACCCCTTAATGAACCCATTCTGAAAATGAGTTTCTACAGACACACCAAGAATTGTGTTTTACTCATCTGTTAAATTTTCTCAACCAAATCAAATTGATGATCCATATTAACCATGACTATT
Organism: Chionomys nivalis; assembly: GCF_950005125.1. Taxonomy (NCBI): domain Eukaryota; kingdom Metazoa; phylum Chordata; class Mammalia; order Rodentia; family Cricetidae; genus Chionomys; species Chionomys nivalis. The sequence continues at coordinate 29,847,889 of NC_080092.1, read as the reverse complement.
TCTTTGTTTCCTCCACTGAGACACAAATTCTGTGAGAGTTACAGAGTCAGTCTTGTTGCCAGGTGTCTGCACAGTGTAGAAACTGCCAAGTATCGGTTTAAATAAAACCAGGAGAAAGAAGATTATGCAGAATAGCCTCCGTTTTCATATCTCTTCAGATTTAGATGAATGAACATATATATCCTTCATCCAAATAATTTTAAATGGTACAGCTGTTAAAGATATAATTTTGAAAGGAAGTGTTATGATTGTGTTTGTAATCACAGTTCTTAAGGGGATCAGGATATCAAGACTTGTCGGCACAGAGAGTGAGAGTTAAATAGCTGAGTATATCTGAAATTCAATCTCAAAGATATAAATAAACAGATTTCTGCATGGTTTCTGTTGATTAGATAAATGTGACAACTTGAATTAAGAAGACTATGTGAAACCAGCTCTCGTTAGTATGAAAAGGCAAATTCAAATATGTGTGTGCTTTGGATTATATTATATTATAAAAACTCATCAGAAGTTATACGGGTACATAATTGGACATATTGAATATGGCCTCTCTATGTATCTATCATTTCTGGAATAATTTTTTTAAAAGTCCAGTAAAGTGGTTGTCTCAAGAGAGAGGGGTTAAAAGTTAGATGAGATATTCTTAAATGTCTGCTCTTTTAAAAGTTAGATGAGACATTCTTAAATGTCTGCTCTTTTAAATGCACACATCTGTCTAATTTTCAATAGAAGCTGTTTACGATTTCTATATTCCAACTCTCAGGAAGCTAAATGTAGAATTCCCAAATATTCATTTTACAGGAAAATGTCATTCTTAGGCTGTAGTTAGTCATTGACTTTCCTGGATTAATTTTATGAGGAAAAAAAATGTTGATTATTCCATCAAATCTCAAAGCAACAAGTTTGTTACAATTTTCCAAAGTTGTGCCAGATATTAACAATCCAAGACTAATGTTTGTGTGGCTGAATGAAAGCAACCCTTAACAGCAAATAGTTTTAAATCAGAAAGCACAAAATTAACATGGCTAATAGAAGGCTGTGCATGTGCCAAGATAATCCAAAATGGTTCATATGCCATAATCAGCTCAGAAGACTATAATGAGCCTGTACAGGAACTTCTGCCTGCTATTTATAAAAACTCATCAGGAGTTGGACAATTATGTAATTCGGATTTGCTTTTCCATGTTACCAGAAATTTTGACTTGAGGCATCACCCAAACACCCCACCTCTATTGATTTGCGTCATACTCATTACCAAATATGATAATATGCAGTTTGCATTTCTGCATTTGCTCCTAGCTCTATTGTTGCTGTGTGGTACATATGCTGGCATCTCTCTTTTTTTCTATAGACTCAGTACTTTCTCTTTTCTGAACTCACTCTCGTCCAGGCCTTGAACATGCCGTTCAGCAATGTGAAACTTGCTGTGACCTCTTTGGAAACCTGTTTCTCTCTTTTTCTCACCCTAGCTTTCACTATGTCAGACTGGCCGTCTGTAACCAGAGCGGGTTGGTTGCCTCTGTTCTCTGTGCTAGGGACCCTTCATGCTTTCTTCCAGGCAGCAGCTAATTCTAATTCTTAGAGTTTCAACAGCTTGAGTGTTTGCTATCTGCCTCTCTTATTAAATTAGGAGGTTGATAGAAGCTCCATGGGGCAGTTTTCATCTTTCTGAAGGCCTCTCTGTTCCAGAATCTACCTGTGACTGGTCTACAGTGTGGTTAGAAGTTCAGTTTGCCTTTAGTTTGGTTTTTTTTTTTCCTATGGAAAAGATAGGGGCAGAGAACATAGCTGAAGGGAAGGTCTATGCTTTGCCTCAGATTTTTCCATGCAAAATATATAACTAAACAGAACTGTACTCACTTTGTATCCTGACATTTTTTTTTTTTAATCTTTCAAAAGATTGTGACTGTGGATAAGAAGGCAAGCGCTTACCTGATGTGCATGGTACCCTAGTTTCAATTTCCGGTACTGCATAAAGAAGGGTTATATTAAAGAAGATATTATATTTTGAGCATATTCTTCCACATACATCTATATCCTCCCTTATGAAAGACAATGAGAAGTAGGATGGTCAGCAGAGTCAAACACTGTTAACAAGTAAACTGCCAGCCAATGCCTTTGCCCTGAACCATCCCTGATTAGTAGAGCTAACAGGCCCATCACATTTTGCATGACTACAAAAAGAAAAATGAAAAAAAAGAAGGAAGGAAGGAAGGAATGAGGGAGGGAGGGAGGGAGGGAAAGAAGAAAATAGCTGGAAGCCTTGATTACATTAATATACCTTTAAATTTTATGGCACCCCCAATGTCTAATGTATTCTTACATAACAAATTATAAATCAGACCTTGTAAGTATATTATAGATAACTCTTACACTTTGGAGACAAGATTTTTTTTCTATTACAAATAAATTTGTTGGAACTAAAACATTTACTGGCTTCTGGCAATAACAAAGCACCATATATAAACCCATTGAGCACATTAGCTGTGTGTGTTTGCTTGAGAACCATCCAACATCCTCTACCTACCAATGAAAGTCTGTAAGACAGACAGTAAAGGATTATCCTAAGAAATTCCATGATGCCAACTCTGTTTAGGAAGGAGCATCAACAGTAACACTACCACGCAATATGCCTGCCTCCTGTGTCTGGAGGGATGTTGATTCTTATTACAGAAGTGTACTCTTCCCTGTGAAGCTGTGCAGCTTCCTTAAGGACAGGGACAATGGATATAGTGTCTAAGCACTAAGGCTGGCCGCAGACTCTGCTAGTCCTTCTACTTTGTTGACAGGCATTTCTTTCCCACCCAGTCCAGCAGCCATTCAGTCCCAAAGAAACACACAGAGGCCTACATTAATTACAAACTGGTTGGCCTATTAGCTCAGGCTTTCTTATTAACTAACTCTTACATCTTACATTAACCCATAATTTTTGCCTGTGTTAGCCAATGGCTTGGTACCTTTATCAGTGAGGCATTCTCATCTTGCTTTCTCTGCATCTGGGTGATGATGGCAGACTGAGCCTTTCCTCTTTCCAGAATTTTCCTGTTCTGGCTGGCTTGCCTATTCAACCAATCAACAATCTTTATAGGGTATAGGACCATTGTCCCACAGCACTATTTTCTTTATCCATTCTTTGTTGAGCAATACGTAGGCTTGTTCTGTAACTTGACTTTGTGGATGGTGCTAAAATAATCATGAATATATAGGAATTTCTGTGCTATTCTGACTTATGGACATCTGCACAGCTAGACTTTATCATGGGATTATTTGTTTTTGGAGGCACCTCCATACTTGTTTCTACAAAGGCTAGACAAATTCACATTCCCGGCAGTCATGTATAATTTTCCCACATTCTCACAAGTATTTATTGTTATTTGTTTTTAATGATACCAGTTCTAACTGGGGTGAGGTAGATTTTTGTTTTTATTTCTCTTATGTCTAAAGCTTTTGAAAAGAAGAGATATATCCAATGGTCGTTTGTACCTCTTTTTTTTTTTTTTGAGGACCATCAGTTTATCTCATTTGCCAATTTGCTGAATTGAGTTACTTACATGCTTTTTTATTTAACGTTTTGAGTTCTTCATGTATTCAGTCACCTAGTCTGAAACTATGTGTTGTTATAACATTAACCATTGACTATTTATGCCTACCTAATGGTCAAGCCAGAGAACGCTTGCCATATTCATTCCCTGGGAAGCATAACCCCATGACTACTTTATACTTGAGAAAAGGGTTAGGTTTAAGTCAGCTGCATTTGTTTGTGAACAGGTGAACACTGAAAATAACCTTCTGAAAGTGTGGAGTAATGTTTGGATGTAAGCCTTCCTGGCACTAGTACAGCTGTGCTTTGGAAAGCCAAAGACTGTACATGTGTCCATCCCTTGTCCTTTGAGAGCCATGTGTTAGTTTAAAGTTAGAGGGTATGGTCTATTTAACATTGCTGTAGTTTTCATTTCTTCATTTATTGAAAAAAAAACTGGCCATATGAGCCCTTTCTGATGCTATTGGAGGTCAATAAAATTTTATATTCTTAGGAGGGGTGAGCCTGTATTCAGAAATATACATAATGTTAAAAGATTCTATAAAACAACATAAAGAAGTTGTGAAAATACTGATAGAAACTACTCCTGCCATGTGATTCCTCTTCTTAAATATTTTATTCAGGTATGAATTTCATATATGCATAGAGTGTATTCTGATCATCCTTCTCTCCTAAATCCTCCAAGATCTTCTGTCACACCCCATCTCTCAGCTCCATTCCCTTCTTTGAAATAGCCCACTGAGTCCAGTTTGTACTGCTCATATATATGTGTATGCTGGCTAATCACTGGAACTTGATTGACCTTCAAGCTTCTCCTTTGAAGAAAACTGACTCTTTGAGCTGATCAATGGCATTATAAACCTTTAATCCCAGCACTTGGGAGGTAGAGTCAAATGGATTGTGATGATTTCTGGGCCAGCCTGGACCACAGAGCAAGTTCCGGAATAGCCAGGTCTATACAAAGAAACCCTGTCTCAAGCAACAATCAAAACAAAGAGAAAGAAAAGTGTCCCTCCCTCTCCTAGTCAGGACCTGTCAATATCTCCTCAGCTAGGGATAGGGGATCCCCCTCTACTTTCATGCAGGAATGTTAACTGTGCAGGTCTTAGGAAGTCTTGTGAAGACAGCCACAGAAGCCGTAAGTTGATGAGTATAGTCGTCCTGTTCTGTCCAGAAGAAACTGCTTGATGAGACTTCTACTTCCAATCTTTCCCCCATATATGTAAGAAAATGCCCTAAGAAGCATATTTAGCTGGGTAAGATTTATTTGTCTGGACAGTTCACCATTATGGAGTTATTGAATGCATAGTTTTTATAGAACTTGGAGAAAAGTTGTTAATCACCATCAAGCAACAACTATTTAATTTTATTACTATTATGGTCTAGGCACATTTGTGCACTTTGCAAGGTTATTAATTGAATTTTGATTTCATATACTGTTTAGTTTTCCTTGCATTTTCAGAAGCCCCCAAACTTCTCACTAGGTTCTCCGGGGTTCAGCCTCTTCTGTCTTCATTCATTGTTTTCACCCCATCTCAAGTCCATTTCTGACTGTCTCAAGTCAGACCTGTGCATCAGAGGACTGTCTGTGCCCCCTCATCCCCACCCGCTATGATACTACCTCGTCCTACTTGCAATTCTCCCTCTGATTGTCCCAGCTTAGACATTATGTATTGATAGTTCATAGTCAGTCATTATAAAGTGATTTTTATACCTTTGTTGTACATATACTAGTTGTATGGTATAGGCACTTAATATTATCTCATTTCTGTCCTAACACATCCATTTCACTGTCCTGACTGTAAGCTTCATGAAGGCAGAGTGCCTTTGGTAGCTGATCTTTTCCTTAGAATATATTATGGAATTTGATCAAAATTCTAGAACTATCTGATGAGCAGAAAAATGGATGAACAGTGCTTACATAGACAAATTTGATGTGAAAACTGGGGTTAGAAGATGAAATAATTTTATCTTCATAGAGGTATAAATGGAACAGATGACATCGGATGCTCATCTCTAAGGAGAAACAGAACATTGAGTCATAACATAATCTTGGAAGATAGAAGCAGAGAAAAGATCTAGGAAAGACAGTAATCAGAGACGAAGAGAGTAAATTCTGAGCCCACAATATCACGAATGCAAAGGAGGAAAAAGAAAGAAACAGAAATGAATGCCAGGCAGGAAGGGAAACTGGCACAGCATAAAACTTCAAGGTCCAAGAAAAATGAACAATAAGAAAAGTTCAGTGTAATTTGAAGATGGATGTCTCTAATAGACTATTTCAGTAGATGAAATTGTCAATAACAAACCAAAATATGAAATCTCTGGGTGTTAATGAGAATAGGAAAACAAATAGGAAGTGCAGAAAACTATGAAGACCTTAGGATTAAATTACGGCACTTCAGACTCTACCCCTTGGTTCTATTAGCTTTATTGCTTGTTTCTATTCTATCTGCTAAATAATAACTCCTAATAACAATGGCTATACGGCTAGGTTTTTAGTTGTATATGCAAATTGTATAGGAGATGATCTGGTGAGTAGTTAGGCACCAGTAAAGTTGCTATAAAGCTATCTGTTGCTTTAACAGCTAATTAATTTGAGATGGTAATAAAATAGCCACCCTCCTTTCAAAATTACACTTCAAAACTAACTAAAATTCTGCAGTAGGGTGCTGGAAAACAAAGCTTCAAGGTGCCTCAAAATCATATAGGATTGAGAAAGTGAAGACAGGAAGATGTTGACCCAGAGAGAAGCAGTGGGAGGACGGGAGGCTTGGGTTATGGTTCTATGTCCAGCCTTTGTATGTTTCAGGTCATGCGCCAATCAGTGACACAATCAGTTTGAGGCTTTCTAAAAATACGGTTTCACGCGACACCCTAGAATTCCTGAATTAAAATATCTAGGTATGAGGCCAAACAGTCTGTTTTTAAGACGGATCTCAGGGTGATTTTTTAGGTTTCCTCAAGCATTAGGAACGTCACTTATGGGACATTTGTACTGTCTCTCCTCTGGGTTCATGACACACCATCGTCTGTGGTTCTACGCTAGCCCCTGATATGTCTGAGGTGCTTTATAGGAAGGAGGCTGTGGGAACACCCTAGATTTGTGAGTGTAGAAATTAAATAAATTTTTTAGGGACTTTTTAAAGAAAAAAAATTGTTTAAACTTAGAACAAATTTGTGTTAAAGACATTAATAGGTAATTATAATGAGAAAAGAAAATAATTAGTTTTTAAAAGGTGATATGGTAAAAAAAATACTAGAATAAAATTATTAATAATCAACTGTACTACATCCAAACTTCCTGGTCACACAATTATCAATTGCCTTTTATTTGACAACTGTTTACTACTGTAATTTTGTTTACAGATAGTAGGCAGATAATTTTTTCCCACTGCAGGTTTGATGGGCAATTTCAATTATTAATAGTTGTATTTTTTAAAGCTTATAATTCTGTATAAGAATATGTGTTGTATATAACTTGTAGACACAAGTATTTCAATTAATTCCATTTAGTGTAATTTTTTAAAAAACGAAAAAGAGTGTTTGTAATTATATGTAGTGAATTGAATATTTTCATGAGAGTAAAGAATTTTTGTTTTGACTAGATGTTTCATGAGAGTACAGAATTTTTGATTTGACTAAGTATTCATAAAATTGAACTGTAGATTTAAATTTTTACTCATGTGAAAATTTCCTGTTACATATGCACACACACACAAAATTACAGTAGTAAACAGTTGTCAAATAGAAGGCAATTGATAATTATGTGACCAGGAAGTTTTGATGTATACAGTAGTTGATTATTAATAATTTTATTCTAGTTTTTACCATATATATATGAATATGATGCTGCCCACCATAGATCCCTATTACCTACAAAGCATCATTTTGGTCTTGACCCCATGTTCAGTGAGTTGATGCCATGGGTTGAAAGCATTATCCCCAAAACACACACCAACAGCAGGAGAGCCATCAATGATGTACCTGTATTGATGCTCAAAATCATGTAAATATATCCTCTACCATCCCAACTGTATGAACTCTTAGTTCAGTTTCCTCTTAATTGAATCTCCAAGGTACCTCTAAGTCCTCGAAAGCTCTAATGTGAATGTAAACCAGAGTAGAGAAAGGAAGAGTTTAATTAATTCCGCTGACAGCAGCCTTTATGATCAGCTCCATAGGAATATTTGACTGCTGGTCTCACAGTACTGGGGCTTCTTCAAAGGTTCAAACGGGCCTATCCCAGTGAGGATTCAAACCTTCAACTTTATTTGTTGGACAGTAATTATTTTTCTAAGAAAGAACAAGAATAAAGACAGATTCAAAATTGTTTTCCCTATTTGTTTTTAGCAATTCAACATATTTGGATTGTTGATGAGAAAAACATAACATCCTCAGCTTATATGAGTTCCTCACCTGGTAGGGAATTACTCATATGAGTTACAGTAGTTCTTATGTTTGCCGGTAATGCCTTCCACTATAACCTCACCCAGGAAGCTCCTCCCTGCCTATCTTGTTCTTGGTTCATTTTACAGAGTTGCAAATGAAAGAGTTAGGAGTATAGTGGGAATAAAAAGCCCCATGCCAATCAGAGAAGGCCATTAAGCCCCACCGCACAAGATCTGAATCTTAACCTTGTGGTTTGACAGAGCTTTGATATCCCTGGCCAGTCAATAATGGTGTTGAACAAAAATCACTGCTTCCTAGGACCCAGAGGGTTTTTTGAAGATATTCCAAGGAACTCTGCTTTCTTGATATTTGACATCATAGTTACAAAATTTTATCTGAACATAGTCATATTATAAAAAGAAGTTTTAAAGAGTAAGCTATGTTTTCAGATACTTTCAAATGATTAGAATCCCCTGGGGCAGGTTATTTTACAATGGTCTCTCTGAGCCACAGATTCTAACACTGGAGACCAGTCACTGTAATCATTACATTCCTTTTGGATAGTGATGCTTATTTGAGGTTGAGTGAGGATATATTCCAGACAGATAGTCTCCAGGCTTGTCTATCTATAGGGTAGTAGGGTAGGCTGTGGTGTTACTGGTTACTGGGTATAAAATCTGTTATTGTTATTTAATTAAATAGACTGCAGATGCCTTTAGAAATGATAGAGCTGACTCTATTGTGTATGCCCCAAACTAGGAGTTCCTTTTTAAAGTAACCACTGTATTCTGTCAACTTATAACTGTGTATTTAAAAAAATCTTGATAACCATATCTTCACCCGCTTATGTTTATTGATCATATCTTTTCAACCAGTGATCATTCCATATCTAAATAAATAGTGATACTCTTGGCTGTGGTGGCTCACAGAGAAACAGCCAAAGTGAGATGGCAGCATCATTAGTTTCTCTGCACTTACCTCCAGAGTGCCCCACGCGCCAGAACTGCAAGATTTCTATGCCAAGATTCTTACGTCATTCATCTTCTTGCTGTACCAGAAGTCTTTAGTCAACTTCAGAGGGATAACTTCTCTAATCTTCACTGGGGCCTTTTAGAAAATTAGCAGATTGAAATCAAGGGACCTTACAGGTATAACTGTAAGACTCTGAATGTTTCCTTTCTTCACAGAATGACTACATGGAAAATAAAGTCTCATTTTCTTCAGGCTCCCAGGCCATTCTTTCTACTTCTGATTGATCTTTGTGCATAAAAATGCCAGTGAGTGATGAATCTGCTGGGGCGCCGTCCCCTATGATACATCTGTGATCTATAGGAGAGTTAGTGGGAGCTGAGTGATCGACCCGAGATCATCTTACAGCACAGACTTAGTCCCTGGCTGACAATTCAAGCACAGTGGAAATTAACACACAATAGAAAAAGGGGTAGTCCCTATTCTTAGCGAAGGTTTAGCAGTCATCTGAAGTTGTGCCCCCAAGACCAAAACACAGAAAAGCTTTAAGCGTCGGCTTCTGCAGGCAAAATTGTTGCATTTGAGATGTTTTGTTTTTAACTCTCAAAGTAAATCGCTTTAGTAGTTGCTTTATGGTGTACCTATGCAGTGTTGGGGTTAATTTATTTTCTCAGACTAATTCTACATTGTACCCCAGGACTATGGTAGTCCTCTGAATATTGGGATTCTAAGACTTCTTTAGAAAATGACTTCCATCCTTTCCTTCAAAGATATGTGTGGGTGTCTTACACACATACCAAGGAAGAAAGTTACATCAAATAACGGGACTGAATTGAGCACCTGGGAGAGCCAATTTTGTCCAGAGAAAACAGACTTTTAGAGTTGTCAGAAAGGTGGGAATGGACAGCCAGCAGCCAGCTGTATCTCTTTATCAGCCCATCTCCTCACTTTTTTCTTCTCTCAGCGGTTTGATGTGAGCGCTTCTCTGTGCCTGGTTTGTTTCAGATGCCTCAGGAACAGTACCCACACCACAGGAGCACCATGCCCAGCTCAGAGGGGCCACACATATACAAAGTGGGGATTTACGGCTGGAGGAAAAGATGCCTGTATTTCTTTGTCCTGCTCCTCATGATTTTAATCCTGGTGAACTTGGCCATGACTATCTGGATTCTCAAAGTCATGAACTTCACAATTGTAAGTAAAACTGTATACATGCATTAGCTCTCACTGAAGGAAAGGGAAGCATGGAGCAAGACAGCAAAGGAATGTGGGAGAGTGGTGTTCTGTGACCCGACATTTGAGTTCAAGTGAATGTCTGGTCAGGTTGAGGATGAACACCAACATCTGCCTAGCCTCAGTCCGTCTCCAAGCTGAGAGTCCAAATTTAGAGGCATTTCTGCCGCTTAAGGTATCTTGTCTGACTTCCCTCTGTCATGATAATGTTTCTGCTTCCTATAGTCTTTGACCACTTAAGGAAATAATTCAGAAAGAAATGGAAGATAAAATGAAAGTATTTGTTTTCACCAATTTGAGTAGCAATGATGAATCCTTTCCTCAGGAAAGAATTGAATTGTATAAGTAAAGCAGAACTTCAGGAACCATTTCAGAATGAAAGCACGCAAATTACGTCTGTCTGTCTGTCTGTCTGTCACTGTGCTTCACTGAAAATCTCTAGTTTGGGGAGGGATATACTTTTTTGCTACTGCATGTGTTAGATGGATATGAGAGGAAACCAGCTAGATTTTTTTTTGCTTTGTCTTATTGTTCATTTAAAGAGATATATGTGTCTTGATAGAACCCTTTTTTTCTGGTGTTCAGGTTATTATATAGATCAGGCACTGACTTGATGGAACTCAAGTGTAAAGAAAACTGTTGCAAAATAACGTGTGTGTTCTGAGGTCTTTTTAATTTGGTGATTTGAGTCTGTAGAATCAATATAATTAACTTACTAATGGGAAGGCCACAGATGCTAATCTGCTGCCCTGGGAATACATTTTCTCGTTCTGATGTCAAAAGTTAATGAACAGGCAATTAAACAACTTTTTATTGATAAAAAAATGAAGTCATCACAAAGTGAAATAGTGAGATTTTCCTGGGAAAATCCCAAATGTGAACATTGATATTTATGGCGTTTTTGAATCATTAAATTTATTTTTTGCGCTTGGCTTGCTTGGGCAACATCTGCTGGTTGGTCTTTATTTTTCCGCCTCTATCTCTCCTATCTGGAAATGACACACCTTGATGCTTTGTGGCTGCTTTTATGCATCTCATGTTATATTTATCTCTCCAGAGGACAAGTACTTGCATGTGTTAGATTTTTATACATACATTCTATGTGTGCCTTTGTCTATCACTCATAGTGGTGCTCGTGGGACCTTGGGTTAAATGTGGTGTCCAAAACCAAGGCTAGAGATGCTCCTGCAGGCTTAAGAATGGATCATTCTTCAAAGCTCATAGTTTAATTTCAGAAATATGTAATCTGCCCTCATGCTCCTTACTCTGTCTCGAAGGAAAATGTTTCAGTTACTTTATAGAATACAGAATAGCCTCCTGGTTTCAGCTCTGGAATGCAGCACTGGTAAATTTCCATGTGGCTGCTGTGAGTCCCAGGTCATCTGTTCTAGAGCATTGAAACGCATGATGATCTGTTGGTAGATGCCACTCAATACATACATTTTGGACTTTGGTGTTCTTTATGAACATGCAAGGTTAAGAGAAATGTCTGAGTAAAGAGAAGGGCACAACCAGATTATATCTAGACCTTGCAAGGGAGGGTGGATGGAATAGAGAAAGTTTGTAGCAATTTATGTGTGTGAGGTGGCCTTTACCCTGTTTGGTTTGCTTTGAAGGTGATTACAACTGACCTTTCTTAACTTGCATATTTTATAGTGTTCTTAAATTTAACTTGCAAAAATGTGTAGACTGAAATAGGTTTTACACTGCAGCGTTAAACATGAGAAGACAAGCACTTAGGCATAGCATGGAGAGTGATAACTCAAAGGGTAGAACTTATAAACCTTGCCTACGAGTTGGTGTGTCAGGGTAGAGGGGCAAAAAGATAATTTGGAAGAATTTGTGTTTGTGGCCAGTGGAGAAATAGATGGTTGGGCTCTGAAAGAGTGATGACATTTGTGACTTCTCCAGTGGAGAAGTCCTTAGCTGAGGACTTAACGTCTTTCCTGTGCTGCTGGAGGCTAGATGCTCTAGTACCCTATTTTTGTGATTTTTATCTAGCCTGGAACCAACTCTGAAATTGAAGATTTTAGGGATTGGGATGGAAAATAAGAGCTCAAACTTTGATAACTTCAATATAAAACAAATATGATTTATAGAGTATGCTTCATGAAACAAGGAGTCATAGAATTAAATACAAATATATAGAGAACACCACTTGTCCTATGCACATGTGAGCTTAGAAAGCAGTGTGACACTGAGGTAATAATCTATATGAAATCAACTATTTCCTGTAGTTAACTAAATTGAGTGCCACGTTACAAGTCCTTAATGCTTTACCACACCAAGTACTTACTGCAGTGAGAATAATGCCACTATTAGTCATAATTGGTGCTTTATAACAGTAATGCATTTGAGCAAATAGAACTCAAGTATTGGAAAATTGGTCTTGCCCTGCAAGTTAAAAGTATGTTTTATCCATCCGTCACAGCATAAAAACATTCTCTTAAAATTATAATTCTATGGCACAAATAATAATTTACTGACAATGAAGATCTTGCAAAAATAGAATGAGGTGTTAATCGATGTTCTATTGGAGATTAGGAGACGAGAGAGCAGCAGGAATCAATGAGGTGGCTGCATCATTTTATGAAGGGCTTTTAAACATTATCAATCAAAGAATGCTTGTCTTATATGTTTGAATTGTTCAAAAATTGGGGGTTTGGGAAATTTTACATTATAATCAAACCCCCAGAATACAAGAAACTAAGAGACTCATTTCATTTCTGAGGACTTAGTAATTTATCTAACATTGAACACTGTTGATGTTTTATTTGGTGTCAGAGTTGTGTTCTGCTCAACCTAAAGATACAAGGCCTGTGGAAGAGCTGTTGCTATGACAACCTGAACTTACCAATTGGGTGTTCCTTGTTTAGAAATAAATCCAAAGATAAATAGTCTTGATTTCCTCTAATTGTGGTGGAATACACTAGTGCCCATGACCAGTCAAGCGAGTCTGACACCAATTCTTAGTGTCCTCTACTTTGGAAAATACACGCTTTCCCAATATTAGTACACCTAAAGATCAGACACTATCTAAGTACACTGTGCCAAAAAAAAAAACTGATGTTTCTAGGGTCTACTCTGTGCTAGGCATTACGTGTAACATTTACATTTTTCATAGATTCCCAAAACAATTATCTAAATGAAATAGTTTTAATCTTTTGCAATTAAAAAGAACCCACAATCCTTGTTAATAAAAAAGAACCCTTGCTTTAGAGGAGTTAAGTGACTAAGTGAAAGATACTATAGCTAGCGAGTCTGAAATGGGTGTTTAACCTCAAAGTCCACCAAATAGCACCCTAGCTGCTTTGTGATATGGCTCTTCGGTAACATTCTGGATCTTTGGAGCTCGCGCCTCAATCTTTGTTTGCTCTCTGGTGTCACAATTTCCTTTGCCACATGAGGTATTATGTGGCATTTTCTGCTTAGAGTTGTCTATGGGCAAGGTTCAACTTCACTCGATTGGCACAGGTGGTAGATTATCTTCTCGGGGTACTACCCTCACTTTGATCACCTTGTGCTGACGTGCCCATCTCGTGGGCCATGTTAGCTTGAGGGTCCTGTCCTCATTCAGTCGTGACTTAGGCAGCATCTGTCACAAAGGAAGGCTCGATGCTGACCACAGAATGTCACCAGAGGTCCCACACAATAGTGTCGTTATTGAGGTTTCAGGCTCTGGAAGCAAACATTCTAATTATAGTTCTTATTTCTCACCATGTGGCCTTTCAGAAATTCCAGAACTCCGTGCTATCATTTCCCAGAGGTCACAGCAGGACATACTTCACAGATTGGGTGAATGTTAGAGGAGGGAGAGGTGGTAGTGTTTAGAGTACAGCCTGTCAGAGAAGTACTTTATATACATGTTGGATGTCATCAGCATAGTTTATTTTGCAGGCTCCATCTATTCCCTGGTACTACTGCCATTCACAAATAGAATCTCACTTATAAATTATAACCTATCCAAGTAGACTATCTTAGAAATTTTTTGTCAACGTGGCTTACGTCAGGGTCATCTGGGAAGTAGGAACTTCAGTTGGGTCAATACAATACAGACATTTTCTTAAGACCAGTTTATGTGGGTTCTTTTGATTTATGATTGATGTGACAGGCCCAGATTGCTGTGGATAGTGCCACGCCTGAGCAGGTGGTCCTGCCTTGTATAAAAAAGCAGGCTGAACAGCCCTTGAGAGAAAACCATAAGCGGTGTTCCTCTGTGACCTTGCCTTGAGTTCTGCTTTAGGTCCTACCCTGACTTCTCCCATTGATGGACTGAGAGGTGGAAGAATAAGCTAAATAAGCAAATAAACAAACAGAACACCATATTTTCCCAGTTAACTTTTGATAATGGTATTTATCCCAGCAATGGAAAACAAACTAGAACATAGACCATCACAAACTTTAAAAGGAGAGAGAGATACAATAACTTGGGTTTGAGACGGCAGACTAGCGATGTGAACACAAGCTAATTGACTGCAGTTCCTGGCCTGTTAAGTGAGCTTGATACACTTGGGGGCAACAAAGAAAGCCCCAGCCTGAGTGTCAGGGGTTAATGACTGGCCATGCTCTATATAACCTCTCTCCTTAGAACACAGGATGGAGCAAAGTGTTGCAGCCCTTGTGTCTTCTAAGGCAGACTTCTGCTTGGACATTGCCATTCTGTATTTTGCTCTTTGCCATAGCATGTGAAGTGTTACTTTACAGAGCACTCTTGCTTCTGCCCACACATTTCAGAACCCAGTTCCTAAGATCATAGCCTTGAACACCCTTCCAACTACTGCAGTATTGATCATCTATTCCACACACCATCACTGAGCATTGTGCTTATTAAGTAGCGAAACTAAGAAGGTGTAGGAGTTATTGATAGCTGGCGTGATCTCTTGACCCAGGAAATGTAAAACTAGATGAAAAGGGAACCACAGGAGTCTCCTGGTCAGACATCCTCATTTTATGGGTGATAGAATCAAGGGGGGTCACAAAACCTTCTGACCTGACTCCAGCCCTCCATTTGCCCTGGAAACTTCTCTGGAACAAAGATTATAGTTTATTCAAATTTTTACTTCATCCCAGTGGCTTCTATAGAGCCATCTTTCAGTGTGTGTTCCATAATTGGTTGTAAATTTCCCTCTTGTTCATGTGCAGAAAGAACACCAAAGCCAACTACCCAGTCATGTGATATCATGGTAGTCTATGGTTCTCCTGACTGACTCTTCACTGACCAAACTTACAGGCTCCAGAACATAGGTTTGGCTGATCATGTAGTACATTAATGTCTATTTATTTAATAAAATTTTGTATAGAATTTACTTCATAATGTTCCCATAGTATTCATAAAAGCACTAAAAGACAGGCACCCATATTATACGGGTGTACTAGCTGAGAAAGTGGAGGCTTGAAGTACAGCCACTAAGCCAAGGTCACACAGTCCAGTGGATGGCAAAGCTAGGATGGCCTTGGAGAGAGTCTGGCTCAGAGTACAGTCTTAATCAGTACACAATGCTGCCCATTTTCCAAGGGCTATTTTTCATGAAGACAAATTGAATGTGTCCAGTGTGATGTCTCAAAGATGATTTATTCACCCTAAAGTAAGATAAAGATCCACTGAGGGTCAGAAGAAGGTATTCTAATACTTGTAAATTGGACACACTGTAAAACAGGGAAAGCCAGTGCCTTCCATAACTCAGGCCTGTGACACCTCATCTATATTGGGAAGGCCCACACAACTTTGACCCAGTCAAACTAACTCAAGCAGAGGGGAATGAGGATACACAGCAGCAGGAAGGAGAGGGGGAATCTATCTTTTGGGGATTCAGGATACCAGTTAGGGAAGTTGGGCAAGGCTCCTGTCTGTGGGACCGTGGCTTCTTCAGCTGCCCCTCTGTTGGCATTCCTAAAGCAAGGCCATCAGACTTGCCTGGGGAGACCAGCGTAAGGCATGGTTTTCTCCACTCTTCCCCTGCTACTGGTGAATGACTATTTATGTTTCTGTAGGCTTATGGCTTTGATATCCCTTCATGAGAAGCCACTCCCCTTTAGTCTTCACCTCTCCCCATCAAAATCTCTCATTATTGCTCAAGTGAAAGCAAAAGAACAGTACTGTCCCTGTAAGCCTTGCATGCCCCAGTGAGCTTGGCTTGCATTTCCATGGAAGCAGACTCATGCCTTAGCCACCGTGACTTGAGAAGCCAAAATCACCTGCTTCTAGAGACCTGCCCCTTGAGCAGCTGATTGTTTCCCCTGTTCAGAGGTGACTACAGAAGGCAGTTTTTGAACTCCACGTCTTCTCCCCACAGTTCTGAGCATACATGTTGCTTAGCATAGCGAGACAGTTTATTTATAGAAGAAATGAATGAGGCAATGTTATGACTAGAGAGTTACTTTAAGTTGAAATGTATAAAAACAGGTGAATAGAGTTTTATTTTGACTTTTGAAATGAAGTATTGTTTGATTTACTGAGAGAGACAGATAATAAATGAAATGAGTGCTTGAATTTGATTATGAAGGAGCATTTTTAATGTAAGAAGTCCCTCGCCTGTATCAACTGCCTGCTACATTTTAATTACACAAGAAAAGCAACAATGGAGTGCGAAATATATTTGAAGTGGGATATTTCATTCTATTTAACAGACAGATTTGCTCAGCAAATGGAAGAAAGTGATGCTGTTGTTTTATTTTTCATTTAACACTGTCAATGTATTGAGTGTGTAAATAGCATCCAAATGAGTGTATATTAGAGCATCACTTCGGGACAGGGACAGACTTCCCAGGCTGAATTCATCATCCATTCATCTCTGGTACCTTCATGATTTGGTCATTTTTTTACAATTTAATTCAAACCCATCTATCTGAAAACTTGCCCAAAAATACTGTCTTAAACATCACGGAAATTTGAATGCAAAAACAAAACCAAAAACACCCCTCCTATTCAATTTCCCGTCAGTTAAAGGGTATGACTCACTGATGTCATATTTAATTTTAAGGTCTTTGAAGCATTTTCAAGAATCTAGGTAATGCCCACATTAAAAATACCTCTTCATAATCAAGTTC
Organism: Chionomys nivalis; assembly: GCF_950005125.1. Classification (NCBI taxonomy): domain Eukaryota; kingdom Metazoa; phylum Chordata; class Mammalia; order Rodentia; family Cricetidae; genus Chionomys; species Chionomys nivalis. The sequence continues at coordinate 29,830,707 of NC_080092.1, read as the reverse complement.
ATGCTCTCATCATTTATGATCTGTCTACCTCAATACATCAACCAATATGAGGGAAGAATTTGGCATTGTAATTGTTGCCAAAATAGTTGTCTATCAACCTCTCTCTCTCTCTCTCTTTCTCTCTCTCTCTCTCTGTGTGTGTGTGTGTGTGTGTAGGTTCATATATGTGTTCATGCATGTAGAGCCCAGAGAATAAACTTGAATGTTGTTCATCCTTGTTGTATTTTGAAACATCTCTCATTGTTCTTGAACTCACAGAAAAAGCTTGGATGGCTACCCACCAGTGGAATAGTGGAATTGCAATTGCATACAACCTCAGGTTACATATTACATAGATTCTGGGGAACTGAACACTAGTCCTCTTGCTTATTGGACAAGCACTTCGCTGACTAAGCTATTTTCCAAATTTGTCAGTATTTCCTGAGCAGAGTGTTTGCATGCTGTATTGCATGTTCTGTGGAAACCAAAGATTGTGATAAAATGGTGTCTATGTATTTATGTGTTCATATGTATATACACATGTGTAGGTGCCTGAGGACCTGTGTATGTCTGTGTGGATGTCAGTGTCAGGTGTCTTTCTCAATTGCTGTCCACCTTATTTGTGTATCTATGTACATATGCACACAAGCATGAAAGTGTGCACACACATGGGCACATGAACACGAAGGCCAGACATAGATATTGGATGTCTTCCCCAATCACTGTTCACACTGATTTTTGAGACAGTATTACTCCTGAACTTAGAGTTCACCAATTTGACTAAACCAACTGGCCAGAAAGCCCCAAGTTTCCTCATGTCTATACTGCCCCAGTCTAAGAATTATCTATCATGCCTGGATTTTGTACATGAGTCCTAGAGCCTGGGTATTCGTGTTTATACTGCAGCAGCTAAACCATCTCCCCAGTACCCTAATGTGCTCTTACACTTCAATAGTTAGCTCATAGTTTACTAGGGATAACTACAGCATGATTCTGTGTTGTAGACAGAAAGGTATGTTTTTTAAAGAAGCATGGGAGAAGGAAGGCTCAACTGAAGTTAGAAGGATTCAGATAACTTCTAGGGTATAGATTCGCAGGATGGAGGAAATGTTTCCAGTGGGAGTCAAAAGCAGAGACAACAGCAAAACTGTCAATCAGGGATGAGCAGGTTAGAAGAAGTTGGAAAGTTTCAAAACAGGAAGTTCAAGTGTGGGGAACCAAAGTGGGGTGGGAGGGCAGAGAGCAGGGGCTGGTCAACACCGTGAGCCAAATAATGCAAATTACACACTTGAGGTCAAGCTGGAAAGACTCCAGTTCCATTGATGAACAAATCACTTTGCAACATCTTCCCATTATAGGGATAAAGATCATGACCCTTGATGCTTCCTAGTTTCCATTGACTGCAAACTAGATTTTTTTCTGTCCTAGAATTAAGAAAAATAATGTTGGAAAATCTTCCTGGAAACATTTCCTCCCTTATGTCTCATGCATGGAATTTTAAGTTCTTACTGTCTCCATTACTGTGAACTCCAAATAACCCCCATCATAAGTTTGGGCCCCATCTCAGGAATTTGTCTCTCTTGCTGAGGCATTAAGTGATCAGATGAGGAAAGCTGCAATATCAAGGGCAAGTTATTATACATAGCAGGAGGGCAAAGCTGAGCTTTCTAGACTGAAGTGACCCCATCTGCTAAGGAACCCAGATGTTATAACATTAAAAGTCCAGGTTCTCAATCACACTAGCTTCATTGCAGATATTCGAAAGGAATATGTAGATGGTAGGTGCCAGATTGGGAAACATATTGCCCCAGAAAGTCCTTTGTTTCAAAACTTCTCTAGTCCACCCTACATCTTAGGTTGGTCTTGGACCACTTCCTGAGACCTGTGGATAAAGCTGTTTTGCTTTCTTTCGTGTTCTGCATGGTTTCTGAGACCTGAAGCTATGGCTTTAAGTTAGGAAAAGAAAGAAGCAAAAGTAAATTTAATGGAAAGAGAAGAGATTTTCTCAGAATTTGGTTGTGGGAGGATCAGAAGTAACAACTGTACCAGTAGTCTCTTGTATGTTTGTCTTCGTGCATCCTGTCTTTTCTCATCCTTTCAGTTTTCCAAACTAATGAGGTCCTGAGAATGCCTGTGAGAGCCAGACGGAGCTTTGAAGGGCAAAGGTCTATATTACAAAGAGGGGGTCTGTGGCTATGGTCTAAAGTTGATTCTGCTTATCTGTTAAGTATGCAGTTTGGGCCACATGATATCTAAGGTCCTCCAAGATCACATAGTTTCCATTTTTAGCTATGGTTTTCCCACACTCCCTGACTCAGAATGAGAGTGATATAATCATTTTTATTTTCTGTGGAAGCATGTGTGTATAGTTCATGTCTGGGAGAATCTGTGCTTGATCCTTCTGTCTGCTTTGGCAAAGATTCAAGATCCTAAATGCTAGGGAATATAGATGCTATGCCTTCCTATTCTGAATTTTAATTTACTCAAATATTTAAAGAATGGTTGGTTGGGTTGCCTGTTGCTATGCAGCAAAATGCCCTAAATTTTTTTAGTCACAACTAAATAAACTCAATATAGTCACAACTTATTTTCCTATTGATTCCACAATCTGCATAGAGCTCACTATTTCCTGATATCAAGCAATCGACCTGGTCTTTAAGGCTGGAGATTACTCAAAGTGCCAGGCTAGACTCATCTTTTAAGTATACTTATTTATGTGTAAGTGGTTGCTGTTGAGTTGGCTGGGATTTCCCTCACCAAAATACCTATACATGACACATCACTAGGATTTAATTTGAAATTATTCTCAGTGGGGTAGCTGGGCTTCATAATATAATATTCCACTTAGGTTAGAAAGAGAAAACATCACAATAACCTAGACGGAAGTCAGCAGCAGCATTTCTGCTTTGTTGAAGGCACAGACCAAGAGTTGTTTCAGTGCATGGAGAAAGCACACACTTACCCATGTAGGAACTGCATTCTTAGAAGAATAGATTGGAATAGAAAGCCATGATGGCTTAAATGGCTAAATTTCGGGCTACTTCCTGGAACCTGTGATTGTTACCTAATTTGGCAAAGGATGTTAATGTGCCTAAATTAAGGATCTTGAGATAGGATACACATTTTCCTTAGCTGTTGGGGCAGGGGTCTTAGTTCATGACTAGAATTCTCCTGACAGTGAGGCAAATGAAGTGGATAGACACTTATAACCACAGAATGTGGGACAGAATGGGCTGGCAAGTTGAGGGAATGTGATGGCTGTCAGGAGGTGGAAGGGAGTGTGTGTGGTTGTGTGTGTGTGTGTGTGTGTGTGTATGAGTGCGTGTGCACACACGTGTGCATGTTATACCTTTAGGGTTGATCATTCTGAAGTTTATTATTTTCTTCACTTTGCTAACTTCTGGGTCTCTGTGTTTGTCACCATCTGCTGCACATAGAAGTTTCTCAGATGAGGATTGAGAGAAGCATTGAGTTATGGGTATTTCTGATGAGGGTTGAGAGAAACATTGAACTATGGGTATTTCTGATGAGGGTTGAGAGATACATTTAATTGTGGGTGTTTCAGATGAAGATTGACAGAAGCATTGAAGTATGGGTAATTCAGATGAAGGATAAGTGAAGCATTGAACTGTGGGTATTTCAGATAAGGGTTGAGAGAAGCATTGAACTATGGGTATTTCAAATGAGGATTGAGAGAAGCATTGAACTACAGGCATTTTACATGAGGATATGCAGAAGCATTGATCTATAGGTATTTCAGTATAAAGGAACTTGGAGCACCTTGGAAGAGTTGAGGGTGAATATGATCAAAAAACTATTATGAAATTGAAAATTCTCAAAAAACTAAATGTAAAAAAAGAAGAAAGCCTTCCCCCCATGCCCATGATAATCTCCTAGCTAAAACAGGAAATGCTAAAACATGCAGATAGGAAAACATGATCATTTGAGCCCACTCTTCACTAGGTTAAACAGTGGTTGCTGCCCATGTAGAATAAAATGTCTCGTTCCCTTAAGCATTTTTGGATATGCTCAGCTGATGCTTGTACAGCGATTCTTGGCAAACATGGATCCAGAGAGTAGGGCTAATTTTCTTCTTGTTCATTCAGCAGTGGAGAGCCTTGTGCTTCTGCAATGTTTTTTTGGTTTTCTTTTGAAAATGAGTTCCCAGTCCCAATTAAATGAATGGTTTCTGCTTAAAACCCTGCCTCCTCAAACTCATCACCAAGATTGTTACAATCTGGTAACAATCTAGTGAATGAATAGCAGCCACTTACTCAGTAGATGTTGCCCAGTTCTTCCTGTTAACTAATCACTAACAGTATGGAAGTGTGTCATCACTACAGGTAAGGGGTGAGTATGCCAAGTGTGGTTTTCCCTAGGGGAGCATTCAGTCTGGTGTGCAAAATATGGGACAAAAATCATGTAATCACACAGATAAATACAAAAGACATCTACAGTAAGTGGGTACTGTAGGAGTGAGTGGAGTTGTGATTTGGTATGATCAGGGAGACTTTTAAGAAGTGGCTGGAGACAGGCAGTGGTGGTGCAAGTTTTAATCCCAGCACTCGGGAGGCAGAGGCAGGTGGATCTCTATGAGTTCAAGGACAGACTGGTCTACCATATCTAGTTCCAGGATAGGCTCTAATGCTACAGAGAAACCCTGTCTTGAAAAACCAAAAAAAAGTGGCTGTATAGATGCTAAAAGTGAACACATAGTTAAAGAACTTAGTCACAAGAGTATTTGGTGACCCTATAAGATTGCATATAAGTGCCTGAAGGATCGTAGGGCACATTCCTCCGAGGCATTGAGTGGTGGTGATGGTGGGGCAGCAGGCAGGTAGAAGAGGCCTGTAGTAAGGGGTTGTCTTCTATGCTTTGCATTATGTGGGGAGGCTGTGCTTGCGTGATACATGTGAGATTTAAGAAAAACCAAACCCCAGCAGCTGAAAGGTCAATGGACTGTCAGAGAAGTAACAGCGCAGCATGGTGCATTTCTTAGGGGGCTCTGAGGGCCTTACTCACAGTTAATAAGACTATTTTGATATCTAGTGGAAGTTATCTCTCCACCAAGGCAATGGGACTGGCTTATAACAAATCTTTGGTTTATTATTGCCATCATACAATAGCTGGCTATTTGCATGCACATTTCCCTCCCCCGCAGGTCTTGGAAACAGTTGTCATTCACAGCATGGCATGGACTGTGAGCTTGTTCTGTAGTAGGCACTGAATTGTGCACTTAACCTGGGGCACATTGTCTAATTGATCTACCAACCCTAGCACGTGGATCCTTGAGTTAATCTCCTTTCCTGGGTAAAGAATAGAGAAGCCATGACTCAGAGGGGAGGTTAAGTAGTTACTCACTCTAACTACAAAACCACAATCAACTGAGACTCCTAAAAACCCTGTCGTACATTCTCCTATGATGTCTTAGAACCTGAGAGGATACTGTTTCCAATATTTAGAATCCTTGATTTTCAAGCTAGTGGCATTGTTAAAATGTTTTACAGACAGCAGGAAGACACATGATAAATGCTGAAGTCTCTTAACATCCCTAAAATAAACTCACTTCTGGAACATTCTTACTGCCCGTATATGCAGACGCTTGCTGCATAATCCAAGTTGACACTGTGCCTCACATGCAGTTTATTGAGAAAATACCTTCTCTTTGTGTTTTCTGATGGACCTTACTGATTATCTTCACTCCTATTGGACACGTTGCTTATTGAGTTCTGAGAGATGCAGAGGCCTAAGAACCAGCAGACACAATGGCTGTGGAGCAAATACTTTCAGTCCAGGCTGAATCTTGGCTTCTTTTCTACTTGTGTCTCATTGTCCTCAGTGGCAATGAGATTTTGTTGCCAATGATGCTTCAGAAAGCTTCAGAGGTGTGAAGAGCACAGTCTTAGATAGGAACAGCATGGGGTTGTCGCTTTGGAGAAGACAGAGGTGGGTTTCTATGGCAGCACTATGGCATAGTGCAGGTGATGATTGAAAGTGACTTGACTTTGCAAGCATTGTTTGTTCATGTATAAGGAAAAGACATAGACTATGAGTACTGCAGGGTTGTGATGAGGACAAAAGATAACCAGAAAGTAAAGCATTGCAGACATCCGGTGTTAACTGGTATCCCTACCAACTGAAATGCTAGGGATTTGCCCTTCAAAACAAATAGGTCCAGTTTCGAAAACTCAGGCCAGAGTCACAAGCTCACTTTTAAGGGAATGACTAATGGAGTCTTAAAAACATATTTAACTCGGCTATTGCCAGAAGTCATCTTCACTATAAGAATTACGGCCAGTCAAATATTTTATAAGTATAGATTATTGCTGATTCAACTTAAAACAGAACTCTGGGAAACTGCAAAGTTCAACTATTCAGTAGATGGGATGCTTTATAAAAAAGCAAGCCACTAAATAAGCTACGTAATTATTGGCAGCAAGCTGTCCTCTGAAGGAGGCAGGGGACATGTGACTAAGGAGCTGGGATGTGCCTGTTGGGAATAGGGGACAGAATGTGCCTCTCTGGACAGATAAAGGAACAAAATGGAGACAACCATGGAAAGATCTAGAAGAGAATCCAGGAAGAGGAAAGGAGAAGAGGATATAGTTTCAGGGAAGTCCAGTGGTCCACGTAAAGAAGATTGGACCAAGAAGTCTGTGTAGTGGGGAGAGAAGAGTCGCCATCTACTGTCCATTGCAGGAACATACACCTAGAGTAAAAGCGATGGACTGGCATCACTAGGACCTTCTTCATGGACACTCACAAGAGGCTGGTTGCTCTTTAATGGCTTTTTTCCAGTTTGTGTGTTCTGATGCCTTTCTTAAGTGACTCAGAAGTCCTGATCCAGGGCCTTTGAGTTGGTTCAGTGATTATGAGCCCTTGCCAAACCTCTAGAATATGCTAGTTCAGTTCACAGCTCCCTCAATGGACAACTTGTAACCATTTGTAACTACAGCTCCTGCGGAATCTGACATGTTTCCCAACCTCTATAGGAACCTTCATTACGAGTAAATAAAAACAGGGCTGTAGCTTTAAAATATTTATAATACCTTGCAAGCCTCAACTCTGTAGCTGATTTCTTCAAGGTCAGTGTCATTCCTTCCCAGTGAATATTGGGAGCACATCCATCCTCAGTATACTGGTGTGGGTGTGCTGGCTGCTACCACTGTGGCTGTCATCTGAGCTTACCTTATCATAGAAGACCACTGTAAAGGGGCATGTGAGAGAACAATTTAGGACTCTTTCCCATTTATTTGTTTTAGTTGTTTGGTTAGTTCTGGCTTTGTTTTTGTACCATTCAGGGAACCCTTAATGTATGGTAAATAGGCTCCGCTACCTATTTGGGAAATTACAGCCATCTATTAATTGCCCTTTCTGATTATTTGCATTCAATTAAGGGGTACTTGTGAGAAAATGAAGAACAGCATAACCTCAAAGCCTGGCTTTACATCTTAGATAATTGACTATCATCGTGCCTTTACAGCTTTCCTTAATTGATTATTTCTCCAGATGGTTCCTAAAATCTATGATTTTTTTTACCTCTTTTCTTTTAATGGGTGAGCAGAGAGTTCTGATAAAACGCTTATGCAGTTTAGTTTCCTCAACTAAATTAAAGCTTAATTAGTCAAAAAACCCAAATCTGCAGCACGTCTGTGAAATTTGTACAAGCATAATTAATTTTACTTAATTACACAAGTAGCATTTCCATGCAAATAGTAACCTTTCTCATTGTTGACCTCTCAATGTCAGAATCCAGGAGGTCTGTCTAGATCTCCACTTTCCTCCCGCTAGCTGAATCAAGCTTGCATAATTTTAAATATATGACTTCCCTTTGATAAGTTTTGTCACAAGAGTTAGCGATTTAGTCTTCTTCTGCAAATTCTGTTTCCAATTCTAAGACGTGTGCATAACTGGGCAAGCATGCTTTTGTTTCTATGGAAGCCAAGAAAATTGGAAATGTGATTTGAGTGTGTTCTTTTAAGTTCAGCACTTTTCATAAAATTACCTAGACTTTTTTTCATCCTCTTTGAATGACAGTTCAAATTACATTGATCAGCTAAATGTCAAAAAAGAATAGCTATTATTTTTAAAACCTCCTGATAGTTCTAGGATTCCAGAGAAAAGATGACTTTCCCATAGACAGGGCTAGGCTCTTGTGCTGTCTTGACCTTTCCCAATGCTGAAGACTTTCGAAAACTGTTTAATCCACAGGACTTTTTCCCCAAATGCATACCTTCATGTTTGATTGGCAATTAAACTTTTTTAGTAGCTTCCTCACAATTGCCTTTGCCCATAGATTAAAACAATGGTTTATCTCCTTCGTGGCTGTATGATTTGAGAAGGGGTGCAGATTCAGAACACACTTCAAAAATTCCAGGCACCTCATTCCCAGGGCATCCAAAAAATTCCACCTCTGTCACCAGCCTAAATGGATCCAAATATCCATGTCTGAAAGAGTAGCAGAGGTCAGGAAACAACCTTTGGCTTGAGCCTGACTCGCAAGTCCCCTGCCTGGAACCTGTGGATTGTGCAGGGAGGCATGGGAGACGATCTGAGAGGAAAAAGGTGGTGTGTTTGGGAAGTCAACTGTAGAACCATCAGATAGAGCCAATGTACCGAGATAAACGGGGGCTGCGATGGCAGAAGCCCCGGGAACCTCTTGACTTTTACAATGACTTCTGCCTGAAGATGGTCAGCGTTCTGCACTGCCAATCTGCCAAGTGCTTCTCCCAGCTTTATTTCTCTAAGGTTCATTAACACTCAGTATTACAGAGCCAATTCAAAAGGAACGGATTTTTTGGTGCCCATCTTATTATTAGCTTCAGGGCTACGTTCTTTCTAATACATAATGAAATCCATGGGGTATTTAGAAAGAATGTGGCACTTTGCAAAAATTGACTTTGGGGGCAATGTGTGGCTTAGACTTGAAAAGAACCATGTCTGGTGATTGCATGAATTGAAAAAGCTTTGGTTTACCTTCCAGTTACCCATAAGGCATTGAAAAAGGAGAATGCAATTTGTCCATGACTTTCAAAGGATCTGTGAAGGCTCAAGACCCTTTTGGTCTTGGACACAGATTATACTGAAAGGTCATTTTTGGCTATGTGTTTGAAAACATTATGGCATTTTTCCCCTTGCTTCTGAGGATAAGAAATGGGAACTGGCCATTGTTAATGACAGGACAGTGCTTTAAGAATAATGAGAGTCACTCTTCCTATTCCCTAAAGATTGGTAGAAGTACACACTGGCTTGGTAGTTTTTTTCTAAATGCTGTCCTTACTAATTTCTCTCAGGAATCACATAGAGCTCACCAGGTGAAAGTCAGGACACTTGAGTTTTTGTCTGCATTTTGTAGGAAGCTCAGTGTGTCCTGTGTACTCAGTGTCCTCTCTGTCCCTCAGTGCATACTGACAAAATGGGCGGTTACAAAAAATCCAAGGAAACCCTGGGTGGCTTTTCTCTGTAGCATTGTACATCTCTGTAGCAGGGAGTTACAAAACAGAAATTCCCGACTTAGAAAAAGCATCCTTTTCAACCTCTCTCAGCCATCTACTGTAGAGCCCAAGATAGAGCAGAGAACAAGGAATTGATTACTTCATAATCAAAGACTAGAAGGGATCATCAGTTTTTTCGCCCAAATTTTCTTGATCCTTTCAGACTTATGCATCTTGACTGCAGAAGATAGTTCAAAATAGTAAATATTGGGCAGAAAGGATTGCTCAAAAGGTAGGTTTGATTTCTGGGACCCACATAGTGGAAAAAGAAAAGCAAGTCCTGCTCATGGGTGCATGCACACACACACACACACACACACAAACAATGTAAAGTATATTCAATATGGTACTCTGTCATCAGAATATAAACATCTTTTCTTCAGTGGGAGTTCTTTGGGACATGCTTCATATTTGGGGTCTGAATTGAGCTCTGGTTACAAAACTGACTCTTGCTAGCAACTGGGAAAAGAAATATTTCTTCCTCTGTTTTTATCTTGTGTTCAGTCAGTCTTCAGTTATCTTCCCAGTCAGGAAATACATCACACACACACACACACACACACACACACACACACACACACACACTTGTTATTAAAACACATAAATATGTCTGTATTTGTATAGGCATAAATATACCTATATAATGCATTAATGTGGGATTTTCCTCTGTATGCTGTGAATGTTTTATTGCCATTGTTTAATAAAAAAGCTGATTTCAGCCAATGGCTTAACAGTATAAAACCAGGCAAAAAATCTAAACAGAAATGTAGAGAGAGTGTGTGTAGGCGGAGTCGAGGAGACATTATGTAGCTGCTGAAGGAGAAAGATGCTGGGATGACAGAACATTACCCAGTAGGCCACAGTCTCGTGGCAACACACAGATTAATAGAAATGGGTTAATTCAAGATGTAAGAGTTAGCTAGACGTATGGATAAGCTATTGGCCAAACAGTTTTGTAATTAAAATAGCTTCTGTGTGATTATTATTTGGGTCTGGGTGGCCAGGAAACGAATGAGCAGTCTACATCTACAGATGCATATCTATACTTGTATGCATGCTTGTATGCAAAGGCATGCATACATACTTTTATGTGTATGTAAGCATATCCACAAATTTGTGAGAAGCTGTAACTCTTCCCAAAATAACTGAAATAAAAATAGGATAGAGCTAAGACACTTTGTCTCTTGAGAGATATGGTTCCTATATCCAATGCTCTGCAATCAAGAGAAGGTACACAAAAGACTCAAGGTGCAATACAAAGTGGAAGACATTGTCTTAGTCAGCATTCTATTGTGTGAAGAGACACCATGACTGAGGCAACTCTCATAAAAAAGCATTTAATTGGAGGCTTAAATGTCAAAAGTTTAGTCCATGGTCATCATGGTGGGAAGCATGGCAGCATGCAAGCCGGAAGGCATTGGAGCAGCAACTAGGAACTACATCAGGATCTATAGGCACAGAGGCGGGAGTAGGGTGAGGAGGAGGAGAGTAGAACAGAGATTGAAACTGGGCTTTTGAAACTTTAAAGCCAACCCTCAGTGACACACATCCTCCTGCTAGGGTATACCTACCAGTCCTCCCCAAACACTTCCAACAACAAAGGACCAAGCACTAAAACACATGAGTCTGTGGGGACATTTTTGCTGAAACTACCACATGCTATATTTTATGAATTTTATATTACTAGATTATCAAAGACAAAAATAATCTTGCCAACCTGAAAGATATCTTTTTTCATTTTTATTTTTATTGATTTTATTGAGCTATACATTTTTCTTTGTTCCCCTTCCTTACTTTCCCCTCCCCTTCTACTCTCTCCCATGACCCCCGTGCTCCCAATTTACTCAGATCTTGTCTTTTTATACTTCCAGTGTAGATTTGATCCATGTATGTCTCTCTTAGGGTCATCATTGTTGTCTAGGTTCTCTGGGGATGTGAATTGTAGGCTGGTTTTCTTTGCTTTATATCTAAAAGCCACTTATGATATGATATTTGTCTTTCTGGATCTGGGTTACTTCATTCAATATGCTATTTTTTAGCTCCATCCATTTGCCTGCAAATTTCAAGATGTCTTTATTTTTTTCTGCTGTGTAATACTCCATTGTGTAAATGTACCACATTTTCTTTATCCATTCTTCAGTTGAGAGGCATTTAGGTTGCTTCTAGGTTCTAGCTATGATAAACAATGCTGCTCTGAACATACTTGAACATATGTCCTTGTGGTATGATTAAGCATCCCAAAGTGGTATTGCCAGATCTTGAGAAGGTTGTTTCCTAATTTTCTGAAAAATTGCCACACTGATATCCAAAGAGGCTGTACCAGTTTGCACTCCCACCAGCAATGCAGGAGTGTTCCCTTTATCACATATGATGAATTTCCAGCCTACATCACTGGACCGCATGGGTTGCATTCTGCCTAGATAGATCAATATTCCTTGCTCTGTGATAGAGGATTTAGGGCATCTAGAAAAAGTACTATAAGGGCCAAGCATATCATCATCATGAAGTCAAAGAAGAAAATGTGGATGAAAACCATGTATTTCATATCAAAGAAAGATTAGAAAGTTGTAGTATGTTAGAGAAAGGTATTTTGATTTGAAAACTGTCCAAGGTCTAGCAGAGGCAGGAGAGGTTATTCAGGTAAGGGAGATCACCAGGACGTATTGAAAAGGAAAAGTTTAAAAACAAAATAAAATTGTGCTTTGGAATCAGCAAAGAATTTACATGTGCAAAGAGTAAATTAAGCATGAATGTGAGATACTTTCCCAGCATGAGTAAGGAAGAAAAGTTATAAAACAAAATAGAAGAAAATGTGGTTATCCAGGAAGAGAGTGTATAAGAATTCTTAATGATTATGGGAATCCCGTGGAAAGGATAAAACGATGATGAAACGGTGATGTATCTTCTGAGCTATGTATTTGGGAGATTCTCACTGAAATCCTGTAGAAATACAAGTACCGCCCAGACATATACTGATGGAGCATGATAGCACTGTGCTGACTGTACCACTCCCACTCTGTGGATGTGTGTATACAAATACATTCATGTATATGAATGTGAATGTATTGTGACATGGAGCATGGGTGGAGATCAGAGGATAAAACAGAGTATTGCTCCTTGCCTTTCATCTTGTTTGTGGTATGGTCTATTTTTTTGTTCTGTCTTTGTTTACTGGAATCTACTTGCTTGTGAGCTTCTGGTGATTTTGCTTCTCTCCCTCCCCCAGGCCCTTTGTAGTAGTGCTGGGATTACAGATGCCTGCCATCATACCCACATGTGTTCTGGAGAGCTGTACTTAGTTAGCTCCTCACTGGTATGACACATGCCCTACCAACTGAGCCATCTCCCAGACCCCTTCAAACACTGTACAGTTCAAAATATTTATGTTTATCCAGTACTTTTCCTTTAGAACAAAGAAGAAAGCAGAAAGACTACATAGACAGTGTTTTGAGGAAAAAATGAATTTCTAGAATGTTCTAATCAAAAAATAGTTTTTCTTACATAGAGAAAAAAAACTGCTTTATTGTTTAGCTTAAATATCACATCACATATCTTCTACTAGTTTGTTACAGCCAACAAATGGCTAAATATAAAGTAGAATCCCAAATGAAAAGGTTATATAATAACAAAAGGTTTTGGAACCATCATCGTACAAGACATTTATGAATATTTCCTACAAGTTATAAAATATAATTTGCCACTTTAAACATTTGGAATTAAAAAATTAAATTTTAGGCTGTTGTAGATATAGTCCATGGGCACCAACCAGAAAGGCATAGATAGAAGGTGCAGAGAAGAGGGACATGAAGTAGAGATGAAGGTTGGCATTGTTACCGTGTATGCAGGAGCCACTCTGACAGGACAGATATGTCTTCACTTGAGCAGTTAAAACTTGGGTTAAAGCCTTGAAAACAAAAACGGCATCAAGGGATATATGTTTTGTAGGCTTTGGTGAGAGAGTAGGGAGCTAAGTGAATATCAACTAGTATAATGAATCAAATGTATCCTGAAATAAGCATGAAAGGTATCCAGATTAATTAATTTAGAAAGTCCATTCCTGATGGCTAATTCTAATATTTCTTAAACAATCATACAGCGTCATGGCACATTTGAACATGAAGAATAACATTGAGTTGTAGATCTTTGTAGAGAAAGGGATGTTTAGATAACAGGCACAGCTCCCCATGCAGTGTAGAGCCCCCTTCCCCCTCACATGCTCTGCCATGACTTGTGCAGCAGTGCACTGATGGCAGTGGTCTGTGATGGTTCCATAGGAAATGTTGACTCAGCATAAACATTGTATCTGGGATGGTTTTCATGAATTCTGAACTAAGCTTGGCTTTCATAAAAAGCTATGGAATCTAAACAATTCTTTTGAGAAAGAGTCTTGCTATGTAGCCCAAGCTGGACTCCAACTCTTACTGGCCCTGCCTACATGCTATGATTATAACCAAGTGCCACTCTTGATTCTTGCCTACTAAATAGGAATAGACTCGAGAAGGACTAATAGTCTCTCTGACCTTCATTGACTCTACCAGGATTTGGGTTTATTTACATTGTCTATGATTGGTGCTGTATATTTTACCACATAATTCTGCCTTATGCTATGAAATTCTCTTCCTCAGTAATACTCTAACCCTGAAGGCAAGGAAACAGGGTTCTTTGTTACTCATGATGCACTTGTTATTCTGCAAAGCCTCTGTTGCTTCGTTTTTAAGAGGCAGTAACAGTTCATTTGCCTGAAGGCAGTAAGGGTAGACAGATGGTTTATTGAGATTCCTTCTTGTTCTACGATTGTATGTAAGGCTATATGTATGAATTACAGGATTTAATTTTCATGGAGAACTTAACAGATTTTTAATCTTCCAGAGAAATGATCAGGAGTTAGTGAGTTTTCTAACACTTACAGACTTAGAATTGATTTGTGAAATTTATTGATACTTCATTCAGATTTGTTGCTGGTGTATGTTTCCACCGGCCACTCAAGGGTGCTGAAATGAACAGAACTGAGAAAATTGGGAGCTTTGAATTAGGATCAGAGATTCCACTGGCAGAACTGCGTTTAAAATGACCTGAAGTCTACTGAGTTCCCTTATTTGCGCAGTGAAAGATTTAGATTAGAGGCGATGACAGTTGACCAAAGTGCTTGGCAGACATGTGCCATGAGACCCGTGGAGTGGTGACAATTTGAGGGGACTGAGTTTTTCATTTGGAAGCAGTAAGAGGAAGGTCACATTTCTTGAATTTTACCACAGTTCTTCTCAATCCCCATTGTAGGATCCCAATCCTATCCTATGCCCCTCATTAGTGTTTCCCTTATCAGCAGTTTTGGAGGCACATAATCGAGACAAATAAAAGGCAGAGGAATGGATGACATTTTAAACCTTAAAGTTTAGCTTCCTAGGTATTGTGTGTTGTGCTTCGTGACAGAGTACTTAGATCGCATGCTCAAGGTCCAGGGTGCCATACTCAATGTCAAAAAGAAACAAGAACAACAAAACACATGACCAGTTTTGTTCTTTAAACTCTGGACATCAGCATTCAAAAAAGGTGTGTGTGTGTGTGTGTGTGTGTGTGTGTGTGTGAGAGAGAGAGAGAGAGAGAGAGAGAGAGAGAGAGAGAGAGAGAGAGAGAGAGAGAGAAAGCCCATATACCTATAATAGGCAATGAGAGTTATAAACTAGTTGACTTATTGGAATGAATTTATGTTGGAACAAAACCAAGCTACAAAGGCACACTGGGACATTTCTAAATGAGCTTTAAGATAGAAATGGAAAGACTTGTCTCCAGGTACTCTCACTTCACATTCATTATTTTGGTCCAAACTAGACCAAAATGGTCCTAATGGACCTAATACAAGTTGTCTAACTTGGTTTAGTTCTTTTCTGCTCTAAATTGTTGATGATTCGGCATTTCATGGCTCTGCCGGGTACTCTCGGGAGGCACCTTCCCTAAAGGTCAGTCAGTCTCCAGAAATGTTCAGTATTTAGTATTAAAATTACAGATTCTGCTCTGTGACCTTGGGAGGATAATTATTTATTTGATACACAGCTCAAAAGCTGGGGTCTACACAGACCAGAAAAACAAGGAGTGTGAGCTAGGAGATGAGGGTTATGCAGGTTGCTCCTA
Organism: Chionomys nivalis; assembly: GCF_950005125.1. Lineage (NCBI taxonomy): Eukaryota > Metazoa > Chordata > Mammalia > Rodentia > Cricetidae > Chionomys > Chionomys nivalis. The sequence continues at coordinate 29,815,105 of NC_080092.1, read as the reverse complement.
ACAAGGATGCAAAATTTCTTGTCTGCCCAAATCATGTGTTCTGTCTTACTGCATCCTCGTAGGAAGCAGAGGAATCAACTATTAGCACCAGTACATCTTGATAGGTGCAAGACCAGGCTTAGAGAAGTGAAGCAATTACCTGTCTAGAAGCGCTTTCAGAGCCTGCACAATATTGCATGAAGAGCACATCACTATTCCGTGCCACCCTGGATTCCAATGAATGATTTATGCATTTTATTCATTTATGTTGATGTTATGATGTCTGACAAGAAGTTTGCAGCAAATGTCAACTTGAGAGCCCTTTGGTCACCCGCTTGGGTTGCCAGGATAACATGTACAAGGCTAAAACACACATCCCACTGGGGAGACAGGTAGGTGCATGACACTTTTCTTTTTATGATGTTGTTAAAAAGAGATTGTTTTGTGACATTCATAGACACAAAAAAAATAGAATGTTTTTTTGTGAGCAAAATGGTTTTTATGAGCAAACCTAAGACAAATTGGTAAGAGAAATATATGTAGTCAGCAAAGCAGTAAGCGTTTGAGACTAATTAACTTCTAATTATTAATATTCATTGGAGGTTGACAGGACTTGTTGGGTTTTTTCTCGCACCACAATCTGGCAATGATGATTTATGTATTAAAGAAAGAGAAAAAAAATGGTCTTTTCCTTTTATGGCATATGGTTTCCAGGTTAGGTTTCTATCTTTACCCCAAGCCTATTAAGGAGCATGGTTCCTCCTTATTTAGGAAAGCTGCAACAGCAAATGCATTAAATTGATTTTCTTCCTTTTCTTCTATGTAGACAGAACTATGTAGGTGTTTACATATCTCAGAATTATTTTGATCAGGATTGAGAACAGTTGAAATAGGGAATCCTCTGGAGTTTATATTGATACTGTATTTTAGCTCTGGTTATGATTTTAACCTCTGTAGATAGTTGGTAACTAATACTTGATTTGAGGAATATTTTGTTTGTTAAAAGCATGAGATAAATAATCTATAATCAAGGATATCTTGTGTTCAGAAAAAATGTTTTTAGGATTGATGTATATGGTTTTCTCTCACAATACTCGGAAAGGAGAAAGAAAGACAACTGCAGCTTCAAACTCAAGTGTCAAGATATTTTTTCTCTGAGACACTTAACTAGGATGGATGTGACAAACTGAAGAGAGACCCAGGTATCTGATGTCTTCATCCTAGGCTTTGCAGGGTTTCCTTTAGTGGAGTGGTGGATGAAGGTTCCTGCCAGCTCTCTAACTAGGAACAATGGAGCCCACCTTTGCATTGCTGATGCAGACAGACTGTACTTGGACAATAGATGCTCTGTTCTTCTTCATTTTTCTACCCCTCTGCTATTTCCACTGTGACCATGGTAACCTGAATTTTCTTTATCTCATATAATTAGTTCACAGGGATTTCTATAAGCCGTGCCTTGTGAATCTTCTCTCTCTTTTATGTTAGTTTTTAATGTACTTTGCTTTTGTTTGTTAGTTCTCATCTGTCAACAAGGTTGTCTGAAAATGAATCTCTGGGTCATTTTCTGGGAACACCAGAATGGACCTGGCCGGAGTCCATCATCCTGGCCAGTATTGAATTAAAGCTTTCTTCAAACTTCATTAAAAAAAAAAAAGATTAATCTCCCATATAAGGGGTTATTTAGATTTTTGATATTCCATGCCATAGGCATGATATCCACTTGTTCCAAAATGCAAATCAACTGTAAAGGTTTCATGTTTATCCTAGTTAGTTTATTACATTGATGAAAGTCTGAGGAGCAGGCAAGAAGATGGACTTACATCTACTACAGTGTACTCACAGCAGGTCAGAGGACAACTTGTGGAAATCATTTCTTTATCTAACCACGTCCAACCTGGGTCTTGAACTCAGATCATCAGTCTTGGTGGTGGGTGCCTTTACCATCTTGCCTGCCCATGTTTGGTTTATTTTAAATGCATCTCCATCTACCATAAAAAGCCATGAGTGGGAAGTGGGATGTGAAGTCCCTCATGCATTCCTTTCAGATCTTCTGTATCAAGGGCATAGATTCATCTGCCCTTGTGTTTCCGTTCAAGTTGTCCTAATAAGGATAACATTTCAGAAAATATGAAGTACAGTAATTTGCATCTTCTTTTGTGCCATCCCCAAGAGATGCAGTTCTGATTCTTGATCACAAGCAATATTTGATCTTTAAATTGCCAGCTGAGAGTAACTCACAATTCTTCTGCCCAGACATTGGAGCTTCACTTGTGTTGGGGTTAACATGCATGTCTTTTAGACAATTTTCAGAAGACTGTAATTTCCTCTAAGAGGCATTTGTAAGGGAGGACATTTGCCAATCCAATTACATTTTCATCTTCTCGTTTCTTTTTCTGTAACCTCCAATAATTTTGCTGCACTTGAAAGAAAAACATGATCTCATGCTATTTTTATGTCTTCTCCCAGTCAATGGTAATTTCAATTTTAATGTTCTCTCTTTGGTATCGCCTCTTCTATTGATTTGGTGAGAGTTACCTTTAATCACTTAAGAATAAGTAGTGCATTAAGACCGCCCAAGGCTAGCCTATATTTGTGGAGGAAAATCGCTCCATTTAAGAATGAATTCAACAAGATTATATTACACATTTTGCTTTGGAACTTCACCAGGGCACCTTCCATCTGTGTGGAAGCATTTATTATTAGAAGAAATTCAACCTAACTTTAGAGACTACCACAGAGACCTAAACCTCCAGAAGTTACCAGACATCTCCATGACTGTGACTGTAATCACCATATTTAACATGTTCAGAATTTTAACAGTGAAAGAAAAATGGTAGCAGTCATCATGAAAATACCTCCCACCTACCTTCAGATATTATAAAACCATCCATTTATACAATAAAATGAGTCACATGAAAGACATTGTTGATAACTTATGCCAAGAGAGCATTGTTCTTTGATTGGTATATTCATATAGTTGTATTTATTTGTCGTTTATTGTGTGTGTGCATGTGTGTTGTATGCGCATGTGTGTGCACGTGGAGACTAAAGATTAATGTTGGGTGGTTTCTTTTATTTCTCTCCAACATGTATCCCGGAGACAAAGGTTCTCACTGAACCTGGAGCTCAGCAATTAGCTAGTCTGGCTAGTCAGGATTCACCTATGTACATTTAGCCCTGGGATTACAGAGATGAGCTCTTTTTTATCTGTACACTGGTTGCACAGCAAGTACTTTACCACCAAACCTTCTGCCCAACACCTGGATTTATTTTATGTTTGTGTGCACATCTGTCAATGGTCAACACAGAGGTCTGGGAAGGCAACCACTAATCAGACTGAGTTGTGTGAGGAAGAAAATGGAGCAAAGACTCCACACGCAATTTTGACCATGGGTTGCTGACAAGGAGAGAAGGAAAATAATAGCTACAGGGTATTGTGGTGTCAATAAACCCTTGATCTTATTTGTGATGTGAAGAAACTGGTATAAATAAACTGTGGGGAGAGAGGTTAATGATACCAGAATGTGAGGTCCTGTGGAGGGAAGAGAAAGCTAACAATACAGAAGTGTATATCAGCGTTCCCTCAGTACCAGGTGATCATTTCACACTCTTGGTTCAGATGGTTTCTTTGCTTAGAAACTACCTCACTCAAGATACCCATGGCTTGGGGTAGGTCCACCTACACACACACCTTTGTAACAGATAATGGAACTTTGGGGTCAAAGCAATAGAGAATGTCACAACTGGTCACCTACAGCTTCACAACAGTCACCGGTGTCAGTGAACTGGATCAGGCAGTGAAACATTAGTCACCATCTTCAACAGTAGCTATAGAGTTTTTAGTCATTTCCCTCCAACAGCAAAAGCAGTCTAGACAATGGCATTTCTGCTCTTTTTTTTTTAAATTTTAATTACAACGTTTCTCCTTTTCCTTTCCTCTCTGAAAATCCCTCCCATACATCTTTCTCCACTCTCCTTCATATTCATGTCCTCTCTTTTCACTGATTGCTTTTGCATGTATCTACATACTTGTATATACATGTATATTCTTAAATGCAAGCCTAAATACAAGTCTATATACTGCTAATTGTATATTATATTGTAATTGTATATGTTATCAAGTTGTCTGCCTGGCACTACACAACCTGATATACTCTTCCCTGGAAAAGGTTGCCTCTCTCATTCCCAGCTTTTCTCGGTTGCCTATTGAGCTTTGTGTATTATTTAGGCCCCATGGGATTTTACCCATCCAGTTTTGGCATGTCTACTGTTGTTATCCTTGTTTAATCCATGTCTGGGCAGTCATGTTGGTGGCATTTTATGGGTGTAGCTTCTGAAATAGCTAGGAGACACAATCTCACAGCAAAGCCCCAATCCTCTGGTTCTTACAGTCCTTCTGCTCCCTCTTCTGCAATGTGTATAGATAAGTTACAAGGACCATGGCAGAAATACTGCAGGATTTTCATCAGGATTACCCAGTGATCAACATATTATGATGGAGGTGGTTCTTGTATTTTATCTGTTGCTTTCATTGGTTAACTAATAAAGAAAACTGCCTTAGCCCATTTGATAGGCCAAACCTTAGGTGGGTGGAGTAAACAGAAGAGAATGCTGGGAGAAAGAAGCCGAGTCAGGAGTCGCCATGATTCTCCCACTCCAGACAGACACAGGTTAAGATCTTTCCTGGTAAGCCAGCTCATGGTACTACACAGAATATTAGATCAATATGTAAGAGCTAGCCAATAAGAGGCTGGAGCTAATGGGCCAGGCAGTGATTAAAAAAATACAGTTTCCATGTAATTATTTCGGGTCATAAGCTAGCCATGCGGGCGGCCGGGTGCAGGGGACGCAGCTCCGCCCATTTGTATAGATTTGAAGGTCAATTTTGTTATATGTATACGTATTTCTGATCTTGATTAAGGTATTGTGATTGTGTAGTTCATTTAAAAATGTAATGTATAATTAAAAAATATAGGTTGCTAATGGATAATCATAAGTAATAGTCAAGCTTGTAGTCATGTTAGTTAGATTTTCTAGATGTGCATAGATATATTTCAGATAGGCATTCTTCATATCTTTCAAAGGCTACAGAATATGGCATTTAAGTGTTTTAATAACTTAGGGCTTTTCATGACAATGAGACATGTCTGCTCCTGGCAGCACCAATCTACTTCAAGAGGATGATGGGCATCAAAGAGGCTCCTTATGGAGTTTGATAGCCATTTGGGCAAGAAACTGTTCTTGCCTGGACTGTTGCATAAACTGGACACAAAGAACCCACAGAGAGAGGACTGCTAAACTTGCCTAAACGTGAGATGGTCTTTCGGGGTTCCTGATTCATAAAAGAGTCTGTGAGACATTCTACAGGACACAGCAGAAAGTGACTGAACTGTCTTTGAATTTTCCTGCTTCATAAAAATGTCTGCTGGATACTATGGGTCTGTAGGCTAAAGATGTATGCCCCAACGATACAGAGGAACTTTGAGTGACTGTCCAGGCAGTGAAATGTCTCTGTCATTTCTAGAGTTTTGGATTTCTTGTTTACTTAGTATTATATCCTTCTGGAGTCTTTGATGGAGTTAAAAAATGGTTAGTTATAGTTATAGTTTTCCTTAGTTATGATAAGAGATAAAATAGATATAAATATTCTAACTGTAATTCTTGCTTGATAACCATTTTGTTATATGTAATTTTACTATGTTAAAGTTAAAGCCTTTCTTTTTTGTTTAAACAGAAAAAGGGGAAATGATGGAGGTGGTTCTTGTATTTTATCTGTTGCTTTCATTGGTTAACTAATAAAGAAAACTGCCTTAGCCCATTTGATAGGCCAAACCTTAGGTGGGTGGAGTAAACAGAAGAGAATGCTGGGAGAAAGAAGCCGAGTCAGGAGTTGCCATGATTCTCCCACTCCAGACAGACACAGGTTAAGATCTTTCCTGGTAAGCCAGCTCATGGTACTACACAGAATATTAGATCAATATGTAAGAGCTAGCCAATAAGAGGCTGGAGCTAATGGGCTAGGCAGTGATTAAAAAAATACAGTTTACATGTAATTATTTCGGGTCATAAGCTAGCCATGCGGGCGGCCGGGTGCAGGGGACGCAGCCCTGCCGCTCATATTACAACAATATTATTCCGTTTGCTTATTCCTGCCTCAAATTCTTGTTTCTGTGTTTTGCTTCCTTGTCATTCCCCTCTCATCTTCTCTCTCTCTTTCTTTAGCCCCATCACATCTAAGTTTTTGAAGGACTGAGAGTAAGATGGGATTAATTTGTCTTTGTGTACATTTCTTTTTTTAATTAATTAATTTATTTATTTTTTATTTTTTAATTAAAATTTCCACCTGCTCCCCATTTCCCATTTCCCTCCCCCTCCTCCCCCACATATTGCCCCCTCCCCCCACTCCCCTCCCCCTATCCCCACCCGTCTTCTCCTCCCCCCACTCCATTCCCCCTCCCTCTCGATACTGAAGAGCAGTCCAAATTCCCTGCCCTGCGGGAAGACCAAGGACCTCCCACTTCTATCTAGGTCCAGGAAGGTGAGCATCCAAACAGGCTAAGCTCCCACAAAGCCAGTTCATGTATTAGGATCGAAACCTAGTGCCATTGTCCTTGGCTTCTCATCAGCCTTCATTGTCCGCCATGCTCAGAGAGTCCAGTTTCAACCCATGCTTATTCAGTCCCAGTCCAGCTGGCCTTGGTGGGCTCCCAATAGATCAGTTCCACTGTCACAGTGGGTGGGTGCATTTCTAAATGTAACTACTGTGCAGTGTGAGAGTGTAGCAGTCAAATACAAGACAGGCTCAGTGACACACCTGTAATCTCTGCATTTGAGAGAAGGCAGCAAAGGGATGAAAAGGCCAGCATCAGCTACTCAGCAAGTCTCAGGTCAGTTTATCCTACAGACTGAGCAAAACCCTGTATTATAATAAGCCAAGGTTATCAAGTCTCCTTCCAGAACTTCAGTTAACATACATTCTAACCACAGGCCCAAGAACACTACTGTGTTTCAACCACATCAAACACAGAGACACTTAAATTGCTGCAATTCTACTATACAATCTACAGTTCATATAAAATCTCATTGGTGAAGGGCTGGCAATTCTCTTCACAGTTTTTTTTTTTTTTAACGTGGCTTGTCAGTGTAATAGTAATAGTATTTGCATCTCCACATTGAGGCTTCTAAAGAAGACACTGGGGAAGCTTCAGAGAGAAGAAAGATCACTAGTATACAGTATTAAATTCAAGACTGTGGGCATCCTACGTGATCAGTTTTCCCAAAGCCTTTTCCATAAAATATTTGCTTCAGTAACTGGGAAAGAAAGGGGTTGAGTTCAAAGTTGGGGCAAGTTTATATGGCACTCACCCCATTGTTCCACTCAGAGCTGAGGCGGGCCCTAGTTTGTGAAAGACTGAGCACTTGCTTGCTTATACTGCAGCTGGACCTTGTTATTTGAATAGCCCAGAATTCCTGTAGTCGAACATGAACCATCCATCCGATTTCCTCATCTTCCAATGTAGCTCCAGTTTATATTTTCACAGTATTTATTTTGCTTTCAGTTTTGTTTAGTTTGCAAAATTGTCTCATGTAGCCAAGACTAGTCTTAAATTCAGTAAATATATAGCCAGTAGTAATCTTTAACTCCTGATCTTTCCAAGTACTGGGTTTACGGGCAGGTGCTACCGTGCCTAGAATGAAGTTTAATTCCTTTTTCAATTTTGAACTAATCACATTTCTTTGTGGGACATTGAAAATTGTTGCCATAGTTTATAACAAAAAATCTAACTATGACTAAATCATTCTCATTTCTCATGCACAGGCCCTTGAAGATACAAGGTATGAATCTTCATAGTAGTATATGGTATAAACAGTAGACTGGAGAACAAATAATCCCAAATAGCATTTACCAAAATAGTTTGTGACTCACTCACCCTAATTCTGTAGCAGGGCCAGATGAGTGCTCTGCTTGACACAACTATTCAGGAACCTAATCTTAAAAACAGATTGTCCAAGTTTTATAACTTCTCATCTCAAGTGTTATTATTGCCTAGATATCAACAGGAGTGTAACAGAGTAGAAAGTATGAGGAAATAGTGTGGGGTTGGCCTACATTATTTGCACAAACATTCCGTTGGTGCATTTGATCGTGTGCACAGGTGAGTGAAAGCGATGAAAGGAGAGAACTGCCCCTGGTGGAATACCTGCTTCAAGGCAGCAAACGTCAAACTATGAAGAGTGAATATAAGTCTTTGGTGAACAGCTGGACATCTCTAGACATCATTGTTCATGCCTATTTTTTAAGTTTGATTTTTCTTATTTTGTATCAGTCATACTACCTCTTTGAGATAATCCACCCACTCTGTTATACTGGGAGTGCAAGCATACACAGACACTTCTTAGAAAGATAGTAACTAAATCCAAGCCTAGGAGGTTGAGGAAGACTAAAACAGCTCGCAATTACACTCTGTCTTTAGTCGTTTATCAAGTTTAGTTGGGCCTTTGAGATCTAAGAAGTTTCCCAGGATCCAACCACACTTCAATGAGAGATAATTGAGAAAAACTTTGCGTCTCCAGTGAATACATACAGACTTGTATTTCTCACAACTGTTCCTTAAACCTTACAGTGTAACAATGGTTTGCATAAAGCTCATATTGCTTTAGGTGTTGGAAGTAGTCTGCAGCTCTTGAGTGTGAGTGAAGATGTGCACAGGTTACATGCAAATTTTGCACATCTCACTGAAGGGCCTGGAGCATCTGTGCATTGTTGTACCCAGAGTGGTCCTAGAAGCGGTTCCCACAGTGTACTAGAGGTGACTATGTTGTCTATCTACATGTGTAGTATTTTAAAGTCTGATTTTGTACTTCAAGGGGGGAATAGTCAACTTACTACATTTTCTCAACATTAACTGGCATCAAAATTAACTGAAAGCGCTGTTAAAATAGTGGAATAAATAAAGAACTTTTAAACAGTTACAGATTTTATTTGCTGATAGTCACTGAAGAGAACTAGAAGAGTGTTGATTTTATGCCTCTGGTTTCTTGTTGGATAAATCTAAGAAACCACTGGGAGTCAAAGTTAATTCTCTTTGAAAATTATGGCAAGACTTAAAAAGATGGGGCTCACCTCCCTAACAGGTTCCCACAAGACACACATACCATGAAACCACTACGTTTGAAAACGAAACATTATAGATAGAATATATTTAAAAATCCCAAACTGCCATGTTAAATATAAATTAATGTTAGGAGGATAATGAACTTAATATGTACTGTTTAATTAAACTTTCAGCTCATTAGTTAGTCAAATTAATTCATCTGATGAGCATCTGAACACTGCCAGAGTTGTTTGGAATCTCTTGGAGTGTGGTTTTAAATTTGGAGGGAGTAATTTAGTGATACTCAACATTGGTTGTTTACACTGCAAAATAAATTTGTTATTTTAATGTGTATCAAACTCCTATTACATTAAGAAAATTTATTCTGATTCTTGCTGTCTCTACCTTGTAGACTAAGCGGAAATTAGTGTTTTGTTAGTATTTATGCAAAACATTTGTGTTGTTCAAGTAATTTTATGTACCATAAAAACAAGCCTTGGATTTGTTTTGGTCATGTCTGAAATCCCAGAAGCTAGTACATGACAGGCAGAAGACAGAGAATCTGTGAATGGAATCAACTTGATTAATAAACCGCATCCTGGATAAATCATGGTACATTCATGACCATTAGCATGTAGACTTAAATACCTGCTCCCTGTCAGTACTATGTATTCATTACTCCATTTTTGTTGTATTTTTTAAAGGGAAATAGGTGGCATTAACAGTACAGTTATGAGTATTATATAGTTTTTTCTGTGAACTGCAACGTATTCTGTGTATATGGAGTAAAGTCTCTGGTTGAAGGATAACTCTTTGGTTCTGCAGACTGAATTCACTACCTATTGTTATGTAATGAAGTAGCTTGAAACAGTTATAAAAAATTATCAGTTTCTTTCACAGACAAATTTACTATGAATCAACAATCTCTATTTTAGACATCTCTGCAGAAGTACCAAAGTCAGGAACTGAAAGAGGTCTTAGCACTACAGTGGTTATTACAGCATTACTCAGAGCAGTACCTGGAAGCCCAAGTGTCCATTGGCAGATGAAAGAATATACAAAATGTGTATATGCAGAAGGGAATACCAAGTCCTATGGAAGAGAGAAATTCAGACCCATTCAGCAGCATGCATGAAGCCCGAAGCCTTCATGCTAAGTGGGCTAAGACAATGACGATAAGAAACAACTTGACATTCTCTCCACGTATCCAGGTGACTTTGTGCAATGGTCTGTGAAAGGCAGGGGAATTATTCACACAGATGCTAGAGCCGTAGAGGGGCCAGCGTGTTCAAAGGCCCCCTAGTTGAGTGCTGCCAGCAGGCTCAGAAGTAGAAGTAAAAGTAGAAATGACCTCCTGTATGGATGAATCAGTTATAAAGGAGAGAATGGTGGGGGCAAGATCTACGTTGGCTGAGGCCAAATGGTGAACTCCCTAACTCAGATCAAGGCCTGACTTTATTCCGAGTGACAAACAAAATCATTTTTCACAGAAAAAAAAAAAAAGCAATGTTTAGATTTTTGCCCCTTACTGACTTTTTCACAAGAATATATCGCAGAGGAGCTAGAAGCAAATAAGAGAGTTAAAATGCTATTGTAATAATCCAAGTTTGGGTCAGAGCCATGACAAATTAGCAGAGGAGATATGTTTAAAGATGGGGTGATTTTCTTCCATATAGGATACTGGTAGTGAGAAAAAAAATACTTCAAAAATTTGTCTTTGTAACTAGGGACAAGAAAAACCTGACAAATGGTCCATTTAAAACAAATTATTTTAGTGTCAGCATGTCTGTGATTGAACTTTTCCCACCCTGTGTTTAAATTAAAGAAGTTGCAGAGATCAGGCCCAGCATTGGTTGGATGCATGTTTATGATCTTGGATGTCTCCTCAAGCACTGGTGGCTGGGTCTTGGACCCTGCTACCCTTTAATTTTCTGTTCTCAGTGGAAATCTCCATTGTAGACATCTGCATTCAATGATGGTCCTGGGGTCTCTCAGGCCCCTCCACATTCCCTCTGGGTCTCCAAGGCAACTACCTCAGTAACCAAGGCAAATGTATTTGGGGTTTCAACAAAGCCATGTCAAAGTTACCACTGCTATGCTATTAGAGGAAATATTGCAGAATCTTAACTTGATAAGCTTACGCATTATATTTTATATTTCTTATTTTATTGCAAAAATGCATGTAAACACAAGCATCCCCTTAAAGCTTGCAGTGGAAGAGCTGGCCAGGCTGGATTTAGAAAGGATGAAAGATGGTCCAGGTATTTATCCAGGCATCCATCTGTCCATGCATTCATTCATCCATTCCATGAGACACTGTGACTTGCAAAGTTGTTTGTTTTTAGTAACGGTGGCATTGGAGTGGCTGATATTTTGAACATGGCTTAGAAATGAAGAGTTGTGGGATAATACTATTTAATCCATATCTTAGCGAAGATAAAGCTAAGTGTATGTCCAAACTCTGGAACTCAGCGTCCTCCTCTATGAAGTAGAGAAATAGTTTCCCAGTCTCTTAAAATACTTTGTGTGACTCGAACAGACAGACCCAGAGAAGGTGTGTAGTGCACAGCACACACTGGGCATAGACAGTGTGTGCTCCAGTTTCCAACTGTGACAAAGAAGCAGAAGCAGAACCAACCCCAGGACTCCAGGGTAAAAGTTCCTTTCCCATCAGAAGCTGCAGGTAGGAGGTGAGCTCCATGTGTGCTGCAGTGTTGTTGGAGTTTGAGATATTACATCAGTGACTTAGGTGACAGAATATATTGAACATAAACAATACAATCCTTTGGCTAGTTTGTTCCCTCCCTGTCACGTGACTTCAGCAGGAAATCATTTCAGTGAGAAATCACAGATGTGCACATCTTAGGGAAACCAAGCATAAGGTATCAGGACAAACCGGCATGGAAGGTAAAAGAGCCAACTTTGTGATTGTGTAGAATGTTCTAGCAATTCTGGGTGTGTTCAAATCAAGAAATGAAGACTACAAAGTGAGAAAATCTCTGCTTTTCAGACATTTCCCTGGTAAAGTCCCATACCTTTGTCTGCCCTTAACTTTCTTCTGCCCAAAGGAACCAGCTGAAAGATAGCAAGTTTGCTTTGCAGGTCCAAAAGGTTTGATGGAGTTTATTATTGTTACCCTAAAACAGAAATAAAAGCCAGAGATCTATCAGGATATATGCAGAATTAAGTCCCAAGAAAGTGAGTACCAAATCTTGATTCACCTGTAAATCAAAGCTACACTTCACAAAGGGTTTCTACTTCATTTCCCCCCGCGTGTCAGTAGACTGCTACCCGCACTGAAAAATTGTTTAAGAGCTGTGAGGTAAAGGCGAGAATAAACAGAAAGTTATAAAAATCAGGGATGAGTTTTAACTAGTAATAAAACAGATTGGAATATAAATTCTCTGCTGAATACAATGGCACATGTGTTCATTTTGGGAGTTAATTTGTTTTCCAAATCCTACTGATTGAAATCTGTAAGTGAAACATGTCTCCCATCTGACCTGATGTTGCTAAAACCAACTCTGTGTGTGTGTGTGTGTGTGTGTGTAAGTGTGTGTTATGGACTTCTAATTATTTCATTATCACATGAGGAAAATAGTTGTTAGATTTTAATCTGGTTAATAAGAATATCCTGATTGCTAAATAAAGCATGTTCACCACTGTTCTCATTGCTGTGGCAAAATTCAAGAGGAAAGCAACTGAATGAAGGGTTTATTTGGTTGCATTTTAAGACAATATGCTCATTGGGGTATGGAAAACATGGCAGCGGGTATGTGAAACAGCTAGCTTGCACCTACAGTCAGGAAACAGAAAGAAATGAATGCTGGGATAACTCACTTGCTTGTTTATTTTCCTTTCTATTCAGCCTAGGGCCCAAGTACCTAGGTTGGTGCTGTGAACATTGAAGGTGGGTCTCTGGTACACCTAAGGGTTTGTCTCCATGGTGTTTCACATTACATTTAAAAATTCTGTCCATGAAGAATAGCTACATTTAATATAACGGACTGCATCTTTAATAATAAACAAGGGTATCCTGGTCTCTAGTCAGTTCAGAAGATACTTTTGCCACAGGTGCTTGCCTTTCATGTGGGTCACCATAAATGCAGCTTAACTCAAAATAGTCATTTCATAGTAAAAAGATGACTTGAAATCTGAAAGATTAACCATGATTCTGTCCTGAAACCAGGGACACATGCTGTGTAGGTCAGTCCGTGTTTACCCCTATAGTTCATCAGTACAGGAACTTTGATGATTGGACCCAGACTCCTAGTGGGAAATCATGAGTCCTCTGTCCACTCCTCTCATCTGTTGTAGAGCTTGGGAAGTCACTGTTCTGGTAATCGTCTCGTCATCAGAATCTAGCATGAAAAGTCATCCCAGAACCAATAATGAAAAGTACAGATAAGCTAACATGACTCTAGGTTATCCTTTCTTTACTTTTCAGAGGCATCATTTCAGAGGGTATTATTTCTGTTTATGTCTGAAACAGCTGGGTCTTTGCTCCGATACTAGAACAGTTTAAGTAGGAGGGTTTTTTTTTTTTCTTAAAGTGTGTGCTTATTTAAATCAAGTGATAAATGCCATATTATTAATTGACATGTTTATGGTCAATCATATTAAAGAAAAAGTCTATGAAATCATCAGAATCAAAGGAATATGGCAAGAAACTCAAGTCTGAGAACAACAAGGGAACCGAGACTGCCTGAGTGACAGGTCTTTTATCCCTTGTTTTCCTTTGAGTCTGTGTTGTTTATACTGTGTGTGCATTGATGCATGCTTGTGTATGAGGTACGTATACACTGTTACATTCACAGAAGCAAAACACAGCTACAGTAGGCCTCAAGAGCCAACCAAGAAGGACCAGCAGGAACAGATCCTTTCCTTTCCTGGGATGGATAGCGTTCTTGTGTCTTCAAGGGTCTCTAGACTCTGTGGCTTTCCTTGCTTCCTTAACTCCTATTCTGCTAATAACCGTTAAGAGAAATCTCTCCTACCAGGCAGCTTATGACCTCTCTTGTTTACATCTGCTCTTCTCCTATATGTGCCTACATCACTATGTATGCTTTTCTGTCAAAGTGTTTCTTGTGCTGTGCTGTAGCTTCTGGATGCCTGTCTCACTCTTACTAGACTGGAAATGCTCTAAGAATGTTCTCTGTCTTCTGGAGCACCTCTTATGTGCAGACACAGAGCCAGGGAATGGAGATAGAGCCATCACCACATGTCAAATAGTTGTCTAAAGAAATAAGCAAAGAAGTAAATTAAATGCCAAGGGATGGTAACATCCAAGGTTTTATCTACAGGAATGGGTGCTAGAAAACACCTTATCACAAACACAATCCTTTAAATGTTCACATTCTTAGTGATACATTCTTAGTATCTCATGGCTATATATTCAGTGGTATTGGATGTGACTTGTGAGGTATATTCTAAGCAATTCTAGAATTATGCTTTCTAAGATCATATTTTCTAATATTAGACTATACAGGTCAGCTGAGCCATGCTGATATGAAAACTTATTATCCTATGCTTTGGTGCTTAGAGAGAAACAGGCCAGGGGAACAAATCAAATAGGTTCTGAGGACCATTCCGAGGCAGTGTGCCTGAAGTTGTCATGTGATGTATCAGGAAGGGTTAGGACACAGATGCAAATCTCTGCACAGGAGATGGCACTCTGGCCAGGGCAGGGAGTGAAAGCACACTGAAACACTATTTGTACCAAAGTATTTTTCTCGAGTATGATGGAGGAGTTTGAATCCAAGAAACACAACCTGTCAAAAGTACCATGAGATTGTTCTGTAACCAGGAATTCAGACTCAGTAGGCAGTGAGGTTAAATGGAAAAAAAAGAGATCCAAAAAAAAAAAAAAAAAAAAGACAACCGAAGAACTGAAAGACCTGAGTTCTAATTCAAAGACCAATCCCGCAACCCTTGCAAACAGCCTCCTCTTCAGACTTCATTTTCTGTCTCTGTAAGACAGAGGGATAGCTATGCTCTGAGTTCAGTCTAGATGTTACTAGATGACAAAACAACATAGGAACTGTCACTGAGTGTGTCATATGTTTTGCAAATGACCCACAGCAGCATCAGATATGTGTAGCCTAGAGCCTTGTTGAGGTGAGGACTGGGTGAAAGGAATAGAATACCAGAATAGTCTTTGAGTTACATTAACTGATTTTTACTGTAGTTTCATTTTCACAATACCAAAGTTGGATCAAAATTTGTAAGAGTGGTTCAGAAAGGTGCATGGAATGTCAGAGTGAAAGAGTCTGACTGTGTTCAGAGTGTGAGAAAGAGTCTGACTAGGTTCATCTGGGGTCACCCAGAGGAAGAAAGAGTATACCATTGGTGGAAAGGATGGATGTTATTGGTTGGGCACTTGTGCAGACATAGTCTACACTTGGAAATGCTTTCAAAAAGGAATCGCGTTTCTCACGTAGAGTGGTAGATTCTGATGATCTGTTCTACCCTAAAACTTAGATGCATTTTCATTTATGGAGCCCTGGATGGTAACCAGCCTCTGTGCTAAGTGACGTAAGTTTTCATATATGATCTCAAAGAGCATGCCTCGCTACTCAGACGGGTGTTTTCCATTATTCTATCAATTACTGAATGATGAAAATGGAGATGTAGGGGAGAGGGAGAGTGTTTTCGCAGTGATCTTGGATAAAGTCAGATTGTGAACTCCGAGTCCTCTAGTCTGGAGGATCTTCTAAATTAATGATAAGGAAAGTGTTCTAACTGTGTGACTTTCCTAAGAACGTTCAAAATGACTTCTGCCACATTTTAGTGATGCTAAAGTCACTTAACCTTCTGTAGTTTACCTATCCACTAAAGAATCTGAAGCCATCACAACTTCCTGGACATCAGATGGTGGGATCAGAAATTTGGGGATGAAACTGGGTGGGGTTTGCAGAGGGGTGTGCTTTAGGACCACCTGTCTGGGGTTGCCTTCTGGCTGTGAGATTCATGGCAAGTCTTCTAGCATCTCGAATTCTCTATTTTACCACCCATAAAAGGGAATTTGGGATCAAGTAGGTTAATATTTAAGTTTAAAACAAATGCTATATATCTCAGAGTAAAAGTACAAAATAAATGACAGACTTATCTGTGGCTGTCACCCTGGGGAGTGGATGTCCTGGATTTAAGTGGAAATGCCTGAGTTGTTGAGACTTTTTAAAAATGCATGAGCTCTAACAAGTGAACTATGATTCGTGTGATTGCATTCTTCAACTCTACAGCAAGGGAATTGTGGTCCTTATCCTCATAATATTGCTATACACTTAAGTGAAGGAGGAGAAAGTCCCTCCTGAGCACCCTACATGCTGCTAGTATCAGCATTTTGCTGACAGCAACTTCCAGCAAGCAGCACACTCCTTCCCTTCCATGGCTTGAGAGTGTTCCACCTGCAGAGGGATGACACAGAGCTGTCCTCTTTGTCATTCAGTTGGATCCACCAAAGCCACATGAGCAGCATCCTAGCAGCGCAGAGATGTGTAGTCCTCTCTGAAAGCACTTCAGAGCAGTCAGCCAAGGTAAGGGACATCAATCCAATGTTTTCCCTTTGCTCACTTGTCTAGGGGAAAGCATGCCAGGTGAAGTGCGCTTTTCAAACAGTGCCATACTGAGCAGTCTGAACTGAGCGCTCCAGAATGCCTAGTGGGACCTGTGATCATAGAGCACCGAGAGGAACAGCTAACATACATTGTCATAGCAAGAAGGCCTCTGGGAATGATGCGGTCTCCCCTTCCCTCTTTGTGCTCAGTTCGGAATGGTTTCATAGCGAAGTGGAGGACATGAAAGTGTGTGAGTCTGTGTGCTTGGCAATGTGACAGCTCCAAGTGATGGTGTGTAAAAGAACATGCTGCGTTTAAGTGTAAGCATAATCAGTGTGTGGTGATGCTTCAGGGTTGTGGCACTTCAGACTCCATCTCCATGTGCCCTGTTAAACACCAGCTACAGAAACGACTGTTGTCTCTGTAGTACTACACCCTGCCAGATGATTAATATGCTTTGAGCTTAAATATTGAGAGGGGTGGCACCTCAGGGAATGTTAAGCATATTTTTAATTGCTATATAAATATGTCATTTCCTTGCTAATTCAAGTTATGCATGGGAGGTTATATAATACCAGAGGGCCTCCGGGCATGATGTATTATACCTATAAGCTGAGTAAAAGAACTAAGGAGACCCAGCTGAAGATAAATATTCTTTACTCTGTCACAGCAGATGAAGAATTAGATGTGGAGATATGGTGTTGCTTCATAAAAGCGGAATTATTGTCTGGCATAGAATATAGTCTCTAAATAACTTTTTGAGATGTTTTATCAAAAATGCATTTTCAGTAAGAAAACAGTACATCCCCCCCCACACACACACACAAAAAAAACAATCCTGAAGAAAAAGTGTCCATCTTCAGGAGATGTGTGTTATAGTGGAAATGCTTACTATCTGTGACAGGAGTCACAAGTGAGATGTTGGACAGGAATGTTTCACTGTTCACACTCATGTTATGGTCCTAACCTAATCTCATTAGTTTTGATAGCCCTGAAAGCAAAGTTTCCCCAGAAATTCATCTCTTCTTTCCATCCTAATCTTTTCTCTTAGGGAGGAAGACGGGGTGACTCTAAGACTCAGCAGGTATGAATGTAGGTCTCATACCTACGTGAAGGCAGCTTCTCAAGGTTCATATTAATGAACTGTCAATCTGTCAGAGCTATGGAAGCTGAGCTCTATGTGTAGAGATTCTAAAGAAGTCATATTTAGATTCTAGAGTGAGTTCACACCATCACCAGCTTGAGATTCTAAGTTACCTAAATAAGTATGTGATTAAAAAGGGCATGGTGAGAAATTCAAGACACAAGCCTGAGTACCACATATGTTATATAAGAAATTTCTCAAGGATAGTTTACTTAAACACATTCCTAGTGTAGACTCTGGTTTTCCTTAACAGAATGGAAATCAGTGGATTAAATGTGGAAGGCAGATTAATTGAACAGGTGGCAAGAAATGGTAGCTTTTGGTGAACCCAGAGGTTCACCAAATTTGTGGACAGTAATCAAATTGCCATCAGATGGGCCCAAACACTGATCATCGTTTTATCTACAAGGGCCTGGAGGTATCCTTTAATTCAAAGCAGGAAGGAATCAGAAATCAATTAGTGACTGATTGTTGTTTCTCCTACAAATCGACTGTGGGTTTGGCAGTCTGAAGACTCCACTGTGCCAGAATCCATGTCTGGACTATGACAAAATACAGCCAGGAGCTTGGATCAGTTCACTAGACATGTTCTTCAGCTACTTCTCAAAAAGTCTCATTTCCTCCTAACAAAATAAGTTGGGCTTCTAAATTTTCTGCACTCTTTACAGCTTTTGTAATATTATGTGATTTTATTAACCTGTAACTTTTATTTTTCAAGATTTAATTTTATATGTATGCATGTGTGTGTGTGTCTTTGTTTGGGGGCGGGTGATGTTGTGGGTATTCACAGAAGTCAGAAAAGGGTGTTGGACCACTTGGAGCTGGTGATACAGGCAGTTTGGAGACACGCAACATGGATCCTCGAGTCTGAATTCCTGGCCTCTGCAAAAAGAGTGCATGCCGTTGACCACTGTGTCATCTCTACAGTCCCATTAGTCGGTAACTTTCAGCATCTATAAAGGAATGGTAGTGGCCCAGGTGTTCCTTAGGCACCTTAAATGTTTGTGGAGGTAGAAAGTCTAATAAAAATACTGTTTTGAGATTGAGAATACAGAAACTGGAAGTTCCCATGGCAAGCCCTGTAAATTGGTATCTCCCAGTCTGTCTATTATGTTATCAGCATGCATTCCCGAAAAGTTGGCTTGACCTTGCAATCGGCATGGAAGAGATGGAAAGGCAAATCCTTACTGAGAAAATATGTCTAACTACTTGAAATGTCCCTCTCACCAGCCTCCCAGAGACAGACACATACATAGTCCTATACTTTAAGCCCTATACTTCTAAAACTCCCCTCCCTAAGCCTGTTCGAAGATGAACCTGTTAAGCCTCATACTTAGGAGATTCTTGTTAGCTACCCACTCTGGGGGAAAAGGAACACATTGTCCTCTGAATGGCTTGGACAATGTGGGCAGCTGGCAGAAATTTGCACTCCCTGTCTTTCTGGGAAAAAAAGAAACATTCATAGCTTCTTGAGATTGGATAATTTTGTTACTTATCCAGATAGTGGGTGCCTATCCTAGGAGACCTTGTGAGATGGAAATTTCTGCTCTGAATGACTGGGACTAACTTCACGAGGCTCAGACTCAGAGGAAGGCCTGTGAATTTTAGCACTGTTTTCTTTACCAGCTGTAGTTTTTGTAGCATCATAGAGGCTCTGAAGCCAGGTTACTTTCATTGGCTTTCTGTGACACTGAGTTATTTCTCTATTTCTTTTGTGTCTCAGTTTTCTCATGATATATACATACCATATATTACAGGATATGTTTTTGATTAAAATAAAGTGTCCCCAAATATAAATCTATATATACATATATACATACATACATACATCTGTCCATTCTTTCTTCCACTCATCCACCCACTTATTAATGGAATTTGTTGAAAATGGACAGAAGAAATCAAAACATGAGGTCATCTTCCCTGTTGAAATGTTAAAGAGGGAAGTCTGGGGATTATGTTACCATTTATTAATATCAAAATCTTAACAACACTCCTGCATTGCTGGTGGGAGAGCAAGCTTGTGCAGCCCCTTTGGATATCTATATGGCAATTTCTCAGAAAATTAGGAAACAACCTTCCTCAAGAACCAATAATACAACTTTTTTGGGTATATAGCCAGATGGTGCTCAATTGTACCACAAGGATATGTGCTCAACTATGTTCATGGCAGCATTGTTTGTCATAGCCAGAACCTGGAAACAACCTAAATGCCCCTCGACTGAAGAATTGATAAGGGAAATGTGCAACATTTAATATGATGAAGTACTACACAGCAGAGAAAAATAATGACATCTTGAAATTGAAGGCAAATGGATGGAGCTAGAAAACATCATATTGAGTGAGGTAACCCAGACCCATAAAGACAGTTATCATATGTGCTCACCCATAAGTAGTTTTTAAACATAAAGCAAAGAAAACCAGCCTACAAATTATAATCCCTGAGAACCTAGACAACAATGAGGACCATAAAAGAGACATACATGGATCTAATCTACATGGGAAGAAGTAAAAGACAAGATCCCCTGAGTCAATTGGGAGCATGGGGACCATGGGGGTTGAAGGGGAGGGGAGCAGAGAAAAATGTATAGCTCAGTAAAATCAATTAAAAAACCAAATAAATATAAGTAAATAAATATCTCAGCACAATGATTACAGACAGAATGAGGAATCCTGGTTGTGTTGCCAGCTACTGCACTGTTCTTGCTGAGGGAGCAGCTCTCCACTGCATAGCCTCATTCCCAAAGGGCAATGGGGAAGCTCCAAACAACAGCTCTGCCAGCTCCTATGCCATCCAAGAGAGCAACCTTCTTCCCACCCTGGCCTTTGATTAGGGTATTCTGGCCATGTATCTTCTTCTCTAATTCAGCCCCTTGGGCCAAGAAGTCCCTCACAATTGGTCAGCAGAGGTGTGACAGAATTCCCGCAGCAAAACATCTTTCTGTAACTAGTAGAAGCAAGAAGGTGGTGTCTTGTGAAATGTGGCCACGGCTTTCTTCATAAATTATTGGCTGGGCCACCTTCTAATTCATTGTGTGTGTCGGGAACATTGTATAAGCTGTTTGCAAAGGTACTGTAATTGGCTCTTATTTGTAATGCTGGTTCTTTTAGCACCCCATATATTGAATGTATTCTCAAGAATTCCTCAGATGCAAGCAATGCCATGCCATACTGATTAAGGATGTACCCTTTATGGCTTTTGGTTGTCACTCAAAGACACTTGCCTTCTGTTTTGCACGACTGTTATCACACAAGTATAAAGGTGATGAAGTAGAAGTTGCCACGGCCTTTCCTCCAGCCATCTGCTCAGCAGCATTGACACGTGATGAAAGCTCCAGACACATAATGAAAGAGTCTTCAACCTCTGTTCGGAGTCTGCTAGGTCAGGCAGGCGGCAGGCACAGGATACATGGGCCAAGGGGACCTCAGAAGTGAGAAAGTATGACACAGGGGCTGAGGAGACCTGCATCAATCCATAAAGAAAAATCTAAGCAGCACTTTTGCTGTGTAATCGATGCACCCATACCATTCTCACGGGCTGTATTCAAAACAGGCAGTGAAGCCAGAGCAAACTGGGTCATGTTGATGCTAAAAGCATAGCTCTCATCTTAAAGGGAATAAGGGGACAATTTATTCTGGACCCAGGAGCACAGATTTAAGTTATCCCAAATTCTATGTTCCAACGTGCAAGCAGTTTTATGTCGCTTTTATAGTTTTCCAGAACCAAGAAAGTCATAAATCAAGGCAAGTCTAAAATGCATTGGCGGGTCTGTCTAGAGAAACAGGTACGGTGAGGTTATTCCACAGGGGCACAATGCTAGCAATCAGATGGCATCCTTAGTTGTTGGATTGGTAGAAGCTAGTTGCTGGCAAAGTCAATAGATTATAAAGGTTTTTAGCTACTGTCTCATGACGTTAGTTCTGATAAGAGGTAGGCAAGGAGTGGCCTTTCTAGAGGGCCAGACATTAGCCCAAGATAATTAGCCTCTGGCCCTGCAGCATTCCAATCCCCCACCATAATAACATTCTAATCAGGCAGTCAGTCTCTTCAGGTGGATTCCTCTCAGGAGTTTTCATTCACAGTTATGGGGACCAATTGCCACAGTCTTAGTATGTTTGCTTCTGACCTTGCTGGTAAACACATGCCTTATTAAAGTTAAATTATTTTAAACCATTCTCCAAACAATTCAAAAGTCATACTCAAATCTCATCCCTAATTATTTGCACTATATGTTCCGGCAGTGGTATTTGAACTTATTCAGTGTATTGTATCTCTGAGACACACGAGGTTTGCTTCTGTGCATCCATTCCCAGCTTTGTTTCAGTATTCTCAAAGTGACAAACTATGGAGAGAATATTTGCCTATTTGCACATTATCTATGGAGAGACTATTTACACCGTTGAAATAGACAAACGCTGCAGATCAGGGTTCTCCTAGGGTGTCCATCTGCTCCCTGATCAGGCTAGTGCCTACCGGGATGTTGCAGGATAAACTGACACTGTCCAGATGATCCTGAATGACTGAACCAGCTCTGCATTTTACACGGTTTTGCATTCCAGGCCCTTTTACTTAGAAAATGTCAGGTTTGGCTGCTCAGAAAAGACACCAGTGAGATACGGTTCCTGCTCTCATAAATGTCATATGCTGGGCTTGGAAGACAGATGTGTATTGAGCAGCAATTATTCTGATCCAATGGTGCTTTTAGAGTACAGTAAAGAAGGTTTGTATTAGACCCGTGGGAGGAATTCATTGAGGCGGCGACATGGGAACTTGAAACTAGCAGAGTGTACTGGTCCTCGGCAGGCAGAGGGGGTCCTTGGAAAATTATGATTAAGTCATGGCCAGGATCTGGAGCTTTGTAGGGGAGGACAGAGACAGTAGTAAGTTGTCAATGAGGGCCAAATTGTGATGAGCAGTTATGGGCTTGCAATGACATCTTCAGTTATTGCATAAGTTAAACAGTGATTCTTTGTGTGTTTTTGAAGGCATTAGCTACCACATTTGCAAAAGAGATAAATTAAGAAGATTAGCACCACCCCCAAAAAACCAGGGGAACAAAAATCCAGCTAGAAGAACAACTAGAGAATTGCCATGACTGAGAGGCAAGATTATAGGAGGAAATCTAACATGGAAACTTGATGCCATCACCATACACTCCTGTTCATTACCTCATATGACCACATTATAACGTTAATGCCTCAGGGGCCTGGCTTCCCCTTTCCACAAGTGATGTTTAAGCTTATAGTTCACAACTGTGACTACTGCATTTAGTGGCTAAGTCAGCTTTGCTCTCAGCAAGCTCTTGTAGATGGATTAAGCACCAAGACAAATACACCATCTTTAAAATCCTGACACAGGGTGCTGCGGAGATGGCCCAGTTGGCTGTGTACTTGTCACACCAGCATGAGGGCTGAGTCTGGATCCTAAGCACCCATGGCTGAGAGTGTATGTAACCCCACCGCAAGGCAGCAGAGACAAGAGAATATCAGGGTCTTGCCGGCCAGCCAGCCTAGTTGAAATAGTGAACTATGGGTTCAGTAACAAATACTGTCTCACAAAAAATAGAGATCAATTAAGGAGGCATCTTCTATGTCATTGTGTTGTATGTCTTTAATCTCAGCACTCAGAAGGCAGAGGCAGGAGGAGCTCTCTTGAGTTTAAGACCAACTTGGTCTACAGAGCTAGATCTAGGACAGCCAAGGCTACACAAAGAAATCAGCCTCAAAATGGAGATTAGATAGATAGATAGATAGATAGATAGATAGATAGATAGATAGATAGATAGATAGATAGATAGATGATAGACAGACAGACAGACAGAGATAGATCAATAGATTGATAGACACAGAGATAGATCGATAGATAGATCAATAGATAGATGATAGATAGATAGGCAGGCAGAGATAGATAGATAGATAGATAGATAGATAGATAGATAGATAGATGATAGATAGATAGATAGATAGATAGATAGATAGATAGATAGATAGATAGATAGAACAAAAAAATAAAAGAAGGCATGCTGACTTCAACCTGTCTTCTGACAAATACTAAGATAGGCATGTTTTCTAGCACATACATGTACACATACAGAGACATACTTCTCTCTCTCTCTCTCTCTCTCTCTCTCTCTCTCTCTCTCTCTCTCTCTCTCACACACACACACACACACACACACACCCAAAATGATACAGACTTTGTACTAATTAGTCTCCATGCTATTGGTTTTGCCAGTGGATTTTCAGACCTTTTGCATGTAATTCACTGAGTGGCAGCATGTCAGTGATTATTCTGGGCACATGCCAGGCATGTGTGTGTGAGCATGGTGAAAATAAGTGGGGACCAAGCATGTGCAGACAGCAAAAACTATTTATTCTGAGTTTTCCATAATAAGAAAGTGCGTCACTCGATCACCCTTCACTTAGGTTTTGGCAGAGACTCAAAAGACAGGGAGAGAAGAAAATGTAATGAACAAAAGAGAGCCAGGATTTAAAAATGTCCCAGGATGGGATAGCCTTAGATGGGCCAGCGTATCTTGTATGACTAGTTAAGGGTACCCGTTTGCATTTCTTCTGACTCATCCTAAATTAGATGCAGAGACAAAGACTTAGAGAAGCTGCAACTTATTGATCAAGGAAAGCTCTGGGCATTGGAGACAAGTTAAACATTTGGGATTGAGAGAAGAGAAAGCAACAGGCATCCTGCAGCTCTGGCTTACTGGGTGGTGTAATACGATGGGGGTTGATTTTCTGGACAGGTTGTTAGAATGTGTGGGTCCAATGAAGGTGTCAGTTTTGGGTGTGGGTGTGTGCCTATGGCTTTGTGTGGGGCTGGGAGATGAGCATGCGTGTGCATGCATGTTTGTGTCTGTGTGAGCCAGAGGTCAGTCTTGGGTCCTGTTTCTCTGCAGGAGCTACTGACCTTGTGTTTGGAAAGAGATGTCCTCGCTAGCAGCTAGAGCTTGCTGAAATTGGGCTGCTTGGCCAGTGAGTCTCAGGGATCCACCTGTCATGGCCTTCCCAGGTTACCTCCAAGAGAAAGGAGCATCACTATCATACCCAGTTTTTTCAAAGTGTGTGTAGGAGGAAAGGGTAATCAAATACCTCTCCTCATGCTTGCCCAACAAGCATCTTATTACTAAATTATGTGCCCAAGCCTTTGTTCCCCAGCTCCTACTTTTTCAGCTGTTCGTCCACTGTCCATTTATAGACCCAAACTGTTTGCATTTAGATCCAGACTTCTCTTCTTAGTGATACTAGGGAAAGGCAGCATGGATGACTTCAGGGAGGAAGCAGCTCATCATAGAACCCCGGTGGTGTGTGAGCAGCAGAACCTGGGTTCAGATGTGCTTAGGTCCCTTGTCAAAGCTTGTCTATTGACAGACCATTGTGTGATGAGATATACCTTCCTCCCTCGCAAAAATGAAATCTAATATGGTCTCTCACATAGTGTCTGAGTCAGCTTTGCTGATTCCAAACTTGACCACAGAGCTTCCCTTCTCTGGCACAACTTTCCTTAGTCAGTTTCTCAGCTGCGAATTTAATTCAGGCATAGCCACAGAACTTTGGAATGTGTCTATTTTATTAGGATTTGGACAACTCAGAATAATGAAGTGAAACCCATGGCCCCGTGGACCCATTACACAAAGCAGGAACTTTGGAAAACTTATGCTTCTAAACTTTCCCAGTGCAACAACATCCCCACCCCCTTGCCGGAAGGATTTAATTTCGTAGGCACAGAGAGGGTGCCTGAGTGGGTGGAGAGAATACACTATCATGTCATTCATTTATGTCTACAATTTCTTGGCTTCTCCCAAGTGCGAGAGAAATGATTAATTTCTCGGGAAGGAAGCCAAGGAAATCATGAAAACAGCAAAAATATCTCAACTGCAGTTGTAGAGCACATAAACTTGTCAGGGAAGTGATGAGAAAACTGTTGGGTTTCCCCTCATTAGCAGTGAAATATTTTATTCATGTATGTGGGGTGCGTGTTGCGGGAGGTGTTGCAGCCCAGAGAGTAGGGCTTTGGGCTTAGGTAAGCAGGGCATTAAAGAGACTATTTCAAGGTTTTGTTGAGCCTCTCAGCCAAGAGATGCTGAGCTCTTTGCCAACAATATTGATTATTTAATATGTATGGAGTGTTCCCCGGCGTGTTGCATGGAGAGATGCTTTACATTGTGTGACTTACTGACCTCTGAATTGTGGGATTGTGGAAGCGGTTTTAAGAACCGTGTGCATTAGAGAGGGTGTGGAGAACATGGTCTTCAATAACAGAGGTGGTTTCTACAAATGGACACATTAGAATACGCTGGTCATTCTGCTCAAGACTGTGGGGGGAGGTCATCCCTAACTGAACTATTTAAATTGGACTATTTGGAGAGATGAGGTGAATATCTTAGTTAAGCTTATGATTATGACAACAAAATGCCACAACCAAAAATAAAACTGAAGATGAGAAGGTTCATTTGACCCGTGGCTCCATATTGGCGTTCATTATTTAAGGAAGTCAGGACAAGAACTCAAACAGGGCTGAAGGAAGGAGCTGGTGCAGAGGTGTTGGAGGAATACTGCTTACTGACTTGTTCAGTACAGCTTGCTCAGCCTGCTTTCTTATAGAACCCAGGACCACCAGCCCAGGGTTGACACCATCAGCAGTGAGCTGGATTCTCTCCCATTGATTGCTAATTAAGACAATGCCATACAGTTGGATCTTATGAAGGCATTTTCTCAGTTGAGGTTCCTTCCTTTCAGATATCTCTGGCTTGTGTCAAGTTGACATATAACTAGCCAGGACAGTGTACTAGTGGTGTGGGACAATGGACTGTATTCTGTCAATTATATTTTAAATAAATACTGATTGGCCAGTAGCCAGGTAGGAAGTATAAGCAGGACAACCAGAAAGGAAGTAGAGGCGGGTCAAGAAAAACAGGAGAATTCTGGGAAGAGGACGCAGTCCTGGCCCAGCCACAGAGCAAGCAAGATGTGACTGTCTCGCTAAAAAAAGGTACTGAGCCATGCAGCTAACATGAACAAGAATAATGGGCTAATACAAGTTATAAGAGTTAATAAGAAGCTTGAGCTAATGGGTAAATCAGTTTATAACTAATGTAGACTTCAGTGTGATTCTTTGTGACTTAACAACTGTGGGAACTGGGCAGAACAGAAAACATCAAACAACACACTAGTTATAAAGAAAAAGTTTATTTTGGCTAACAATGTGAGAATACAGCTGAGCGTGGTGGAGAGGACTCAGCAGCTGGACTGTAAGGCTACTCATCACACCATATTCACAATCAGGAAGCAGAAAGATATGAATGCTGGTGATCCCCTTGCTGTCTCCTTTCTACTCAGTCTGGAACACCAGCCCATGGAACAGCAACCCACATTCTTCCTTGGATAGGCCTTTCTATAAGTATTTTTAGAAATACTCATGTAGATACATCAAGGATGTGTTCCATGATGATTCCAAATCTAATCAAATTGACAATGAAGGCTACATATTACATTAAATAACTTAAAATATCTATAGGAAGAGCCAGGACTTAGCCTAACTAAAGATTCTGACTCCCAAGCCAAACTTCTAACCACTGTGTTTTACTGTCTCCCAAAAGCAAATCAGAGTCAAGGATTGTGATTATAGCTTGGCGCTAAGGCGATTTACAATATCTAGCCAGTGTTAAGCCCTGCGTTCACTCCCAAGCAAACTACGATTCTTTGTGCTCCTGATTCTTGGTGCTATGGTGAAGGCTATCAAACTACATACCCACAGCCTCAGGGGCTTAGGAGGCAGCCAGGAGAAGGAAAGGGTGTTGATCAGTTCCCACAACAGCACCAACCTGCATGAGCTGGAATCAGTTGATGTGGGAGTGATCTCTTTCTAATCTGTTGCTTTCATTGGTTAATTAATAAAGAAACTGCCTAGACCCATTTGATAGGCCAACCCTTAGGTGGGTGGAGTAAACAGACAGAATGCTGGGAGAAAGAAGCCGAGTCAAGGAGTCGCCATGATTCTCTCCAGACAGACGCAGGTTAAGATCTTTCCTGGTAAGCCACCAGATCATGGTGCTACACAGAATATTAGAAATGGGTTAGATCAATATGTAAGAGCTAGCCAATAAGAGGCTGGAACTAATGGGCCAGGCAGTGTTCAAAAGAATACAGTTTCCATGTAATTATTTTGGGGCATAAGCTAGCCATGCGGGCGGCCGGGTGCTGGGGACGCAGCCCCGCTGTTCCTATTTCAACAATCAGTTATAAAAAATCAGTGCCAGGGAGTCCTGTAAGGTCTTCATTAGAAAGATGATTCCAATAAAGTGTGGAAAAGGAAGACGCTTGGATGAGACATTTCATTGTTTCTAGTTTATTGTTTTCATTTTATTACATGGACCAAAAAACATTTCCTGTGAAGTACCAGATTAGTCTTTGAGACCCATAAGAAGTCTCATATCATGTATCCTTCTGCTTTCGTTTACATAAACACTTAAAAAATATAACAAGCGATGCCTATTGTACAGGCTACACAGAATGAATGCGGCTCACAGACTGTAATCTGCCAAACATTAGCATAATAGACAAACCCAAAGTTCAGAGAGATGGAGTAGTTTATCTAAGATCCCAAAACTTGGGATCTCTCAAAAATAGTTTTATAGAGCTTGATGACCAAACTGAGTAGCTACATGCCGGATGCGTGGGGAAAGGGTAGATTCTATGTACTTTGTTGTGGAGATGCTTGTATACAGAATGACAGAACACATGCCTGACCTTTGAGGCACCTCCAAGTCTACAGAGAGGCAACACTTGGATGCTTAACAAGCTCCTCGGCAATGCAGAACCCTCCCTACAGCAGTACATAAGTCATCACAAGGAAAGTGACATTCTAAGCGGTGAGTTCCACATAAGCATGGGGAAGAAGTTTCTTTGACAGCCCCTAACCAAGGGCAGGGGCAAGTTTGATGAATGTCTGGGCAGAAGATCTGTTGTTCTCCATTTCGCCTGTCTACTGAGAAATGGCTTTGAATCTGTCCTGAGGCTGCCAGAGGCGAGATTTAGTAACACACTGACCTTTTTCATTTGGACCAGAGTCCAAACTACTTTAATCCCTTTGTTCAGTATTCCTGGGATTTGAGAGCTATTGGCCAGATGCCTGTCTCTCAAGGCACTGCCTGAAGGCCTCTTACTGGTGATTCCTTCTGCTGGGACACTGGGGGTCTGTGCTGAGTGGATTATCTAGAGGCACAAAGCTAATAGACAGTGATAGAATGGCTAAGTTGATATGGGCTGGGTAGGACATCAGAGCCACCGGTGTTCTAGAAAGCCCTAGACCCCAGTAGCTGCTCAGTCCATCCAGCTGGATGCTTCAGCAGTCCAATCTGACAACAGAGATCTGGAAGATTCTTGGAGTGTGAACCTCTGCCCTTCAGTCAACATTGGAAACCAAAGAATTTGAAGCCTGATGGCGGCAACAGCAGAGAGAAACACATTCATCAGTAAGAAGTAACAGCAGGCAAGGACATGGCGGTGTTTCTGCCTCACATCCATTAATATCTGGACCCTGCAGGAAGGTTGTTTCCCTGGAGAAAGGACTTTTCACCCTCAGTTAATCTTGGAAATTCTCTCATAGCCCTACCGAGAAATGTGTGTGTTAGTTGATTACTGACCTGAAGAAGATTCACCCTCATAGAATCCCCTTTCTAACCTGCAGATCTGTCACCTGGAAGACCTAACTGTAGGAAGAGAAGAGATTGCGAGTGTTTCTCTTCAGGCATGGATAATGATGGATTATTGGGCTGGCTAGGACAGTTCATTATGAGAAATAAAGATCCTAGAATGAAGAGTGTAGGGGCAGCATAAGTCCACCACCCTCCTGATGCATTTATCTAATTATTCTTTATCAATAAAAACTTGGGAGTCTGCTATCAGTATACGACCCTGAATGATCAGAGAAGCAGCGAAGAAGCCACCAGTGACCTCCTGTCTCTTTCATTCCTCCGTTCCTCCAACCAGAAAGGACCAAGACCCTCTCTAAGCCCTGCCCTACTACTTCCTGTCTCTCTATTGGTCCTAAGTCCTCCAAAACCTCTTATTAACTTTGGTAAGCTAGTAGCTAACTCCACCCCCTGATTCAAAGCAAACTTTATTGTCAGAGTGAGACCAAAATATCACACAACAACAATCCCAAATAATCTGTTAAAGACTGCAAAGGTGCGTTCCAAGAATATAACAGCATAGACTCCTGACTGTCTAATGGAGAGTGACTAAAATGGTATGTTAGTTTTCATACAACTCTGCAGCCCATGACTAGTATTGAAAAGAGGGTTGGAAGCAGCAGAAATGTCTAGAAAATGGACTTCCTTCTTTAGTCACGAATGGCCAGCTGAGTGTTCCAGGATGTGGACTTACAGGTGGCAGGTAGCTCAAGGCATATTCTGAAACCATGTGCCAAGACTTTTGCATTCAAATGGCAACAGTGGCTTGGTCTTATCCATGCAATAGAAGGGGACATTATATGGGCTACTTGCTTGTGTGGTCCATAAAATTGTAATCCCATATTGTCCCTGCCCCTTCCTCTCCCAACTGGCTGTAGGGAGAACTTTCCAGAACAAACTCAGAGGTTGTATATTAAGGACTTTAGCAGAGTCCCCATTACTAAATGTATTACCAACATGTTAGCCACTGGACACTTATAGATTTTTAAATTTCAGTTCTTAAAGCCATTACAGCTTCTTAACCTTCTTGG
The DNA here is from genome assembly GCF_950005125.1 of Chionomys nivalis. Lineage (NCBI taxonomy): Eukaryota > Metazoa > Chordata > Mammalia > Rodentia > Cricetidae > Chionomys > Chionomys nivalis. The sequence continues at coordinate 29,784,598 of NC_080092.1, read as the reverse complement.
CAACATTTCAAGCTTTCAGGAGTTACTCTGGCAAGAGGCCACTGTATTGAACAGCATAGACATGGAACATTCCCTTTATTTTCCAAAGTCCTTCTGGATAGCTCTGTTCTATTGGACTGGATATTTATATAATTAAATTCTATGTTAACTTTCCAGTTAGTCTCTTCCTACTTACACAAAAATTGGGCAAGATCGATGAGAGATTTTGCTGCTCTCTAAAGCAAATATATTTATTGGCTACTAGATCATTACTTTTTCTCATTGACTTCTATAACAAAAACTCATACAAAGCAACTGAAGGAAAGAAGAATTTCTTTTGGCTCACAGCTTGAAGGTACAACCTTCATTGCAGGAATATTAGGAGGCTGGTCACACTGCATCAGTGGTTAGGAAGCAGAGAGGGACGTAAGCTGTACTCAGATTGTTTAGTCCTTTAGAGTCAGCATAGGACCCAGCCCAAAGAATACTCTACTCATAGTTAGAGTTGATCTTTCTACACTAATGAACCCAATCTAGAAGATCCCTCACATGCCTAGATGTTAGTCTCATTGGTGTTTCTGTATCCTGTGAAGTTGATACTAATATCTACTCCAATGCTTATCATATATTCAACACTACTATGGTACTACATCCACAAAGATGACAAGCTGATTTCATCACTTGAATCATTTTAATGCAGTAGGACAGATGGTAATATTTCTCAAGATAACAAATATGGGTTCTTGTCCAAAGAGACAAATTCTCCTTTACCAGTTCTCCAAACTGCCAACTTGGTTTCAACAGCTCAGTTACTGAAACAGTACCTAACTTTGGGGGTTCAAAGGAGGAGAGGCCCCAAGGGAAAGTAGACTTGCAGAGGTATGTACTGAACTAGGCTGACTAGCCTTGGTATGACCTTCTCAGGGCCTTTATACACTGTCCTTTTTGAAAGCATGCCTTGGTGAAATCATCCAATGACTGCTGGAAGCAGATACTCTGTCCTGTTGACCAAGACACTGAAGTCAAGAGAAAGATGAGAATGACTTGCAAGGCTCAAATGATGTTGAGTTATCCATCAACTTTTTAAATATGCCTCTACTTCCTTCTACACTGCATGAACTTCACACATCATGTTCTCTGCACGTTTTTTGTTTATCTTCTTCCTTAGACAGGATTTTCTGGAGAGGAAGAGATTATGTCTGTCAAGTGTTAACCAACATATTCTAGGGGTATGATATGTATTATCATGCAATGCATATTGATTCCTGTCAATATGTTGACAGTCATCCAATCATTCTATTTTGCTATCTTATAATTTGGTGTAGTGATTTCTAATGTGAAACTCATGAACTACAGAATGTATAGAATTTAATAGATGCTATATGAGCAGAGGTAAAAGGGCCTAATGTGTTTGAGTAAGGGTTGATTTAATATGCATATTTTTGAAGACCCTCACCAATCTCTTTTCATCATGAACATAGTTCCCAAACTGTGGTACCTGTCAGGCTGACTTTATGTGTTATAAAAATATATATTGCCAACTGGGTGCAGCAGCTCATACCTGTAATCCCTGCTCTCAGCAGGTGCTCAGACTGTGCTGCGTAGTAAGGTCCAAGCCAGCCTGGACTACAGAGTGAGATCCTGTCTCAACAATAACTCCTCTCTAGATTCCACTCCTCAGAACTAATAAAGAAGGCTGCCTCAAAATTCTCAATTTTAACAAATTCTCTAGTAATTCCGATGTTACTAATCTAACTACAATCCTTCTGGAACTACTGTGGAGGTATATTTTTCTCTCAGAAAAAGGAAATGCATTTTCTGTCACTTCACAAATACCTCCCATTAAAGAAGACCTTCTCAAACCTAGAGTCCTATCAAGTGGAGGATGCTGACCTAATTTATACTCAAGTGTCCGTGAATTATAAATTAGTAAATACCCATCTAAAAAGGGACATCTGGACCTCTGGGAGCATAAGTAATGTGATGATTTTGGCAGAATTTAGACTTTATTCCAAAATAATAAATGCAGAATTATGAGTATCAAAAAAACAACTCGTCTTCTTGTCCTACACTCGATTTAATATGAACCTATATTGCCTGGGAAAGAAGTGTTTATGGCACAAATCAGTAACATTATTCCTGCTTAAAGCACTTCCCACGATCTGTATCCACAGCTGTGTCTGTTTAAATACACATTGCTTGGCCCTAACAGCAGGTTTTTTCCTGCCTCTTGGACTTTCCTGTGATTTTAAAATGTGTTATTCATAACTCTTCTATCTTCCAAGTATTTGAAAGAACAGATGTGGACCTAAAGGAATAATCAACTTCTGCTAATATTGCATAAGTATGAAGAGCTACATTTGGGTCTCTATGCTTGAGATGGTGACTTAGCATGAATTGCCATATGGTCACCCAGCACTGGATGAGGTCTTATGCTTATGGAAAAACTGATGACTTAGCTCAGCAGTTATTAATCTCCTAGACACTATAGGTGAGGAACCAAATATATAGCAAATATTTCTTGAGCTCATATGTCTTATGAGCTAATTCGAAGTAAGACATACATATGAGGTAATTGAAGTTTCCAATCTGATTTGCATAGTAGCTTAAGTAAATAAACCAAGATTCAGAGTCCCAGAACATCACACAGACCTAGTGAATCAGTTATGAAGAAGTGATGCCAAAGAGTATGTAGTCTTCTTTTATTATTGATTTTTATTGAGCTCTATATTTTTCTCTGCTCCCCTGTCTGCCCCCTCCCCTTCAGCCTTCTCCCAAGGTCCTCATGCTCCTAATTTACTCAGGAAATCTTGTCTTTTTCTACTGCCCATGTAGATTAGATCTATGTATGTCTCTCAGGGTCCTCTTTGTTGTCTAGGTTCTCTGGGATTGTGATTTTTGGTCTGGTTTTCTTTGCTTTATGTTTAGAAACTACTTATGATTGAGTACATGTGATAATTGTCTTTCTGGGTCTGGGTTACCTCACTCAAAATGATGTTTCCTAGCTCCATCCATTTGCCTGGAAAATTCAAGATGTTATTTTTTTCTGCTGTGTAATACTCCATTGTGTAAATGTATCACATTTTCCTTTTCCATTCTTTGATTGAGGGACATTTAGGTTGTTTCCAGGTTCTGGCTATGACAAACAATGCTTCTATGAACGTAGTTGAGCACATGTATTTGATTGAGCGATTGAGTATTGAGGAAGGTTGTTTCCTAGTTTTCTGAGAAATCACCACACTGACATCCAAAGGGGATATACCAGCTTGTATTCCTGCCAGCAATGCAGGAGTGTTCCCTTTACACCACAACCTCTCCAGCATAAGTTGTCATCAGTGTTTTTGATGGATCAAACACCTCAACATAAAGCCAGTCACAGTGAACCTCATAGAACAGAAAGTGGGAAGTACACTTGAACGCATTCGCACAGGAGACCACTTCCTAAATAGAACCCCAGTAGCACAAACACTGAGAGAAACAATAAATAGGACCTCCTAAAACTGAAAAGCTTTTATAAACCAAAGGACATGGTCAACAAGACAAAATGACAGCCTACAGAATTGGAAAAGATCTTCACTAACCCCACATCAGACAGAGGTCTATTCTCCAAAATATACGAAGAACTCAAGAAATTGGTCATCAATGGCTGAAAGACACTTAAGGAAATGCTCAATATCCTTAGTCATCAGAGAAATACAAATCAAAACAACAATGAGAGTATGTATTCTTAACAAGTTCCCAAGTTGATGCATATAACCAGGCAGAATTAGAGGTCTGTGCGTCTTAAAGCACCATGGATAATGTAAAATAATGAAGTTGTCATGTATACTGTTGATATAAGTGGTTAATCCAGACATGTTGTGTATTCAGTCAATAATCTTTGAGTGCGTGGTGCCTGCTCTTGTTCCTTTACTGGTCGACAGAATTGGGAGCCATACAGAGCCTCTGTAGCTTTGTCACACAGTGTGGGCTCACCCAGAGGACAGTCTATAAGCACAACCAAGAGACATGGAATAACATGTGAAAACACAAGACCTTGTGACAAAGCCAGGAGTGGACTCCACAAGGCTGAACCATAGTCAATACTGTCACTTACAGATGTATTGAGAACTTCCTGTATCAGAAATATGCCATATACTGGAGAGATGACCTTTAGCAAACATTGAGCCCTAACTTCAAGACTCAATTTGAAAAAAAATTGAGAAAGTAATGTATAAGTTAAAATTTGCCATTGTAGGTATTTTCGAGAATTCAGTAGTTTAATGGTACTAAGTGTATACATATCACCACCTTCTGTCTCCATCCAAAGTCTTGCACCATTTTTCTTAGCACTCAGTGCTTCCCTCTGCTGTCCCTGGCAACTCTTCATTCTTCTGTCTGCATGAGTTTGATGACTTTGGATACATTCTATATACACAGAAAAGTACTGTCTCTCTCTCTCTCTTGTATCTGACTTATCTAAATTATATAACATCTTCAGAGTGTACCCTGTTGACATCAGAACCACATTGCTCATCTTAAAGGGAACAAGAGATAGTTTAGTCTAGAGCTATTTTGAGTGACCTGACCCAGGAACACAGATTTAGGTTATCCCAAATTCTATAATCCAATATGGAATCACTTTCACAGGGTTTTTATAGTTTTAAAGAACTATAAAATTGAGGCAAGTTTAAAATTCATTGGTTGGTACAAAAGAGAGGCAGGGACAATGAGCCTGGGAGAGCTAGACCATAGGCCTAAGATGTTATCTGATGGCATTCTTAGCCCTGGGATCAGTGAAAGCTATTGTTCTGTTCATAGCTTCTTAGATGGTTTTATTTATCACGAGGTGTTAGTCCAGATACAGAGTAGGGCAAGAAATTGCTGTTCTAGAAGGCAAAAGCTCGTCCAAGATGAAAGTAATTAGCCTCTGAACCTACAAAACTCTAAACTCTCCATAGTGTTGAAATTTCAGTCACTCCATCAGTCTCTGCAGACTGTTCCCAGCCAGACACAGCCTCTTCTTGGGTATTTTCATTCACAACTCTTGCCGCGTTCGTGGGGATTCAAATCCTTTCTCTGATGAGAGACCCCATCACATGCATAAGTCCCATTTTTCTCAGACATGAGTGCGTAGCGGGTACATCAGGTGTTTCAGATCCCTGCTTCCCAGGCTGCTTGGTGTAGCCCTAAAGTGGAATTGCTGGATCACATGGTAAATCTACAAGCAATTGAAAACCCATATTTCTCCACGACAACTGCTATTTTCCAGCCTTTTATTTTGGGAAAGCTAGCAGGTATGGCATTCCTGTAAGGATTTTATATGTGCTTATTGGCACTTTTACTTGGTGTCACGCTATAGCTCCAGGCTGTAAACCCACAGCCTACCCCATCCCATCTTTCTCCATCTTCATCCCCCCATCTGCCATCCACAGAGGACATCAGAGCATCACAATTCAGCATTCAGAGTCTAGGACTGTAAGAGGCTGTGCACTCCACGTCAAGATGACCTATAATGTGTGCCTCTGGATTACCCTTTATTCCATAATCCTGTTGCCACACTCCAAAGAAAAGGCTTGCGGTTTTAGTGAACTTGGGCTCTACTGAATTTGAGCAAAGGCCTAGGGCTAAGGCACTGGAGAGTTTTAATCTGAACTTTCCTTCCTACTGGGAGGCAGCCCCAGGCAGGTCATTTTATGTTCACAGTTCCCCCTACTCCCTGACTCACTGTGAGATAAGTAATACATAAGGACAAGCAAGGTCTTTTTGTGGTATATTCACTCAGCAGAGGAAGACTTGAACTGCTTTATTCCTGCGTCTTTGTGCCAGCCTCTAGAAGCACAGCCCCCACTGCAGGAGCGTTGTTCCTCTTGGATGCTGTCTTAGGGATGCTATTGCTGTGGAGATAAACCATGACCAGGGCACCTCTTACAGAGGGAAACGTTTGATTGGGTGGTTTACAGTTTCAGAGATTTATTCCACTCTCATTGTGTTGGGACGTGGCACGCAGGCCACATGGAGCTGGTGAAGGAGTCAAGGTAGAAAAGGAGCTATAAATTCTTCCTGAAGGCAGCAGGAAGTGATCTGTAACACTGGGCATGGCTTGATTATATATGCAACTTCAAAGTCTGCCTCCGCAATGGCATCCTTCCTCCAACAAGGCCATACCTAATCCATCAAGGTCACACTTCTAAATAATACCACTCCATGTGAGCTTACGGGGCCAATTACATTCAAAGTACCACAGATGTATTCGTTAATGCTTCTTAAGAATTGCCCTTGGTCTTGACATTCCCCTGTAGCTTTTACTTCTAAATGTCCAGTCTTCACAGATGATTTTTTTCCAGTAGTCAAAGAGAAGATAAAAATCAACAAGGAAGGAAGGGCAAAATGTTCTCTGACACTGTTACTTCCCCTGGAATTGTGAGAATTGAGGTCAGATAATCTAAAGATTGCCTCTGTTCCCTTCTGCCACCCCTCCCGAAATACCTGCCGTGGCCTTGTCTCTATACACATGCTATCTGTTCACACTGTCTCTAGTGCAGAGTTCAGAGTTCAGAGTGCAGTATTTGTCAAAGGAAGTGCGGTCTCACAGAAAGCATTATTGAGGCGCATGGAGTCTCTAGAAGGTTTGGTATGGTGCCAGAGGAGAGGGGTTTCCCCTTGCCTCCCACACGAAAGAGATTGACATTTTCATAATCCACGACTTTCTCCTAAGTCAGTTCTTTATTGATGAATCACTGTAGGGACTCCCCTCTACTGCTGGTCTTTCCAAGGTCTCCCCTCCACTGCTGGTCTCCCCAGGGACAGGCAGAGCCTTTTGTTCTTCCACTCCTGTTTTCTGTCTCTTTAAATTCAGATCACATCCCGACACATGAGCCGCTGCTGTCCCAGGCCCCACCTCAGGCGGCCTTTCATCTTTGGCCTCTCTAGGAAGGCAGGAAGAGGTTAAACTGTGTCTTTCTTAACTATGTTAAATTCAGGTTTGTGTAACAAATATTTTCATCTTCCTGCTGGTAGAATTTGAACAGGACAAAACATGTCACATGGCATGTGTAACTCTTCTGGTCTCTGTCCCTCTTCTAATAAAGCCACCAAGATTCGGATAAGGAGAGTTCACCATGAATGCCTCCTTCAATCCTAGTCACCCTGAGAGCATGCCTCTAAACACTGTGGATGAGGTCCCTACCCTCTTAATTACTTGACAGTGGGTATAAAAACACATGAGCCATTAGGGGACACAAGTCAAAATATATTCAGCCATGACCACAGCTGTGATTTTTTTGAACTCCAATAATCACTACAGATAGCTTCTAAAATAATGTGGTAGGTAACATTTTACAAACTGAGCAGGTTATATTTGTGTATTTGCACACATGCATGTATGTTATCAAGTACAAAGAAAATGTCGTACCCCCAAATTCCAAAAGGCAGAGGAACAAATCGCTATCTGTGGTGCCTGTCAGCATACCTGAGATCATGTTGGCCCCCGGCTCCCTCAGTATTGTAAGTACAAGTTACACACTACAGAGTCCATGCTAGCATCTGAGTTCTCTTCACCTCCTCCCTACCCTAAGTTCTCCCAGCTCATGGGCATCCCTCCTCTGAGCTACTCATTCTCTTTATAACCCTGCTTTTGCCTATGCTCTCTCTGTGTGTCCACCACCACCTGGCTTTCCCATGATCTCTCTCTCTCTCTCTCTCTCTCTCTCTCTCTCTCTCTCTCTCTCTCTCTCTCTCTCTCCTTTGTTCCTGCTTCTTTATGGTAAGGTCCAGTCTGCCAGCCATGTTTAGTCTCCCTTCTCTCTCTCTGCTCTGGACTCTGCCAGATACTTCCCACTATTCATCTCATATCTACAACACAAATTACCCCCTTAACCATACCATGAATGGTCATGTATCCAGTTCTCCTACCTTCCCCCTCTCATGTGTGTGTGTGTGTGTGTGTGTGTGTGTAAAAACAACAGTTAATGAAAAAGAAGGCAATGGATTTGAAAGAGAGCAATGGATTTGAAAGAAGTCTATGAGAGGGTTTGTGTGGAGGAAAGAGAATGGAGAAATGATGTATTTAATTATAATCTCAAGAGATAAAACAATAAAAACTAATTTGATAGAATTGTGTTGCTACTTTTTGGAGAGAAATGTAGGAGGGTACACAGAAATCTAAAGCTGGCTTGTAAAATACTCACTGGCGCCCCTGCAGGCACCTCCGATAATACTTAGCAGGCACGGAGTTAACTGGCAGTAAGGTTGTTGCTGAAAGGATTTGGCAAATGCAGTGGAGGCAGAGAACCAGTTGAACTGGCTAATGAGAAGTTTGGAGGGCAGTATCATCTCTGCATAGGAGCCATTTTAAATCTGAGTATGTGGTATGCATAGTTCATCTTGATTTCAGCTTCACGGGGTCTAAAATCACCTAGAAAACAAAAATCTGGGCATTTCTGTGAAGAAGTTAATAGAGTGGCATGAGATGGGAGACTGACCCTGAACGTAGTTGGCACCATTTCATAGCCTGGGACCTCGGAATAGGCACAAAGAAGAAAAAGGGCTAAGGACCAGCCGCCTCAAGCACCTTCTGTTATGCCTTCCCTGTCAGGGTGGACCACACTCCTGCTTACATTGTAAGTCACATGAGGCCTTTCCTCCTGTAAGTTCTTTTTGTTGGGTACTTGGTCCCAACAAGGAGTAGCAATGCAAGTGCCATTCATAGAGAAAACAGAGAAAGCAGTGTGATTGGAGGCGCCCATGTGGAAGAGATTCCAGCCATCTCTTCGGACCTTAGGCTCCAGTCAGCAAGAGTTTGGGAGCTTCCATCCTATAGCTGTGGGACACTGATTTAGTCCTTAGTTATGCAAAACAGCTCTGAGTGCCAACAGGGATAGAGTACAGGTGAAATGTCATAACACCCATGTGAGATCTTTAGTAGATGACTCCAGGTCTGTTTCTGGGCTTCAAGCCTACAAGAAGTCAGGCAACACTGATAAGTCAGCTTGGCTGTGAGCCTCTCTCCCAGGATAACCTGTCAAACCACACTAGATGGTCCGTGCACACTCTTTATCCTGAGTCTTCTTTCCTTTTATTGAAGATATTAGAATATCTTCCTTTGATGAAATTATAGAGCAGAGAATAAGTTGTTTTCTTTTTTAAAAATTATTCTTACTTTGCTAGGAAAAATAGATGATAAGTCTATGTCAGCTCTCTCCTCTATCCCTACCTCCCACCATATAGAATTTTTAAATCCCTTGTTGGAGAAAAAACTTTCATTCCACTTCCAAGATGCTCCTTGAGTAATTTTTCGTTCGACAGCTGTTATCTTTTATTTGTTCTGAGGTATTGCCTCACTCTGAATTCCATCCTAGCCTGGGAATAGTGCAACCTACTGTGCAAAGATCCTCCTGCCTCAGCACCCCAAGTGCCAAAAATCACAAACTTAATGTCACTATACTAATAACTTATCATTTATCTTGTCTATTCTGCTACAGACCTGCTACAGGACACAGTTCCTATCCATTAGCCTAACCAACTGCATGGCACACAGTGGGTACTCGTACGTACTTTAGGACTGACTAATTTCACAAGTCAAGGACCAAAACTCACTGCCAAATAGTCAATCAACACACCTATTGTATTCTCTATACACTCCAGTGTATGCATAACACCTGGAGTATTTGGCCCTATATTTGCTAAAGAAAGAAGAGTAAATAAAGCCACTGGGCATCCCTTTTTCAGGGAGAAAGAAATGACTGCAGCAACTGATCCATGGCATTGAAGTTTGAATGACTGTAATGTGTTCAGTCCATGGTCGGCTTGTTAGGGATTCTACATAAGGCAGGAAATAACTTGAGTGTCTGAGACCTTGGAGATGACATAAGGAAGATTGTCAGTAGTCGTGTCCTTCCTTGAGGCATCAAGTTATAACTCCTGGGTTCTTAGCACAGACACCCTTCAGTAGCTTCTCATTACAACAGAGAACTCATCCTCCATCTCAGTGAGACATACCAGACTCTAGTACCCAAGAGGCCTTGTCTATGCTTCTCTCTGCCTTGCCTTGTCCAGTCGCTGCTGCTGCCTTCTGCAGGCCATGGGCAGTTTTCTTCACCTTGCTGTTCCGTGTGCTGCACTGGTGTTCTTGGGAGTTTGGGTTCAGGCAAGGCCTATTTGAGAGTGAACTTTGCTGCGGCCTCTTCCCCAGTCCCGTTCATGGCACAGCACTTGCATTTAGTCTCCAAGATTCCATCAAGTGCCGCCTCAGCTCAGCCCTGCAAGGCCTCTGCTAGCAAACATTGAGTGTTTTCGCAAATTTTGGAAGTCTCCAAATTATCTCACGTGACGCCACTAACAGTTTGATGAGGTGGACCATGTCCCTATTTCAAAAGCACAGATCAAAGGCTTAAGGAATTTAAAATCATTGGCTCAGGATTTTGTAGCTAACAAGCTAACACAAGACCTGGGGTGGTTTTAATCCAAAACTGTAATATCAAAATTGTTCCATCCAACCTCCACACCCTGCTGCTTCATAAATTCCCCCACAGAATTGCACCCATTGTCTTTAAAGAAGCATTCATCCCATTCTGTGTCTAGCAGGCCACATCTGTCCCCATCATGTGTCTGAGTTTCACTGAGGTAGGGACCTCTCCTTACCCCAACATATAACTCCTGTGACTTGTACAACATAGAACATATCTAAGGTTAGTAGATTAAGACTAAGAAATGATTAACACCAGGGAGCTGGAGAGATGGTTCAGTAGTCAAGGGTATTGGGTACAATTCCAGAGGACACAGGTTTGATTCCCAACACCCACATGGTAGCTAACATCCATCTGTAACTCCCATTCCAGAGGATCGGTGATCTCTTCTGGCCCCCACAGCACTACATGCATGAAGATACATGCTGGCAAAATGTTCATCCACATAATTAAAAGTAAATCCTTATAAAGGGGGGATGATTGACATCAGAAACAGGAGTCAAAGAAAATGCAGAAATAAGAGAAATTGTGCTCAGAAATTAAGTTCAGGAGTGGCCTCACTCAGGGCTTGTACTTCAGCTTTTGCTCCTATTGAATGAGAAAGCAAATGGAAAGAAAGCTCCCACAGAGAGCAGGAAATGAGGGAGCTGGAGAACCAAGTCTGAATCCCTCAAGTGTGTGTGTGTGTGTGTTCCTGCATATGGCATATGTGCATGTGTGCACAGTACATGCAAGTGTGTGCTTGTGCAATTGCCCTTGTGGAAATGTCAAGAGACTGATATATATTTCTCTATCAGTTACTTCTCCATATTACTTCCTGAGTCAGGGTCATGATCTCTCAGTGAGCCTAAGCTTCTCCATTTCAGTCATACTCGCTGGCACCAGCCCCAGGGACCCTCCTGTAACAGCAGCCCAAGGCTCAATCTACAGGGGTATACCACACCTAGCCTTTCCTATGGGTACTGGGGATCCTAACACTTGCACAGCAAGGGCTTTACCCACTGAGTCCCCAGGACTGTGATCTTTATGGAGCACTGATATTTATCCTGTGTATTTAATACATAGTAGACAGGGCTTACATTGTTCCACCGTAGAGTGTTAGAAACTGTACTTTTGATGCTAATGTTTGCAAACATTCTACCTCACAATGATCCAGAACAGATGTGGAGGAGTATATGATGTATCATTTGAAGCAGAAGGTAACAACATGGCATTCATTACTGGGTTTTAGAGACATAAATGTCTATCTCAAGGATTGTATCTTAGTGGAGAGCTGTACCAAGTAGCATAGACATGCCCATTCCAGTGTTACTGTCAAATACAGAAATAGAAATTCCAAAGTCACATCACTGCCTGATAAAGTTAGAAATTCACCATTCTCTTGACTTTTCTCTTTCCACCTCCCTGCATGAGTGCCTCCATACATTTTATAAGACACAGGATGGTACCAGTAAGAACGAAGTGTTGGGGCCATTCTACATTAGATCTGGATTAGACCACAGAAACACAAATCAAGTTACACAAAGATTCCCATTCCTCTCCTTAGTTTCCTGTGCAACATCCCACCCAGGGCTTGATCTACTGGTCAAACCATATATTGTAACAACCTTGTTCCTTGGCTTCTCCTGTCTTTAGTGAATCTCTCCTTTCCTGTTATGGGTTGTGTGTGAGTCCCCCACAGTACTTGGTCTCCAGTGGCAGTGGTTTATTGGGGATGTGATAGAGCCTTCAACATGTACCTTCTAGCATCAGGATGTGGACCATTGGTGGTGTGGGAGGCTGTGGATTGCACCTCACCTATGGCCGCTTCCTCTATCTGCTTCCCGCCTGCCCTCTGGGCTGTGATTCCATGCATCCTCACAGTCTGGCGTGCTGCAAGCTTCCTATGAACCACAGCCTTTGAAAACATGAGCTAGAAAAACATTCCTTCCTTTAAACTGTTTATGTCAGGATAATATTCTCCATCCCAAGGAAGTGGTTACCATCTTCCCACCACAGCCCTACATATCTAGGGAAGAAGTCAAACCTATTGAGGGAGAGCTGAGGTCTAGATTCACTGCTGGCAAAAACCGCATCTAGCTAAGCCCCTGGGATTGTCTGTTTTCACAGCTCCGAAACAGAGATAATGACCACAATGTTTCTGCTGTGTCCAGGCTCCATTCTTGGATTGTTTCCCCTCCAGTGAATGGGGCTATAGGAGAAGAAACCATAACTTTAAAACAATATTAGGATTTAAAGTCAGATCTCCTTTATCCTTTACAAAGAAACAGACTTGTCCTCGACTGATGATAGTTCCTTAAGCCACACTTACTCTCTTCACTTCATCCGGCTATGTGACTGAAGCAGCACCTGTATGTTCATGGCCTTGATGCTTTCTCTATCCCTTAGCCTATGACAAGCTCTTCTCTCTTCTGTCTTACTAAGTCATTCTCCAGAAGGGTACTAGAGACCTAGCTTTAAATCCCCAGCCCTTGTTGTTTAACAATACCCCTTGTTATATCTATAGTATTTTATACTGAACAGCCCCTCTGTTCTGAATCAACTGTGGACATGTTCTCAATATTCTCTGCAAATGAGGACTTTGTTCCAATTTTCACACAAGATAACACTTTGCTTTTGGTTTCCTGTGTTTCTGGCTTTCATGAACTCTGGGCCATTGCTTGCTTTCATTTGTTGATTCTCCACCATCACAAGACCCTCCTAAGTCCTCCTTGGCAGCCTACTCTTTTCCATTCCCATTCGTCTTTTTCCTCTTGTCTTATTATACACATTCACAGTGTTGCATCCCTACCCAGTCCCAGAATAACTCTGAGCTTTGGTTTTCTTCTCAGTCATACTAATCTTTGGCATCATCATCATCCCATGACCATTCTTCATACAAGAGTTACTGAAAATACTAAACAAAACAGCAGGTAGATAGTCCTATTTGTCTATGCACCAAGTAGCTGACAAATGGCAGCTATTATCAGCCCACACCCACTAGGATGCTCTCATTAGACTGTATGTAGTAGAACAAGTGACATCATCCCCACATTTACCGTACATATCCTTAAGTTCTCTTCCACTTTCCCTTTCTCTGCTTCTTATTCCTGTGAAATGCTAGGGCAGTCTTACCATAGCACCATTGTGAAGATTCGGGTAGTGCTATCCAGGAGTCTTCCTAGAAGTATATGTTTCAAATTGTTAGATGTGATAAAAAGTCTGCCCCTAAGTAGTTGAATAATTTTGATCTAATTTCTGAACCTTTCTCTGCGAAGTTCATTTTCAATCTCTGGAAAAGCAAAATCATTATAACTATTATGTAGAAATGGTATAGGAATTAAAAACACAAATTCCTAGCATTGAGTCTAGTGCAAAATTCTCAGTGTAATAGGAATTGGTATCATAGTTTTAGTTTTGATGGCAGCCAAGTTCATCCACAGTTGAGCCTCAATCTTCTCTAAGAACTGTCATTGCTACCTTACTTCCTAGGAGTCCCTTTTATGGACTGTGTACCACAGGCAAGTGACCTCATGGCAGTACCACTATTTTCTCCATCAATCTTTTCTGGGGATCCAGGCTCATCTCCATCTTTATTCATTATTTCTTTACCTCCTTCTTTCCCAGGACTTGTTCAACTTCTCTTTCATACAGTGAGAACATGTTGTTGTGTTTATCATACTTCTAGATCTTTACTGCTGATTTCAGGAGGGAGTCTTGAACACTGATTGCTTTCATTGGTTTGATTTTAAGACAACTTTCTCAACTTAAATTTCTCCCTTGGGTAACTTTTTTTGCTGTACAGTTTCTTTTACAATACCTACATGTTTTTTGATGCATTAAAGTATAAGAGTACGTGCACTCTTTTGTTGCTGTTGTTTCTTTGTGGGTTATTTATGGTGTGTGTGGAGCGTATGTGTATATATGTACATGTGTATAGGTACATGTGAGTGAGAAGGACACAGACTGATGTCAAATGCTTTCTGTTGCTCTCCACTTTGTGTATTAAGAAAGCTTTGGTCTCTCAGTAGAGCTCAGAGCCAACTGGTTTGCCTAGTCTAGCTAGCCAGCTTGCTTTGTGGATCTCCTATCTCAGAGTCTGGAGGACTGGGATTACAGGAAAGTTGCCATACCCACACAGAATTTATATAAGTGCTAGAAACGAGAATGCCATCCTCATGCTAGTGGGGCAAGAGCTTTATCCACTAAGTCATTTCTCCAGTCTTTTAAAAGCATAAACATATTTTTAAATTAGCATATAAAGTATTAGGCTTAATTAAGCAATTTTTAAATAAGACCCCCCCTCCTTATTATTTCTACTTTCTTATACCCTTAGGTTGGTTTTCATAAAATACACAGCTGATCGTTAGTCATTCCATTTATTTCTTGTCTATTGTATAGCATAGACCTGTCATCTCAGTGAGGCCCCATATGCTCTGTGGAAGTTAGCTCGTGACTCCACTCCCTTCCCGCCTGCTTCACAAACTGTAAAGCTTGAAGGGTTTCCTGTTCGTGGTAACTGAAAGCAGGGCTTTGATGGAGTGGTAGGGATTTGAAAATAAACTGAAGCTTTCCAAACCTTGTTGAGGGATATTATGCACCAAGGCATGCAGGATTCAGGCAGGGACTTCTCTGTACGTGAGAAAGAACAAGGTTTCTGGGAGGCAGACATGCCAGGGCTTTGGAACTCTTTTGTATGCCAACAATCCCGGTTCAGTCTGGCATACAGTTTGAGACCTGTGGAGTGTTAGAATCTTTGTTGGCAATTCCGTGGAGTAGAGGGAGCAACACCTGCTTTATCAGAGCTCTTGTGAGACAGAGGCAGCACACACAGAGCTCCTGACATGGCCATTGTCTCAAAATGCCATGTCATGTTTTTATTCTTTGCTCCCAGAAAGTACTTGACTGTCTCTAACCATGCACCCAGAGAAATGCTTCAGAAATCATTTTATAAGTACACCGACTTTACCAAGTATTTCTTGGCTGTATACAGTCCCACAGTGAAGTCATGTTTAAAAGTTGAAGAGTTTTTGCTATGCTTCTAAAACAGGAAGGAAACTCGAGAAAATAGCTATGTGAGTTAGCACTGTTTTTATTTCCTACCTGACAGCCAGAAAGAAACATCTGAAAATTATCTCTGCTCTTTACCTTGAGTTATCACGAGTTAGGAAATTTTTATGTTCCCTAAAGAGTAAAATTTAATACAGCATCTGGGAAACCAGCTAATAGATTTTAGTTGTGCATTCAGGAGTGGACTTTGATAAAATGTTTGTTCCACTTTTGTATTTGATGTTTATCTGTTTAAACTGGTATTAGGGACCTGTGTACTTAGCTCAGTGATAGAGCATTTGCTTAGTGTAGAGGGCCCCGGATTCATGGTCTCCAACACAATACACATGCATGTGTGCACACACATACTTAGGAAAACTAAATAAGGAAAAGTGAGACTGAATGGGAATAGGATAGTACCTCTCTTGGCTTTGTGCTAGTTGGGTGAGAGCCACCAGCACTGTAGCCTTCAGTATCATCATTTCTGCTCAGAATAATTAGCATGGCCTTTAGCTGATGAAATTTCCAAAATTAGACCATGAATATCAAAGTGCTCTGAAATTGCAGTTCTGGGTCTTGTGAATACAAATAACAAAGTGAGTCTTTTTTCTATCCATGGTGACAAATTGGCAAATAAATAGTGATATAAATGGTCAGTAAGGGCAGATAATTTTATGCCTCAGGACTGAATTAATTTGAACCCTAAGGAATTCTATGAATCGGATTCTATTTGTTTGACTCTTACTAATGAGCAAAGAGGAGTGCTCCAGAGAATCCAAGTGGCTTTGACCACAGTCTCTTGTTATAATGGGTACCAGTATTCAAATGTGGGCAGTCCACCAATTCAGTGGCCGTACAATGAAATAACTCAGCTGTTAATTCCTTAAGGTAGCAAATATTTATGAATTTCCTATTGTATGTCAAGTGGTACCCATCATGGTGGGTACCAGAGTGACCCAGGCAAGCTTGATTCTTGTCCTTGCATTTATAGCCCCGTGAATTAAATAGATAAGCACATGGTAAGAATAAGTGTTGTAAATAAAGTGCAAATAGTGAAGCTTGAGATGGAGATAAAGGATGAGGCAGTCTGTCTAGATCAGGGGTTGAAGAAAGGTCCCGCAGAAAAGGCATGGCATTGAAGCTGAGACCCATACCATGAGAAGGTGGCCAAAAACCTCATTGACACACATGAAGTCCAGAAGAGAGTAAGCCGAACGTTTTACTTCAGACTATGAAGCCATCTTACATTTCAAACACAGAAAGTAAACAAAATATCCTATGGAGTAGGCATGAGAAGACATTCCTTCTCACAGGTGAATCCTCGAACTTCTTATCCCAGCTGATCAGTAGCTGTGGTGGTTTGGAAGAAAATGGCCTCCATAGGCCCAGAGAGAGTGGTACTATTAGGAGGTGTGGCCTTGTTGGAGGAGGTGTGGTTTGGTTGGAAGTGTGTCACTGGGGGCGGGTTTTAGAGTTCCATTCTCTTTCTGCTGCTTGCCAATCTGGATGTAGAACTCTCAGCTTCTTCTTCAGCACCATGTCTGCTGCACACCACCATACCCCACCATGACGAGAATGGACTAAAACCTCTGAAACTGTAGGCCAGCACCAATTCAATGTTTGTTTCATAAGATTTGCTGTGGTCACGGTGTCTCTTCACAATGGAAACCCTGACTAAGATACTAGTCTTCACCTCACTGACCACTGAGTCTTCCCTCTATATATAGCAAACTCTATCTCTTCTGGCCTGAACACACATCCAAAGTGGGTTTCTAATCACACAGCCTCCTCATTGGACAGAGGCTAGAACACTGGAGAAATGGGGTCCTTTTAAATGGAGACAAGTGTCTTTGCGAAGCATTCGGCTGTTAAATTAATGCTGGAGATGAAGTCCCACAGATTGCTTTCTTTCCAATGGCACTGTGCACCCTGAAAACCAATTCATTCAAACTTAGGTTAATGGAAGGTTTTGAAGCTTTCAAAAAGACTGTATTTTGAGCTTTGCAACTCTTTTCTTCAAAGTAAATGTGGTGTCTCGGGAAACCCTTTCTAAAATATCGCAAATAATATTCAGCACTTGACTCCTGTTTCTTGTACATCTCTGCTAAGCTCCACATTTAAAGTCCTCTTAATTCCCGTATTTATTGAAATTTATAAGTTCAGCCTAGAAAAATAATTTGAAATTCCCATTTATAGGATTCAAGTTAACATACACATTTTCAGTAAAGTTCCATTGTGTACTTCTTCTGATCAGAGTAATAGAAAATCATATAAATGATCCTGAGAGGACTTCCTTGATATAGCATTGACAGCAGGTGAAGGTTAGGAAAGAAAGACTGGCACATTTTTCCTGTCGAGGTCCAAGCAGTGAGTGTTCTGATCTTTCTTGGACATATGGTCTCCCTTGTCACTCATCTCTGCTGTTAGGACGTGAGAACAGCACCACACAATAGGCAAATGGAGAGTTGGTTGCACTCCAACTATTCTCCGAGGAGACACTTTCCAAGAGGCCACAGGCTGTCAGTGTAGAGTTTGTAGACCTTGGTATAAAAGACAGAAGTAAATGGTGTGAATATTTCGAGAGATGTGCTCCAAATTATTTAATCTCCATGATGCTTGAAGGTTGGCGACGTAGAGTGACGTCACTAGCATGTGCTTTGTCATAAACGAAAAGCAGCGATGGCTTCGTAAGCGGCAAAAACAGTGCAGGTGTTGTCATCTTAATGGAGAATTAGATTTTGTACCCACTGCGGTTGAAATAAATAATTCTTTGTTTCAACTGTGCCCTCGGGGAAGTTGCGGTATTTTATGCTTTGGAAGCAGCAGCACAAACACAATATCACACTAATGAACCTTTGGAGAGAATACTGGGCAAGCCAGGTCTTTCAAGTCCGCTGTACCACTGAGCTATAGCCCCAACTTCAAGTAATTATATTTATACAGGAACAGGGTATAAATAGCACCAATTATGGGCATGTTTTGAGTCTCGGGTTTTCTAGATAAACATTGAAAGTCTGTCTTTAGTTATATGACAACTTCATTTAGGAAGGTGGGTCTTAGTGCAGGGCTTCAGGTTGTGCAAACCCTTATATATGATGATGTCTTAGATTTTGTAGCCAGCACGGCCCTGCATCTGGAGATTGCCTCAGGTTTTGCTCAAGCACAGGGTGTTTGTAAGTGTTGCTGAAAGAAGAAAACAGTTTGTCTCCAACTTCCTTCTGCAGCGCTCTCGCTTTTGCCTTGTAAGGAGAGAGAAAAACCCCAGAGCTCTGCTCTATCACACTATGACACAGAGAAAGGGAAGCCTCATCCAAGCCCATATCAGAAACTGAACTCTGCCAGACTTTGACCTTCAACTTTCTAGACTACAGAGTGGGGAAATGACTTCTGCTGTTTAAGCCACACAGTCTGTGGCGTTTTGTAATGGCAGGCCAAGTGATAGAGACAACAGCCTACTCATTCCCTGAAAACAGCTCACAGATATGAAGCAAAGACTTCCAAGCACACACATATGCATAAGAGAGACAGAGACAGACATAGGGGAGGAGAAGCAGTGCTGTTTGGGAGATAACGGGGCTAATACATGTAGGAAGAGGAATACGAGAAGATAATACAGGAGAGAAATATGAACCCCCCATACCTTGTACAGAAGTAACAATCAGTCAAAAACTTAAAATATACTAAGTAAACTTCAAGTAAGCCATTTGCTATTTAAATTTCCCTGTAATTAGTCCACAGCATTAATACGGTGTTTTGCATTTTCAAGTGTTCACAATTATTTATTGATGACAAGAGAGGTATGCTGTTGCCTTGTTGCTTGAGCTATTATCTACAGCATTCAAGTAAGTCTGAAGATAAACATTTGGTGTTTGGGACAAGAGTAAAAACAGTAATTGAAGATTTTCCTTGGGGAATGGAGGGCGTAATTCAATGAAAACATTTGACAAGCATCCCTGCATAAGAAGTATGTGCAGTGTTGCAGAAACACTTTCTGAAAGGACTTCTAAAGAGAGCTAATAGCACGTTCTCCCCTGCCTATGCTTACACACTCTGATACTGAAAACTGTTTTTTTTTTCTTTCAAAGAAAATCTAAGAATATGGTATAATATTAAGTCTGCATTTGACTTAGGAGTTTCCTTGAATTTAACTTGTAATATAGAAAAAAATCAACACCCAAGACAAAACACCCAGGCAGGTAACTTTTTTTTTAACTCATTTAAATTGTTTTTTAAGTTTAATGGAGACACAAAGCTGGCAAGGTCATGATGGAAGGAGTGCAGGCTGGGATTACAGACAGCATTGCAGCTTACCCAAAGCTTTTGGAAAGCAGTTTGCATATGGATGCTCCAGCTCCTCCCAGGGCTATGAACATCCCTCAGATGATCTCCTGTGAGGCTCCCCAGAACAAGATACAGCAAAGACAGGAAGCATGCAGCCAGTTAGTGATCATCCTAGCACAAAATACAGAACTTGAAATATAATAGAAACTTTGCAAAATGTTGATGAATAAATAAGTAAATTTAGAAACTGAAGCCCTGTATACCTAAAAGGGGGACATGCATGCTTAATGTTCATTGGGGAAATTCATCATAATTGTAAAAAGAGTAGATTCCAAACTGCGTGAAAACGGAAGAACTTTGTGTTCTTTCTAGCAATCCTGATGAAGCATTGGAGATATATATGCATGCATACTTCTCTTTGAAAATACAAAGACTATTTGGACAAAGTGAAAGGCAGTTGTTTTCTGTGTTTAGCTGATACTCAAAATCCAGTAGAAAGTCTTTGGGGTAGAAATGTTAGCAGGTGGGAGAAAGGGATGTCAAAGAAAACACGGGACTTTCAATAAGTAAAAGTTTAGTTTCTTCCATTGTCATTAAAATAAATACTTTCTTACTAGGACCTCAGTTTACCTTTCTTTCCTTTCCTCTTCTCCCTGGATGATGAATCTCACCTCATCAAGTCCAGGAAAGGATTTGAGCCTTGTTCATTGCCCTCAGCCTGATGCTCATCCAAGTCACAAAAGCACCCGGGCACCAGAACCGTGGGATTAGAGTAGCACTCTGAACAGCAGTCTTCTCCATCAGAGTCTTGTCCCAGTACAGTCACATAGAACTTAGAGCTTCTCCATGTGAATTTGCGAGGGGGAAGACATGAGTGCAGAGCCTGTGGACTCAAGCAAATGGAGCTAATGTTGGTCTAGAGCCACGACATCTGTCCAGGATGCATGCTTTCTCACACTCATCCTTTCTCACCATCCATTCATAAACAGCCAGGTCCTTCCATCCTTTTCCCTACAAAGAACCATACACTGGAGTCTGGTAACTTATATCTACCATAGAAGTTGTGAAAACGAAAGGAGACCATATGCACAAAGAGCTCAGAAGTACAGACCAACCTCCACACCCAGCTTCTCAGGTGGAGGAACTGATACAGGAAATTGCAGGAGTGTCTTTGAGAGCAAGGAGTCTTTCTCTGTTGTTGCTGAGCTTAGCTGGAGAGACTTGAATTCCAGAATTCTGCGGCTACCAATGCTACCCTGACCCAGTGGCATTTTGGTTCTTGCCTCTCAAGTTTGAAGCATGAAATCAGTGCATTATAGATGATGAACTTTGGAAAGAAATATTTTACTTAAGAGAAAGGAAGAAAGCAGAATTCTGTGTAGTGATAGCGAATCCCCTTGGGAGTGAGATAGCACCAAATGTTACCACCTTGGAGTTAATAAGCTTTTCTGGATGGGAGTATGGTGGGGCATGAGTTAGTCAGTCAGATTCTTTGCTTGGCATCAGCTGCTGTCAGGTTCTCAGGTATGGTTTCTACAGAATGGGAGAAGACATACAGAACATCTACACTCTCTTCTAGCATCCTTGACATCTGGCCAGGGCAGAACCAAAATCATTTTGTTCTCTAATGTTTTGGCCTCTACTATGGATGAGGCTTCTGGCAGGACCCTGAGTATTTCCAAATTTAGCCAAGGAAATGCTATTCACTTTGGGTGTTCTGTGCCACAAAATACCTAGCCTGTTTCTAAGTCCTGTTCTTATCAAAGTGGATTCAAGAAAGATAAAATGTTTGAGCACAGGCTCTTCTAAAAAAATCACTTACATTGGGATCTTAGAGGTTTTCTGTCTCCCCACTCTGTGATTGATGCTCTGATGTGAACATTTTATGGAAATAAGGCCGAATGACATGAAATTGGTCCTCCTATAGGGATATGTGTGACTTAAATATCATAAGTTGGATACATTGTGGTCTCACTAAACCATAGAGGGAAGAAAAACTTAGTTTGGTGCATATATCAGATATTAAGAAATTGCAGGACCCACAGAGTATAAGAACCATCAGCATCATTTGCAAGGTACCACACTGCTGCTGGCAGGCAGCATCTACCAGATGTTCCTGGAATGAATTCAAATCAACGCTATGTCTCTGAGGGCCTCCCAGGATGCCAGAGTGTGAGGAAAGACATTTTAAACAGCATACTTGGTAGATCTCATAGATCATATATTTATTTATGCCCATCCTCACAGGGATTGGAAAGAGAAAAGGGAAAATTAGTAGTTAAGAGGGGCCTCACAATAGTGCTGGGTGCATTGCCCCAACCACCCACAGAATGCATGCATATGTGTTTTTTCATGACCTGGCTACCAAAAAAAATTGTATAAGCATCTGAATATTTGATTACATGTTTTTTTCTTTTTCCACACATGAGATTGACTAAAACAGAAGGTGTAACCTCAACCTATCCCTTAAAGAACAATAGATATATAAATCTTAAGGAGAGGAAATAGAGAGACCATCAGCAGACATATTACTATCTCAGATCATGGGTCTTCTAAGGTGACAGAGAACAGACAAAGTGGAGTTCAATTGATGGAGGATACAGAGGGTTCTTTATTTATCTGCTGCCCTCAGTACCACCATTGTTTTAGGATCAAATTGATAGCTTCTGACAAATAGTAGCATTGCCATTCAGAATGGCCTGAAATTCTATTCATAGAATGGGAAAAACCACATGACATAGTTATCCCTCTGTCACTGGCATCCAGTCAGGAAAAGATGGTGGGGTCTTGGCAACTAGCTAAACCTCAAAAAAAAAAAAAAAAAAAAACCAGGATGTGGGGTGGGATGCAGGAGTTGGCAGCTACCATATGCAGTGGTCTTTAGCTTTCTAAGCGATCTGAAAATGGTAGTGAGACTGATCTTTTACAGAACTATTTAAAAATTACCTTTCAGGGGGCTAGAGACAACGACTTTCTCAGTTGTTAAACATTCTTGTTGCCTTCTCAGAAAACCTGGGTTTGGTAACTCTCTGGGCCTTGCATTCACGTGGTGCACATATATTCATACATCTAAAAGTAATTAAACATGTAAAATAAGAAATAAATATACCTTTAAAGCTTTATCTTTTGGGTCTAAGATTAGGCCCATTCTCATGGTTGCACAGCAGAACTGGCATTTCATCTTTATGAGTGGTACCTGCCAAGTGGACTCACATTTGTGTACACCATGTCTTAGGAATATACTTGCACTGTAACATGATGAAACATTTCTTCTTTGTCCTCATCCAGAATAACTCTAGAGCAGGAGATAGCACACATAACCTAGCTTTTTCAGTACTGTTTTGGCTCTACACATGTCCTCCCCTCCCAAAGACTTGAGGACTGTCTTCCTGCTCTTCTGAATCCTGCTTTAGCATTCCCAATTTTAGTCCATGATAAGACTCAGAGATACATACTTAAATTTTGTCTTCAATTTTACCATTCTCTTTCTTTTTTCAAAAACAACAACAACAAAAACAAAACAAAACATCCATGTCTTCTCTAAGCATTATATATTATGTCAGTGAGTTCAGCCCGGTCAGCAGCCACTTTTATAGTTTGTATGCAGCCTACATTTAAATGTTCAATAAACGATGTCTTGGTTCTCCTTTAATTGCCCACTTGTCACAGCATATCTAAGAGGAGATTCCTCAGCTGAGGAATTCTCTAAGTCAGATTGACTGGTAGCTGTGTCTGTGAGTGATTGCCTTGATTACTCATTGATGCTGAAGAGCCAAGCCACTGTGGGTAGCACCATCATTTGTCAGATAATCCTAGACTGTATAAGAAGACATGCAAGCACTAGCCCGGAGGAGATCGAGCCCATCATCATAGGTCCTGCCTCCTTGTTCCTCCCTAGAGTTCCTGCCCTGACTTCCCTCAATGATGGACTGTGACCTAGTAGTGTAAGTGAAATAGACCTTTCTTGTCCAGGTTGCTTTTGGTTATAGTGTTTTATCGTAGAAACAGAGAGGCAAACTAGAACATATGCCTATTTTGTGATGTTGCCCCTGAAAAAAGCACCATGTCAGAGATACAATAGAATAGTGTCGAAGGGGAGCACATAAGAAACATGCAGAATAGGAGAGAAATCCCTGAGAGCCTGATCATTGGAGGCTTTTTCCTAAGGATACAATTTAGGAACACAGAGAACATTGGATAAATTCTCCATAATAGACTGAATAGTTTGCTGCTGATTTTGTGTGCCTGTCACAGGGCTATGAATTTATTTACCTGATATTTTTATGCAAGTTGCATAAAACTGAATCTGCATTCCAATTTTAATCTCTACTCTTGAAAGACACTTCTTGACTTCTTTTCTGTGCACTTGGGAAACCCTGTTGGGGTTTTTACCATTGAGGACCCATTCATTATTCCTGTCACAGCTTCATAAAAAGACCCATCCGTGTCTAATTGCCACAACAATTAGCTTCAAGCTATAGTAACTATCTTTAGCAGTGAGTGCCCAACCCCAGCCCCCATGCAAGAATTATGTTGTTTTTCAGTGGTGTTGACAAGATGAAGAACCATTTGGAATGCTATGGTTCTGAAGGAGCTATCTGTTGGTACTTCATGCTTCAGAATGGTTATGATTCAGATGTAGTGAACAGACACTTGTGGGTTTTAGGATTGAAAGTGGGGTTTTGAATCCAATTTAATCAAATGTCTGTCAACAACTGCCTATGATGTCTGTAATGATTAAGTTTTCTGATGTCTTTCTTTCAAACCTGTTATTTCTCCTAAATCAAATGCTTACTTCAGCACATCCTGAATGAATATATATATGTGCCAACTCCATATTGTCTCAATGGATCTTCTACATGAAACTGTTATGAAAAGGCACACAAAAAGTGTGCACAAGGGTGTAGAATGAAGATGACCTAGTTTCTCTCATACCCTTTAGACTGTTATGAGGGTAGTAACCCAGCCTCAATTGCACAATGTGTTTGGGGATTTTCTACTAAGTGAATTTATTTAAAGCAACATAGTAATTGGGGTTGCAGATCTTTTGGGGCTTCTAAGAAAAATAACAATACTTACACAGCCCGGGTTTTTGTTCTGATGCCACATCTTTAAAGTCTATGTCTTTGGGTAAATTTTCAGTTCTCAAATTGGTGCTGGTCTCTTCATCTGACCAGAGCCCTATTGTTAATTTTATAAAACTTCTTTTATCCATACTTTAGTATTCATTGACCTTCTAGTTATGTACCTGGTACTAAGTAAATCCTTGGAAATGTACAAATGAAACTATCAAAATTCAAACTGTCTTTCCCCCATTATCTTCTAACAAGGAGTGACACTGATGAATATAATTGTTGTATCTTAAATGTCAAGCAAGTCAACTGCCCAGTAAGATTTAAATGAAAGGAATTCAAACTTCTTGTCATGCATGCATCAAACACTTGATCATCGGAGATTCTTGGAGGAAAGCTCCTTGCCTTCATTGTTTCTACTTCTAGTTTGCAATTACTGCTTTTTCCACATTCATGCAGTTTAAAGATCTTCTGCCTAATCAACTCATGTGTCCAGTATACAGGATACCTTTCTCAAGACCCATAAAGTATCTGTGGTTTAATAATATGTGATTTGGGGACCATAGATACAGACTATATAACAAATAAGTTTAAATATTGTTGTTGTTATCTGATGTTTTGAGATAGCATCTACAGTGTAACCTCACCTGTCCTGGTACTCACTGCATAGACCAGAAGTGTCCAAGCTTACACGGATCCTCCAGGTCAGCAAGAAGGAAAGGCAGACAGGAGAATAATTGACTTAAGATGGTGCAGGTATTAGCAGAGGAAGCAGGAGCAGGGCGTGGAATGTGGGGATGGTGTCACTGTGAGAATGAGAGTGTAGTCTGCTTACAAACTTTGGTAATTACATGGCAGAAATGGGGCAGGAGTGGGGCAAGAGATTGAAAAGTTTCTTTTCTGGCCCACAGTTGATCATTGCTAGGGGTAACCTGGGAATAATCAGTTAAAGTACGGTAAGTGGTCACGGAACATCTCTCCAGGACTGGCCATTACTGGAGGTCCTTAGAGCACAGCAGTCAAGAATCTGGAGAAATATGTGATATTATTTCCAAGAACCAAATCACCATGGTTACAGGAACTGTCAAAGTCAATGAAACTGAGGAAGCTTTACAAAATTATGTGAGCCTGGCTAGCAAATAATAATAATAATAATAATAATAATAATAATAATTAAATTGTTATTAAAAGGTACTTTTACTGTTATAAAAATGGGGATGCCACCCCCAGATATCTTAGTTCATATGCAGATATACTTACTCCCTGAAAAAACATAACATGAAAATGATTGTGGTCTTAAACATTTTTGATAAAGGATACACACACACACACACACGCATGCATGAATACACACACACAGAACACACAGTACACACACAACATACTCGTATACATATGTACAGACTTGACACACATGTGCACAGCCTATTTTGAAGTGTATTACTGGAAGTTGTAATGAACACATTTTTCCCTTTTGTTGCATTGTCCTTGATATTGGGCTCTCGTCACAGGTCACCTCTGTGTTATTCTTTATAAGGGGGAATGACTTTGGCAGACTTAGGTCAGAAGTTTCCCTAGAATGAAGCAATCCAGCCACACTTGAGACTCTCTACTCTCACTGTTCCGTCCTCCTCAGGGTGGCCCAAGAGTCTCTGAAGTGGAGCTGGAACACAAAGAGCACAATTTGAGAGGAGGAGAGTAAGGGACTGGAAGAGCAGACAGGTCACATCTCAACAGCTGTAGAATCTGAATTGCAAAATGGTCCTTCAGTAAAGGAGAGCCCTTAGTAGTACTTGAGCGTCTCTGTGAGAACCTGGAGAGGCCCCGTTTCAACAATCGTAGCTGCTACTTACAAAGGCTGGGAAAATTCCTCCTCGTACTACCTTTCTTGCCATTGGAAAGGTTTCTGATTAAGCCATGGTTTAAAGATAAGTCCTACTACCCGATCAGCGAGTCTTTAACAGGTCTGGCACTCGGGATCCCCATGAAATGACACTGTGTGCCCTCATGAAATTGCAGAGATAAGTACAGCCTCGTATTACGTTGGGCCCCCGAGTCCCTGAGTACTTTTGGAAATGTACACCACCCACCCACAGGCTCAAACTGTTCCATCAGCACTCTACTAATGTGGTTTCTGAGGAAGGTCAGGAAGCTAAACTTATCACCCGGGAGCCAGGGTTGATAGTTCATATCTTGATCTTATCACGGAGCCTCTTTTTCCCATTCCAATTGCTTTTTGAGGGCTTAGAACTGCTCACTTGGGGAAAATATTTGCTGTGCACAGGAGGCTAAGTTAAAAAAGAAGTTGTGTAAGGTGGAAACAGTGTTCAAAACGATGCCACAGTTGACTCCCCAAATAGTGGCTTTAACCCATCTCCTACTGAGAGTTTCCTCCCCATGCCCTTTCCTTTTGTCTCCCATTCCCCAGTCTCAGGCGTCAAAGGAAGCCTGCTTTCAGACAGGTGTCTATCAATGTAATCCTATTTGTTTCCATTTAAATGTAACTGACCTGGGCATCTCAGCAGCTTTTACAGGAATCTATGCTTGAAACAAGAGGCTTCTGAAAGTAAGGTAATGTAATCAGAAGCTTGATAGGCGTTTCCAAGGAAGTCAACTATGGTCTCAAATCTCCCAACTCAGGAGTACCATAATATGCAACTTCATCAGTGTGAATTTCACAGAGACAAGGCTGTTGACATTTGAATGGAAGTTGACTGTGTTGCGAAGATTCTGCGCCTGGGAAGGAAGTCGAGCAGCGTGACTGGCCTGTGTCACGCTGGATGGCAGTAGTCTACTACATGGGCAGTTCTGCAACCAGAAATGCCTTTAGACATTGCCATTCCCAGACTACCACATCATCCCCTTGTCCCATTCCGGAGCCAGCCATGTCAGGTGCAGTTTGTATTTCCTTTGGTAGGTTACTGAGAGAATGTGAAGGAAGTTAGAATACAAATGAGGCCAAGAAATCTGTAAGCCATGAATTCTGGGGTCGTTCTGCGGTGTTCACGCATGAGCTGGTGATTTGCTTGGCCATGAAACTCTAAGCAGGAGTTTAGTCTTAGCAAAAGTACTTGAGGCACCATTCTACCAAGCATCTTAAAAACACAAGCTATATGGATAGTAAACTGATAGAGAGAATGTGTCTGCTCATGTCCCCTACCTTGGGTCGGTGCCACATCTTTTATTTCATCTCCCTTTGGGACGCTGTAGACTTTAAGGTGAAATCACAGCCCAACACACAAGGTGGATGCTAAAGAGGAAGCAGAAAAACAGCCTCTCCATTCTTGCTCTCACTCTTCAAAGTTCATAGACTGTAATCTTGGCAAGTTGTCTTGATATTCCGTGCCTGTTTTTCATTGCCAAGGTAAAGATATGAATAGTGCATGCTTTATGGAATCGTAGGAAGAATTAAGTAAGGTAATATGTGACAATTAGGAACCTATTAGATGCTTAATAAAAATTCACCTGTTCGTGACCAGCACAATGTAGTAACAACATGAAAAAGGGTTGTTTTGCTTCTTGAACTTAGAAAGTGGAGAAAAATATACAATTTTATTTATTACATTTTTTGACACTGGAAATGATCTGTTATCCCTCCCTCTTTCTCTTTCTTTTTTTTCCCTCTCTATCTCTCTGTTCCTCCTCTTTCCAGACAGGGTCTCATGTATTCTGAGATGGGTATCCAACTGTCTTAGTTGAGAATGACCTGGAACTTCTGATCCTTCTGCCTCTATGTCCTAAGTAGAGATTTAAATTTTTATACAATGCTGGGGATTAAATCCAGAACCTTGTGCATGTTAAGCAAATACTCTACCAACTGGGGTACATCACCAACCCCTGTAGTCTTATTTCAAGATATTTAAAGATAGTTTATTATATTTATTTGGGTGGTAAGGGGTCACATGCCATGGTGTCGATGTGCAGGCAGAGAGCAGCTTACAGGAGCTGTTTCTCTAGGTTCGGGGATCAAACTCAGATCTTTAGGCTTGTATCTTTACTTGCTAAGTCATCTCCTGTCCTGCCTCCAGTCTTAAGAATGAAATACATATCTTTCATTCCCATATTTTATTTCCATCACCCTGAGTAGAGGAAAAAACATTGAATAGAATTTTGAGTATTTTCATGTTATCTTCTAAAATATGTACTGTTTTGTTTGTGCCTACCCTTAATCTGCAACTTTGACACTGCACTATATGTGATATTTTCTAATTCTTCACGGAGACTGATTCTGCGGGCTCACACACACTTCAAATCATCACACCTTTGTATTCTCTAGTTCTCCACAGCTAGATAGAGCTACTGAGAATCTCCTCATTCATGGGCTCTAACAATACAAGTGTGTGAAGATGCATTTAGACAACCACTGTTCTCACATTGCTCTCAGAAACAAATAGGAAAGCATTCCTGTGGCATCAAAACCACTGTTTCTTGGAAGTCTGTTCATCCACCACATCAGTGTGCCAGGATGGTGTACAACAAACAGTATGTAGATCTCTCCTGCGTACACGCATCTCTCCTGCGTACATGCATCTTTACGAGCTAAACACTACACTGGGTGTTTTAAGTTTCAAAGACCAGATTTAGGTTCAGATATATAAGAAAAAGACCCACAGGATGCAGCAGGTAGCCTACTTGTGGTTATGATGTTTTAATAAGAAAAAGATACATGGGGAATCAAATGCAAGTATTCAGTCTTCTCTCAGGAAAGTCACACAAAATGTACTTCATTCCCCCAACTAGGAGTGGTGATGGTACCTATGAAATTTTGCTCAGGAAGAACTTGGTCCTAGCATCTCTGGTCATCTTGGCAGGGTATGCCTGAGGCATATCAAACTTGGAGACTTCTAGAAGGAAAGCAGACATTTAGCAATAAAAGCCATTATTTGTGCACACAGCAGGATGACCATTCTCGGCAGCTCTCACCATAGCAGGTGCTTCCTAACCTGCCACGTTCCTGAGCTTCACAGAGTCTGGCTTGATAAGGAAGCTTTCAAGGAACAGCTGTCAGTCAAGGCCTCATGCGCAGTGTTTTCTTCAAGTTGCGTTTTAATTTTTCTTTTTCGGTGTATGCAAGAGCAGATAATAATCTTATTTCAAATGAGGAGAGCAGAGCTCCGAGAGGTTAGGTAAGGCACTCCTGATTTCAGAGCTCAGAAGAAAGGGAGCCGGGATGTTGCCAGACTTCCTAGAAGGTGATTTTATAGAATTGCTTTCATCTTGACACCTCCTCTGCAGTGAATCTCAACTCCAGCTCCTCCTCAGTAATTAGACATACACTATTTGATAATCTCAACTTTTCTGGCTGAAAATAACTTGACCTGTCATTTTATAATTTTTAGAAGCAGTGTCTGGGAAAAACCTTAGGGGACCCAATTGACATAGTGTAGCATATGTGGCTACTCCTGTACTGCAAAGCAAAGGACATTTTTGTTAAATGGCTTATATGATGTGTATTGTGAACCACAAAGAAAAATGATATGTGTGTGTATTGATCTATCTATCTATCTATCTATCTATCTATCTATCTATCTATCATCTATCTATTGATCTATCTATCGATCTATCTCTGTGTCTATCAATCTATTGATCTATCTGTCTGTCTGTCTATCATCTATCTATCTATCTATCTATCTATCTATCTATCTATCTATCTATCTGTCATCTAGTTAGTTATTTAGCTAACTAGCTACCTGTCTTAACTGGACCTGGTGGTATAAGCCTATAATCTTGGAGGCTGAAAGAGGAGAATGGGGAGATAAACGTCCAAAATGAGATACAAAAGCAGTTCAAGGCCAGCAAGTTCTAAGTAATTTAGCTAGACTCTGCTCCACAAAGTTTTACAGGTGTGTGTGTAGGGGGAGGAGGGTATGACTTGATGACAGAGCATTTGTTTAGCATGCGCAGGACACTAAGTTAAATCTCCAGCACTATAAAATAAGCATATGCTTATATATATATTAAATATTCCATGCATATAAATATTAGAGGAAATGTAATATTAGAATAATAATTTTTTCTTTACTGACATGGAAGAACCACTTCGTGAAGGGAGCACGCTATACAATGCACCCCTCAGAAAGACACTGGTGTTAACAGATGCTCAGTGTCATCTGTCTAGTAAAGCAGGGACAGAGAAGTGAAAACAGAGCAATGGCATAGCCACGTGTTCTCCTGTCACCCAAAATATTATTCTAGAAGTGACCCGGGTGAACCAGGTTTGGTAAAACAACCATCAGATGTCACAGTGTTGGCTAAGCCTCCTTGATAGCCATCTACAATAATCAGTCCTTATCTCTTTGAGGCTCATTCTTCTTCCTTCGATAGGAGGCTACCAGCTCTTACTTACAGCTTCATGGAGTTGTTATGGAGATTAATAAGGACAAAAAGTGTAAAACTAATGAGAGAAGTTGACAGAGGAACCACTGTCAGTTCCTGGTACTTCGGTTCCTGTATGTTTTATCCCTGGAAAATGAAGATTCTGGGAGCCAGCCTTTCACTGCATGAAACCTTATGAGAATGCTAACGGTGTAGCCTAAATTGGTTTTCTTTTATGTGGGATCCAGACCCTTCCCTTCAAACAAGCCCCTCCCACAAAAATATTCCCTATCATGGTTCTGAGAAGAATATAACTTCATTGACATTGTTGTCTTAGAATGGGAAATGACATAGGAGAGAAACTGAGCATAGTCATGTGCGTCACGTGACTATTATAAAACACACAAGGATGGGCCTTTATCAAGATGGGGTTTGTTTGACTTAAAGTTTAGGGGAAGGTCCCAGCAGCACAGACACTGAGAGAAACAATTAATAAATGGGACTTCCTGAAACTGAGAAGCTTCTGTAAAGAAAAACATATGTCCAGCAAGATAAAACAGAAGCCTACAGAATGGGAAAAGATCTTCACCAACCTCTCATCTGGCAGAGGGCTGATCTCCAAAATTACAAAGAACTCAAGAAATTGGCCATCAAAAGAACAAATAATCCAATAAAAATATGGTACAGACATAAACAGAGAACTCTCAACAGAGGAATCTAAAATAGCTGAAAGACACTTAAGAAAATGCTCGGCATCCTTAGCCATCAGAGAAATGCAAACCAAAACAACTCTGAGATTCTACCTTACACCTGTAACAATGGCCAAGATGAAAAACTCTGATGACAACTTATGCTGGAGGGGATGTGGGGTAAGGGGGGAACATTCCTCCATTTCTGGTGGGAGGGCAAACTGATACAGCCCGTTTGGATATCAGTATGGCGATTTTTCAGTAAATTAGGAAACAACCTACCTCAAGACCCAGCAATACCACTTTGGGGCATATCTCCAGTGAAAGGATTCTCAATCGTACCACAAGGACATGTGCTCAACTATGTTCACAGAAGCATTGTTTGACATAGGCAGAACATGGAAACAACCTAAATGCCCCTAGACCAAAGAATGGATAAGGAAAATGTGGTACTTTTACACAATGGAGTACTATACAGCAGAAAAAGTGACATCTTGCAATTTGTAGGCAAATGAATGGAGCTAGAAAACATCATATCGAGTGAGGAAACCCTGACACAGAAAGACAAATATCATAGGTACTCCCTCATAAGTGGCTTTTTGACATAAAGCAAAGAAAAACCATCCTATAATTCACAATCCCAGAAAACCTAGACATCAAAGAGGACCTTAAAAGAGACATACATAGATCTAATCTACATGATAAGTAGAAAAAGACAAGATCTTCTGAGTAAATTGTGAGCATGTGGATCATGGAGGAGAATATAAGGGGAGGGGGGAAAGGGAGGGGAGAGGAGAAAAATAACTCAACAAAAACAATTTTTTCAAAAGAGACAAATCCCACACACTCCCAATCTCCCTTCCACCACTTCTTCCCCCCTCTCTGTTCCTCTCTCTCTCTCTCTCTCTCTCTCTCTCTCTCTCTCTCTCTCCTTTCTCTCTCTCTCTCCTTTCTCTCTCTTTCTCTTTCCCCTACATAACCCCCTTTCCATTATACCCTCCCAATACCTACTAAATAAACTATACCCAAGCTCTCCCTGCATGGCATATCTGTCTGTATCCCACTTGCCATGTTCTTCCACCCACAGGGGGACCTGCCAGGATCATGCCTGCACTGTAAATCTTTCAGTCAAAAGTCCAGTAACATTACTGCCACTTATGATCTGTAGCAAGACCCCTTTGGCTGGATTCCCTATTGTGGGTGCAATTACAATGGCCAAAGTATGAGAAGGAGCAATCATGAGGCAAGAAGGAAATCAAAGCAAAGGGAAGTGATTGCTTTACTTGCACTCGGTTTGTCCTTTAAAGGTCCCATCACTTCTCAGCATCCTTTCACTGCAGGTCAGGGACTAACTTGCCTCGGGAGAGTACTCACTGTATCCAAACTACATTTGAGAGTCCCACAGTCGTGTTCCAAATTGTCTGCAACTGGATCCCTTGCGTAACAATTCTGGTCAGTGAAAAGGCCCTGTTACCAGGAATTGCCATGTCTTCCATGGCTGGACCTGGCCACCAACCTCCCTTGCCTCTGGGACTGTTAGCAGCAGCTACAAAGGCCGAGTAGAAGGTGTGGTCTCTAAGTGGCTAATGCAAGAACACTGCTACTATGGATGATCAGAAGGAGCCAGTGATGTCTGCACACCATTATTTGTCTGTGGAAATTGAGTAAAGCATCCAAGATTTAAGAAAGCAGGATGCTTCACATCCTGCCTGTAAGAGATAGACTGAGATGATTTTCGTCAGAGTATTTGACAGTTCCTCACAGACACACACCATGAAACTGGGCAACTGGGAAGTATAGTTCATTAGCAAGGAGCTCCTTCTGCTCCTCCCCCA
This sequence comes from Chionomys nivalis, assembly GCF_950005125.1. Taxonomy (NCBI): domain Eukaryota; kingdom Metazoa; phylum Chordata; class Mammalia; order Rodentia; family Cricetidae; genus Chionomys; species Chionomys nivalis. The sequence continues at coordinate 29,750,954 of NC_080092.1, read as the reverse complement.
CTGAAGGCTTTATTTTTCAACCCTTGTCATATTGGCCCACTTAGGAATGGGTAACCACATCAAGTAATTACAGAGATGGCATTTAATTTGTTTTGGTTCCAAATCAAGGTATTTGCTGCAAACCTGGTGGGCCGTGCTGATGGCTGTTAATGAATGACAGCGTGTGATTAAAACATCTGTCACTGTCAAACAGGTCGATTTGAGGCGGTGATTGGCCCGACTCTGGGATGGAATGATGGTCATGGGAAGCCAAATTAGCCAAACTTAATGTTTCCCTAATCATTAGGCGATTGAGCTGACAGTGATTGGTCTCAAACATGCACCAATGAACAGTAATGAAGATGCTACCAGATCGCTTTGGCATAGGTTTTGCAGGCTAATTAGCTAGACAAAAATGTTAATGTAATCAAAGGAACATGGATTCATTAAAGGTGTATCAGAGAGCTGGAGGAGAAAATTGGCTCCGCCACTGAGGAGAGGGAATTATAGCTGCCAAGCAAGTTATCTCGACCTCAGGAAACCACTCTTCCACTTCCAGGCTCTCTTAGAAGGCAGCCTCATTACACTGGAGCATGCCACATGCTCATTTCTCTTCCGATCTGCTCATTGTAGACGACAGATCATCTGTGGAGGCACAGAGAATGAAAGCAAATGCTTATCTTGTTTAATTCCCCAGAGGATTAATTAATCTTTGACTCTATTTCACGGGCTGGTAGAATAGAAACAGTTTTTAAAGATTGAGTAATTCATGCCTTTCTTTTTTTTAAGATTTGTTTTACTTTTCATCATGTGTATCTGTGCAAGAGTATTACAAGTGAGCATAGGCTTACACAGTGACCACAAACTCTGGAACCCCTGCACCCTGAGTACTAGGCAGTTGTTGCCACCAAATGTGAATTCAGTCCTCTGCTAGTGCAATGTATGGCTCTGAACCACTGAGCATCTCTCCAGCCCAAGAAACTATATTAAGAAAAAAATAGTGCAGAGTAACTATATCACTTCCTCATGACCACATCACTTAAGGCATGTCAGTTTGTGTCTTATACTGAAGTCTCTGTATAGTCAGTAGAGTATCACTCACGCATTAATTCTTTCCGTGGCATTTTTCCCTCTTGTTACCAAGCCATAAACCTCTTAAGACATTTGTGACAGAGACTCTTATCTCTAGATCTTATATAATCCATCTGTACTTGGTATTATGAGGAAAATGAAAATCTGCATGGCGGATGATAAGATTTGTCAAGTGCATGGCAAGAGATCAGACCTTCAAGAGTGCCGGGAGTACCAGGTGTTTATCAGCTCTTGCCATACACAAATGACTCATTATTTTCTTGTCTACTCTTGGCTACCTGTTTGCAAGTGATATGGGGAAATAGTCATTCTTTGTAAAGCTCTGTGGCCCGTGGATGGCAGAGGTCCCTGGAATCGGAAGTTGCTGACCCTTGTGGGTTACTAAGCACTTTTAAAATTGACCTGTTTGCCTATTCAGTCATAAATTCCACAAATTATACTTCTAAAGAGAGACTTCAGCAGCAGTGTTGTCTGCCAATCTTCTGAGTCAGTCCTTCTCAGGTAGGAAGGGCAAAATCTTGTGGTTGCCAGTAGTTACTCATTGCTGTATTTTGTCCAAAATGCCCCTTCTCCTCATTCTGAGTTAATGAAATTCAGCTCATCATCAAAAGCTCACTTTGTCTATCCTTCACTCTAGGCTGCTCTCCCTTCCCTCTAGTCAAGGTTGGGACAGCATTAGGGTACATCCTAGCATCCCAAGTCACCCTGTATCATGGCAGCTGGTACCCTGCTTTAAAATAGGCAAGCACAATGGTGTCTCACTTGGATCTTGAATACTTGGGTAGCTGAAGCAGAAGATTAACTGAGCCCAGAGATTTTGGGCCAGCCTGGGCAGCATTATGAAACATCTATCTGAAAAATGAGAGAGTAATTTGATTGATTACTTGTCTCTCTTCCTGCCAGTTTCTTAAAGAATATTCTAATCACTACTCACATCAAAATCACCTGAACCCTTAATTAAAAATCTGAACTAAATGCTGGGCAATAGTAGCACACAGCCTTAATCCTAATACTCAGAGGCAGAGGCAGATAGAGCTTTCTGAGTTATAAGCTATCATGTCTACATAGTGAGTTCAGAGTCAAACTAAGCAGTGAGATCATATCTCCAACAATAACAGCAAAAAAAAATCTGCACTGCTTCTTTGTGCCCCATATTTCATCAGAACAGACAAGGGACAAAGAAATGTATACATCTCCATCATAAGGTTTCAAAATACTGTATTTTTCAGGCAATGAAAGGATAGACAGGCTTATAGTAACTACTCAATATGTCTTTGCCATGTCATGTCAAGATCAGTCATCAAGTCATATAATAGGGACATTCTGCAGGTCTGGGGAGCCCATGTTTTCCTAGCACGGGATCCCAATTCTTATCACTAACTCTGCAGATGTTGAAGAGCAATGCCATTATGGAAGTTTAAAGGGTCTAAGAAAAGATGCCAGTCTGCTGATGAAATGGAAAGAGGTGAGTTGCATCTGTAGATACTGAGAATATTAATGAGTGGGGTCAGACTCCATGCCATCTTATCACCATTGCACCAAGCTCTCTCCACTGCGATTTTATTGCTATAGTAACCCTCAAGGGAATGTTTGAATTTTCTGGCTTTTTAGAATATTAATTTACTTTTAATTGATACACATTGGAGACACATTTCTATAGTACAGTATGATACAGTACTCTATGAACTGACCTTTTTGTCCATTCACTCATGAATATAATGGTGTGTAATGACCAATGAAGGGCAATTACTGCTTATTTTGTTGTGTAGAAAACTTTCCAACACCTTTTTACTTGTTCTTCATAAAATACATACAGAATTATTCTAAATGACTCAAAACATTAAAATTAAGATTCAAGTATAACTAACATCTACTCTTCCCCATATCCTCCTTCAAATCAAAGTAATGTGGCCGAATCTAATGTGTCATGATTTGAATGTGATATGTCTCCCACAGACTCAGGTCTGGAACACTTGGTCCCTATCTGGTAGTGGAATCTTGGGAGGTTTTAGAAACGCCAGGAAGTAGAAACTAGGTTACCAGAGCATGTCTTTTAATGATATGTCTCATTCCATCCCCATGCTCTCTGTGCACTATGACGTAAACAATCACTCTCAACACACAGTCATGCCACCACAATGTTCCACCAATATCATGTATGGTGACCTGCCTACAATGAGCCAAGACCTCTCAACATGCAAGGAAGCTACATCCTCAAGCTTTCCTATGAATGAGCTTTTAATGACAGGGGATTCATCTTCATAATTGCATTTCTGGAATAGCGGGTTAGATAGTGTACTTGCTTTGTTTCTAATACTTATTTTTAAAATATTAGCATTAAACTTTAGGAGATGACCCAGTGGGTAAAAGTGCTTGCTGTGCAAGCCTGAGGACAGGAATTCAGACCTACAGCACCCATGCTGAACTGGTGTCATGATATACCTGTAATCCCAACACTTGGCAGGAAGAATCAGATGATCTCGAGGGCAAACTAGATTAGCTGAATTATTGAGTTCAGAGTTCAAGTGAGAGACTCTGGTTCAACATGGAATATAATTGACAAATGCATCCCACATAACCTCTGACCTTCACACACATACACACACCACACTTATACAAAAAAATTTTAAAATATTTTAATGCTACCCTTTTATATGTAAATTATCTCTTATGTAACCAAGGATGCACACAGCAAGCTCAGGGGTACAACTTCCTCATTACTTGGGTTGCATTCTCTTATCTTCCCACAACCTCCCAAAGGAGTGTGTTCATTGATTTTCAAAGGAAATATTCTGGTGTCTTAAATTGAAGAGAAATAAAGGCATTATACTAATGTTATCTAATTCTGGTAATTCGGGGGAAAATAAAACAAGTAATTTACATCATTATTTTGGAGGAGGAAGATTTTATACACACATACATATACATCCATATGGGTGGATGAGTTAGTTGAATGAGCACTACCAATTGTCCCCCACTCTTTATTCTCCATTTGATGTAGAGGAACTTTGGGAGCCTGCATGCCCCAGAAGAGACCCAAGGGTGATCCCTAAGGAAACTACCTAGACAATGCATTTGGCAGACTGAAATTGCATCTCTGAACCAGACCCACACTGGCTTGGGAGTCCAAGATATCCATATATCTTGACATGAGTTTGGAATTGGGAGAGTATATTTGTGAGATTTGGAGACAGTGGAAAATCAAGCTTGTTTGGAAAACTATAAATGAATTAATGTAGCAATCAGGCAAACTGTGACTTGGCCTCTCAAAGGAGCCTTGTAGAAATAACCTGCCATAAAAATCCCCACTGCCTCTCCAGCAGTTTCACCATATGCTCCTGCTCTGGGAGCTGGTATTTTCTGGCAGAAAGTGCAGCTCAAGAACCTACTAGACTGTGGGGTGGACTCTGGCTCCTTTCCTTGTGTGCTTCCAGGTTGCCAATGTTCAGCAGGACGGGTGGCCTGTGGGACATCCAGTAATGATCGGAAGGATCTCTTTGACAAGGTTGTTTCCATGCACAGGAGCTAGGAATGAATAGCTAAAGAGGGGCTTATGTTCCTAATGCAAGAAAGGAAACAACACAGTAGCTCCCCCCTCTCACAGGAAGCCTTCAGCTGTGCCAACTCAGACTGTGTCCTCTCTCGTTTATAAAATTACACAGCATAAATACTCACCTGAGGTTTTTAGCTATCAGATATTATTTACCTTCCTTTTCTCCTCTCCATTTGCTACATTTTTAATCAGTCCTTTATCGGCTCCCTACCACCTAGTTTAATTATGACTATAATGGCCATATAGGCTAGTAAGAATAGCAGCTGCGGTGGTGATAATAACAAGCTTTATGACAACTTAGCATGGATTGAATACACTTTGGGTAGCAAAACCTGTTTCAGCTTTCTCAGAAGAGGGTTTTTAAATCTCTGAACGACTCTCAAGGAGTGACTGCGATTTCACCCGCTTGAGCAATCGTAGGGACCTTGCAGGCAAGAAATGTGAAGAACGTGATACAACTGGGGGCTTATACCTAACCTGTGGGCTTTTGTCTTAGGCTGCGAAAGCAAGGAATGGCATCCAGTCATTGTAGAGGGGTCACATTCTCCTAAGACTGTGCCAAGTACTTGAGAGTGACAGTCCTATTTAACATGGCAAGAGACATGCTCTCTCCAGCACACTCTAGTCTGGCTCCATTTGAGGAAAAGAAGTTTGAAGGTGGTTGTCAGTTGCTTGGTGTCATGTAACAAGCAATCCAACAAGCAATCCTAGTTACTACTGAGGAACTCATTTTATGCATCATTGTGTGACACCTGGTTATTTATATGGGTGGTAAACAAATGCTATTTACCTAAAATTAAATATCCTTCTTGTACAAACTTACGCATTTCTTAATAGTACCCAGAACATGCATTTCTTCTTCTTTCTCTTCCTCTTCCTCCTCCTCCTTCCTCTTCTTCTTCCTCTTCCTACTCCTCCTTCTCCTTCTCTTTCTCTTCCTCCTCCTCCTTCTCTTTCTCCTCCTATTCCTCCTCCTCCTTTTCCTCTTTCTCCTTCTCTTTTTTCTTTTTCTTCTTCTACATTTCTAAGAAAGTGTTTCTCAGTCATTTTTTTCAGAAACAAGGTTTTTTTTATGTATGAATGTTTTTCCTATATGTACATCTTTGCACCACATGCATGCAGTGACTGTGGAGACAAGAAAAGGGTATCAGAGCCCCTGAAACAGGAGTTATAGACAGTTGTTAAGCAACATGTGGGTGTTTGTAGCTAAACCTGGACCTTCTACAAGAGTAGCAAATGGTCTTAACCCCTGAGACATCTTTCCAGCCTCTATGATGATGATGATGATGATATTTATTTGCTGAGAATATAACTCATGACCTCGTGTATACTAAACAAGCAGTGCAATTGTGAGCTACACATTCAGGCCTGGGGGTAAAATTTCCCCATCTATTATCATTATCACCACTATAATCAATACCATTATCATCATCATCATCACCACCCCATAAGATCTGTGTGACTGTGTGATTTAACAAAATCATTTCTGACTTCATTTGTTTTAATTTTCCTGTGACAAAATACCCTGACTAACGCAACTGATGGGAGAAAGGGCTCATTTTAACTGACAATTCAAGAAACATCACCGTGAGGAAATAGAGACAGAAACAAGTTGAACCAATTCATCACATCATATCCACAGTCCAGATCAGAGAACAATGAGTGGTATGCGTGTGCTTAGCTTCCTTTCTCCATCTATACAGTTCAGAATCCCATCCAGGAAATGGTATCAGCCACAGTGAATGGTTCTCCCTATATCAATAAACATAATATAGTTAATCCCTCACAAACATATCCAAAGGTTCCATCTTCTGATTCCTGTAGATTCTGTCAAACTGACAATGGAATCAAGCATAAATTTTGCTCTTTCTAAAATGTTTCTTTGACAGATATACCCTGTACGGGTTTGTGCACAAATGGAATCAAACATTTGACCAGACATAATAACTAGTATTCACCACATTGAGATGAGTAGGCATGAGCCTTCCATGTCCTTATTTTTAAAATACTTTGACATATAGTACTAAAATCTAGCCAGCTAAAGTGTCGATAGAGGAGAGAATGCCTTGTGCATGATGCTGCAGTTGGTGCACTTGATGTGGTTGACTTATTTATTTAACATTTTTACCTGCTAGCAGTCAGGTAAATGACTGACTTGAGGGAAGATGGAAATCAGCAAGATTTGCCATCTTGAATTTTCCCCCTATTATTTAAGGCTCAGAACTCATTGGAGATCCACTCAACAGAATTTCAGTGTCGTTTTGAATTGAAAATAAAATTTTACATTTTGTATAAAATAAACATTTTAAGGTAAACCCCTTGGTACTATGTAGTACTTTCAAGATGCTGTCCAACTGCCATATCTAACTCTAGAGCATTTTTAGCTCTAAAGGAAACTTCATGCCCACCAAGAAAAATCTCCCTTCTTCTACCCATCAGCCACCGGCAAGTACCGTGTGCATCCATGTCTCATTGATTTACACATTCCAAATTTCTCAGGTAGTTGGAATCACGGAGTCTGTGACTCCTTTGTGGAGCCTGGCTTCTTTAAGTTGTCATAATGATTCATCCATCTAAACCAAATCTCCTCTTGTGGCTCGTTACTATCCCTTTGTATGAATGAAGGCCATAGTTTGTCTGTTTGTCATTGATGTATATTTCAGTTCTTATTTTGAGACTACTATGAATAATGCTGATGTGAAAGTTTGTGTGTAGATTTTCATGCAGACAAAACCCTTCACTTCTTTATGCTGAAGCGTGGAGTTTCTCTTTATTTAACTTAATGAGGAACTGCCAACCTGCTCCTCTTTGACCAGTACTGTTTTCCTCTCACTCCAGAGTCTTAAGAGGGTTCTGACTGGTTTCCACTCTCACTAGCGGCACTCACTTACAGATCATCACTGTCATCATCATGATCATCATTGTCTTCCCTATTGGCTATGAAATGTTATAGTCTTTTAGTTTTGTTCTGCATATCTGTAATGATTAATATTTTGGAGCATTGTTTCATGTTCTGTATGTTATCTTTGAATATATGCCCTTTAAAATGTTTTTCAAGTTTCAGGAGTTGTTTATATATTCTAGACATGAACTCTATATGAGATATGTAGGTTGCGAATATTTGCCCCCATTCTTGGGGTTGTGTTTCTACATTGCTTTAACCCTGGGTCTTGATAAGCATCAATTGCTGGCCTCAACTCATCTGCCACCAAGTACTGAGATGATAAGCATGTGCTGCTATATACAGCTTCTTTACAATTCATGATGATCCCCTTTAAATATTTATTCATTTTTAGTTCTTATTCATATAGCTGTCTTGATGGACTCTATCAGTATACTGTGTATGAGCCTAGCGCTGAAGCAGGTAGCAGACAATATTAGAGTCCCCAGAATAAGTTACAGATGGTTGTGAGCCACCATGTGAGTGCTGGGCACTGAACTTGTGAGTTCTGGAGTAACAACAGGTGCTTTTAACCTCTGAGCCATGTCTCTAGCCCCAGATGACATCCTTTACAGCATAACTGTTTTAAATTTGTCTAAAATAAATTTTATTGAGATTATTCTTATTAGTTTTTGTCCTTTTGTTATCAATCCAGTGTTTTCAGGATTGAAAAATTTTGGTGAGAATGGCCTTGAGCAATTTATTGAAAGCTTACCCATCTTAGAACTTCAGAGAACATTGAAAGCACACATTTGTAAGGTGTAGCACACTGGTCACAGGCATGGCTTTAAAAGAAAACAGACCTTAGTTTAAACCTAGCGTCTCTGGCAAATGGTATGTCCTGGAGTGAGTTACTGAAAGTCTCATAGTTTCTTATTCTGTAAAGGCAATGATTATCTCCTTCATGAAGACATCTCATTAATAAAGCATATGGTACATGGTGCACGCCTGGATAATGTTATCATCATCAGTGTTATTAATAATTACCACCTTATTCTTTACTAATCAGTGCATATAGTAAAGAGTTAGAAATATATAATCATCTCCACATTGAATGGTTCTGTATTATCTAAGCGATTCTTCTCTTTTTAGTGACTAATTGAAAGATGATTGCCTAGATAAGTCTGTATGTCTTTTCAATCAAAATCCACCATTAAGATGCAGTTCTGTGTCTGTCGGTTACCTGGAGTAGTGTAGGGTAATTTTCTCTAGAGATGTGTGTGATATCCAGCCGATGTTATTTCTCTATTTCAGCTCTCTTTAACTTACAAGAATCATGTTGTCAGACTTTGGGGGTTTACTTCAGGTACTCCCTGGTTGCCACAAATGGTTCAGGGGTTCGGGTTCCCAGTATACCAGGTGTAGACATAGTTGATTTGGATGGAACGAATGTTTAAATGAGTCCACTGTCCAGTGAGCTGCTGGACTACAAGATCAACTTTTCTTCCATATGGAGAGGTAGCAAGCCCTTGTTGGAGAACAGAAAGCACTTAAAACTAACAACGCACTGGGGCTTCAAACAGTGATCTATTTTCTTAGGTGACAATGACAGCTTAACAGGGTGCACAGAGAGTAAAACAGTAGAATTATTTCATCATGGAGCAGCAGGATTGTTTTCAATATGTAAGGAAGTTGTATGTTGTTTCTCTGTGTTCTCTCAACTGATGAAATATAGTCATATTAAATGGTGCGGGGGTATTTGGGTTAAAAAGTCTTCCAAAGTAGTCCTAACCTCAGGAGTCTATGAGAGGTGGCTTTGAAAAGACTGCTTATACTCATGGTGCCTCAGCTTCCCCCCCCCCTTTCTTTGGATCACTCACATACCCATCAAGTCTAGAAGTCATTTTTCTCAACCACGAAGTGAAAAGATTTGAAGTGAAATCAGTATTCTAGTGACTTTACAATTATTTCACTTTCTCAAGGACAACACGAGCAAGCCATGGATACGACTGAAAGGAACAAGAATATGTTTCGATCTGTGGCATGCAGGCAGTTCTATGACTAGCTCCCTCCTCTTTCCTCTATCCTGTAAGCATTTCCTAACTTCACAAACTACCCTTGTAGCTATCATTTTTGCCTTTGCACAATAATTTCCATTTTAGATGCTCATATATGTAAAAACTCTTTGTGTTCTCTTTAAAGATGCTTTGAGCTTCATTCACCTAGTTACTAAGATATTTTAATCATTCAACTTTATATTGAATTACAGGTGATGTACTAGGGGATAAAGACTCAAAGCAAGACAGGAAATTAGTATGCTTTGTTGCTGTGACAAAATACCACTAACAAAGGGAACTTAAGGAAAAAAATCTTTACTTGGGCTTACAGGTCCAGAAGAAGAGTCCATAATAATTGTGTGACAGGCATGACAGCAGATGGCCAGAGCTAGAAGCTGAGCAATCTCATCTTCATCCATGAGTGGAAATCAGAGAGTTAGCCCTAAAAGTGGGTTAGGGCTGGAAACTCTCAACACTTGCTCACAGTGACATACCTTTTTCAATGATGCTCTGCCTCCTAGAGAACCCATGGCCTCCCCAAACAACTCCATGAACCTGGAATCAAGCATTCAAAGATATGAGCCCATGGGGGACATTTCTCACTCAAACTACCACACTGTCATTACAGAGTATACATTCTGATGGAGAAGATGATAAAGAAGAAAGAAATGATCTTAAGTTTTGATGGTGGTTTTGAAAGAAATAGGCATGATGGAGCAACAGAGGGAATGGACCTTTCTAGGGAGGAGATAACACATTCAAAATTTAGACTGCCATTATAGTTGGTATTAATCATTTCACAGACCCTTGATAGATTACACAGTTAAATTACTGGTAAAAATCATTTTACCACAACAAATTAGCCCAAGTCTCTGAAAGGTTTTCACCAGGGAATCACTGAACAAAATATGTCCAAAGGCAACTTGAAGAATAGACAAGCTGCCAGTTGAGATGGTAAGGTGAAAAACCAGTGAGGCATCTAGATGTGTCTTGACTCTGAGAACAGGTTTTAGTCTTAGAGCTGGGCCTCCAGAAGTGCCTATTGGAGGCCCTCAACTGGATGGGGGTACAAAAGGCTTGCTTGCTTTGTAGAAATGATTTACTTGAAAAAGTTGACAGTTTTTCTAATTAATACTTCTCTTATGGGGGAAAGAGAAAAGATACAGGGAATCCACGGGATCATAAATAGTTCCCTTTTCCTTTCTGGGGATATTGTGGTTAATTTCATTACAGAATATAATGGATGAAGATCATTCAGCAGGAAAATGTATCTATCCAGAGTAATTACATCAACATTGCTAAGCTTAAAAGAAGTGTTAGAGAAAGAACTCATTTCACATCTATAACCAAGAATGCTTCATGTGTTTTTACAAGAGGATAATAAAGACATAAATGGGATAGATGGCCTAAGTAGTTTTACAGATGGTGGTTGCATATTAAAGATTAAATTGCTGTCTATAAATAAAACCACTTTTACAGTAACTAGGTTACTGCTTTATCTTAATTTAGGTGTAATTGAGAGCATTAGCGTTCTTGGTAATAGTTCAGTGAATGTTCCTGCAGAATGTAAACTGGGCTCTGTGGAATGATCACTGATGAATATTTCCCTTGCCACTGAGTGGCCTTAACTGATAGGTTGCCCTAAAAACTGCTGCTTCCGGCCGCTGTCATTGATAACTCTGACCCGGAAGCATCTAGAGGGAGTGTGGGGCTGCACATAGCTCAGCATCCTTTGTGTCAGTTTGTCTCATGCACTACAGGTTTTACTCTCTAACTTTTCCCTTCAAGAATCCATCAAAATTGATGGATTTTTTTGACAAAAAAGTCCAAATCTACAAATCTTAAAGTTTCATATTCTTGACAAATTGAGAACCATAGTCAAAAACTTAAAAACTAAAAAAATAAATAAATAAATAAACTGCCTTTAAATTATATTTTTGTCATTTGGGAATGAGTGACAATTCAAAATGAAATCTTTCAGATGAAAGAGAAAAGTGAAAGTATAACTTCCTGGAGCTGGAGAGATGGTTCCATGCGTAAAGAGCTTGCCATGCAAGTATCAGGACTAGAGTTGCCGCCCCCAGCATCTAGATCAAAACCTACATGAGCATGGTAGACCCTCTCTAATCCCAGGACTCAGCAGGTGGATACAGGGAATCCACGGGACAAACTGGGTGTCAAATGGGTTACCTTTAAGGAGAGGGAGAGGCCCTACCTGTGTAAAGTAGAGAATGATCAAGGAAAATGCCCAGTGTCGGTTTCTGACACACACATACATACACGATCCTATATCCACATATGTGTGCCTGTGTGCAAAGGGGATATGCACATGCATATACATGACACACTGACTTACATGCACAATATATATATATAAATATATTGATGCATAGACTTACCATCATTACTGTCTTGGCATTTTCCTTCACCTCACATTAAAAATGAGGCCACATGTGGTGGAGATGTGTATAAAGAGCTGGCATGCCTGGGTTTAAAGCCCTCCCTAGACTGCCAGCAGAAAAAAAATTACTCATGTAATTTCTCTGGGCTCTGAAAACTGATGTTTTCAGAAAATGTGTCTGCATACTGGCTTGCGGTGCAGATTGAATGGAAATATCTGTGTAAAAGTGCATGGAAAACTCATAATGCCGCATGAAGATGCACATATTGTTTTTATCATCATGTGACCGCGAATATTTTATTCATCCCCTCATCAACCACTTGGTGATCTACAGTGTTATTCCAGGTAGTATATATGCCAGGTTCTAGAAGTAGGAGAAGAAGAAAAACTGGGAATAGGCGTGAACAATGATTTTAACATGTAAGAATTGTCGTTATTTATTTTATTCTGCATCCACATGTACCATGGCATGCATGTGCAGATCAAAGGACCCTGTGCCAGTGTATGTTCCTTCCTCAACCTAGTGGGTTCTGAGGATCAAACTGAAGTCCCTTAGGCTTGGTGACAAGTGCCTTTACCCACTAGGCAACTTCCCAACCTGACGTTTGAACTTTGTGGTTATAACCCATGAAGAAAGTTGTGGTGCTCTTGGAAAGAGAAAGAGAAGTCCAGGCATTCAGCTTCTTCAGAACTATAAAGGAAAGCAAATTATTCAAGACTCTCTTTTTATTTTCAGGTCTTATGATGTGGTTTGTGATTTCCCCCAACAGGCATACTTTCCTAATTAAATTTATCCTAGGCAACCATTCAAAACTCGAGCCCATCGTGCGAAAGGACAGATGGTGGAGGTTCTACCTCCTTTCCCTGGCCAAAAGAACTGGGTCCAGGCAAATGCTGGCTGGCTAAGAATAATTGTCATGCAGATTAGCCCTTGGTAGAATTCCTGGAATGGATTGATTTTTATAAGGGTGAGATAATGTGTAAAGGAATATGAACCCCAGCTTCTCATGCCGAGCTGCAGAATTGGGGAATTCTAACAGTGGACGTGAACAAGAAGCCCTCCATCCCAATGTCTTCATTTTTCAGTTGGGGGAAACTGAGGGTAAGTGAGATGAGGCAGTTTTAAATGGAGGAAGTCAGTATTCAATCCCACCTACGTCTGAATGTAAGTCTGGACATTGGATGGCCACCTTTCTCTATCTTAAGTCTCATTATACCTGTCTACAGTTCAGGCCACTGTTTCTTTGGGAGTCCCCAGTAACTGATCTCAGCAGCTTCCAAGGTGCCTCCATCACTGAATAGCTGCTACCATCCCAGAGTTTGCCCTGGACTCTCCGCAGCGTGCCCCCAATTCCCCTCACAACCCTGTGCTTCGACTCAGGACCTGTTGCATAAAACATCAGCTTCGGTTTGACCACCTGCCTGAGTTTGCACAAGGTAAAATGAGATCGCATTAATTAGAGCACTCTATTGGGGATGAATTATATTGATTTCTCAATCAGAGCATGACGGTGGAAATTGCTTCTTTCGTTTCATTATTATTGTGGTCTGTGTGGTACGACACTGAGCCACAGCGAGCTCTCTGTGGGACGCTTGGCAATTCTGTCCTTTCACGGAGCAAAGCAGTGTGAGCTGGAAGGAAACGCTTGAGATTGCCTCGTGATGCTGTCTCAAGAATTCAGTAATTTTCAGGGCATTTCTGCGTATACATAAACTTATGGTCCTGGCAGTTGCCAATTTGAAGGGCAAGCAGCCGGCCAGGGTTATGTACACAGGCAGGAAAGTCTCACCCATCTGAGTACTGAGATAATGAAAGTCCCTAGTTCTTACTCTGTGCATCGGTGATGGTGTTATGAAAGCTCTCAAAATGAGCTAGCCCTTCCCAGATCAGTTAGTCTTAGAGACTGACTGACCAAACACACTCCTGTCCATAGTTTGACTCACCCTCAGCATACACTTAATCTTCACTTGTCTGATTGTTTGGATTATTTCTATTGTATTCAAAACCACTTGTTTTCTGAGAGCAGAACCGACTCTGAATTTCTTCCCTCAAAATCTTTAGTGATTGACACAATTACCCAGAAGCCCCCTGAGTTGTGACTCAGTGATTAAACAAACAAAGTGAGGTGGAGGTTAAACCTGGATGGGGGAGTGACCTGAGGAGGAGGTTAAACCTGGATGGGGGAGTGGCCTGAGGAGGAGGTTAAACCTGGATGGGGGAGTGGCCTAAGAATTAAAGGGAGGAGTAAGAGAAGTGAATTGTTTGCAGCTACATTATATCTCCAAAGTAAGACTTGAATAACTTCGTGCCTTAGTTTGTGAGTGTTCGCCTTGGTGAAGATAGATAGTTATGTTTGGATTTGAGAGACCAAATCTGTGTGTCTCAGACCAGAAGGGGGTGCAGGATCAGAGCACCTGGAACACTCAGGTCCTCCCAGGGACCTCCCAGCTGCTCAGAGGAGCCCATTCACCATGGCATTGTGACCATGTTCTGTCTTAGTCTCCTTGCAAAGCTCTTGAGTGTTGCATCTGAATTCTTCATCTTTCCCAGCTTATGTGGTTCCCTCAACAGTCCGTTTTCCACATCCACACTGTCTGTGGGAAGTAGGGTACAGAGCTGAGAGATACCTCAAGGTGGTTAAAGCCTGAAGTCCCACACACTTTCCTGTGCATGCCAGAAGGGAAGTTCGGGAAGTCGGCTCTTAAAGACCTTCTGGAAAGTTCCTCTGAAACTCAGCCTGAATTTTTCTTGAAAATTCAGGTAAATCACAAGGAGATTTACATATAGAATGCTAAAACGTTTGATATAAGACCACTTGAATTAACTGAATCTCCTGGAGCAAAGAACTGAGCTCCAGATAAAGAGATTTTAAAAACAAACAGTATTTAGGTATGTTCCTTTATTATTTATGGGAGGGGGAGCCAGTGAGTACTGATTGCCTTATCTGATATTAATAAATATTGTGTTGAATTTCGATTACTTTGTAGATGGAAACAAAGAAAAAGAAAGTCGCTAGAACTTAAATCAGCATTAGAAAAAAATAGTTTGCTAGAGGGAGGGGGTGGGAGGGGGAAGGGAGATTTGGAGGGAAATTCATTCAATAATATGAAGATAGTTCCAACATAATATAGAAAATATTGAAAAAGTAAACTAGCAAAATGAGAAAAACATAAAATTCCATAATTCCTGAAGTAAGTCTTTTTGTTCTCTATCTTCATGGAGGCAGAAATGTGATTGATGTGATTGACTTTCTTCTGTTTCTTTTCCTTCTCCTTGTTTTCCCCTTTGTTCCTCCATGCCTTCCTCCTTTGCCTTGTCTTTGTTTGCTGTGACTTAACTGTTCCAACAGCTTTTTTTTTTCTGTTACAAACTGATGGGTTTGATTAGTGGGCCACTTTAAGGGCAGAGACACGTGCTCTGGGTTCCGAGAGGAATTTGACAAAGTCTCTTACATGCTTGTGAACACAATGGAGAAATATGATCTGGATGGCAGACAATCGGATGAGCTCATAGCTGACTGAACAACTGTGCCTGAAGGGCCTAGATTGATGTGCAGATGCCAAACAAGCAGGGAGGTCCTGCAAGTGCTTGTAAGAACACATGTGGTAGCTACTATGTTCAGACGGTACCCAGAACATGCTTGTTAAGGAATTTTTTATTAAATGCTCATCTGTCTATTCTAAATCTTGGCAGCAGTTTTCAGTCCACGCCCATCAGACAATAAGGGGCCTGTCTTTGTAGAATGGAATCTTAGTGGTAGAGATGGCTTGAAATTGTTGTGGGCACAGAGAAATCTTCTCTGCAGTTCTACCTAGCTACCCGATTTGCAGGAGACTTTATTACTTAAAATACTACAAATAAAACAAAAGTTTTAGAAGATTAACTGTATTTTGTGTTTACCATGCTCAGAGATTAGCAGAATGTGAAATCACACATACATACACACACACACACAGCATTGATTGTTCACACACACACATACACACATGCCTCTGGATGTTCATACATACACACACACACACACTGCTGGTTGTTCACACACGGTTCTGAGTACACTAAGGCATCACGTTTAATAGGGATGCATCGACCTGGGCTTAGTGGACAACAAATCAATTGGCCTTCCCAGAGCTCTCACGGTTCAGTACTGCTCACTACTCCCTAGGTCTTCAATAGCCCAGTAGTAGAGTTATGAGCATCATCAGATTTTCAGATGAGAAAAGTGGTACAGAAAGAGGCCACTGGCTTTGCTAAAGATCCTTGAGGAAGCAGGCATGGCAACAATCTGAATATAGAGCCTGTATTGTCAGAACGCATGAGTACAGTACATGCCTTGGACTCTTCATTCAGATTTATCCATGTTCCCGCTATCAGACTCTCGTGGTAACTTCGGCTCCAATCCCTGCTTATTGTATCACTGTTTTCCTTTCACAGAGCAGTTTTCAAGGTCCCCACCATCTTAGTCAGGCCCAAGGTGTAGCCTTTCTAAAGGTTTGTCCTGCCTCAGGATTTGCTCTCAGTTTAAGGCAAGCAGGTTTTCCCGCTTCTGTCTCTGAACACATATTTCCCTTGCTTCGTGCCCATTTCTCAAGCGGTACCACTGCAAACAGTTGGCTTTTTAGACCACCGGGATTTTCCTCTAGGCAGAGAGCATAATGGGTTGTAATGCTCAGCCCCGGCTATTTTACAAGGGAGTCTCCTCACCAGGAGTGTTCTGTCGGGGGCTGAGAACTGTCACAGGTGCTGTGAAGGAGGAGGTCATGTTCCCAGTATCTTCCTTCCCAGGCTAGGCATATCCTTAACATCCACTAACAAATGACCTGGATGAACCAGTCCTGCTCAATCAGGGACGCTGTTGCTCTCCAGGGAGACACTTGCTCATGTGTGTAGACACTTGTGTCTGTCACAGCAGGGAGGGGCATGCTGCAACCCTCCAGTTATAAGAGAGCGAGTGTGTTGCCTAACATGCTCCAGTACACAGGGTCAACAGAGAATTATTTGGCTGGGATGGATTAGTGCCAAGGTTGAGAAACCTTGAGAGAAACACATCAAGTGACAGTCAAACAGAAGAATTATCAGAGAGAGAGAGAGAGAGAGAGAGAGAGAGAATTAATTGCTGATGCATACAAAAGCATGGAAGAGTTTCAAAACCATGGTATTATATGAAAGAAACTGAGGTAATAGAGGATACATGCTGTGTGAGATCATCTTCACAGCTCTCTCCAATATAAAAGCTAATCTTTAGTGGCAGAAAGTTAAGCAGTGCTTACCTGGGGTCAAAGATGGCAGAAAAGAATAATTGCAAAAGTCAAGAGGACCTGTTGTAGATAGACGTGTTTTCTATCTTGATGTTGGATGTGGACTCTAATGCATTCACACATGTCAGTCAATGATTCAACATTTAAATTGAAGCTTCTTTAATAATTACATTGGGTTTGTTGGTTTGTATGTAGGCGGTGTTTGTTTTTATATCTTATAAAAACTTATATTAATCTCAAAGTAATATGGTTTCATTGAACATGTCATAATTGTAGGCACTGCCTGAGGCAAAATTTTCAGATTCTGGGCTTCAGTATTAGTCAATTAGCTGCATTTCACTGAACACAGACCAAAAGCAGCCTTATTGTGGTAACCTCTTTGCTTTCCCATGTGTGAAAATCCCTGTTCATTTTATTTTACTCAGAAGCCAAATTTCTACCAAATCTGGATATTTCCACTGAGAGACCTTATTTTTCTTTAATAATGAAATTCTTCTGAAAATGGTCTTTCTATAAACCTGCTTTTCTTCTCCAAATCGGTCAGTCTAGCTCTAGAGGTTTTGTTTCCATATGTCCGAGGGACACAGAAGGCTGCCTTGACCTTTGCTGGTTGAATATGTAGTAACTGTTCACAGAAACTGAATGTGTTCTAGAATTTACACATAAGTCAACCAACACTGTTTTGATTAAAACATACAAAACAGTAAATAGTTTACAACATCCATCCAGACTATATCAAAGGACACATCTCAGTCAACACCAGGATTTGATAGCTTTTTAAGTGAGGGAAATTTTAAGCATGAACTAACGTGGTCTTGGAAGTTAGAGATTCATTGAACAGCAATCATTTGCTTGCATCTGTTTCTCCCTGCATGTCAGCAAGGCTACCTTTTGTATATATTCTCTACAGGTCTGAATTCAATTAAGAGGAGTATGGGATGTTTATACCTTCTTGCTTAGTGGGAACCCCAAATGTCCTTCCCCCATCTAGACTGTCGAAAGGTGTGTCATTATTGACAATGACACCATCATAATGAAACCAAAGGTACCACTAATAGACTGATATCATTAATAAAGTCTCTTGTGTGACTGGGGTCTCTCCTTCACAAACCTGAACCGAAGGTCAATTAGAACAGTGATTGAAGGCAGTTAATTTACTGTTGATAAATACAGGCTAGGGAATGTAGTATTGATTACTTCATTTCAGTAGGGGGCAAATACCCTCAGTTGTGGGCATTTTACAATGATGTCATTTACAAGGCCAGAGAGTGCAATGTTGTCACATATATCAAAAAAAAACCCAATGATTTATTGGACCAACCACATTAGGCTTGTGAGTCTGAGCATATATGAAGGATAGTCCTTGGCAAGAGCATAACATTTTAGGCAACAAATCAAGATCTAGAAATTTTAAAAGGTTTACAAATTCTTATCCGAATGATGCATTGGGTTTTCAGACCATCCATTGGCTACTAGGGAGGCATAGTGGTAGAATTTATGAAAGAGACAGGATTTGATCAAGGATTTGAAAAATGTGAAAGGTAGGAAACATAAGTCCCCAAAATTCAAACCATAGCCAGATTTGATGACCCTGTTTCCTATGCAGAGAATCTTGATGGTGTGTCCTTTTCCAGCGGTGTTGACAGAGGGAGTGAGGGAATGAATGAAGAATGAAAGAATGAATGAATGAAGAAATGAATGCTCTTCTGTGGTTTGCTAGCCCTGAGCTCATTCACTTCCCTCCCTGAAATTATAAAGCTAAAAGAAGGCTCACACTAGGCTATCGCAACCCCAGGTTTGCAATGACGCATGTCATAATAGCATTTGCTGCCACGCTGGGCAAGCCATTTGAGGTTTTCCTTACCAAATGAATTTCCAAAACATGAAGTTAACCAAATCTCACTTTGCCAAAGGACTCTGGGAACTTTGAACAGGTAACTGGACCATGTCATTCTTGAAGAAGTTGTGGGCTATATAATAATTCTCAGAAAAAAATGGGCACAGAAGTAAATAAAAGATGTGCCATATCCTTTGCACTTGATTCACAATATAAATATAACATTGCTTTTAATTGTTTACATTTTTATACAATGTGAGTATTTGCTGCATTTTGTCTTTCTCATCCAGTTTGCTCAACAAAAGTCAAAATAAACATCCTATTCTCTCAAAATTTTCCTAAACCAGATAACATTATGGGAAACTTTAGAAATAAATAAGGAAAGTTTACTTTACTGTGAAATGAGACTTACGGTTAGTATAACAGACATTTGTCTAAAATGAAGCAATTTCAGTTTTATATTAAACACATAATGCAATACTGTTTTCTTAGAAAACCTTTAACCCACAGATTAGTCCCGTTTACAAAACAGTGTTAGGAAATTTACTTTTGCTGTGTTTTCATCACCCACCTCCATGCTCCTTTCTCCTCCTGTGTGCCAATGCAGACAAACTCTGCAGCGTTGCTGATTTTCACAATCTCATTTCACATAATTAAGGCTCAGGTCACCTGGATTGTCATATACCCACAGGGCAATAGACCTGTGGAGTTCACTTAGAAGGGAAAAGAGGCATGGAATAGAAGTTCCACAGTTCCTCCTTCAGCTTTCTTATCCTAAAAGTAATTAAACTCTGTGATGGACTAAATGAGCTTCTATTTCTTCCTCCTAGGATAAAACAACCTTGTGTTGCACTTGCTGTTTGATTCCATAATTAGAAAACACATTGGGCCGTAATCATATTTTGGGACCTTGAGCTTCTCACTTTGACAGTTCTTACAAATGCTACAACTCTGAGTCAAAGGTAGATTGATGTATGGGTGAAAGATGACACATGATGAAAAGCTGTTTATGACAGAGTGGCATTACTTGCTTCATGATCAAACTCGGTTATGTAATGTTTGCCCTTAGTGGTGAGAGGAATGGGATTAAGTAAAAAGGATGAAGGGGAAAGTGAATGTTCTTTCTCCTCTTGTTCAAATGTGATCTTTACTGCAGTGGTCTCCTGTACTAGGGATCAGCAAGCAAATGCAATTAGAAAAAGAGTCAGTTACCAACTTTTTCTGAGATCCAGCTCCAGGCTCTCAGGAATAATTAAAGATTTTCTAGTTAAATTATAACATATAAAATATCACAATATTGTATTTGACCGAATACCACACCTCACAAAGACATATTCTACTGAAATTTGTGTAATGTGCATTTAGATTTAGAACTGGAGGAAACAAAACATGCATTTTAATTGAATTGTCCTTATTTTGTTGTTGAGGAAATCATGACGTGAAGAATCAAACTGTCTTAACTTACAAAATCCGAGGAAAGTAGATTAAAATTTTTTGGTCTCCTTAGTTCTAAAAATCAGATAACTGTGCATTTTAGAATTGTGGATGAATGAAGATTAAGTGGACGTTGAGAGGCTAGTGTCGAGCTAGTTAAAGAAAGTATTCTCTTATGAATAAAACAGAAGTGTTTAGAATGTAGACATCTCTTCACAGGACCATTGTCAAAGGAAAGAAGTCTGTAATATAATTTCATGGGCTATGAGTTTATGCAGAATTGTGAAGAATAGGCAATTATGATTAATGAGAATTATGATTAATTGTATTCTGATTCATTGAGAGTTTGCTATTCTTAAGGAAAGCTCATCATAAAATAGGCTTCTCTCTGTCCTTTCAAACCCTTTCCTGAACTTAAATGATTGCAGTATCCCTTTGTAAGAAATGGAACAGCCTTCACAAACATCAGACAAATGTGTATTAACAGTTGTAAAGAGAGAACGTTGACTGCCTCTCCAGAGAAGTCTTCTTTAGGGAGCAACTGAATATTTCTTAACTTATGAGCAAATCACAGACTTGTAATAGTGTTCCATAGCAGTTAGACTCTGAAGTGTAATGGTTTGCCAAACCGCAGATTTCTCTGAATAAAGCAACTTTCGTAATAGTGGGGTTGAGAGTCAGCTCAGTGGGTACAAGACCTTGCCATTCACACCTGATGACATGGGTTCAAGCCCCATGCAAAAAGCCAGATGCAGGCACCAAAGTGTGTGTTTTCAGTCTCACCACTGTTAAGGTGATATGAAGGTAGAGACAGGAGAATGACCTGAAAGCTTGTGGGCCAAGTAATGCAGGCTAGTCAGCCTTGCTGAAGAGACAAGAGAGATTTTTCTTCAAAACAGGGGAGAACCAGTTCCTGAAAGTTGTCTTCTGTGCGCTCTCTCTCTCTGTGTCTCTCTCTCTCTGTCTCTCTCTCCCCCCTCCCCCTCCCCCCTCCCCCTTCCCCTCTCCCTCTCCAATTGAGATTAACGTGTTGACTGATGGGTAGCAAATAAGAAATGAGGTATTTGTTCTCCTGATCATGGAAGCTTGTGACCTGATATGACTTTTAAAATTTCTTCAGGTCTTTCTCCAGTCAGCATGGAGATACTAAAAACTCTCAAGCTGCTGATTAACTTTGAGCTAAATTTACAATGTGCCAGGTCCTAGGCAGTTTGTATTCTCCTGCTGTTGTGTTGATTTACAAATGAGGAAAATGAGACAAAGAGCTTGCCCTAATTTCTACCCCTGTAAGTGATGACACTATATTTGTCTATACTCCTCGTCACCATTTTGATTATGAAAACGTTTTTAGTAAAAGATATATAGACATATGGAGAATTTTCTTTCATCCTTCTTTTTATTTTTGATTGGTTGGTTGTTCTTAAAGATTCTTGACTCAACCAATGAAATGGCAGGAAGGGGTGTCTCATTTACCAGATTTTCTTAAAGTGAGAAAAGAGTGATTGTTGCTTTTCATGCTATTTTCCCCCTGAACAAACATGGTTTGTACAACACAGTTCATGAATGCTCCCTGTTATGTTTGTTGAAGAATGTAATGACATTTACTAGTGGGCAGAGTGTAGCTGAGGTATTTCAGCCCCTAAATAATTGAAAGGCTTTTGTATTGCTATTGATTTTGTAAAGCCAAAACTGCAACAATTCCCTGGCTCAAACATTAATTACCGTACTTTTCTGTACTTAAACCAAAATGCTGCACAGGTTAAGGTCATTCTGTGTACATTCTGGGTTTGATGAGCTCTGTTTAAGGCACAATCTCCTGTGTCTCAGCTACAACTTGAGATTAAATTGAGTGTTCTTAGATGCTCAAGCCTTGGTATTGTGCTGGGTTGTGGTATATGTTTGCAAAAGTCATTTAGGTTTAATTCTTCTAAAATCTCTAGAAAGTCATCCATTTACCTTGTCGTGCTTGGCGTTTCAGTTGCAACTTGATAAGGTGTTTCTCATACTACCATGTGTCTGTCTGCTCCTTTGCCCCTGGAAGAAGACACGTGCAAAGCAGGGAGTTTAGGGTGGCACTGTGGAATTTTGACACACCGAAATATTTTGTAACTCAAAGTCGTGAAGGATATTTATGTTCCTTACTGGAATGAATTGGTATGCCATGCCAAATTCTGGAAAACTATGTCTTTGAGCAACCCTTTATAGTTGCGATGAGGTTCCTGGGTAGTAGGAACATTGTGAAATACACAGGATTTATTTTTAGACATCCTTACACTACAAACACATACCACATCACCACAGTTTCTCTCTTTTTAAAACTCTTAGCCTCAAAGTAATATTCTCTCTTTCTGTAGTCTTTGATGGAGTTGAAGAATATGTGGTTATAATTATAGTTTTCCTTAGTTATGATAAAGTAGATATAATATTGTAGCTCTAATTCTTGCTTGATACCTGTTTTGTTATATGTAATTTTACTATGCTGAAGTTAAAACAGTTTAAACAGAAAAGGAGAGGTGATGTGAGATTCCCCTTTGTATGTTGTGATTACCATCAATGAATAAAGAGAACTGGCTTGGCCCGATAGGGTAAAATAGAGGTAGGCAGGGAAACCTAAACTGAATGCTGGGAGAAAGAAGGGCAGAGTGAGAGATGCCATAGGAGACAGACGCCAGAACTTTAGCTGGTAGGCCACAGCCATGTGGCCATATACCGATTAATAGAAATGGGTTAGATCAATATGTGAGAGTTAGCCAATAAGAAGCTAGAGCTAAAAGGCCAAGCAGTGATTTAATTAATATAGTTTCTGTGTGATTATTTCAGGGCTAAGCAGCCAGGAACCAACAAGCAGCCCCCTCCTTAAAACAAGTCATTAAGCATTTTTAATCTTCTACTTCCAGGGCCTCTTAGGTCATTGCTGCTCTGTTCCCACATGGCCCCACTTCTTCAAATTGTTACGAGGTAACTGTCTACTGCTGGAACCATACCCTCAGTCTGTTGCCAATCACATTAGTCCTCTGACTTTGACCCAAGACAAACAAATCAGCAAAGTCAGGCACAACAGAATTACGGTGCAGATTTAGTTTCCAGGACCCCTAATATCATCTCACAAAGATGCTGGACAGTGTTAATAGATCCAGGACTCGGGGAACAGATGCTCTTTCTCTTGGGCTCTCAGTCTACTCTACATTTCACTGTACACTATCAGGCTTCCATGCTAGTGGACACAATTTTTTTTTCTTTTTATTTCAGAAGTTCTTGGTTAGTGTGTGTTTGTAAAGAAAAAAAAAGTAATATACTTATTCTTACCCCTTTGGGACAGTATCTTTCAAATCTCTCATTTCTTTGCTGCCTCCCGAGCTTTCTCTGCAGCCTGCGATGTCATATACAAGTTGTAGATAACACCAGAAGGCAGCTGAAATTATTTTTCAATATATTCTGAGAGTGAAAATGCCAAGTCATATATTTTTGTGAATAGATGCAACTAAAAACCCAGTGTTTCTCTAACTGGGGAATTGTAGGGACGGGCCAGGTGACACGGTCTGTCATTCCGTCTCTGCTCTTGGTAAAGAAGCCTACAAAGGCTCTAGGAAGCAGAGATATTCTAGGGAACAAACATATTTAAGCATGGACTACAATTGCTTCTTTTACAAACATGTTGTAAACACTAATTAATCTCCCTGCTACTTTAGGAACAGTGGGCTCCTTAGCCCTGGTGCCTTGGTGACAAAGCTTTCTCTGTATTTCTGGGGACTCTTGACTCATCTAACCAAGTGTCTCCTCAGTCACTTCAGTACAGGGGAAGGCAGAGGGAATCTGTGTGGTCTGATTAAAGAGTTTCTATCCACAGTCAGGCAACACCTATGGTTGGGGTTCTTATTCTGTGGGCTTTCACAAACAACATCCAGGGCTCACAGGTTGGTTCTTCATCTCATCCCAGGGGAATGCTGGGAGTTAGAAACTAAATGCCATAGGCAGGCAGACCTGGCATCTCTGCTAGTCACAGGTGGTGCTCTGCATATGTTACTGTCCTCGTTTATTGTGGTAATTTGAATGCCATCAGACCCCCTAAGCTCATAGGCAGTGGCACTATTGAGAGGTGTGGCTTTGTTTGAGTAGGTATGGCCTTGTTGGAGGAAGTGTGTCACTATGGATGTGGGCTTTGAGATCTCATATATGCTCAAGAACACCCAGTGTGTCAGAACATTTCCTGTTGCCTGCAGATCAAGAGATATTAACTCTCAACTCCTTCTTCAACACTATGTCTGCTTGCACACCATCATTTCCTACCATGATGATAGTGGACTAATCCTCTGGAACTGTAAGTCACCCAATTAAATGTGTGCCTTTATAAAAGTTGCTGTGGTCATAGTGTCTCTTCATAGCAAAAGGAACTCTCACTAAGGCATTTGACTTATGCTGCTGTGATAAATACCACTACCAAAAGCAGTGTGTGGGGAAAAGGGTTTGTTTTTTAGATTTTACTTAATTTAATTATTTATTTTTTGACTTAAAGGTTAGAGTCCATCATCAGGGGAATCCAAAGCCGCAACTTGAAGCAGGGACTGATGTAGCAAAATTAATAAAAACCCAGAGACAGATATTGGAATTCAACCTGAAGATCAGAAAAGCAAAACAGCCAGTCACTTGCTCTTACCTCTACCTCAGTCTGAAATGGTGATCCTGCCTCCAGGAATCCTCAGAATGAGACTGTATCTGAGAGCTGTCTCCTCCTGTCTTATATTCCCCTTTTCTTTTCAAATAAGACCATGAATCTAATCTCCTTTGTTTAGCTTTTTTCTGATCATTATCCATAACTTGTAACCAACACTCTAAACAAAGGCAAACATCCATATTCCATTGAACAATGAAAAACCACGCACCCACCTCTCGGGAATGTGGGCATCAAATTCCTAAATTTCCTCTATGATTCTGAGGATTTCTTACATGTAAGAGCTCTCTAGTAGCTTGACTACTGGACTTTTCTGACCTTCAGGTTGAACCCCAATATCTGTTTCTGGTTTGTTTTTTTAAATCATGCTACAAACCATGGAAGAACACTGCTTACTAGCTTGATCAACGTGGCTTACTCAGCTACCTTTCTGATACAATTCAGTACAACCTTCCCAGGGATGGCACCATCCACTGTGGGTTGATGACCTCCTACATAAATCATTAATCAAAAATTCCCAATCCCTTGACTATAGGCCAATCTGAGGGAGGCATTTTATCAGCTTATGATTTCTCTTCTCAGTTGACTTTAGCTTGTGTAAAATTGACAAAACAAAACAACCTTGATAACAGCACAGATACTTTTAGGTATATAGAATATATTGATTCTTTAAGAAATTAATGATTTTTTTATTTTTGTGTATTGTTTGAAACAAGGTCTCTTCATGGCCCAGGTTGACCTGAACTCACTTACATAGCCTTGAACTTGCCACAAACCTCCTGTTTCATACCCCAGTTGGATTCATGGTGTGAGCTCTAACTGCTGCTGCATTGGAGTCTGTAGAAAACTTTCTTCCTGTGATTTCTTGGCTGGTCAGAAAATTGCACAGGGAAAGAGGGTATTTGCTTATGATGTTGAAAGGAGAGGAAAGTCTTCCAACTCTAAGCCTCACTTCAGAAGAAAGCCAGAACATCTGTGATGGGGTGCCTCCTGTTCATACTATGCTGCAGCAGAACTTATTTCTCCTCTTCCTTGTAAAGTCATTGTTGTCATTGGCATGAAATAGGTGATAAATAATTTCATTTTATTTCTGCAGAGTTGGGATAATACTCTGCAGGAAAACTGACACCACAGGTGAGACTCCTGAAAGAACACACATGCTAAAACTTTGAGCTTCCAACATTCCAACCCTCTCTCTGTTAACTTACTAAGTATATTATTCCACAGTTCCTTGCTTACTTTGAAAAATGGGCAGAGATAAAATCCATATCATGAACCTCTTGGAGATATTAAATATGATAAATGTTCAGCAAGTCTGCCATGGTGTCTGTCACAAGGCAAAACATTTGTCGTTGTGTTTGTCCATGTCTGTACTGCCGCTGCTTCTCTACAAGATAGAATTTTTTACTCCCTTAGAAACATCTTGTGGCCTTTACAAACATATGACTCATGGTTAGAACTCTACCAGACCTGTTGTGCTGCTACCATTTAGTTTTATTTTATGAACTTTCTTGCATTCATAAGTTCATTTTTCTAGAGTACAAGTCTGAAGTTTTCATCCACTTCTCTGTGAGATCCACAACTCAGGAAAAGCACAGCCTTGTGTCCAGGTTAAGTGTCTGTTAGTGGGGTGGTCTTAGAGACCATGTCATCAGACACACATCTGTATACCCTGAGCATATTGTTGGTTCTAATACATATTCTGCACTAAAATTACTTAACTTGATCATTTAAGTTCGCAAGAAAGTGTCCCCTAAAACTGACATACTATGAATAGCATATTTTAGCAAGATTTCCAAATGTGGGGGCTTCAGAGATGGCTCTGCAGTTAAGAACATTTGCTGCTTCTGCAAAGGACCTGGGTTTGGCTGCCAGCACCCATATGACAGCTCACAACTCTCTGTAATTCTAGTTCCCAGGAAATGGATGCCCTCTTCTGGCCTTTATAGGTACTAGGCACCACTGTGGTGTATATGCACACATGCTGGAAAAATACTCATACACGTAAATAAAAACAAAGGTCTTAGATAACAGGGAGTTGATTTTTATGTTCACCTATAGATGTGAAATTCAATATCTTGGAAAATCAAGTGAAATAAATTATTTCTTAATTCTGCATAATCATCATACCACTATTAAAGTTGAGTAGCTGATATAGTAGTGACATTGTAAGACACTTTTGCAGTAGGTGTGGCTTATATGTATTACAGCATTCAGTTGTTGTTTCGATACCACAATAACCGCGGGCAACCCTGGTACTCAAGAGGAGTCAAGTGACATCATGCAGCCCCTTAGTGTGGGCTAAGCCACTGACAAACATGGAAGTAACCCCCACTGCTGTCCTTAAGGATTGCTTGCTGCTGGGAATGGTGAGAACACATTTAATCCCAGCACTCTGGAGGTGGAAGCAGGCAGTTTTCTTTGAATCTGAAGCCTGACTGGTATACCTCGCAAGTTCCGGACTAGCTGGACCTACATAGTGTTATACTGCCCTTAACTGCCAAAAGGAAAATTACTTGTGAGGGTCTCAGCCATCGAAAAATATTCAGAGAGCTACCTACATGGGCCAAGTCAACCCCACGTCTCCAGGTTTCAAGTCTCCCGAGTTCATGTTGGCTTTAATAAACTAAGCCGGTATGCTAGTCTTGGAGAAGGGTATGGTTCCTGAAGCAATCAGCTCCTCAAAGAAAGACATCTATAACTCATGTGTAATTACACTTCCAAGACAGACTTGACCGCTGGGAGCCTTGGGAAAGAAGCTGGCTTATGTGGTAAAATAGCCTTTCTGGATGTGAATAGCTTTCTTTAAATTCAGACTCATTTATTTTTTGAGTACCTTGGAGGAGAGAAAAAATGTATATACAAAAATACGTGTATATTCACCACTAGCTTTTCAGCTCACTTCTGGGATATTATGTGAAACGAATATTAAAACAGAAGAATTCTTCCACAGGCTATGTGCCTAGCTGTGAATGCCTGCTACATAATTCATGAAGTTGCTGGTATTTGACATTTTTCTCTATCATTTCTTTTGCTTTGAATTTTCAAAAATAAATAAATAAAAGGCTATATCTTTACCAGGTTTTAAATTGTACTATAGGAAAATGTTTTAACATAAGCCCAAACAGAATAGCTTTAAAATAGTCATAATAAAGATGAATTTGAACCAAATTATATTTATCCCACATAATAACAGATATTAATGTAGAATCTCTTGGTTGCAGTACCAGTTTATGTAAGAACATTGAAATAGATAATAGATAACCCATTGAAGTCAAGAAGGGTTTAATGACTGACATCTATAGATATCAGGGAGCTGGGTCATCTCTGGAGACCTCACTTACAAATGCTTGTCTTTTCTGTGCATTGATTTGAATGATTCATCTATTTTAAGTTTCTTAGAAATGGACTGGGCTAGATAGCAATGATTCAGGTACTTATTACCTATTGCTACTGCATGGGTGTCATTACCATAGACAAATATCTTAGAGAAAAAGATAACATTCCATTCTACACAAGAAAAATGTAAGAGACACGGCTAAATGCAAAAGTGTACCATATTCATGGACTGGAAATTTCAATATTGTTAACATGTCATTTTGGCGCAAAGTAAACTATAACTTTAGCAGTATCATAATCAGTGTCAAACATGTTTGTAATTGATACATTTACTTTTCTAAAACTTAAGTAAAAACATACAAGGAACTAAAAATAACCCTCCTCATTTTTTTTTTTTTTTTGTATTTATGGGGCATGTGGCTGCAAATGACTCAGCATTTTGCAAGGATGAGCTGTATTATTCTTCTGCCTCCTCCTTTCATTGTTCTGTTTTTCTTTTAATTTTATTGATTTTTATTGAGTTCTACATTTTTCTCTGCTCCCCTCCCTGCCTCTCCCCTCCCTTTCAACCATCTCCCAAGATCCCCCTGCTCCCAATTTACTCAGGAGATCTTTTTCTACTTTCTACTTCCCATGTCGAATAGATCCATGTATGTCTCTCTTAGTGCCCTCATTGTTGTCTAGGTTCTCTGGAATTGTGATTTGTAGCCTGGTTTTTTTTGCTTTGTGTTTAAAAAGAACTTATGAATGAGTAAACGTGATAATTGTCTTTCTGGTCTGGGTTACCTCACTCAAAATGATGTTTTCTAGCTTCATCCATTTGCCTGCAAAATTCAAGATGTTATTTTTTTCTGCTGTATAGTACTTCATTGTGTATATTTACCACATTTTCCTTATTCATTCTTCGATCGAGGGGCATTTAGGTTGTTTCCAGGTTCTGGCTACTGCAAACAATGCTGCTATGAACATAACTGAGCAAATGTCCTTGTGGAACAATTGTGTATTCTTTGGATATATACCCAAAAGTGGTATTACTGGGTCTTGAGGAAGGTTGTTTCCTAATTTTCTGAGAAATCGCCACACTGACATCCAAAGGGGTTGTACCAGCTTGCACTCCCACCAGCAATATAGGGGTGTTCCCTTTACCCCACAATCTCTTCAGCATAAGTTGTCATCAATGTTTTTATCTTGGTCATTGTTACAGGAATAAGATGAAATCTCAGAGTTGTTTTGATTTTCATTTCTCTGATGACTAAGGATATTGAACATTTCCTTAAGTGTCTTTCAGCCATTTTAGATTCCTCTGTTGAGAGTTCTCTGTTTAGGTCTATACCTATATTTTTATTGGATTATTTGTTCTTTTGATGGTCAATTTCTTGAGTTCTTTGTATATTTTGGAGATCTGTCTGATGTGGGGTTGGTGAAGATCTTTTCCCATTTTGTAGGCTGTCATTTTGTCTTGTTGACCATGTTCTTTACAGAAGCTTCTCAGTTTCAGGAGGTCACATTTATTAATTGTTTCTCTCAGTGTCTTGTGCTGCTGGGGTTATATGTAGGAAGTAGTTACCTGTGCCAATGCATTCAAGTATACTTCCTACTTTCTCTTCTATGGGCTTCATTGTGGCTGGCTTTATGTTGAAGTCTTTGATGCATTTGGACTTGAGTTTTGTGCATGGTGATAGATATGGGTCTATTTTCCTTCTTCTACATGTTGTTATCCAGTTATGCCAGCACCACTTGTTAAATACGTTTTTTACCATTTGATATTTTTTGCTTCTTTTTAAAAACTCAGGTTTCAAAGGAGTGTGAATTAATATCCGGGTCTTCGAGATTGGGTCCCATTGGTATTCCTGTCTGTTCTTATGCCAATACTAGGCTGTTTTCAGGACTGTAGCTCTGTAGTAGAGTTTGAAGGCAGGGATTGTGATGCCTCCAGAAGTTCTTTTATTGTACAGGATTGTTTTGGCTATCCTGGGAGTTTTGCTTTTCCATCTGAAGTTGAGTAGCATTCTTTCAAGGTCTGTGAAGAATTTTGCTGGGATTTTGATGGGCATTGCATTGACTCTGTAGACTGGTTTTGGTAAGATTGCCATTTTCACTATGTTAATTCTACCTACCCAAGAGCTTGGGAGAACTTTCCACTTTGTGGTGTCTTGAACCCCAGCTTTGCCTACCAAGATCCTCCATCCAGTACTCCAAATGTTGAGTTGTATGAGTCTGCTTTCCTGGTTCTGAACCCCAGATCTGGCTGTACTCCTTTCCAGTAGGCAACTTGTGGCATGCCCTTAGCACCTCTGTGGCAGCTTGTCTCAGTTCTTTGACAAAGTAGCAACTTCTAGCAGTAGGTCAACAGGCTCTGAGCATGGGCCACTCCAGCTCTGCTAACAACTCTCTTTGATGAGGTGAGTATGACCCAGATGCTTGCAGAAAAAGACAGCTAGTTGGGATGGACAAGGATAGTTTTCTACCTGGTCCCAGCTGAAGCAGAAACCAATCTAGAATGTCCCCTCCCTTATTTGGGGATTTTAAAAAGATATTAAGAATATAAGGTAGAACAGGAAACCTATAATGCCATGAGTGGAGAAGAATGGATGCTTAGTATGTGTACATTTGATGTGCTTTTTTCTGATATTAGAGAAGTAACTGATACATGGGCACTGGAGCTCAATGGATAAGTACTTTCTAACCATGTGACCTTATAGGTTTAGTAAATTGCTATAAGCCTTAATTTCTAAGGACCACATAATAATGACAGTAATTTCATTAACAAGGGTTCTCGTAAAGAATAAATAAGCATAACGGAGAGAAATAGTTTAATGTAGTTAGTGACATTCAATACATGTTAGATAAATGTCAGCTATTAGGTGTGATTTCCCTGTTCTGTTAACCTGGAGACTGCTCCAGGCTTTACCAGTGCTGCCTATATAATAAGCATCACCCTTCATTTTCATGAAGATCTCTTTGCCCCAGGCAGAGCAGTTAGCTCCTCCTCGTGGTGATCATCCATTAATTTGAATCAGTCATGACCTGATCCTTGAAGTAGTCATTATCCTCTGATGACTCTGTCTGCTGTGCCAGTTTCCCCTGTCATCACTCCTTTGGACATACTGTTCCTCTTCTATGTCATGTCTTCAGAACATCGAAGCTCATGCTAAGAGTTTACTAGGGAGTCTCTGTGAGCTAGAGAGGGCATAGGACACCTGAAGCCCATTCATAAAAACAAGGAAAATCGCTTTCCACCTCTGTATTCTTTCTCAGACAGGATATTGTGTCT
Organism: Chionomys nivalis; assembly: GCF_950005125.1. Classification (NCBI taxonomy): domain Eukaryota; kingdom Metazoa; phylum Chordata; class Mammalia; order Rodentia; family Cricetidae; genus Chionomys; species Chionomys nivalis. The sequence continues at coordinate 29,719,182 of NC_080092.1, read as the reverse complement.
CTTATCCAGATATCCGTGCTGACTCTTCTTTTGGTTTACAATGTTAGCTCCACTGCCTCACGGGACTTTAATCTGATAGAAGTAAACTCCTTATGTACCATTTCCTCCACCATAATACTTTAAACAACTTCTCCATTATCCAAACACCTTCCAGGCTCCACAAAAGTATAGACTTCTTTGGTAGCACTCTGTACCAGATGTGCCCATTTCATTCATAAGGTTCAATGGTGTCTTCAAAGAGTGGAGGAGAAGCAAAGGGCTGGGAAGTGCTGCTGAAGTGAGCAGGTGGGGAGGCACAGAAAGAAGAAGAGACTGAAGATGCTAGGGAGACAGCACATCCTTTCAGGAGGATGCCTCAGAACTCAAAGACTAAGCTCGCCAGGGCTTCAGAGGGAAGCCAGAATGAATTGTCTCTTGTTCTTGGCATACTCTAGCTTAAGAGAATGTCACTTGGTGTAGGAGGTCCTTCTTTCTATGTGTTGTTTGTATTAGTTAATGAATAAAGAAACTGCCTTTGCCTTGATAGGGAAGAACTTAGGTAGGCAGGGAAAATTAAATGGAATGCTAGGAGGAAGAAGGCAGAGTCAGAGAGCAGCCATGGAGCCATCAGTGTCAGACATGCTAAATCTTTCCCAGTAAGCCACTGGCACATGGCAACACACAGATTAACAGAAATGGGTTAAATTAAGATGTAAAGATTAGCCAAGAAGCTAGAGCTAATGGGTCAAGCAATGTTTTAATGTATACAGTTTCTGGGTGATTATTTTGGGTGTAAGCTAGCCGGGTGGCCGGGACAAACAAAGCCCCACCCCCTCCCCGGCTTACAACAGTCACTTGTAACCTCTTCTCAAAACTAATTCTGAATAGGCTTGGCTAGTGTTGGTCTTTGTTGAACTTGCTATCTGACCATGACAAGAACTAGATGATGCTACCCCCTACCTTTCAACGTCATAGTCTCATTCTTTGGATAATTCACTAAGTACAGTTAGTGATGCCCACATGTGTATGGATGCAGGGCTATCCACTGGAACACAAGAAGCCGACCAATGACTGCTTGATAAAGAAGAAAGGAGAAGGGGAGGAAGAGGGAGAGTAGGAAGAAGAGAAACAGTGCTTCTCCATCCCTCAGCAGTTACCAGCTGCTGATAGGGCCTTTGTAATGGATGAGACCTGGAGAACATCACCTCAGTCTATGACAGAATTTGTGCTGGAAGAGATAGTTTGGCATTTTATGGTTACTGGTTCTGTCTCTGAACAGTCTCTGCACTTAACTCCCAACCCAGAAAAACAGTGATATTTTGGTCCATCTTAGAACTTTGTAAGATCTATAAAGTGAGAAAGAAGTGCTACAGACTAAAATTGGATATGTAGTTGAAACAGGAAGAGAGTAAATTTGATAGAGGGGCTTGGGAGGAGAGAGGGAGATGAGATCAAGGATTTAGGGATCAGTATGCTTTATCTTTGGCAGTTTAAGGGACCACTTTCTAGTGCAGTCGTTATTTTCCAAGATGGCCAATTGCAGAGTGGATGTGGACGACTGTAAAAAGAGGGGTTTGAAATCAGAACATAGAAAAACTATATCTGAGACGGGAGAAGAGAAAAATGCCTGCCAGGAAACAGGGCGTGGCGGGACACTTCTGCAATTAAAGATTGTGCTCAAGGGAACTAAAACACAGTGAGTGGCAAATCTGGGCCTTCTTCAGCAGGATCACTTACAGGAAAATTGGTGCCCGAGGGAGATGCATATCCAGGTTTCTCGGGTATTACAATGACGCCAGAAATCCTAATCAGGTGTCTGATAGGTAAGTTAAATCCTTCTTTCAAAATTCCTCTCTGGGCCAGCCGGTATCACCCATCTAAGTCATACATTTGTCTCAGAATAGATCTGCACCCTGGGATCTCAGCAAGGATTTCTGTGTGGAAGAAAATACATTTTATGAGCCCAGAAGGAGCTTTGTGGAACTCACAATATCCTCAAACTGCATGCAACAGCAATTTTAGACAGAGCGTTAATTCGTAGAGTTTAAGGAGAAAAGGGAAAAGGAGGAAAACCCATGCAATTGTCACTGCTAAATGAAGTGAAGAGTGGTTTGGAAGAGCATTTCAGACCCGATTCTTTCCATATTCTGCTTGGATGTTTAAGAGTTTGTGTGGTTTTGTTGAGCCTCACATAGAATGCTGCCTACAAAGTGTGGTGGTTGTGGAGATGCGTGTGTTTTTCTGTAATATGGTGGCAGAGCCGGAGCACTGAACACGTGGGATCCATCCAATATAATCTGATGGCAAAACTTCTCTCCTGAAAACAATATAGTCCTTGGGAACCCCCTCCTATTACACCCATTTTCTATGACCCTTGAATACATTTGGGCAAAGTCCATGGCTTTTCTGGGTGTTCTCAGGGAAATTAGAAGACTCCTGGGATATCCAAGTCACAAAAACCTCTTTTCTGCCCTTCTAAGGACTGGAACAAGGAAGTCAGAAGAGTCTTTCTTGAGTGGTACTCCTGTGGCCAGGACTCCAAATCTTGACCTCTGATGACAAGCTGTTCTTGCATGAGGGCTAAGCAGCACCTCATGGTGCCTTGATATGAATGCCTACTTCTTCCTGGCTCGTGACAGTGAGCATGGCTTAAAAATATCTCAGAGAAGAAAGTAGTAAATGAATGTGATGTCAAGTCCATGGGCACTTCATCTCCATTTTATGGTAATGATCTGCCCTGGCAGTAACAGAGGTAAAATGAGAATCTTCAATTTACCTTTAAATCACTTATTTTCTAAATCGTTAAGTACAAAATGCAGCACTTCTCAGAACTTATTTTATGAGATGTTCCCTCGTGATACTGTTGATTAGCAGACAATAGAGAAAAAAAATAATGTTTCGATCAAATACTGTTTGGATTCCTGGGTAAAATTGTAGGTGGTGTATAAAATAACCAAGGGTGGAGAAAGGGCAACCCATCAAGAACCCTTGGAGAGGCAACAGGGATTTGTGGAACTAATGGCTGGACTTAGGACCAAATGCAAAGGCTGCCTGCCATTAGCTCTGTGAATCACAAGTGTTGGCTAGCCTTTCTGATCCTTTCACCAAGTGATAACAGCACTGCCTAAAGTCATGATGTAAGAGCTGTCATTAAAGCACAACATATCTATTTCTTTTCATTACCTGTCTTTAATTTCTGAGCATGCCCCCACTAGGTCTAATGAAAGCCGACACAGAGAGACATAACCAGGAGACACACTCAGCCTCAGACCCTAATGGCAATGGCTAGTGAGATCTAACCCCCACCCTTTAAGAATCCTGTTGAGCTTATGTAGGCAGGCGCTCTGAGCCCCAGAAGGGTTGCTGGGTTTAGTGTTCAGACCTGACAAGATCCCATATCCTCTCAGCTGTCTATGTTTGAGCCACTTGAGGAAACCAGAAACTCCATCGATCTTCCCCATCCTGCTGAATCTTTTCCACTTGCATCATTGTAAGTGAAAGATAATCCTTGAACGCCTTTCTGAAAGCCCACCCCGCCTTCTAAATTGCCTTCAAACAGAGCCAACCCCCACTCTTGGTCTTGCTTGGGCTTTTCAGTGTTGTAAAAGAATATGAGCAGTTGTTACTGATTAGCTTTGTTCTAAAGATTAGTTTTATTTTTCATCTATGTAGATTGTATCGGCATCTGAGTATGCATTTTGAATACAGGCGTATTCAGAAGTGAGAAAAGGAAGTCGGGGCTCCTGGAAATGGAGGTATAGGCAGTTGTGAGCCTCTGGTTGGGCTGAGAATTGAACTTGGGTCCTCTGCAAGAGCAGCAAGTATTCTCAACTTCTAAGCCATCTCTCTAGCCCCCTATTCCTGGATTTCTGCAGAGGAATTGTTCACAGGTCTCAAAACGCATGAATGTACAAATCTTTGGCGTAAAATGCTGCAGAGTTTGCCCAGGGTCTGTGTGCATCCTCCTGTAGACTATGGTATCTCTGGATGACTTGCAGCACCCCTTGCAAGTATTATCAAGTATTATGGAAGCAGTTGTTGTACTGTGGTGTTAAGAAAACGTACTTAAAGATATGCATACTCAATATAGATGTAGATTTTGAACATTCTTACTATGTAGTTGTTTTAATCTGTAGATGGATGCAGAATCTATAGATGGATGACACTACCCCACCTCCCTGTGTGTGTGTGTGTTTCATGCGTATGTTAAAATTTAAGGCTAAAATTTTACAGGGTTGAAAAGATAATGGCTTAGTTGGGAAAATGATTGGCACACAAGCTTGAAGACTTCAGTTCAAATCAATAGACCCCATGTAAAAGCTGGGCATCTTAGCACACTTACCTAATCCCGGTGTTGCTTCCATGATATTGACAACAGATATGTAAGAGTCCCTGGAAACTCACAGACTAGCTAGCCTGGATTACACAGTAGCAGATGGAAATAGAAGAGCCTATCTCAAATGAGGTTGAAAGTAAGGGCCTATACCCAAGGTGTGAACTGCACTCACACACACACGGTGGGGGGAATAGATTTGTGAAGACTTACTTTTACTTGTTTAAGAGTTTTGTTGTTGTTGCCTTCATATATGTATGTATATCCTCTCTCTCTTTCTGTTTGTCTCTCTGTCTGTCTCTCTCTCTCTCTTTCTCAGTGTGTGTGTGTGTGTGTGTGTGTGTGTGTGTGATGCCTTCAGAGGCCAGAAGAGGATGCTAGGTTTTCTGGAACTGGAACCAAATCCAGTTCCTCCACAAAAGCAGCAAACATTCTTGACTCTGAGTCATCTTTCCAGCCCCACAAAAAGAAAAATTAAACTAAAATACAGTTACTAAGTAGTTGGCCCCATAGATAGCTCTAACTTACCATACCTGTAAAACAAAACAATAACAAGAATAGCTACAATGGCAAAGTAGCTATAGATATTCATATCTTAGTCATATCCCTAAGTCTCTAGTCATGGGGTCTCGTTGTTGCATACACACCCTCACCTCTGTGGGCATTTGGAGTTTGAGACCCTTGTCTTAGCATGTAAAGCACTGAGACCCGAGGAAGACTCACTTGTTTTCTTCAAGATAGATGTGGTATCTGATCTACATTCACAACTCAAAGGAAGCTAGAAGTTTCTGATTTGCCCTGGCACAAAGACATAGAAATAAAAAAGATCCAAAAGGTCCCAAGGGGCTAGGAAAAGGCTCAGTCAATAAGTTTGTGCAACAAAGCGTGAAGACCTAAGTTCTATGTGCAGCACTCATGTAAAAAGCTGTGAGTGTCATGGTTTGAATCTGGAATCTCAACGCTGAAGCAGAAACAAAAGTATCCCTGGGGTTGCTGGCCAGGCAGTCCAAACAACTGATGAGTTGCATGGTCTGTGAGAGAGCCTATGTCAAACAGTAAGATGGAGAAGCAGCTGATGAAGATGTTGAACATTGGCCTTTACACTCATTCATATATGTGTACACGCTTGTCTTCTTTCTTTGTTCAGTTGTGTTCCAGAGAAGGTGAATGACAGAACTGAAAGAAAACCACCACCACTCACAGGTCACTCACTATTAATTACAGCAAGTGCCAGAATCACGCTTCCTATTTATTCAGTAGGTTCCTAGAAGTCCTAACCTGCTTTAACATGAACATATAAATTGCTGCAACTTCAAGCCTGTCAGTGCCCCTAGCTGCCGTTCTGGGAGTGCAGTGGCACTAGCAGCTCCCTTGAAAGGTGGAGAGAAGAGTCCCTGCCCAGATGTTGTCCCTCCTATTTCTCCTCTGTCTAACTGGGATGATTAGAGCAGCAGCATGACAAGTCACTGTCACAAACACTCCTGGCAGCTAGGATGGAAATACTCCACTGAGACTGTTCCCTTGGCCCCAGTGTTTCTCTGACAGTCATTACTGTGGACTTACCTAGGTCAGTTCACCTCTGCTGTGTTAGTTACTTCTTATATTGCTTATGGCAGGCAAAACACATGGCTCAAGCAACTCAAGGGAGGAGGAGTTTATTGTGGTTTGTAATTTAAGGGAAATCCAGGGAGCAGGAGAATGAAGTAACTGGTAATATTGTGTCTGAGTGAAGAATTAGAGAATGATGAATACTGATACTCATCTGGTTTCCTCTTTTATGCAAGCCTGGACCTAAGCACAGGGCTTGGTTCTGCCCCGCCTTTCCAGTGGATGTTTAAGTCTCATTCTATTCTCAAGAATCCCTTATAGAAATACACAGAGTTTTGTCCAGATAATATCCCATATTACTGCTTCCATCCCAATTTTAGAACCTGTCAAGTTGACAGTATTAATCATTGCTAATCCACACCCCGTTCTTAATTTGATACACAGATGCATCACTTCTAAGTCTTAACCTTTCATCTCTTATATCTATAGGTACACAGGCACCCCATAATTCAAAATGCATTCAATGCAACCTCAAAAATCCTCATCATCCTTAACAATCCCAATACCATTTAAAAGTACAAAGTTCGAGTATCATCTTGCCACAGAGATTTCACCCAAGGTAATTTCTTAACTGTGAGATGCTATAAATTTAGAAACAAACTTCATGCTTCCTATAGACAATGGCACACAACAGACACTACCATTCTGGAGAGGAAAAAATAGGAGCATGGGAAAGAATAATGAAACCAAAGCAAGACCAAAACCCAGCAGGGCAAACAGCACATCCTGTAGCTCCATGTCCAGCATCTGGGGCTCATGATGGAATCACCTGGGTTCTAAAGGTCTTTCCAGCTCTGCTACCTGCAGCAAACACAACTCTTGATCTATCAGTACTCTGTGCATATAGCTTCCTAGGCAGATAGCATAGGTTTCTGGCACATCTGTTGTTGTCCTGGAGTCTCTAAAAAAATTGTGTTAGTGCTTTATTCATGACACGAACGCCACTGTTGGACTTCAGGTGTGGTGTTTATGCTTGTCTCTTTTCACTATTGTTATTTGTTAATAAGAAATCTCCAAAAGCTGCATCTCAAGACATTAAGGAATTTGCAGAATTGACCTTCACAGGTTCATTAGGCATAAACAGCTGCCTCCAAAGGCCAAGCATACAGTGCTCCCCGAGAAATTCTGTGAGAGGGGCACAATGTAGTAATAGAAAGGATTGCTGTGGAGCTGGAGCCGGCCCGCCCCGTAGCCCTTTCACTTTACCAGTGCTTTGCACTTATCTCTAAATCTCTCTAGCATTGATTTTGCCATCTGAAAAATCCACTGCACAATAATAGGCAGACTGTTCATCATTAAGGGGAGATTGTGATAATGTTCATAAGATCGATGCATGGGGAATGTCGGCAACAAAAACATGCATTCATCTCTCATCTAGAGCATGGGATTTTGGAATTCTACCATAACACTTTCATTTCTATACCTTAAAGCCCTCTTGTTTAAAAATAAGCTACTCTTGCTTAATCTAATGCGTAAAGATGGAGGTTCAAATGCAATGTAGTGGGAGAATAAAGAGGAAATAATGAAGTGTGTGTGTGGTGGAGGGGGTGAGTAGAGCAACCCGCATATGGAGTAGACATGATCTTCTGAACCCAGACAGAAGTCCTGAGCATGTGAAGTGGCTATAGAGCCTCTGTCAGGATGTCATCATGTGAGAATTTGGATTTTCTCAATAGATATTAATTTTTCAAGATAAAACCACAATTGAAAGCTCTTGGATTTTGCCTGCTTTATTTTTTAATAAATTACCCCCCCCCAAAAAAAAGCTTACCTATATTATCTCAGGTTATCCCATGAGCAGGTAAGCTTTAGTTTGGGTTACCATTTCACTTTGTCTGCATGAGTTTGTTTGTTTGTTTGTTTGTTTTTCTGGCATGTATTATAGGAGTAAAGTCATCACAATACTCACTTTGCAAGACTCTGGTGAAGACGTGGATAAGCTTCTAACATGGACTGAAGTACCCTTTCTGGGTGCCAGTTATGAAACAGAGCTGATGAGAAGGCAGGCTTCATGGAAACCTTTGAGAGTCATAAGCACAACTGAATGCGGACCCGCATCCCCTCTCCTGTTTCCCTGGACCTGTGCAAGCAAATGCATAAGGAACACCAGTTTCCTTTACTCTGACCAGTCACAGCCTCTACCCACAGAGGCCACCTTCCAGGACTGTGGGCAATAGTTAGTATCTCAGGACCTCTTAGGAGAAGCTCTCTCCTCCCCCAGTTCCTTACCCAGACACCTCCATCTGCTTGATGAGACATTGAAATGAACACAGAGGCCACTGCCTGTCCTGTCAACCAACAAGACACATGAGAGATCTGATGTTAGGTTCTAGCGCTAGGATGAGGGAAGAAGTACAAAGATCAAGCCCAAAGGATGTTGGAGTCCAGTACCAGGGTTGGTTAATAAGGTGATGTGACATCACCAAAGGCTGAGGGGCTGTGCTCTGATGCTAAGGAGCAAGGAAGTCACCACAGCAGCTAAAAGCTCACTGTGACCTGGGTTCCTCTGGAAATTTACAAACATTAACCTCCTGAACGACAACAAAATATCCTAGCCACCCTCCTTGGTCTCAGGGTGGTAGCCAGTGCCACATTCAGGGGCACTCAGCCTATCATCTGGGTGCGGCTATAGAGCGTTAGTATTTTCTCATGTTTTATCCTCATCGTTTTAAACTATTAGCATCAGATAGTAATTGAATCCATGCACAAAATAATTTCCATGAATTTTTCCCTAAGGAGCGGGCCCAATTTTCCTCTGTAAGTACATTTATAGTGAAGCCAGGAACTTGAACCAGAGTCTGGAGTCTGGTTTAAAAAAAAAAAAAAAAAAAAGGAACTTGGTTTTCTCGTTAGAATGAAGATCTCTTCTGAAGTTAAATTCTGTGATTGTGTGTATGAATAGGATGTAGAGCATCTTCTTGTCCTCTCTGTGTGATCTTAAGAAGTATGGAGAAGAAAAAGAAACATCGTGAAACATTTTACAGAAGCACTTACCTTCCTTTGTCAATTTCTCTCCTGTATGTAAGAAAGTAAGTTAGAGAGGTGTCTTTCAGATTTGTTATATCTAAGACAGGGATTCCTAGCCACAGAACCTTTGCAATATTTTGTCTTAGATTTCTGTAGCGTGGGACACACCCTTGTTCCTTCTGGTATGTCATATTACAACCCTTCTCTGTCCATTGGTTGCTCCCCTCTGTCTGTCCCAATGTCACCTTCATGGGCACAGTCATCCCTGCTGAGATACAGTAGACTAGACCTGTGCAATCAATGAGGAGCCTTTCATGGTGGTCCAGGTTCCTGGTACCCTCTTGATGCTGTGGAAATACAGTTGAATCAGGAAGACAGAAAAAGTGATATCACTGGGTCATGGGGTACCAGAAGCAGGGATGTGCAAGGAATAGGAGGTAATTTTCTCAGCACAGAGTTGAATGGGCATAACCAGCACTAGTATACATGATATTAAGGGTGAAACATATTTCCTAAAATAATTTGGTTTGCTGTAGTATTTATATCATAATTAATGCTTTCCAATCTTATAGTCATTCATATATATATATACACATATATGTGTGTGTGCTAGGAGCACTTTTGCTGGGAATCTTACTCCTGTTTATTCTCTCATTTGATATAAGAGGACCCTTTGCTAGGATCTGTTCTAGCTAAATCATGAGCAAAGGTTTATTTTATTTAATTATATGTCTGTGCATGGGTGTGCTCTTGAATGCAATGACCACAGAGGTTGGAGGTATCAGATCTCCCTGGATCTGGAGTCATGTATGGGCTGTTGTGCACTGCCTGATATGAGTGCTGGGAACCAAACCTGGGTTCTCTGCAGGAGCAAGAGAACCATAATAGCTAAGACATCTCTTCAACCCCACAAACATCCACTCTCATGACTTACATCTAGTCTACCTATTCTGGCTCTTTGGACAACCCACAGTAGTTTGTCTTGTCATTGTTTATTGATGTTAAATTTTGGAAACAAAGTCTCACTTTTTATTCATCCAAGGCAGACTTCAAACTCAGAATCCTCCTGTCTCATCCTTTTAAGAGCTGGGATTATGGGTGTGTACCAATATGGCCAACTATGGTGGTTTGAGTGAGAATGACTACTAAAGGCTCATGTGTTTGGATACTCACTCCCTTGTTGGTGCAACTGTTTGAAAATGACTAACACAGTGGTTCTTTTCCTTGTGAATGCTGCGATCCTTTAGTACAGTTTCTCATGTTGTGATGAACCCCAACCATAACATTATTTTCATTGTTACTTCATAACTGCAATGCTGCTACTGTTATGAATCATAATGTAAATATGTGATATGCAGGATATCTAAAATACAAGCCCTGTGAAAGGGTCATTTGAAGGCGTAAGTCACAAACAATCCCACACCAGTTTGGAATTATGATTAATAGAATGGTTATGTATTTAAAGGGGGAAACTTACAGATCACTCTCCCTTACAACAGCCCTCTGCACAGTCAGGAAAGGAGCCTAGTCACCTGAAGCGGAGCCGGAAGCCAGAGAGAGAGGAGAGGGAAGTGGCCGCTTTTTTAAAGGGAGAGAGACCACACCCCAAGGGCTGGTATCTCAGCAGCTATTGGCTGAAGGAGCAGAAGGAGCTCCCGCAACAGTATTCAACCCCAATGGGGTAAAACCCAGAGGTTGAGAAACACTGGACTGAGAAATATGGTCTCACTGGAAGAGGTGTGTTGCTGGGGGTGATTTTAGGTTTCAAAAGCCATTACCATTCCCAGTTAGCTCTCTATGTGTGTGGTTGTGTCTTAAGACATAAGCTCTCAGCTACTCCTCCAGCACTGTGCCTCAGTGTCTGCTGCCCTGTTTCCCACCATGTTGGTCATGGACTCTTTAACTCTCTGGTACTGTGAACTCCAAATTAAACTCTTTCTTCTATAAGTTGCCTTGGTCATGGTATCTTATCACAGCCGTACAAAATGACTAAGAAACAGTTTTTCCCTTAGCTCTTTGATTAGCAAGTACAGTTCATGGCCTCAGAAACTTGGAACAGGATGGTTTACCCGACTTAAACCCTTTAGTCAATGAACTTTTCTAAAATAATTCTAAAAAATTTGGTACAAGTTTATGTGTGTTCCTCACGCCATCTTCACAGCTGCCATGCAACGTTTTGTTCAGTTAGAAACCTTAGATCCTCATGTGACCCATGGGTTCAGTTTGGACTCCAGCTATAGGAATGGTCTCCCAAATCCCTCCTTTGGGGTCTTTGAACTGGATCTAGTTTGTTCCCAAATTAAGTGTTTTGTTTTGAGTTCCTGATTCACAAAAGAAAATGTGGAATGATTTCTGTGCTTTTACATATCTATTCTAGACCTTTATGATTTCTATTCACTCTTTATTCATCTGCCTCTCCAATAAGAAGCCACTACATGTTCACATTGGTTGGGGTCCTGGGTGAATCCACAACAAATGTGGCCACCTACACCAGCCAAAGCATATATCACTCCAGGACCCCGCTCGTTCTTCATTTTGACGAGCAGTATCTAAAACTAGGTCACTGTACTCACTGATTATTAAGGGGAATCCAGCTTGAAAAATGAATTCAGAACTGTCCTCATTTCTCTTTGACCCAGTCTCTGGTCACCTGCACTCTTTGGTTTTTCTACACTCCACAACGGTCCCTCTGGGCCTTCTCACACCCGAGGGCTTTAACAGGCCCACTTAAGGGTCCCGACCTGTGGATGCTCTCTAGTCTCAGACCTCTGAGGAAACTCAGATTTTAACAGAAAGATCTCTCAAGATAGGGCTCATCTATTGCCATACAAGTCACATAGTATGGATGGCAAGATTCCTCTCTGATGCTGCAGACTGGTCTGCCAAAGGAATCCCAGCTTCGCCATAAACTGAAGCTGTATCTGAGGCTTTCAGGAGCTGTGGGCTCCACCTGAGCATAGGATAGCTCAAATTTACCCAACTTACCTTTCAGAAGGAACTTGTGAGAACCCTCCCGACATCAGAGGACAGCAGCTGGGAGGTGGGGATAGGCCAGGGTAGCAAGGAGCTTGCTTCTCTGTGTTTTGCACATGGGCCTGGATTTCTGCTCTTTTCCTTTATGAACTGCTGAAACTTTTCTAGCTTTTCTCTTTAGAATAAAGTCTTGTTTGTTTTCTTTTGACTCCTTGCTTGGCCAGTTCTCACAGAGACAGGGGCAGCTTCTACTCCACATTACTCAGAACTCCCCCATGAGAGTATATTTGAGCTTTCTACAAGTTCAGCAGTAGAATGGGATAGCGTGCCAGGGTAGGCTTGTGTCATGACATTTAAAGTTTGATTCTATTCCATGGTCACCATTAGAAAGTCTGGCTTAGGTGTGCAGCGTTCAGTACTAATCCATACCGAAGTCGGGAAAAGTCCAAGAGGAAGTGTCACAAGTCTTAAGTCACTTCTGTAGCTACCCTGGTGCCTTGCCATGTACCATGGTGAAAACCATTGCTGTGATGCCTGGACAAGAGTCTAATGCTGTTTTCTCTATTTATTTCTCTATTTCCCCCGCCTCCACTTGCCAGTGTAAGCAATAACGTCTGGTGTGGGGTCTTCTCACTTGCACTTTCCTTCCATTTTTGGAACAGAACTCAGAGCAACTATCTATGCACATAGTCAAGCAGACAAGAGAGGCAACTCCCTGCCACCACGTAGAATGGCTGGCTCAGCCAGGATGCTTGAGGTGTCAAGAACTGAAGGGTGTGTACACTGATGCAGAAGGACATGTTTTGAATCCTTCCCGGGGTCTGAGGTGGACATAATAGAAACCAGGTTTTTGTAATAAACAGAAAAGCTCACTCAGATGAAGTCAATATATTACGTTTGGACCTATGGGAAATAACTCTATTGGCTTCAGTCCACAGTGACTGAAGAACTCATAGTCAATGTCATTAAAGAAGAAAACTTGAGATCAGCCTAGCTGCAGAAATCTCCACCTTAGAGATGGAGAGATGGTGCAGGGGCTGAGATTGAGCTTATAAAGAATATAAATTCAGTTCCCAGCACCCTGTGAGCTCACTCTTCCCAGGGGGTCTGGTGCCCTCTTCTGGCCCTTGAGGGCAACCACATTTGTGTGCACAAAAATATAAACTTAGATACACACGCACAATTAAAAATCAAATAAATCCTTAGAAAAGAGAATCTTTAATTTTAGGTCATTTTTAAAAAATAACAGAATATATCAAGACCAAATATCTATATTTTACTTAGAAAAGAAGTTACATTTTTGACGCCCTCACAGATCACCTTACACCGTGCCAGGAAAATTAAAACACATTCCTACTTATAAATGAAGGAAACCAAAGTTAAAGGGAGGAGCTGGTTTGCCCAGGGTCACTTAAGGAATAAGGCATCCAACTGACATTTGAGCAAAGGCCCTTTGGATGCTGAAGTGGCCACTGCAGCAACCCACGAGGGATGCCCTTTTAAAAACTTGAAGTTCAGAAAGAAACTATTGAGACGTCCCTGAAGGTACCCTCTGCATACCCGTTCAAATGTGATTTTTCTCAAGCTATTCATGTGCTCCTTTTACTCCACCGCTCGGAAATGGCTTTGTGTGTGTGTTTCTCTGACGTGCCTACATTCTCATACATATACCAGTCATAGCAGAAGATGCTTCTTTGTTAGGCCTTGCCCATTACAAGGCATTGTATGATATATATATATATATATTTAAAAAAAAAAGGTGCCTTAGGTGATAAAACATTTTTTTTAAGAAAATGATTGGAGAGTTTCCCCAGCATCGTCTGCATGGAATGAATAACATAGCCATTTCTGTCACAGTAGCGTCCTTTTACCTGGGCTTGTAATTTCCTGGGGTCTTCTTGGTTAAATTAGATTTCAATTCTGAATAATTATTGCTGAAAATTGTCCCAGGTCCCAATTCATATCTCCTGAATAATAGGATTCGGTCCAGAATTGAAAATGCTGGTGAGGTAAATGAAGGGTGTCTGTCATGTCACCTTTGGGACTAAGCTGTGGGCTTGTGTTTTTCAGGTGGAAAACTGTCTATAAGTGTATAAAGGGGTCACTGCAGTGTGACACCTGATGCTTCAGCCAGAGAAGCAGGGGGTCCTCTCAGGAGACTCTCCTCCCTCCCACCCTCTGCTAACTCCATCTCTCCTGTTGTAAAGCAGCAACTGAGACAGGTTTCATCTTCTCTCCTAACTCTATGCGTTTCACTTTCTGCCACCATTTACGCATGAGAATGGGAAGACTGTTTTCTTGCTAAATTGTCTGACATGGTCATGATATTCAGAATGTAGGGATAGGAAGTCTGAACCATTAATAAAATGAGGGCAAATCTCTCATGACCTTCTGTAGGTGTGTGCGGTACAAATTAAGAACAGATGGCTGAAGGGGCTATAAACTCCTACCAAACTATGCCTGGGATTACAGTGCATTAAACAGTTGATGTGTTGTGGCAAACACTCCTCCAGACAAGGTCAAGATTACTCTGACTCTCTTAGTCATGGTTCACATGTGTCTGGCTGTTTTATAATCTGGAGAGTCTGGAAAAAGGCTCTGGACCTGTGCTTAAGAACTCCCAATAGGTCTCCTCCATGTGGACAGGCAGTGATGTACTGGATGCAATAATAATGACTATTGGTCCCGCAAGAATGGCATTGGTTGCACAACTTCAAGGGTGTGTGGTAGGTGATGAGATTGTCTAACATGTTCAAATCCTTTCTGGAAGCCTTAGCTCAAGGTTACATTGTTCTCTTTCTAGAAACTACTTGTGGGGAGCAGGTTCTCTAGAGTTTTGTTAAAAATTTCCCAGAGAAACAGAACAGAGCAGCATAGAATAGAAGAGCATAGAGTAATGGATGATGATAGGTAGATAGGTGATAGATAGATGTTAGATAGTCAGGCAGACAGACAGATAGATAGATGGTATCTGTGAGTCCATGAATAAATATATTTATTTTGGAGAATTGACTTATGTGACTATGGAGGATGACTAGTTTCAGAGTCTGAAGTTGTCACTCTGGCATCTGAAAGGGGCCATGATACAACACCAGGACAAATCTAAAGGCCTGACATCCAGCGGAAGGCCATGCTCCAGTCTAAATCTGTGTTACAGAAGGGACTGCCTTTACATTCTCTTCAGGACATCCACTGATTGAGTGAGGCCAACACTAGGGGGAACAATCACATTTGCTCAGTCTAACATGATAATCTCACTGGGGAAAAAAAAACTCAGACCTATTCAACATGGTTTTTGATAAATTTATGCATATTAATTAAATTATACATATATATGTATATAATATATGTATGTATATATAGTTTAGAGTATGATGTTTCAGTATTTGCCATATTGATTCACTGTAGAATAGCTAAATCAAGTTAATCAGCGTCTATATTGCTACACAGGTTCTTTTGTAGTGAGAACAATTAAAATCTATTCATACATCAACAATAATATGAAAGAATGAAATTTCATTAACTATAATCACAGAGACTTTTTGGAACATATTTCTCTTGTCTAACGCAGAATAAAATCTGCCCAAATGTCTGGAGCTGTAACTGCATGTTCACTTAAATTACTCTATATCTGTAAATACAGCCTAACAACTGGTTCTCAGTGGGATGTAGATTTTAACATCCAGTGTTGCCTAGCTGGCTGGCTTTCTTGATCAGAGAATTATTCTAACTCTGGGTCCCCCAAACCACTCAAACCTTTAAGGGTTTCCATTTTTCATATGAAGGGATAGGTTGTGGGTGTGGGAAATGTGCACCATAGCTATTGAAGGGGCTAAAGAACAAATTAGATCCCATTAATTGGTTCTAGTCCCTTACTACTTAATAGTTTATTTTCAAGTGAAATCACTAATGGGCTGGGAGGCCCAGGAAACAAAGCAGCCTCAATTTTAGTGAACCTTCAGGCAGTTTTTCTGCTATCCTCTACTCCTGGGTTACTGGCTTTAAAATGGCCTTGGAAATAATCCTGCGAACCATCAAACACAAATTTTCTAGCATCCTCCTTGGGCTTGTCCCTTATCACTTTCCCTTTCCATCATCTTGACACTGGCAGCTCCATCAGCAGCCTCCCTTTCCTCCTCTTCTGCAAACCTTAGTACACATTGAAACACATAAGTGCTAAGTGATGTGTGGTCTGAAGAAATAAGAGAAGCAAGTGAAGACAATCAAGAAGGATGTAGATAAAGGAGCTAAGGGATGAATAATTCAGTACAAGGCTTACTAGGGACATTTGCACTGCTCCAGGTAGCCTGCTAAGCAGATGACCTACATAGTCCTCAAGGAAGGAGGTTGTGATAGCCATCTGATAACACAGGGAGGGTCAGGAAAAGTCTACAGCTCTTAATTGTAGGTATCTGGACTTCCAACTGGAGCACTCTAATTCTGAAACCTGTGATCTGGCCTATTGGTTTTATGAATTTATTTAGAAAAAAAGAAGCAGAGAGAGCCTTCCAAAACAGTTATTTAAGTTAAACAAAACAGAATCTATTGTTATCAACACGTTTTAGAGAGCTGCTTCAGGGGTGAACTCTGAGGCTCTGTGTGATCACGGACATCTCATTAGAGTCTACCTAAATTAAAGTGTAAATCTCAGCTTTATCATTCTGTGAGTTTACATATTTATTGCGCATCTGGCTTCTGGTTACATGAAGAACACAGACCCAGACTTCATGGAAGCATCCGCTCTAAAATGCTGCGAACTGATCTCTTCCCACCTCTGAGTGTATCGCCTCTTATTCTTTACCTTAGGATCAACATCATGTGATGGAAGTCACTTCCATCCCAGCCATTGCCGGCGTCCTTATAGGGATCCCATTGTGCAGATCTTTCAGGAGCTGTCTTTCTCTTATCAATTGGGTTTTTCCAAAAACAAAACAAAACAAAAGCAAAACAACAAGCAACAAAAACAAACCTTCTAGATCTCTCATCTGAATCATACCCATTCCCTGAGAACACCCATGCAATGCTTACACTCCCTGCCTCATTTTATTTTTGTAATATTTCCTACCTTTGGTTGTCTGATGCTGGTTACAAGAGGAGCAAAGAAGTCATGTCATATGTTTGTCTGCTGGGAAGACAACACTGGATTCTGCAAGGAATCAGTGACACCCCGAGCAATATCTAACAACCCCACCCTGTCAGGAGCTCGTGTGTGAAATGTGAAGATCATTTCAGCTTAGGAGCAAAAGCAGAGAGGCAGCAGTCACTGTCACCATTGGACAACCATTTCTTCAAACACGAGCATGGAAATTGGTGGCTCAGCTGAGAGACTAGGAGTACTTCTAACGCCATCTTTGGAAGACCAATTTGGACACCAACGCTTGACGAGGAGACCAAGTTAATTGGTAGCCTGCTCCAGTGCAGGCAGAAGCTTTCGGATTTATGAACTCCTCCCTGGAAACCTTCCTTGCAAGTATCAAAAAGGCACTGGGCCCTTTGAAGCCAGAGCTTGAAGCCTCATGAAAGACACTGCCTTGTACAACTGACAACTTTTCCTAACGAAAACAGAGGGAGGACAGAACAGGCAGGTCCCTTGGGGCGTGAGCCCTGGGGATGGAATCTATTTTGGAAGGGATTTTCACAGCATGCATTTTTAGCATCGCTCATGCCAGCATCTTAATCGGGCTTTACTAGTGGGAAGCATTCACCTAGCAGCAGGGACTGCCATGGTAGGGATTTAATCCAAACCCTTGGCAGAGGCCTAATCATATTTCACTTATTTTCTTTTCTGTGTCTCTTTAAGATAAATGAGTCTGCTCCTTTATCAACAATGGCTCGAGAACCAGGGGCTCCCATTTTTCACCCAGGACAGGGGATGTAGCGACTTGCACTTTATTATCCATCTCTCATTTTCTCCCCTTCAAACAATCGATAAATTCTCCTCCGATGTCTCTTTAAAGGTTGCTTACACGTTCCGGCTGCAGGACGATGTGCTGCCGTTGGTTTTTATGACTAAATCCTTTCTGCATCTACTATACATGTGGAGCGACTTAAAGGAACTTTTGTGTTGATTCTTTTTTCTTCTCCCCGTGGATTTCTTTTGCAAAAGTCCAACCCACCCAAATCCTCATTGTATCCCCCTAGAAGGTGGGCACCAGCTCCTAGCAACAGCTATAACTTGTGGTACTTTAGATGGCAATCTTATTCTTGTACATCATCCTGAATGGAGTTCAACCCCTTTTAAGTGGGAAAGACTTCATTTTAATAACCATCCAAGTCCACACTATGGTTTGGGAAGATGATTCAAGGGGTCTAGGTTTGTCCGAATTGACATGAATAAGCTAGTCACGACATGAATAGCTAGCTAGTCAAGACTAGAAGCCAACACGTTATACTTTTCCCTATGATTCTGTGTACTTGAATTCCCCCACAAATGTTCTGCTTTAAGCGATTTTATTTTTACTTTTAATTATTGTGTGTATGTCTGTGTGTGTGTGTGTGTCTGGATGTGGACTTAGGCACTTGACCATATTACCTGTTGAAGTCAAAGGTGGGTGGTAGATCACTTGAAACTGAAGTTACAAATAGGAGCTGTGCGATGTGGGAGCTGGGACGAAGTTAAAGTCTTCTGCAAGAGAGCTACCCATCTGTCTACCACCCCCTTCACAGACAGTCTTGAAGAATAGCATTTTCTGGGCTTTGCGTCTGTTGTCACTGTTGTCATTTTGAGATAGGATCTCGGGCTTTAGGCCAGGCTCTCCTTAAGTCCCTAACTCAAGGTTCTTCTGTACTGCATATGCTGGGATTACAGGTCGGAGCCAACGACTCCAGTTTGAGAACAATCTTTAATGTGCAGAAGTGTGCACAGCTCCATGATGGCCTGGCTGCTTTCTCAAAGGCCAATAAGGATAGCCTTGGACTGATTATATGGGATTGTAGCTTGCTGACCCTTCAGTCCCACTTGGGTTCATTTAGGAGCTGGAATATGGTTCCTTGTGACTACAATGTCTCCTCTGCCATAATAGAAAAAAGTACTCCTGAGTCAGGGAGTATGGAAGAGATTTGTGGTCAAAACGCTGCTCAAATATTGGCCCTGGCTGTGCAAACTGGTAGGAGAGAGAAGGAGAGGGAGGGAGGGAAGGAGGGAGGGAGGGAGGGAGGGAGGGAGGGAGGGAGGGAGGGAGGGAGGGAGAGGGAGGCTAGGCATGCTGGAGCTCTTAAGCCCCTTCTCCTAGTTAACTGAATTGCTCATAATTCACCAACATAATCAATTATAAGTGGGTGTGGCAATGTCATCCTCCATATCCAGGACACTAGAGAGCTGCAGAGTATGTCAAATGGTGGACATTCATTCCTTCATCCCATGCTACTGAGTGACTGTCCTGATAAACCCATGGGCATGTCTTAGGTGAGAAATAAATAAATCTTCATTATTTGAGACCACTGAGGTTTTCAGCATCTGCCTCCAAAGTTATAACCTGGCTTCTTTTGAATGATGCATGCATGTGGATCCTCAATTTAGAAATAGTAATCACCCTCATTTCCTAAGTGTTGCTGAGGACTAAGGTTTGTGTCAATGCTCTAGTTAGTGCTGCCTGATTCTGGAGCGTATATACATGATCAGTATGCCCAAGCATTCAATGTATCACAGTTACTGAGGAATGCAAAGATGAGGAGTTTCTGAAGGACCATGGGGATCAAGAAGCACCTTCTCACAGAAATAGAAATACGTGCTTTGGGGGAAGCCCTTAAGGATAAGTAGGTCTTGGTTGATTTGTCAGTAAGGCTTAGACTCATCTGTTTCCTGTGTGCTTTGTTAGCCACTCCCCTTCACTTAGTCACTTCAGAACGGTATAGAGCAAAGAACGCCTATCCATCCATTTCTCTTGGCAGCTAGAAAACATGGGGTACTTCGGATACAGTAACTTCTGCTTTCTAACTCACGTTAAGCAACCTTATAAGTGAGCAGTCACAGTCCTGATCCATTGAAGTGCCAAAACTTACAGTGTTATTTCCTGTCTTTCTGTCAAAATCTTTTTCCCTACCTTCCTCCCTCCTGCCCCCACAGAGTTCTGATACACAAGCTTTATGTTAACTAGGAGATAGCAAGTACAGAAAGTAGAAAGCCCATAATCAGCCTGAGTGACCAAAGAAAGAAAGTCTACATGAAGCTGCAATGGCCTAGCATATGGCTGATAGAACCCAAAGCTGTGATGTGAGTATCATGTTGGTCGTCTCCTTCTGTGTTGTGTTCATTCCCTATCACTGTGGGCATCCCCATTTCTACTCCTCAGTAAAGGGCAGTCACTGCTTGTGCAGTTTGTCTTGATTCCCAAATGTATCCTATGTAAAAACTCTATCTTGCCTCCCCTGAGAAATCCTTCCTGAATCTTGGTCTGTGATAGCCACAGAAAACTGCCAGCCTATCCTTTTAATAGTGTTACACAAAGGGCAGGCAAACCCCAGCATCTGTCACTGGCCTCCTCTTGAACGTGCCAGCTCTCCCTGCCCAGTGCACAGCTCAGAACAGGTATTCAGAAGTGACTGGGAGGATCCCAAGGCACAGACTGCAGAGCCAATGTCTCTGGGAGATTATTTCCAGGCTGCCACTCTTTTGAAAAGGACCTTGTTAAGGTTATATTTGCATTCTCTAAGATTCACCTACGTTGAGTGTACAAGTCAGTGACTTTCAATCAGTTGGTCATTTTGAAGCTGTCTCCACAATCCAATTTTAGAGCATTTCCATCGCCTCAATATAATCCCTTGAACGCCTCTGCCGTCGGTTCCCATTTCCAGACTAAGCCTTGGGCAACACTAATCTACTCTGTGTGTCTCTAGATTTGCTTCTCATGGCATTACATATAAATGAAGCCATACAGTACATGGAATTTTATGTCTAGTTTCTTTTACTTGGCATAATGTTTTTGAGGTGTGTTCATATTTTGGAATAGGCCAGTGATCATTCCTCCTTACTGCTAGCTAGCTTTCCATTGCAGGGGTGGGGAATATTTTCCTTTTCTCCTTGTCAGCTGATAGACTTTTTTGGTGGTTTCTGTTTGTTCTTCCCCAAATGATGCTTCAGCGAACATTTGTGAGTTATTGGTTAGGTATCAGTTTGAACTATCTTAGCAGGTACTTTACACTGTAATTCCTGGGCCATATTATATCTATGTGTAAAAACCAATCTTTCTCAAAGTGTTCATACAGCTTTACACTCTCCCTGGTACCACATTAGAGATTGTGTATCTCCATATCCTTGCCATCATTCATACTACTCGTGTGTGTGTGTGTGTGCGTGCGTGCGCGTGTGTTTTGGCTTTTGGAACTCCTGGAAGGGGTAATCCCATCTGTATGCTTTTGTGCCAGTTCACCTGGCAGTGTGCATACAGCAGGAGATTAACAGGCCGATGAGATATGATATTGAGCAGTTTTGTTTGGGAAATGGAATTAATATTAGGACCACAGTGTGTTCATTTGTGAAATGAAGCTAACAGTATGAACCACCATCCGCACGCCGAGTAATAAAAAGGATTAATGAATATAATGTAGATAACAAGCTTTGCACAATGCTTAGGGAACGGGTAGCTTTTATTGTTAGTGTTTCAATATTCAAATTAATGAGCAATTCCTGGGCATCCTTTTGTACAGCACACATCCCTGATTTTCTTGGAGTTATGTATTTGGGGAAATGTGAATGGTATACTGGACTCAATTAGAACAGGAAATGATACACAAATGCTTTAGCTCAACCAATTGGACGTCTGGTGAGGGGAAAAAGTAGATCTGCATGGCTGACTATCCGAGGAGATAGGAGAGGAAGAAGACTTACGAGGAGATAAGATAGAGGATAAGAAGCCCTGAGACAAGAAGCAGGGCACAGGGGCTCTGAGAGCTAAGAGAGGTGAGCACCTCTGGCTTTGGGACAGCAACTATGGAGAAGACGGTCTCGAGGAAACCAAAGGATGGGAGATGAGAGCACAAGGGTAGGACGGTTATTATTAGCTGAGGTAGGGACATCTGTAAACACTCAAAAATGGAAAAGATGAAGAGGCTAGAGCAAGACAGGGATGTGAAGGCTTGGGGAAGGGACTGGGAGGAGTGTGGGGAAGGAAAACTGTGTTCAGGTTGTTTTCGATGAGAGACGAAAAACAGAAAACAAACAAAAAACAAGATGAAGAGTGTTGCCTGTGTGGCTAAGAAGTTCCATCTTAGCACCTGGGGTGGGCTGAAGCCAGCCACAGATCCAGACAGCCACAGGACTGGTCCATGCCAAACACCCTGGGCAGACAGAAGCCACCTCAGTGAACTGATGAATGTCCTTCTGCATAGGTGTGGCTTTTATTGGTTGTGAATAAAGCTGCTTAGGCCTATGTCAGGGCAGAATATAGACAGGCTGGAAGAGATAAAGTAGGCAGAGACAGGGGGACACTATGTAGCTGTCGAAGGAGGCAGATGCCATGTAAGTGTCTAAGAAGCAGAAGGCAACAAACCACAAGCCTCATGATAAAATATAAAGTAATAGAAATGGGTTAACTTAAGATGTAAAAACTAGCTAGTGATATGCCTGAGACATTGGCAAACAGTGCTGTAGTTAATGTAGTTTCTGTGTGATTATTTGGGTCTAGGCAGCCAGGAACAAAAGAGCAGTCTCTGCCTACAATGACCAGGAGAAACTTAGAAAGGGGAAGCTGAATAGGTTGTGCACTGTGGAGAGAAGCAGAACTGAAGATGTTGTTGATGGGGGTAAGAAACAGGCTAATATGGGAGGCCTGTGCTGCCACCTGGAGCCATGTGTTTTCTGGGCCTGTGCTCCAGCCAAGGGCCATGTCTGGGTCCATGGCCCTACCACAGCTGGGGTCTGTGTTGATGTCCATGACCCAGGTTACCATCAAAGGCCGTATGGATACCTGTGGTCTAAGCCACCACCTGAGGCCATGCTGACATCTGAGGGCCAAACTGTCACCAGTGCCATACCATGGACCATGGTGATGGATGTTTAGGCCCAAGATGCAGCTGAGGGCCATGTCTATCCGTGGTCCCACTCCTTGCCAGCCACCTCAGTAAGAGAGTGCCCCATCACATCCCCCTGTGGGAACTGACCCCAATGGCATAGGCAAGGACGAGCTTGCCCCTACCTTCTATGGCCCTAGGAGAACTACCCCACACCTCAGCTGCCACAATAAAAGAGCTGAGAGCTGGCCCAGCACCACACAAACGCAGGAGAGATGGATGGCCTGCTGGGGTGTGTGGGAAGGGACCTGTCCTGTAGAACAGTAGCTGCAGGATCTTCATGACTTTTTTTTTGATGGGGAGACTACTAGGGTGAAGGTTCTATGTAGAAGGACTGGGAAATGAATGGAATGGGGGTACATGATGTAAATTTCCCAAGGAATCAATAAAAAGATTTATATTTTTAAAAATGATTACATCTCTTTCTCTGCTGCTGCTGTTTTATTACGTTTCAAAATCTGAAAAACTATCAAGACTGTTCAATACATAGATGTTAAAAGTGGCCCTATATAGGGAAAAACACAGCTGGGATATTCTAAAAGCCTAGTGCATGGGCCTAAGGAGCATCATGGGGAGAAGGCAGAAAGACTGTGAGAGTCAGAGTTTGGGATGTCTAGGTGGAACCGTGTGGTCTGGACATGATAGGACTCCCATACTGAACTCACAGCAGCTGCGCTTGCCTGCAAATGACCTACACGAGAACAAGCCAGCCACCATTGCTTCCTTGATGGGGAAGGGCACAGGAGCACCCACCCCTTAGCTGAAGAGCTGTTGCAGGCAATGATTGTCAGGCAGGACAAGAAGAGTCCATTTTTATTAGGGCTGTGGACCCCAGCAGGTGGACTAGATTTCAATGATGGTTTAACATCCATGTACATGTGAGCACCTGGAATTATGTGGGGTGAGTTATTAAAAAGAAAGGAAGAATGAAGGAATGAAGGTTAGGTGGACATGAATTTGTTAAGGAGGTGAGGATGTCTGGGAGGAGTTGGAGGGTATTAGGGAGGAGTTGGAGGGTATGGGGAGGAGCTGGAAGGTATTTGGGAGGAGTGGGAGAGAATGGAAGCTGACTGTGATCAAATACATACACGAATGAAATTCCCAAAGGATATTGTATTTAAAAGTTCTAATTCCCTAACAGTTCTTTCATTATTGACTTCCTCCACTCAAGATGGACTTGTACCCTATGAATATAAAACCATTTATGTCTTCTAGAAAGAAAACCTAAGATTTCTTTTTCATTGCTTAAACTTGTCATTAAGCAATATTGCCTGCTGGGCCTGCCCATTGTGGTTGAGAAAGTATATTCTAACAATTTGGAAGCTGGTATGGCAGCAGACCCAACTTTAGCAGTTTTGTAACTGCACCCCCATCCAACCACTGCATTTCCAAAGGTAACTGCACAAGACTATCATCTCTACACGGTTCAGCTGATAAACATGTTGGCTTTTAAAATGTGTGATGCTGATCACACTCATATGGGCTCCTCTTTGTCTGGGTACTGAGGGCTGCTGGGTAGAGCAGTGGGCAACAGATCTCAATCTTGTAATCAAAGGGCAAGCAGGTGCTAAGCTGTGATACTCAGTGTATTCCATAAAACAAATACCAGGGGTATTTCCAACTTACGATCTCTTTCAACTAAACCCACGGAAAGTCACATCATTGTTCAGCTACAGAACATCTCTATTGAGCATGGATAAATTATTTCACTTCAAAGCATTTGTTGAATGGGTACATCTTCCCAGGCAAGATTTTAGAAACCGAATGTCTAGCGGTGAGGAAAATAGCCCAAAGCCTTACACACCCATCAAGTCCACATGCTCATGCCGTCTTTGTATTGCCTAATATCATTTCCTGCTTGGTCCAAATCTAATTCCTGCCTACCATTAAAACCGCTTCAGGAAGAGATTGCCACGTGAGTGCCTACTAAAATAACACTTGGCTTCACTTCAAGACTCAGATGTGCTGACAGCCTTAAAACCTGACTGATGCTGACACAGCAGGAAGAGCACAGGAGCAAGGCAGCGCTCTTCCTTAAAACCACAGCTCCCAGGCCTCAAGGCCAGCATCCAGATCCATTTCACCTGAACTTTCCAGATATCTTGATATCTGACCAAACACAAGACCCTGCCCTGTATTGGTTTCAACTAAGAGAATTGGGGTCACTCTCATGTATGTGGTCCCTTGATGTTGAGGGTTCTCTTACTCTTGAGTGAAGGATCCACTCCAGTGAGAGCTCTTTGGCTGTCCTGCTATGTAAAGAAACTGAATTTTTACCATTTGAACAGGGAAGAAATCAGCAGGTTTTTAGAAACACATATTTTATATATGTGGTAATAAATATCTCTTTATATTTTATTAGGAGGAAAGTTAGGCTTTGGGTCTTTCCTGCGAATGCTATCTTAGTCCTACCCTCAACTGCTTATTGTACTTAAAGATGCGATCATTTCAGAGGAATCTGGTGCAAGATATTGTTGATGAATCTCTGAGACAGTCTCTGAAGGAGACACTCTAAAGGTAGGCAGACATTTAGTTACCACTGGACTCTGCCGTGTTTATGCAATCAGAAGCCAACCACCTCATATTATTTAATTAACTTACACCACCAAGTATTTTTTAAAAGACTTGGAGAGCAGGAAGAAGACTAGAAAACTAAAGCATAGGACATATGAGCGTATGAGGAACCACTAAAGAGAGCTGGGAAGCTGGCAAGGTTGTGGTGTGTTTGTGGCCATGAGAGAGATGGAGATGAAAACTAAGCTACTACTACCAGGGCTTAGTCTGTTGTTGGAACAGGTTTGTCTTTCTTGGGCTTTACTTGTTTTTCTATCTTTGCTCTTCTTTGATTTCTTCTTTATTCCTTTATTGCAAGTTCTTCCTGCTACTGCTGAGATACATACACGTCCACCAGCCTGTGGCCTCTCTGACAGGATTTGAATGCCCCATCTGGGACCATATTGGCAGAGCTGTGTCTAGAAATGCCAGAAATAAGAATAACAGGAACATGGCCAGTAAATCAGCAATGTGGCTCTCTAAGATCGGTTCTCGCCCATAGGCTGGCACATGATTATAAAAGGGGGTGGGGAAAAGTACCCATTGCCAATTTTGTCATTTAGCTCCATCCCAGAAATAGAGGGCAGAGTGTTTGAGACACACACCTGATGCCTCTGTCTGTTATAGAAAGCTGTTGTGGGAATCTGAGATTTCACGTCTTTGTGAAATAGGTTAGGGAGAGTATGTGATGTCCTTAAAGCAAAGAAGCAGCGACTGTGTGAGAGGCTCACCCAGAATTGACAGGAGCTTGCTGAGATTTCAGTTTTCAAATGTTACTAGGAAACAGAGAGCAATAAAACCAAAGCGTGCACATAGTTTACAAATCTGCAAAACAAAAGATGACTTTTAAAATGGCATGGAATGAAAGAACTAGAGAGGACACGGGGACGCTGAAGTCGACTATCATTGTGGGTAGGTGTCATGACAACACACTAGTGTTCCAGTGACTGAAGCCCCAGCGTTTGTACTTTGCCAGGAGATGATGTTTCTAGGATTTTCAGGGCTGGCAAAATTGCGGTTGTTTTTATTAGTCCTAATGTCTGGTTGGGGATAGATTGGGGGTTCTGAAGCTGCTTTGTATGCACACTTCACTAAATCAAACCTGCAAAATAACTGGGAGAGACCGAGAGAGTTTCATGTAGCTCTGGTTGGCCTGGAACTCAGTGTATAGCAGAAGATGACCTTGAACTCCTGATCTTCCTACCTTCACTTCAGTCTTTTATTCAGTCAATGAATAAAGAAGTTTACATTTCCCTGTAAAATGTAACTTAATAATGAAGGAAATGAAACTTTTCTCAATAGAATTTAATGGGAGCAGGCTATTGTCTGTTTTAACTTCCAGTAAAGTGGTGACTCCTTCTCACAGAGACCAGCACCAGCTGATAACATCATAGCGCGAATGCTATGCACCTCTTGGTAGAAAAACAGTCCAGGTAGCAAACAGAAAAATTCCCCCATTTCCAAAGGTAGCCACAGCCTATGGCAAAGCTTGTTAAGTTGCTACTGTTCTGAGCTAAGGGGGGTAAAGTTGCAGATAGAATTGTGTGATCAGGTGATCACAGAAGGCAGAAAGGCGAGGTTGTCCTAAATTAGCTGCATTGGTTGCTTGTCTCATTGCTACAGCTGAAACACAAAACAGAAATAGCTCAAGGAATGAAAAGTTTACTTTGGCTCATAGCTGAGAAGGCTAGTTGATCATGGTGGAGAAAGTCTTGGCAGCAGGAGGTTGAGGCAGCTTGTAACATTGTATCTGTATTAAAGAAGCATGGAGCATTGAATGCTGGGTGCAACTTGCTTTCTCCATCTTCTGTAGTCCAAGATATCAGCCCAAGGGATGGTGCCTCTCACAATTAAGGTGGATCTTCCTACCTCAATTAACCTAATTCAGATAACCTCCACACAGAGTTTCCAGGAGGCTGCCATACTGTAGGTATGGAGTATCTCAGGAGTATCTCAGAAGTATCCCGAGCAGCTCGTCTCCTAGATAATTCTAGATCCTGTCCAGTTGAAAGTATTAACATGAGCCTAGGGAAGTCAGAAGCCTAAGGAAATCACAAAATTTTGCTCTATGGTCAGAGTGCTTAGTGGTTTTTCAACTGGCCACTATTATTATCTTTGAAGGTGGAAAGAGGTCACGAACCCAGGACTGGGAGAAGCCTATAGAAGCTAGACAACAGAAAAGGTTCTCATTCAACTGTGTCAAAGGAACCAGCCCTTCCAGCACCTGGAATTTAGTCCCATGGGCCCTTAGGAAGAATTCAAACTTAAGTAATATTAGATACAAAATTTGTGTTGTTTAATATTAACGAGTTTATTATGGCTTGTGGTTCGTTAAAACAATAGAAAACAAATGCACCCCGTTTCCTAGAATTTGCTCTGGATACAGTCATAGAAAATTCAGTCTGAGACTGGTCAAGGCTCCTGATGTAACTGACAATTTACATAAAACACAGTAGTCAGAGAAACTTGTATGAGATGATAAGGCACAGGAAGAGAATGGACATTGTATTTTATCAAAATAAAGAGAAATACAGAGAGGAGGAGGGGGGATATGAGAAGGATGAGAATGAATGAATACAGAAGCCTCAATGTCTGGGAAAATATAGGTAAGTGATTCATTACAGAAATGCTGCCTGGAGGCTATAGGAAGCTACCTAGCATTTTCTATCAACCAATAATGGTAGAAAATGTCATTCAAATAAGCAAATTATTAGACAGTAAAACATATTACCAGTGAAGTGTGGGCATTAATATGGGTATTTGTTATTAACACAAGAATGATTGTTAGGGTTTGATATTTTATGTTTGATATTAAGGTATGATTGTCAAGAGACATTGCAATCATTTAAATTGTATTTGGATTATTTTTGACCAAGGGGGAGGGAGAATGGAGGCGGGCATGATAGGGAGCAAATTGATACATGTTGAAGGTGGGTGATAAGTGGGTAGATGATGCCGAAGATTTCTACCTTTGAATATGTTTTAGTATTAACACATCAAATACTCTTTAAAGTGCTAATCACTAATTAGAGTTCTCAAATGTCTCAAGATCCAAACAAGTCATATGCAGACACAATTTGACCCCAAGCTGTTGGTATGAAATTTCTGCAAGGAATTTGGGAACTAGAGTATTTCACTTCCACTTAGAGAATCATCCTTTTCACCGCTCCTGCCTCTGCTCTGTGTAGCTTAGGGATGAGGGCCTCCTCTTTCAGTGCAAGTCAGTGGCTGAGGGGCACTCTCAGAATAGAATTTGCTTGGTATAAGTGAGCGAAAAGAATAATACGCATAATTGTATTGAACAATGCCTCCTGGTATTTTATGTTCGTTTGGATTCCCCTCCTCTCACTCCTGCAAGTAATAAAAAGAAGAAGAAGGAAGGAAGGAAGAAGGCAATAACTGTTTCAATTTTTGATAGCCTGGGGTATTTTGAAATGTTAGCTCATCATATTTTCCCTGTTGTGTCTGTGTGTCTATTTCAGGATGGAATGGGGAACTTAAGAATCACAGAAAAGGGTCTGAAGCTAGAAGGAGACTCAGAATTCTTACAACCTCTCTACGCCAAAGAAATCCAGTCCCGACCAGTAAGTTTCTGATGAGAAAAGAAAGCAATTGATGCTCTGAAATCTAAATCTGGGGAAATCTACCTTGCTCGACGCTGAGATGGCACATGGGGATGGTGGGTACATTGGCTTTTGACTTAAGACTTAGGTAACAAACTAGCTGTGGTGCTGTAAACAAGGTTATCCCACCAAGTCCCTTACTTTTGTGACAAAGATGGTAGCAGCCACTGTTAGCAGGATTCTAGATGATGCAATGAACTAGGAGATAAAAAACCCAGGACTGTTGAGACTGAATCTAATTTGTGGTGCTAAGTCCCTCTACTTGCAGAAACACTCTGTTCCTATCACATCTGGAGTACAGCCCAAAGTCCCCCAACAAGGCCTGTCAAAAAAATCTTTTTAAAATTGTTTTAAGAAACTGTGTGTGTGTGTCACATACACAAGTGTCCATCAAACACCTCACCACTATAGAAATAATGAACCTATCAACCACCCGTAAAAGTCTCTCTGTGTCCCTTTTTAAGTCCCCTGAACCACCAAACCATCATGTCATCCTGCTTCCAAGAAACCATTGATCTTTTCCTTGGCTTTGTCATTACTTTGCATTTTTCTGACCTTCAGAGACCTGGAGTCATATGTGATATTCATTGAGAGAGAGAGAGAGAGAGAGAGAGAGAGAGAGAGAGAGAGAGAGAGAGAGAGAGAGAGAGAGGCGGGGGGAGAGGGAGAGAGAGAGAGAGGGAGAGAGAGAGAGCACTTTTAAGCATAAAATGCCTTTACCACTGCCTCTTAAAACCATCTATTTAAGCTGGGCGGTGGTGGTGCACGCCTTTAATCCCAGCACTTGGGAGGCAGAGGCAGGTGGATCTCTGTGAGTTCGAGACCAGCCTGGTCTACAAGAGCTAGTTCCAGGACAGGCTCCAAAACCACAGAGAAACCCTGTCTCGAAAAACCAAAATAATAAATAAATAAATAAATAAATAAATAACCATCTATTTAATACCTAACTTATGAAAGCTATGTCTTTTACCCACAATTAGGCTGCCTTGGTTTGCTGGAAAGAGATACAAGACTATAGCTCTGTGGTGTACACTTTTACCTTTCACTCTTGGAGAACATTAAAAGTCACCAAGGGAAATGGGGAATTGTTTGCTGTGAGGTGGAACTTGTATCTCTTTGGAATGTCACAAGGGAAAACAAAGGGGCTGACAGGAAACAGTAAAGGAAAGATTATCAGACCTTTAGGGATAGTCTAAAGACCCTCCTCTGTGCAGGTAGAGATTAAGGCTTCTGAAAAAACTATAGTTCTGCTCTTACAAAAGATAGACAGGAAAGGATGATGGTTGGATAGCACTGAGCCCCAGCCCTGTTCTAACAACATTACTCAGAAATTTTCCAGTCTCCTCCTTCAAATCACCTACAGCCTCATTCCACCACACAACACCCCTGCTGTGTTTCCCAGGCATCTCCTTCTGCTCTTCCCCATCAGTAGAGACTCATGACCAGTTGACTGACATCCAGAGCCATTCTACATGGAGCAGAGTAATGAAGAGATAATTGTCTTCAGTTTGGTTTTCTGTTTCACTGATGTGAGAAGTGAGATAAACCATCCACACAATGCTCAACCGTACCTGATTTCATAAGCGAAGGCTGGAGTCCTGGTAAAAGCACTAGGAATTGTTGGGTGTGGTGGCAATCACCTAGGAAGATACGTTTACAGATGTGAAGGATGTCAGCAAATGTTAATTGTTAATTTCTGAGTTACTGAGACATATCAAGGCTGAATAGTCAAAGTCCCTGAGAGTTGAATTCCATGAGTCACCTCCCTGAATGGTTGGGGCAGTAATGTCTAATGAAGGAGCTATGACTTGCCTTGCTACCAGCAGCTCAAACACACCTCAACTCCAAGAGTACAAGTCCCCTAGGTGACACTGCTGAGATGGCCTTCAGTATTTTCCATTATACCAGCTGGATTAGCTGGGTCACACCTGGTGATTTTCTACTTGCTAGGGATGACTGGCTGGAACTCAACACTGAGACCTTTAGACGAGTCAAGGTGCTAGGAAAATGAACCCCCAAATGATGAATGATGCAGAAAATGGGGCCTAGTGATATCAGATCTATCCACTGATGGGACAGTCTCTTTAGTAAGTTCTGGTCATGACGAATGCACCTTACGGGACCCACGTTCCACGCGCTGGCTGATGGGAACCCCTGCCCACTATGAACCTCATTCTCCCACAGACATCACTTGACACCGCTTCTATTTTCCTTTTCAGGGAGGCAAGAATGACAATTTTACACTTTTCTGAAATATCCATATTTGTTCATTTGATTTTAACCAAGAGAAGAAACCTGATCCTTACATAGAGAATCTAGCAAAGAGGGCTGATGTTTCTGAGGGTAGATCTAGGTAGCACTTTCTCCTGCTCACTGTGTCTCTAGTCTGCCAGTCTCTATCAGTCATGGTGGTCCATATCATGTCATTCCAATCATTTGTATTATGTGCCCTGATGTCCCTTGGCTCTAAGGTCCCTTGCTCTCTGCTTTTGGTTTACAGAATTGCAAGTGTACACAACTCATTTAGGAGTCAATAAATTAGGTTTCATTTTTCCCTTTAGAAAAATAAGAGGAATATTTATTTTTTAAAAAAGTATCGGGCTTTAAAAATTAGTCACATTCATTATTCACTCTTTATGGCTTGCTTCTTATTTTTCTTTCCTATGCCTAAGTTCTCCGTAGTCATTCAGTTCTTGTGACCACACCTCAGCTTCTACTGATTATACAACTGACAAATACAATTGTGTATATAGAGGCATACAGCCTTAATAATGTCCTGAGTTGTGTTGTGAAGTGACCATTACAAACAAGATATTATCACAGTCCTCTTGTTTTGCCATGCAGGTTTTCTACAATGACTTCAAGTGAGTAAAACATATTATTAACTTCAGAACTTCTGTGTTATAAATTCATCCAAGACTTATATGATAACCAAAGGTCAGGACCCAATGAGTCTGCACTTCACCTACCCCACCACATACCCATAATGATAATTACCCCTTCTGTTGCTTTTTTTTTCTTTCTTTTTTTCTTTCTTTTTTGAAATTTCATGTAGTTTGGTTTCCTCCACATTGTTATGACTGAGAAACTATCACTTTTAGACCTCAGTGGTATTATATTCTGTCGTGTACACACGCACACATTTTCTTCATCCACTCATCTATTAGTGTGTGCTTAGATTGACTCCATGTCTTGGTTCTTGGGTAATGTTGGAATAAACTCAGGAGTACTGACAGCTCTTTGCCACAAAAATTGTTTTCACTGACTGTGTCTTTTCAGAGCTGATCACTGTGTCATATGAGAGTTCTTTCTGTTTTCTGAGTGTGCTCAGGTTCTTGTCTCATAGGCACCGCCTACCAGCAGCGTGTGAGAGTTTTGGTTTCTTTACCTATTTGTCAGCACACACATCTTTCTTCTTCTTGATCATGCCCCTCTAATGGATATGGAATGACGTCTCAGTTTCCATTTGCATTTCTCCTCTCATTAGTAATATTCCCGAGAGGCTTCACAAGCCTGCCAGCCTTTTGTTGTGTGTCTCCTTTGGGAAAAAAAAATGGCTACTCAGGTCCTTTGCCTTTCCTTAATCAAATTACTATCCTTGCTCTTGAGTCCTGTGCGCTCTTTATATATGTTTACTTCAGTTCCTTGTTAGATGCTGTATGTTTTGCACATGGAGAGGTTTGGTTTCTCACTTTTGTGAGAAAATGCCTTCACCATACGGAATCATTTATGTGTATTTGATGGAATTCTACGTATTTGTTTATAGTTGCTTTTGATCCATTCATTCTTGGATCTTATAAAATATCCAAAAATCAAGCCATTTTATCAGTTAGGTCTTATCTTTAAGTTAATATCATTTAAGATTGAGATTCCGTCTCCCCCTGCTTACCTTCCTTCTTCTCTATACCTCCACATGTGGATGTGTATGTCCAGTTTTCTTGGTACTATTTATTAAAGGGACCGTTATCTCCCCGTCATGATTCTTGGTTTCTGAAATAGAGAACGGTTGACTGTGTGGGAGTGGGGTTGTTTCTGGGCACTCTGTTCCGTTTGGCTGATCTGTGTTTGATTTCATTCTAGGGCCATTCTGTTTTACCTGCCGAAACTGTAGGTTCAAATTGCCATAAAAAAACTATGGGACCTCCATCTTTCTCCTTTCCCATTTTGAGATTTTCTGCATGCACTCTGGCAGGTGGTAGCACTCTTGGAACTTCTGCTGAAGGCTGAAGCTATGACTCTACCTCAAGCCATTTTTGCTCTGTCTCAAGAATATGCCTCCCGTTTTTTTGTACATCCTTCTGATGACTACTCACACCAAGTTCAGGTTGGGCAGATAATTTTGGATTCTGAATGTTTTATCTGAGTGGGAAAATATCAGAACTAGTGTGGGATGACAGACAGGAACACTGATCATTTGCTTGTAGTGAGCTATGCAGAAATCAAATGGAGGCTACAGTGGTGTCTACTGAATAAGCCAAACAGCTTCGACTCCCAGCTGAACATATTGCACACAGAACAGTATTTTCCATGCCACTTGCATGGAACATGAGCATCTTGCTGTCTTTAATTAAGAAGTTAACTGGACCATGAAATATTGCCCGGGTAAATAAAAATGATTTGTGCTAAGTCAGAGTGGGGCATTAGACATCTTTGCCTTTCCTTGCTCACACATAAATCAGGGTAGTAGGCCTCGTGGATGGGTCATCTATAAGCCCATCTGTACAGTGAAACCAGGCACCATTCCCCCATGTATCTGCTAACATGTTGTGATTTATTGTGGCCAATACTGCAAACCAGCTGCTTGCCTTTGTTTTAAACAGGCAACAAATTATGAATAGATAAACACTGGCACTGGTGGGTTGGTTTTCCTGGGAAACAGCTGAAAATATTCGAAGGCTTTTGGTTGCTGTAGAATTTAAAGGACTGGTAAGGCTTTTATTCTTCTCTTAGCAAGAGAATTTGTGTTTGATCTTCTTAAACCAAGTTACAAGGACTATGGAGGACTTTGCTCAGGTATCAGTTACATTTGCATTAGCCACGATTGTGGTAGAGGAAGGAGGCATAAGCTTGAAGTCTGGGACTGTCTAATTGTATGACTTGAGGTGTCGTTGGCATTCAGGTTACCCCATCATTATTTTGGTCTTGTTGTTTTGAAGACCCTGGATCACTGAAAGTCATTTTTAAAAACTAATCTCATATCATAAACATTCCTTTTTCATTGGTGTGTGAAGTATTTGACAAAGGTTTGGAGCTGCCTCACAAAAACTGAAAAAATTATTAGCTATAGATTATAAAATGGGACAAGATTGGAAGGAGTCTAAAGTAGAATAGGAAGCAGGAATAGGCAGAGCTAATAGAACACAAGGGAACTCAAAGCCAAAGCGTGACTGTGAATTAAGATCTTTCCCCATAGAAGAAGTTCAGAATGTACTTAAAACCTCTTGGATAGGAAGGGAAGTTAATGGTGGCAAATTAGTGTTTCGGGTACGCTACTGATTCAAAGTTGGACAGTCAAGTTCTCTTCATAATGTCCTGTTGATGAGCAGTGAGCCTTTGAACAAGCTCCTTCGTGTCTCGGTTTCTTTGTCTTTTGGAAATGATCAGTGGTTTGCTATGGCTTATTGAAAGTCATAGTCTTCATTAAGCAGTTTTCCCTTGGAAACCCAAACCCAAAGTGATGGGGGCCCAGCAGCTTGTTCTACCACCTCTCTGACACCCTTGTTACCAGGCATAAGATACTTAGTAGGTTCCATATACCCAGTTAGAAAGTGTCTAGCCTCACTCCATCTCCAAGTCTGCTCACATAGAGGCTTTCCCAAGACATCCCATCCAAAACACAACCCTTGCCAGGTGCCTCTGTTTCCTTACATCACTCCATACTACATCATACCAATTTATATAAATTTATGTAAATTTAAAATTTCCTATGTGAGTCTCCTGCTCCAGCAAATCTCCTAAACATCACAGTCTTATAAGTATGATACTAAGGCTGTATATTTGTTCCAATATAGTAACCATTTTACTGTAGACAGGTATCTTATGTCATTAGTAAACCTTAAACACACACATATACACGCATGCACACATGCACACACGTGACCAGACTCTAAAGCACCACCTTCTTTAATTCAGATCCTGGGTCTACCCATTTGCTAGGTATGTGAGCTTGCGCAAATGTCTTGACCTTTCCTGTGACTCATGTTGCTCACCAAGAAGATAAGCACAGTTGTAACTCTGCCTGCTAAAACTACTACAGCACCGTGAATGTGAATATATGTAGCTTCTAGAAAAGTACCTTGAATACAAGTCAATAAGTTTGAGTATGATAATTATATGTTGTTAGCATTTAAAAATATTATTATTGTCTCTGTTTAACCTCTGAAGATCTTAGACTCACATCTGTGACAAGGTAAGAAGCAATGAATGTTCTCTTAGGTCCACACTTCTCACTTAGAAACAGGACCAAGTGTCTTCTTTGCAAGAGTTTGTATGTGAATTAACTATATTTTCATGCATATGCTAAGCATTCTTTCACATGGCAGGTAGAATGAGCTACAATGTAGGCTGATGGGAGACTGACAACTCGGTGGTTGAAAGAGATAAAGGTGTTGAAGCCCATCACACTTCTCTATAGTAAGGATGTACAGACATTTGGTCCATGTTGTCTATAAGCAAATGTAAACTCCTTAGAATGGAGACATGTGTGGACCAAGGATTAAATATTAGCACTTCCAGACCTTCAAACTGTGGAGCTCCTCAGCTCCATCAGCAGGCTTCAGCAGTGTCACCAGGTCCCATTTGTGCCAATAGCCTGTGCTGATACAGTGCCTGGTACACACTGGTGAAGGACTGCCACGTCTGTGTTGACAACAAAGGCGCCTTGGTGCTGAGATGACTTCTTGATTACTTCTTACCATTTAAGATTTCAGAACTTAACATTTAAGAACTAGCAACAACAACAAAAAATGAATGCACGCCAGAGTCCACTGTGGTTTGATTGATGCTCTTTAAATGGTAAAGGAACGTCTAATTTCAATCCAGGGGCATCTCACAGCCAGAGGTGCCTGTGGAGCACTTGGGACGATAATGCTGAGAGGAGCTAGGTTTAAGGATGACTCATGTTTTGTTATACTCCTAAAAGCTTTGCTGTTTTTCACAATTAAATTGTTAGAAAAAAAGTTATTAAAATGTTTATATTTTTCATAATGTTTCAATCAAAACAGACTCATCTTTCATCAAGGCTTGTAGCACCGGGTGCTTCATAATTGCTATTGTGCATTGCACTCTTGGTCTCAATTTAAAAAACCTTGTTCCTTGTCAAAATCATAGATGATTGTTTGGAAGATGTCGTTTCAAAGGTGGAAGGGAACATTTCTTTGGCCTATGAAATGATAAGCAAATCTGTGCTGTTCCGCCGGGTTTGGTGACCTCTGGAAGCAGCAATGTGTAACCTTTCACTGCTGCGCACAGTCAATTATTACCAGCGATGTTTTAAACGGCGGCTGCCTAAAATTATGAGCGTGGGACTCTCCATCTCCGTGAGGGATTCTGTTTTTTATCAGCAGAGTTTCTGCCCCCAAGCAAATACTAAAATGGTCTTGTGAAGAAAATGAGGCTTTTAAGGCTAATAAATATGCCTCCCGTGCACCTGTTGTGGTTCGCAGGAAAGGAAGAGGGGAGGGTGGGTTGTGACGGCAATCGCCAAGGTGAGGGAATGAAACAGACGGCTTGCCTGTCCTCCTTGCTTGCTGCAGGAGTGTGCCTGGCTCTGGCTATGGAGCCATACAGCTCAGCTCCAGCTATGCAACATCAGAGTCACGGAAATGAAACTGCCTTCTCTCAAGAGAAAGACACAAGTACAGATGGTAGAATAATTGAAGTGTTCTACCATCAAGCGACATAGATTGGTTTTAGCCCTCGGTCGAGGCTCAATTTTGTTGCTAAACATGAGGGGAATATTCATGGCGAGTTGAGTTATTCTTAGGTGGTAGCTTGTTAAGACATGAGAAATGGAGTTGGGTTCGTTTTTCAGTTATTAGCATAAAACTATTGTTTGTTCCTCACTTGGGTTGTTAACAGGAGTCCCTCATTTTGTAATGTTCCCGATAGTTATTTTTTATTTGCTTTTTATATGAGCTTTTTGAGGTGCAGAAGTTACGACCATGCCTCCCATCACTGCCACAAACACTCAAAGGCGTCACAGCATTTTAAGTTAGCAAAATGTGGGGCTAGGAGAGCTATGATTGAGGTATGTCACCTCCATTTGACCTTTAGTGGCTTATGTAAAAGCCAATTCTTTAAGAGATAACAAGGGATTCTCCATTGTGATAAACCATTCTAAAGGGAAGAGCATAAAACATCTGACCGTTTACATCCTTTCCGTAGAACATCCATCCTCCCTTCAGAAATACACAGCAGTGAGAACAGCCATATCATATGACTGAACTTACTTGAATGTTCACCTTGGGCTCCTCAGTTTCCGGAACTATGAGATGATAAATTTCTCCTGGTTGTAGGTTATTCTGTACAGAATTGTTTGAGTATTGTTACAAACAGAAACTGAATTGTAACGTACAAGAGGAAGTATTGTAAAAATAAAACAGGAATTGGCAGCATGTGATTGCATTGAAAGGGCAGACGTGACTGGGGAGATGGCTCAATGGCAAAGCACTTGGTGCCCTAGAGCGAGGACCCGTGTTTGCATTCCAAGAGTCTGTATAAATCCAAGCACTGCAGCATATGCCTGTAATGCCAGTTTTGGCTGCTTGGGAGGCAGAGACTGGAGAATCCCGGTAAGTTCACAGGCCAGCTAGTCTGCTGAAAGCAGCAACACCTGAAGAGACCCTGTCTCAAGCAAGGCGGGAGACAGGGACAGACACCTAAAGTCATCAGGAAATTCACAGGGTTGTCTAATGCCAGGTAGTTAGATTAAAAAATAAAATAAAAAATTGTAAGTGGATGGCCAACCACGGCACAGTACTGAATGGTGGGTTGGGGATCATTACCACCTTTTCATAGATAAGAACAAAGAACTCTTTTTGTCTGAGTACTTATCACTACCCATGCCACAGGCTAACCAAGGTCCTGTGAGATCCAGTTGATTATAAGGCCAACCTGTATATTTTGATTTTTGTTAAGCTGGCCTCACAAAATACCTATTTTTTTTTCAATTACCCTTGGGGAAAAAAGCTTAAATAACTCACAAAGCCTAGTGTTGTTTGGGCTTATGCTCACAGCCTTGTTCAGTAAATTCCTGGCCCAAAAGAGCCATGAAGGCTCTACTAAGTAAAGAGGAAATTACCCGGTAAAGAGCTTTGGACAATAGAGCTATTATTTTTGCAGGATAGCAACAACAACAAAAAAAAATCTACCAGAAAACTGTAGGAATTAAATACACGCTTTGTTTTTTTGATATAAGATCTCAGACAGCCCAGGCTAGCCTTAAAGGTATAACATAGTAGAGAATGACTTTCAACTTTTGACCTTCAGCCTCCATTTCCTGACTGGTGGGATTACAGGCATGCCGCCCCAGACAGGGCTTTATGCCACGCTAAGGAACGATTGCCAGGATCCATCCGTGCATGCAAAGCCAGTGCTGTATGCACTCAAGGCCCTCCCCAGTCATTGGTGGCAAAGACCACTCTTCGGAGGAATAGGGTTTGGGTTCTACTGAATATTGAATATCTCCAATAGATAAAATAAGGTTAGCTGTTAGATCAAATAATAAGTGTAAAAAGCAATTGCAGCGTAGTCCACAGCAATTGTTTATGCATGTTTACTGAATTTGAAACTAAGAAATATGTGCCTAAGCCTCCATGCTGAAAAGCTAGTAGACACATAAATGTCCCATTTCATCCCTTCATGGTGACGCTATGAAGAATCCGTGTGGCAGATCCCCTGAAGCTAGAGCTACAGATGGCTGTGAGCATCCATGTGGGTGCTGGGAACTGAACCACATCCTCTGCTGGAGCAGCCAGTGTTCTTACCTGCTGAACCATCTCTTCACACACGTACTCCTCTCCCCAGACTGGACTTTAATACTGACCTTTATAACAGGGATGTTTACTATCTAGAGCAGTAGGAGACAAGTATAGGTTATATTGTGCTGTTTGCCTAACTTCTTTTCTTTGACTTTCGGGGAAACATGCAGACCTCTCAGTAGTGCTACGAAGATTAGAGAACCTTACTCCCTTTTGCTACTGCTTACTTCTTCTCTGGTCACTTCTCATAGACCCTCTCACAGCTTCTAGTCTAGTTTTCTCCTCCACTTAAATCACAGATCCCCTATCAAAGGGGACTCTAACCTGTGGCCTGTAGGTGGCACATACCCCAGGATAACTATGAATTCAGCCCAACACAGAATGGTAAACTTACTGATAACATTATGAGATATTTTTATAATTTTTATTGCTTAGTTGTGCAGTTTCTAAGCATGTGCTTTGTAGATGAAAACATCACTTTGCAATGTGAAAAGCTGGCCACACCTGATGGGCTGTACCAGCTCCCACTGCAGCATGGCCTCTTTCTAATTATGCCTCTATTTGGAACTGTAGTACAGTACCTTTTGGGGACTGGTCAAGGAATTGTGAACAAATCAACTCAGTTACATAGATATACAAAAACAAAACAAAACAAAACACCATACTATTTCAGAGAAACTGGGTCGTGTGGATATGGTTTAGCTGGAACATCAAATTATTTCATTTTCTAATGTCTGAGCACTCTGCTCATCTCTGAGTCTGCCAAAGTGAAACACACAGACATGTTTAAACTTACAGAAACTGTAAACTTCCAGAGACCTGGGCATTCTTACCTCTGGTTCTCTGTTTCAACTAGGAAAACCAGAAAATGTTAGGGAGTATCTTCCACCTCTATCAGTCCTTCCAGTCCACTGTAGATACATAGGAGAGGAAGTA
Organism: Chionomys nivalis; assembly: GCF_950005125.1. Taxonomy (NCBI): domain Eukaryota; kingdom Metazoa; phylum Chordata; class Mammalia; order Rodentia; family Cricetidae; genus Chionomys; species Chionomys nivalis. Next base: position 29,679,223 of record NC_080092.1, on the reverse strand, counting down.
ATTTGATGTGGCTAATGATTGTCCTAGGGTTAAAACCTCTTTTGGGATCCCTTTGGAGAAAGGTTGTCTCCATCCTGAATTCAGCTAGCCTTGTAAATTCTTCTGCTTATAATATGTACATTCTGATTATCTCTCCTTGAATTCTGCCTTCATTCATTTTTAAATATTAAAAGTTATGTGTTTGAGTGTGTGTCTCTGTCACTGTCTCTCTCTGTCTCTGTCTCTCTCTCTGTGTATGTGTGTATGTGTGTGTGTCTGCGCACATGTGAGTGTGGGTGCTCATGGAAGCCAGAAGTGGGTACCAGGTACTCTGGAGATGGAGTTACAGGTGGCTATGACCTGGCTTGTGTACAGGAAACTGAACTCAGTACTCTGCTTTTAACCCCTGAGCCATCTCTCCAGCCCTGTTTCTTGATTCTTTTCAACTCAAATAATCCCACAGCACCCCTACATATACAGTAAATATTCTTGGATATAATTGTTTTACTCTTTTTATTAAAAACCCATATATTTTATATGAGAGTGAGTATATATACCTGAGACTATGGTGCTATTAATATTTTTAGGGTCTGGTCATTACTGGCAGATTGAGAAATAGCTATTGTTCCCCCAAGCATTTGTATGAATTGTAACCAAGGGTAACATGTATCTATGCATGTTGTTGTGAAGTTTCAGTTTGGGTATTCAGTTTTTTATGCTTATCTTGTGAAAATTTACATACTCATCTTAAAAGAGAAAAAGGAAATGGTATGGGATGTCCTTCTATCTATGTGTTGCTTTTATTGGTTAGTGAATAAAGAAACTGGCTTGGCCTATAGCGTAGGAGGAGGAAGGCAGAGCTAGAAAGACACTATGGAGCCGCTGCCAGAGTCAGACGTGCTGAAAGCAGTATAGCCAGTAAGCCACTGTCATGTGGCAATATGCAGATTAATAGAAATGGGTTAAATTAATTTAAGAGTTAACCAATAAGAAGACAGAGCTAATGGACCAAGCAGCAATTTAATTAATACAGTTTCTGTGTGGTTATTTCAGGCTGAGCAGCTGGGAACTAACTAGCAGCTTCCCTCAACAGGCGCATCTCTGAACTGTGGAGTGCTCAGATGTGCTGTAGGAGGGGGCTGCTTGTTGGTTCCCAACTGCTTAGCCCTGAAATAATCACGCGGAAACTATATTATTTTAATCACTCCGTGGCCCATTAGCTCTAGCCTCCTATTGACTAACTCTTACATATTAATTTAACCCATCTCCATTAATCTGTGCATCACCATGAGGTCGTGGCCTACCAGCAAAGTTTCAGCACGTCTGTCTCTGGCGGCAGATACATGGCTTCTCCATGACTCTGCCTTCCTTCTACCTTGCTATAGGCCAAGCCAGTTTCTTTATTCATTAACCAATAAAAGCAACACATAGACAGAAGGACCTCTCACACCAATTTGTAGCTATAATACACCGTTGAAACTGAACAGTGTGTTTCCAGTGTTGGGCATTGTGCTACTTGTATTTCTCATTGCTGTGAAAAAGCCCAACACAAGCAAATTCAGGAAGAAAGAGTTTATTTTGCTCATATTTTATGGGTATATAGTCCAACAAGGCAGGGAATACATGGTATCAGGAATGCAAGGCAGTTGGCTACCTTATGTCCATGAAAAGGAGAGATAAGAGTGTTGGTCTCGTGTCTTTTCCTCTTTCCCCTTTTATTTGGGTCAGGAGCCCAGTCCATAGGATTGAGCCTTATATTGAGGGTTGGTGCTCTGCAGGTCAGTTAAAGCTCTCGAGAAGCATTCTTACAGACCTATCCAGTGGTGCATTTTAGGTGACCCCACATCCTGTAAAGCTGGCCATTGAGGTCTAACCATCGCAGGTGACTATCGCTTGCTCAGGTCCTCATCTGTTGTCTTCCTTCTTTCCATATTGTCAAGTGCTTGTGGTTTTGTCATTTTCTGATCCACTATACTCAGCTCTATCTTTCAAATAATGGTGTGTATTTTCTCCCTTGACTGTGATATCCGTTCCCTGTTTTTAACTCTGTAGCTTTCAGCCATGCTAAAATGATACTTCTATTCCCTTTGTGGAAATGCTCTTGAGGTATTTCCATTCCTCTGGGAACATTAGCAACAGGGCATGTGTAAGAAAGTATAACACAAAAGCACTGTGCATGTGATTTTGGGCCAGATGGAAACTGATCTGAAGTGTGGCTTTGCCCATTTCTAGCTTTGTAACTTCCGGCATGTGGTTTGACATCTTAACACTTGTCATTCCAAACACTGATTTTTTGTGAAACCCAAATCAGTAAGTTTAGCACTTTGCCTGCCGCTTAACCTGTTATTAAAGTGGCCACTGTTATAAGTTAAGGCTAGACAGTAGACTAGAACTACAGAACAGGACTTGATAGACCAGTAGCTGGCCATTTCTGGGTTGCAGGAGACCTGAATCTTGTTTGTGTTTATATCCATTTACTAATTCCAGTTACCATGGTCAGATGACTGATTTTGAATTCTCTCAAGATTCTGCCTTCTGAGCTGAATCAAATGCAAAGAGAAATCTCTCTTTTCCAGAGAGAGTCATTTCCCCGAGGTGTCTGTTCAACCCATGTATGCAAATAGAGCCACAATGGTTTCATTGGAAGTTATTCAGAATGCGACACGCCAGTGTGAACCTTAAAGAATATTACTGGGGCTTGCTACCCGTTGGTTCCCAGCGTACACCCACAAGGAAAAGAGAAACAAAATAAAGGTAGGTAGCCCCACTTGGCACAGCTGATTGACTTTAATAGGTCCTGATTATGCTGCTCATATTCCATGAAATTAAAAAGCTTACAAATGTTTTGAGCCATTACCCTTCCATTTAAAGGAGCTTATGACATGTTAGCAACATTTAATGAAATTCTTTTCAAAATGCCACAGGCAAACTCCATGAGATTCCATGTTGAAAAGCAACTTAAGAATTGTTCCGAGGAGTCTGTCCTCTTCCCCTGCCTGCCCTGGGCATTGCTGAGACCTACTCAAAAGCCGAAGGAAGATTCTCATGCAACAGAAGGTGGCTGTCAGGTTTCCCACTGTGTTTCTGATTTGGCTACAAACTCTTCTTCATTTTCAGAAAACACTAGAAAGAATGGCCTGTGAATGTTCGGGCTTATCCTTATATGGTCAGTGTTCAAAATAGACTACAGCTTTATACATTGATAAATTCGAAAACTCAAATCCTTCCTATTAAGTTTTGTCAGTATTTATTGACAACTTAAAACATGCAAGAAAATATCCCAAAACTATACTGTCTGTGCTGTCTTCGGTGAGCTGTGCAACATAATTTGGGAGATAAGCCTTGTTGTAAGAAGACAATTAACACAAAAGTAATGAGATGATTAAGTCCTAGATTAGGCGGTACTTATTATTTATACAATAATAGTTCAGAAAATAAAAAAAATAGTTGAAGGGGAGTTTTATATAATATAAGATGAATCGAGTGATAAAGGCTATTAAGAGATAATGAATAGTCTCTGCTAAACAGTTTTTCATTTTAACTTTTATTAAGGGGTAGTTAATGATAATATTCATTTCCTGTGCCAACATATTAACATCGAAACATTTCCCCATCCTGCTGATCATGTCTTCCACTACTTTTTGAAATTTTATTGTTACTGAAATTTTTATGTATATTTTCTGTAAGTCCCTGGTTATAAGGCAGATCGCACTGTTTCAGTGGATAAAGAAGAGCTATGCCTAGTGGGTGTTTGGAAGAGGTAGACTTCAGATCCAGAGCTGCACCAATCTGGGACCATGTTTCCTATCTTGGTGTTGATTTGCTTGAAGAACAGCTCATATCAGGGAAGTACCTACTGCACCTGCCTTGATGGTAACCACTTTGTGGGCTGGAGTCCTAGGGTAGGACTTCCTTTTGTATTCAGCTGCCAATCACAACACCCAGCACTCAATTAGTGTCAAGCAGATGCCTAATTAATTAGTCTGTTAAAAACCTCCAACACATAGCATCATTAAACTGAGACTTAATTTGGGATCTCACTATTTTGTCTGGGTAGGAGTATTGGGGGGGGGTGACCTTCTTGTTCATATTTCCATGAAAATCAATGTTCTACTCCATCTGAGCCGTGATCAACGTGGTGGCACTACAAGGAACAAAATGCAGACTCCATTCACAAATTGTATATGTCTTACCTAAGAACCATGTTCCAAACCCCCTTTGGTGTACTTTCTGAGATATAGCCTTAACTTGGTAGCTCTGAAACTTAAAGGCATCTACTCACATCAGACTCTGCTTCTGTTGGCCTCTGACTTGCAAGTTGCTGGCTTTAGACTCGTGGGAGGCAGTTGGACGGCAGACTTATAGCCCACAGAGCCAGTTATGCTGCCGGCTTTACTCCAGAAAGAATCTCTTTGGAGATTCCTGGTTCTAGAATGACAATGTCCTATGCAAAACAGCAAGAAAGGCTTGCTGTTCTTGGGCAAGCTGATTCGTATGCTATTCTACAAATGTTCTTACCTTCTATAAGTCCATCACATCCACAGTCAAGTTTAAAAAGATATTAAGTGTGTCTCTGCTTTCACCTAGCTTTCCCCTGTCTTATATACCTCAGGACTCCCAGCCAAAGGAAGTCCATTTTGGTGCCACCCAAAAGGGATTGAGTCTTCCCATATTAATTAACTATAAAGACAATTCCCCAACAGACACACCCAGGACAACCTGATCTTAGTGATTGCTCAATTGGAACGTTCTTTCCATGTAGTTATAGATTGTGTTAACCTGGCAGTTTTAAGAAACTATCATAGCCCTATGCAGTGGTTTTTCCTACAAGGAGCATTTGTCTAGACCCCAGACTGGATTTAAAGAAGCCTGTGTGAGCTACATTGACTTTTCTTCTTCTGAGGGTTAATTGAACATAAGGTGATGCATTTTTCCCCTTTGAGCCAAGACTTCTATGGCTATGATGCTTTCAGAAGGCATTTTGGCTAATGACAAATCTTTCTTGGTCTTCTCATAAGCTAAAAGCATCTAGAAAAATTGTTTGAAAAGCTAACATTGGTTAGAGATAAGCTAGGTGCTGTCTGAAGTGGCTTCACCAGACATTATGGTGATATGATCTGTGGCTGATCTCTTTAGGGTTTTTTTCTTAATAATTTTGAAACCTTAATTAAAATATAATTATGTCATTTCCCCTTTCATTTGTCTCCCATCAATCCTTTGCATGCTTATCCACTTATTTTCTATTTTCTCTCAAATTCATGGCTGTTTTTCCTTTGATTATTATTCTTACACTCACAGGTGTGTGTGTGTGTGTGTGTGTGTGTGTGTCTAAGTGTAAATGAATATACAAATTCTACCTTCTGTTTAGTGTTGCTAGTATGTACATGAATTTAGGGCTGACCACTTGGCACCTTACACCAGCTGTGGCAGGGTGGTCTCAACCCTGGGCAGAGCCTATTTCTCTTCTTAACTTATCAGCTGCCTATAGTTGTTTGTTTACAGTTGGGGCCTCTGGATATCTTATGGTTTCATAATAACATGTCTGTCTATTAATGTTGTGATTATTCAGGTCTAGTTTAGGCAGGGAGCCATATTGTTATGGTATCATGGGTAATCAGGAAAAGATAAGAATTTAGAATTCTCTGCTCTTTGTTTCTTCTTTTTGTTTTTCTTTAATATTTTCTTTACTTGTATCTACTTTCTTAGGATATATGAAGATCTAAGTTTGCTATCTGTCATGACAACTCATGGAGTCTACCCCCAGAGCTCAATAATTGTGCCGCCTTCTAGTATCTTATGGAACTTAGTGTTTGTAGACTTAATTAAGTTTCTGTGCTTAATGTGAATTAAGATGCCTCCATTTCTTCCTGCCCTGTATCACCTAGTAGATAACACTTAAGAGAAACCTCTATCTGAGATTATTTTCATCTTTGGTCTGGCTCTGTCTCAAGTATTGGCACTGAGTTAAATATTGCCATTGTATGCCATAAAGCATGTGCTGAATGTGACTGTGCAGTCAGTGGAAAAGCTAAAGAGAGAATTGGAGGACAAAGGAATGTCCTCTTTTGTACTGTCTTACCATAACCCAGTTTCACAACCACCCCTTAGTCAAAATGCCTCTGTTCTTTCCATTCTCTTCTTAGCAATTCCTAAATGAAATTTAATTTGAGTTAGATTGCAGATAGCAGCTGCTTCAAATACTGCACTCAAGAGTTGTGTGTCTTGTGGGAAAGCATAAAATGGATTTTAAAAAAATCAAGGCACTGTTTATCAGGCCCTTGGTAGAAACTTCAGGGAAACTCTGGAAAAGTACCACGTGATCCTTCTAAACTCCAAGCAAGAGGCTACCCATACCGTGTGGATCGATATCACTCTCTAGCTTTTATAGAGACAGTGGTATTTGTTACTTTCCTATTGCTGTAATAAAGACACAGAACCAGAAACCACTTTCAGAAGGGTCTGGGGATTTACAGTTCAGGAAGGATACAGGTTCCTTATGGTGGAGAAGCATGGATGCAAACAGCAGGTATGGCAGCCGGAGCAGGAACTTGAGCACTCGCGCCTTCAAAATCAAGCAGCAGAGAAAGGAAATGGAAAGGAGTGTGAGGCTATAGAATCTCAAAGCCCTTCCTCCCCGTTATGTGTTTCCTCCAGCCGGGCTGCACCATGTAAACCTCCTTACATAGCACCATCAACTGGCCACCGTGCACTCACATACCTGAGCCCATGGAGGACAGTTCTCATTCAAACCACCACGTGTTCTTTTTGAAGCTGTAGGGTAAAGGGAAGAGGTGACCGTCAAACCCTTCACCGTTATGTTTCCTTCCTTATGTGAATTCAAAACATGAATTTTATATGAAAGGAAACAAAAGAAGTAATTAAAACCACAGTCTTTTCGACTAGATGTGCTGAGGAAAAAAAAAAACAGTTGGACCTGTCGAAGCTTTCTCTTATTCAATCATAATACAATAGTGTGAGATCATAGAACATGTGAGCATCATGGAGCCTTCAGTGGCTAGTTCTCTTTCTCTCTTGTGTGCATAGCACTCTCAAAATAGGATACAATGTCAGGCCATCATTAGGAAAGGAAACAAACTCTGAATGATTTCTATGTTGTTCAAAGCTTTAGATCTGGTTAGGACTCTTAACTCTAAACTCCTAACTCTAGAGTTCGCATCCCTGACCATGGTATTATATTGATAAGTATTTTCCCATGCTGTTATGACTAGAAATAGGGTAGCTATACCATACCAAAGGCACCTTCTGCAGCATTTATCTCAGCTAGGCACTCCAACAATAGGGTACATTTTCTAATAAAATCAAGGGTGATTCTATAATTTTTGTTGAAATGTTTTTAAGAAAAAGTATGGAATCTTGCCTCCAGAATAAACTAGCCTGGTTAGGGCACAGTGAAAGATTATATTGTAAGAAAAATTGGATCTCTCATTTATGGAGACCGAGGAATCATTTCAACCTTCCATATGTGAATTAATCTCAACAATCACATATAATAAAAATTTTGGCATAGGCTTTCTACATGTGAAGAAATGAAGCTTAGGGAAATTGAAAATTTCTCTCCCTCTCTCCCTCTCTCCCTCTCTCCCTCTCTCCCTCTCTCCCTCTCTCCCTCTCTCCCTCTCTCCCTCTCTCCCTCTCTCCCTCTCCCTCTCTCTCTCTCTCTCTCTCTCTCTCTCTCTCTCTCTCTCTCTGTGTATGTGTGTGAGAGAGAGAGAGAGAGGCAGCTTGGTCGTGTGTATGTGTGTGTGTGCATTGGAAAGAAGTAGAAGATTAGAAGATTCTAATTTTTAAAACTTTTTTAGGCAAGAAAAAAACACTACTCCTCAACTATATTACTTCCCCGTGGCATTTTGCCAACCATTTCTCCCATTTATACCAAGTACCACTGTACTCTACAAGGTAGTTTAGTTGGGACTGACTGTACTAATATAGTCATTGAATCCTGCATGTAGATGCAGAAATTTATCAAATTACTTATCTGTCTCATATGCATGTACCCTGACTTACTGGAATGAGTTTGCATGACTACAACCAGTTTTCGGGGGTGGGGGGAGTTATTAAGTAAAGCTCTTCTTCATATACTGTCTGGCAAATGTTAGAGATATTAGCTGTAAGTTCCCTAGGAATTCAGAGAAGTGAATGTCATCATCATTCCTCTATTACAGGTAAAAAGGCAAGGCAAGTGAGCCCCAGAGAACAGTGAACCTTAGAGAGATGGACTAGTCTGTCTTAAGCTAATCAGATAAGAGCCAGCATCCCCACTTAGGCAGCGAGCCTTGAGTTTTCCTCTTCACTGTCTGCCTTTAGCCCTCACCAAATCCATGGGTTCTATTTTGCTTTCTTGTAACCTGATGGCGTATAGCAAAACACTGTCCAGAAAATAGCAGTAAATCAGGGCCATTCCCAGAGCAAGAATCCCTAAACAGAAGAGCCAGTTCTTCATCCTCTAGTCTTCTGAGAGTTAGGCTCAGCAGACCTGGAACCTGTCCGTGTGCATGGACTCGGGTGGACACAGACAGATAGCCTGGATATAGACAAAAGGCCTAAGTGTCAGAGGTCTAAAGCCGAAGAGGATTCTAACTCTGGGAAACTTCCTAAGGCAGATGCTACATTATGAGCTATGAATGTTGGCTGTTTGCCTGGCTAGCTTCTCCTTCACTGGGGTCCTTCATCCTTAATACTGTTGATGTTTGAGAGTAGAAGATTCCTTATCACAAAAGGTAGTCGTATAAACTGTAGGACCATTGGCCTCTACTCTATCTATGCAAGTAACATGCTCTGTGCACCAGTCATTACAGTAAAAACTCCTCTTCCAAGTGTTTCCACATGCCGCCTGCAAACACTGCTGTAGATGCAGCAAAGGGGAAAATGATTGTATTTGTTCACCCACAGATGCTGGCTAAGTGTGCTCAGTCTTCAACATCACGTGACTCAGGGTCCCTTTCCCAGTAGCAAAGCAGGACTCCTGTATTGTTCCACTGGCCTAGGGGTGTCATTTGACGTGGTGGCATGGAGGAGGATGCAGGGTCTGTTAGACACAGTCTCAATCTTGTTGACATAGAATTTGGACCTCTTTTCCTTGTCATTCACCTACCTTGAGCTACATACAGTGTCCCTCTCTGAAAACCAAAGATGGTAGTAACAGCTAAGACAGGTTTTGTTGGGATGTTTAAATGAGATAATGGGAGTGAGAGAATGGCCTAAATGCCAAATACGTAGTAGTTGACCTCTGCCCTCCAGGGAATCCCAGAGACCTCTGCTGGATTCCACAAACCCATTCATGCAGAGACCCCATTGATGGCTTTACTTTTAGAGCAAAAGCAGAGACGTGGCCAGAGAAAAGGCCATCCTTCTGTGATCCTGAACCTTTCCATAGCCTCTGGTGGGCCCTGTGGAGTCACAGTGAAGGGTGGACTCGCTGAGCCTCTCCTGCAGTCCTGTGATTAAAGGATTTGAGAGATTAATGGCATCTCTTCAGGAAGTAGTTTTGAGAGCTTGGTTGGGTAGATTCCAGGGAACAAGGATTTTTTGAAACAAATCCTGTTTCTGAAAAGGGGTGTGGATGACTGCGGGCACATACAGCTGGGGCAGGGCTCCCTTCCAGAGTGAAGGACTCAGATACCCAGTCTATGTTACAGGAAACAGCCAGGCTGCTGAGTTTCAGAAGGCTGGTCTTATAATGCTCTACTCTCTACATCCGGTCAGAACTTCAGCCAGTCACTCAACACACTTGGACATTAGTTTACTCTTCAACTAAATAAGAAGATTATTTGAAAACTGTCAGGTTGTGAAATTTGAAATTGCTGAGTCAGAAAATCCTAAGTGTCTAACCTGGCCAAATTTGAGAATTACTGCCAGACACAAATCCCTAGCAGTCAGCCCACAGGTGCCCGCATGTCACCACATAAAATGCTGGCTGAATTAAAGGGCATGGCTGAATGATGTCATAGGAACATCCAAGATGGTCACCTAGAGTAGTACCAGGTTGTCAAAGCTGGTTCTAGTCAGTTACCAAAGTCACCAGACCACTATATTTCCAAGACTAGGTCCTAGCTCAATACCCCAGTCTCTACACCAACTCCAATCCAGGGACATTTCCTTCCTACCAAGTCTATGTGAGCGATGATTTTGCCCATCCGTGTTTCTCAGTCTGAGTCAGCAAATGATGAAGACTGTACAAAGAGTTTTTAAAAAAATCTAACATTGAGAGACAAGGTGAAGATGACCATGGAAACACTTTTTGTATTCATGCCACTATTAGCCATTTTCTTTTTAAGCTTTGTTCCTTAATTCTTTTTTATATATGGGGATATTTTGCCTGCATGTGTGACTCTATACTGTATGCAGGCAGTACCAATTGAGGCCAGAAGAGGGTATCAGGTCTCCTGGAACTAGAGTAACAGACAGCTGTGAACTATTTGGGTGCTGGGAATTGGACCCAGGTCCTTTGGAAGAATAGCCAGTGCTCGTAAGCCCCAAGAGTATCTGGATTAGAACCAGGCTCCTTGACTGAGAAAAGAACAATACACTAAGAAGGATTGTTAGGGGAAGAAAAAAACTCTAGCGAGGGATTTGGAGAAGACAAAAGGTTGCTTATGAAGAATAAGAAATAAAAATAATAGCTTGTTCTGCATGGAAGGAAAGTATCGTTTAGGCCCCCTCATGAAACCTCGCAGGCAGCATGTTCACCCATCATCCTGCTGTCCTCAGAATGCTGTGCCTTCAGCAAAACACTGGAAGTAAAGGCCTTCCAGCCCACATGGGTGCTGCTTTCATTCTACACACCCTATGGTTAGGGCCATTTGAGTTTTGCTTCCAAATATGAGATAAATGTAACATTGCTATGCAGTTACTCCTAAATGGATGGAAAAGAAAAAGAAAAGTCAGGATGGTTTTACCATTAGCAAAGAAGGCAAAGAGTAGCTTTTAAAAGGAAGCATGGAAAGTAACTGTGCCAAACAACAATAACAATTTCAACAGAGCATGATCATTGGGGTACAGTCCAGAGTAAATGGTGAGTTGGGTCTGGAGAGATGGCTCAGTGGTTGAGAGCACTAGCTGCTCTTCCAGAGGACCTGGGGCCTATTTTCAGCACCCACACAGTGGCCGACTCACAACTGTCTCCTATTCCATTACCAGGCAGGGGTGCTGACACCCTCTTCTGGCCTTCTGAACACTAAATATACATGGTTCCATGGATACCGAATGCACATGGTATATAGATATGCAGGCAGGTAAAATACCCACCTACATAAAAATAAATGAATAAACAAAATTAATGACCTAAGGGATGAATTTTTCTTTAAAGACACAAAATTGGGTGGGTAGGCAAAGGAGTGGATCTAAGATGAGTTGGGAGGATGAATAGGTTCAAAACACATTCTCAATAAAATTGCCAAACAGTGAATAAAGAGATAATGTGATTTATTGTGTTGTGTTATATTCATGTTAGGGTTTACATTTTTTTTATTCTCCTCTATTGCCTTCCCTTCCCATACCCCAAGAAAAGGTAGCTTTTCCTTTCTGAGTCTAAAGGCCAACAAATGCGTATGGGTGTGTGCATAGTTCATCATTAAGTGTTTTGAACAGAAGTAACCCTGCTAGTATGATAGACTCTGTGCACAGTGAAGGACAACATGAAATACACTTTCTTAAGTTCCTTTTGTTCCAGTAAATCCAATGGACAAAATCCTCTATAAGATAAACGTTAAAAGTCAAAACGAACTGACAAGATAAGAGAAAATTTTGTGGAATAAATTACTTGATTTTCCTTGATTATGAAAATGTGTTAAATATGATCTGATCAGATGGGACTAATATTGAGCTAAGAGCCATGTGGACAAGATTTGAAGAGTATCAAATACATGTTAACCTTGTACTCAGATTTCAACAGCCATATAAGCAAATGAACAAAACCTTAGCATGAGGAAAGTGAGAACTGTGAAGCCCGATCAGCAGGGGACCCTTGATGCAACCTCAACCAAAGGACTGAATTAGATGTTTGCCTATAAAGGGAAATACATTGAATTTCAAGTAAGAAAAATTACATTTAGGTTCCAACTCTTTCCATTAAAATTTTCTGTCACCCCACAGCCTACTTATTTATTTAAAAGTAGTTCTGAGACTGTCTTCTATATAGGACAGGGAAGCAGGACCTATGAAATCTCAACAATCTGGTTACTTAAACAAGACCTGAGCAATGACAAAACCAGTTGACATGGCAATGTGAATAAAAAAGATCTCCCAAGGTCCCACGCCTAGATAAAGAGCTATATATGATAATGACTACTAAGAGGGAGAGAATCAGTCTTCCCCTTGGCTGAGCACCTTAATTGGTTATCTAATAGTAAGTCATCAGCCCTAAAAATCACACACATGTATGTGCAACCCTAAATTGACTCAACGAGTTGCATTTATATTTTTATATGCATGTATATACATAATAATAATAGTTGAAAATTAAGACAATAGAGATAATCCATGAAAGTGGAAGGATGCCTTGGAGGTAGAGGAAAGGGACAGTAGGAGCTGGATATGATAATACAAGGCTGAAGATGATCAAAGTGTATTGTATACATGTATGAAATGTCATAATGACATTTTAGCTTGTACGGTTAATAAATGCTAATAAATGGGAAAAAGTAGTTCTTCTAGCTCCGTCTGCTTATATATACTCACTTTCCCCTGACAAAAACATTTACAATCACTATCGCCTTTTTAAATTTTCCAGTCTTATTTTTTAACCTTCATAGTTTTTATATTCAAGGCTTGGTAACCCTGTTGGGAGGACCATTCTGTGCATTCTAGGATGTTTATCAGAGGCCCCAATCTCTGCGCACTTGATTATCAGTGTAGCCCCAATAAAAATATCCCTCGGCCTTGCCAGATATCTCTAGGCAGACAACTCTGGTTTGAAAAAAAAAAATGCTATTCCATAATTTGCCTGGTGGGCAAAAGCTGAAACCTCAGCTACTTGGGAGGTAGAGGCAGGAGGATCTTACATTCAAGGTTTGCTTTTGCAGCAGAGTTCAAAGGCAGCTTAGCGAGATCGTGTCTCAAACTATAAAAAAAAAAAAAAAAAAAAAACCTAGGTAGGAATATAACTCAGTGCTGGGGTGCTGGGGTACTTGCTTAGAAAACATGAGGTCTTAATAATTAAAGAGGAGGAAAAAAACAAATTGCAGGCATTTTATAAATTAGTAATCACTGTGCAAATAACATCAATTGGAATAAGACTTAATTTTATATCTTATAAAAAATTTTTGTAAAGTGCGGTTAACTCTCTCTAACAAAAATTCATGAAAAACAAAGTAATCAGATTTGTGCAGCATCCCCTAAGATCTGTGGGTACCTTTCCCGTTCTGAGCCAATCCCCACTCAGATAGATTGTGTTTTGGCAATAAAAATTCTAACTGAATACAAGTTTCTTCAAAACAAAATAAAAGCATCAGAGAGAATTTGCTGAGCAAGCAGAGAGAGAAAATTGCATGAGAGTTTAAGAAAACACAGTCTTCTGGGAAATTGGATGTTGTTCAACTATGGTTTGAAACTTTCCCTCTCTGCTGTAAACAGAAGTGTCCTAGTCTCTAAATGAGTGGATGAACTTGACCGAGGTATTTGTCTCCCCGTGCAGTTTTTCTTATCTGTGTAATTGAGAAAATAAAACATCCTTAGGACACTGGTAGGGTGTGTAAGACAGTTCATGCAGGAAGGGACCTGGAAGACTTCAAACACAGTCACTGGGGAGGAGGTGGAGACTTGACGTCATGCCAGGAGATGTCAAAAGGCTTGGCAAAATGAAGAAAAGAGGGGGGGTCCCAGAAAAAGAGAAACGTAGACTGGCTTCCAGTCTTACCAAATTCTCAAGACTTCCTTAAATATGATGAAAAATCTGAACTATTTCTTTGAATAAATACCGTGGCACTTTGAAATCTGGTTCTGCCCTCTGCTCTGTAAAATCTGGCTAATCTATAGAAGCAGTCAATTCAGACAAGTTACTTAGATGATTTTTTTTCCAAACTTTTCGTTCTCTTGTGATGAAAGGAGGAATGGAGTCACTGAACTCCAGAAATGAAAAAGAAAACCAATCCAGATGTGAGCAATCCATCCAATAGTTTTCACACTCTACAGCAGGTATCTTCTTCGAGATATGGTAGGTATCACGATCAGTCCTGAAGAAAACAGCTGTTCTGCAGAATTTTTCCATTAGCAAGAGGTGGAACACTGCCCTCTCAGCCTAGATATGAACGTCATGGAATTTTATAGCCCTGGATTCTTTAAGCCTAACTGTGATGCTATATTTAAAGTACTTGGCTACAAGTGTTCACCCATCTCCTCGAAGACACTTGCCAAGAACAGAACCTGCTACAGTGCAGAGCATGGACTTCGCTTAGGGCTGATGCAGAAACTCTGAGGTGGACGGGAGTGTGGAGATCTTGAAGGGCTTCATATTTGCTAGATGTGTTCTACAGGCAAGAGATTGACTCTATCAGATTGAAGATATGAAGATATGTACTATATAATATAATTGACTTTGCTTTCTTGTTCCAGTAGGGATCTTCACTGTGTTCACTATTAATCATGGCATTGCTTTTTTTTTTTTTCTTGGCTACTAGATCCTAGGTTCTTAGTTCATATGTGTTCATTGGCAATATTTCAATTCTTGACTTTTTGTGTCATTGCCAGAAATCATAGTGCTATCATACAATGGACCTGAAATTCTAGCTCATGTCTATGTTACTATAGTGTCCATAAATTTTCTACTAAATAACACTGTTTCAATGATGACAAGCAGATACTGCTACCAGGAAGTTTAAATTTAATTTAATATGTCATCAATGAACAAAAATTAAAAACAGATAGCTTTTACCCTCATAAGAATTATACCTTAAGTTATTGAATCTTACTGTAAGACACGCATAAGTCCATCCCACCTTCACCAGAACTCCTGTGAGCCTTCTACCATGGCCATACCATCTTCATAGATGGAGATGCTGAGGTGTAGCAAATGGAGGTGAAAGTTGGTGCACAGTTAGACAGGTAAACCTGAGATCTCAGGAAGTCTCCGGCAGATCACAGTCACTGCACTACCTCTCAGAGTCTCAGCACAAGCTTTCAAGCGATGCAAATTCTAAAAGAAACACACTTGCCTCATAACAGCCATGTGACGTGGCTCTAGAAACTTCTACAGCTGATTCCAAAGTCCATAGGGGCTAAAATCCATTATGGAAATTGATGTTGTGTTTGCAAATAATGCATACATATCCTTCCATATTCTTTTTTTCTTATCACTTGAAAATTTCATACACACATATGATGTGTTTTGTACAAACTTACCCCCATTCCCTCCTCTCTGATTTCCCTCCTATCCCCACCCAAATTTATGTGCTCTACATTTAAACCCACTGAGTCCACTTACTGTTGCTTATACATGCATGCATGCATGCAAGACTACTTGAGCATGGGTAGCCTCTCAGGAGTTTCTAAAGACAACCTACTCAACCCAGTCAACAATCAGTTGTGACTAGGGCTTCCAGTAGGGGTGGCACTGGCTGAGCACCTTCTCCCCATCCATGCTGAGATTTTTGCCCGGGCTAATCTTGTGCCAGTCTTGCCCAAGCTGTTGTAAGTTCTTCTTAAACCTATCGTGACTTGTCAATACATTCTATAACCATTGTTGGTCACACTTGAGGATACAGACCTTGAGGGTACTAAAGACTGATAGCATAGACAAGGACTATTTCTTCTCTGAGCCAATGATTAAGGCCTTGGGGAGGAGGTGAGGCTTGGTTCCTGAGAGAATAAGGAGTTGGTTTTACAGAAGTAGGGAAATGGGCTCTGGGAGATTCCCCGCTGTGAGCAGAATGGAAAATGACGCATAAGGGTACCTCCAGGGGGTCATTGTATATGTGATGAACTTTAGGGTGGCTTGTACCCTGCCGAGCCCTTGGTCTCATTGCTACTAGTGTGGGACCTGGCAGTGCAGTGGGAAAGCTGACTTTATGCCCATTGATTTACCTTCCCATCTCTCCATCCACATATACATCACTGAGTGCTCCGCTCCAAGAGTCAGTGCAGGGAGGTTTATGACTCAATTTTATTCTTCGACTTGTGCAGACAAGTGGCTCCCATTGTGGAGGAGTCATCTGAAATAAAACATCATTATCAGGGACCCTTTCCTGGCTGATGGTTTCCCTTGAGTTAGAGTTCAAACAGGGAACTTAACGAGTTTTCCTCAATGAACTAAAGAGGCCATTGTTATCACAGCATCATTGGTAACGTCAGTATGAATGGCTCTTCATTCTCATATTTTGAGGTGACTATAGTTGCATCATCTCCTTCTTTCTCCCCTCCAGTGGCTCCCGTACCCATGCCCTACCCGCACAAGGATGACACCAGTAGTCATGCTAGCATACGATTTTTAAATGCGATAAGAAGAGATGGCTGTGGGAAGATGATGCTCTCTCAGTATTGGGGTATGCAAGCAAGATCCTATTTCCAAATATTTGCTGGCCTTGTCCTCCAGACACCCCATCTGTTCTTTAGACCTGTCCCTCAATCAATATAAATGTCTACCTTATCTACCACGTCTTTTCACTGGGGAGTAAAAGCTAAATTATGTCTTCATCTCGTCCCTTCATCCAGATCTCTTCAGAGATCACCACGGTGGATGAACATCTATTTAGAAGAAGCATTTAATTTTCAGCCTGCCCCCTTAGGATTTATCCCCATCAAGACTATTATTAATTTACTTAATTTCTGTTCTGATAAGTAACACAGGATCATGTGGGCATTAATGAATTTAGAGAAAGCTGAAAGGAACGCTGTTGTTTGATAATCTACCTTGTCTACACACATGCACAGACACACACTCATATGAGCCCACATGTGCATGAATACATTCTCTCTCTCTCTCTCTCTCCCTCCCTCCCTCCCTCCCTCCCTCCCTCCCTCCCTCCCTCCCTCCCTCTCTCTCTCTCTCTCTCTCTCTCTCTCTCTCTCTCTCAGAATCAGTACTGTTCTTCTGTTTTGCTGGAGTGTATTTGGAACACACACTTATAAAAAAGAATCATCTCTTCAGACTCAAGACCAGTTCTGAGACAAGTGGGAGTCAGTGTGGGGTCAGCCCATGTGCATTTTGCTCTCAGGATGCTGAGACATACCTTCACCCTTTCTTGGGCTTCTTTCATCTTTTCTTTCTTCAGCTTCCCTTGATGTTACCCATGTGATTCATGACATAGGTGATACATATTCTAAGTCTCAGAGAAATAGCTGCTTTTGTGTAACTGTAGTTACATATTACACTCTAAAGACACATTTACAAATACAGTTGTGTGTTCCGCTATTTAGGTAGCTGGTTTCATTGGGTTCTGGAGTTGAGGGGTCATGGGGAGCCGCAAGCGCATCCTGATCGTATATGGTTAGTATATGGTATTTTCTCTGCTGTGTCAGTTTCTCGGTTGTTCTGAACTAGTGTCCTTGATTTCTCTTTCTACAAATGACAGCCTTCACTTGAGAGAAGGAAACATGTTCTGAACTTCCCATCTGCAGACTTGCTCTGTTTTCAGTATTTCCCTGGGAAGTCGTCAGTAGGCTGATCATTTTCAGCCTGCAACCCGTGTAGTTACATCGGCAGCTGAGGCGATGCTGAAGATGCCATAGCAACACCATCTGTGCATTCACAGAATGTTTTTTTCTCTCAGATAACGATGGGAAGTATTAGTCATAATTAGGCAAGTTGCATGCTGGGACCAGTATCTGATTTGACTTGCCAAAGTTTCTGTTCTGATAAGTAACACAGGATCATGTGGGCATTAATGAATTTAGAGAAAGCTGAAAGGAACACTGCTGTTCTAGGTTTTAGCTTTTCATATTATAAAGGAGTCTGTAAACAAATGATCTTGAGCCAAATTCAGCCTGTTACCTGTTTATATAAATAAAGTTTTATTAGAACATAGGCACGCCACACCCATTCATTTGTATATTCTCCACAACTCTCTTTAAAAACATTCAAAATGGATTATTTATGATAGAGAAATGGTTTGCAGAGACGAGATTATTTACTGACTCTTTGCACATAAAACTCACCTACACTTATCCTAGAATTGATAGAAGAAATTTGATACTGTCACACAGTGTGACTTTCAAATGCAGCCCAAGTTCAGGCGAGGTTTGAAACTGTTAGCTTATGATGTCATACCATCTCCAGGTAGTCCTCCATGATGTGACAGTTCCTTCTGTCCTGCCCCCCACTAAGCAGAACACAGTGATCCACTCTACTCTCTTGAGACCCGATCAACAGACCGTATTGCCTGCATGTGGGTCACTATGTAACGTGGATGGCTTAGTATGTAAATCGATCATGCTGTATCTGTTATACCCTCTAAGAATGTGAAACACTCTCAGTATAGACTAATTTATTAAGAATAACAAACATTATACTTTGACCATATTTACCCTCTTCTCAACTTCTTTCAAATCTTTCACTACCTCTCTACCCACCCAACTTTTTGTTCTTTAAAAAAATACAAATCAAAATAACCATCGAGTCCAGGTTAGGCTACCCATATATACACTCTTGACTGGGTAGCCATCCACTATAGTTCAGCACATCAGAGGTCTAGGGGCTTCCTCAGCTTGTTCCTTTGACTCAGAATTGAAGGCCCAAGAAACATAAACCACCAATCCTCAAAAGAAGTAAAAGAAAGCACTTTGTGCCTTAAGGTTTGGAGGGGCTTTAAGGCTGGGAGTTCCTTAATAGTCTCTCACTTGGGCATGCCATAGAGCCCTGTGTCCTCTCCATTGCCCTGCTGGTTCTCTTCAAACACCTGACCCCATGCCTTACCATCATTTCTACCTCTCAATGCTTTCCTGGCACAACAATCTGCCACCTTAGGGAGACTGCGTTGGCTTTCTCAGTCTGTCTTCATTTCTCCCCCACCTTCAAAGTGCACTCGTAGACCTACCAGAGGTGACACCCTTAAAGGAAACTGAGTTCCCTTCTCCTAGCATCTGTCTGTTGCTAGTAAGTCCTTGTCTAGGCACGGGCGATCATGTCCATCCGCCTTCTCCATGCTGTGATTTGGTCTGACTCGAGCTCACACAGGTCTTGTGTATGCTGTCACAGTTGACCTTGTATTATTTATTTTTCTTCTTAATTCTCTGCATGAGTGTCTGGGGCAGAAAAACACATGGAATAATGTTGACTGGGCTGGTGAGGGCACTGTATAGGGATCTAGGAAATCAACTTGGGAGTGTTGCTTGGTCATGATTTAAGGGTGGTTTGAACAGTGGTTAGGCACAGAGATTCTGGCCCCCAGTATTCATGGTGCAAGCTCATTTTCCAACTAGCTGTGTCCGCCCAGCCTTCTTACCCTCTCTGTCTCAGCCTCCTCATCTATAACGTGAAAACAGCAGTCTTACCTTTGTGGTTTGTTGCTGGTTAGAACAATATAGTATAATCCACACACAATTTAAGTAAAAAGCAGCAACCATTGCTTGAAACTCATTTCTTTTAAATAGATTTCAAGCTCTTCTCACATCTCTTGAGTCTTCTAAGTTATTAATTATACAAATTCATGAATATAACCTTTATGCCAAGACCTTTAACTCCCATTCTGTGTCAGATACTGACGACATTGCTTCCTTCGGTGTTTCTTAGTCTGGTGCACATGAAGTTTGTACCCAGCATTGTGGAAAGGATGTTGTAATTCAGCTTCAAAGGTGGGTTAAGGTTACTACACCTTGATTTCTTATGAATATAGAACATATCCAATCCATGAAAGGATGAAGTGATGCAACAAAATTTACACATTTTCCAGAGAACTCAGTGTTGTGGGCAGAGAAGTTTTCTAATTCCCAAGGAACCTGGAGCCACTGTTGCCATTTGTTTTTGCAGGGGCACCCTAGGTAGAAGGACCCTCAGACATTCTGACATGAAAAAAAAAAGGTTCTAGACATCTTTGTCTTCTGTGGCCAGGTGAAGACCAATGGTCTAGAAGACAAAGGAAGATGATGGGTAGATGGATCCCCGCAACGTTTGCTGTGCAAGAATACACCTATCTACAAGAATACCCCTAAGGTCTCCCTTCAGTAAGGCAGATGTGAGCTGAGAGCCAGACCCATTATTTACAGGCTACGTGGTCTTACATAGAACCCTTCCTCTCCAGGTTTTCTCATCAATAAACTGAGCTTTGTGAATGGTCCCACTGCAAGTGTTTTCAGCTGGTCGGGTGTGATTCTAGCCTACAGACTGAGGAACAACATCTCGGTACTGAAACTCTCATGGGTGTCTCAGACCAGGAGGTTTTCTGTCATCAAGGCAGAGGCCACAGAGCTCCCCAGCTGACATAGCCTCTGCTTTGTTACCGTCTGGCTGCTTAAGGCTGGGGCCACACCCAAGCAGCAAGAGCAACAAAGCAAGCCAGTCAACAGCAACTTTGGTGGAGGAAATTCAGATTCCCACTTCCTCCAAATGAGATCTGAAATGAGTTATCTAGCAGTATGTTAGTGGGAGCGAAGATGTCTTCTCCCCCGCCTTAAGAACTGAGGTTCATATTCCCTGGGATCACTGACTATTATTCTAGACACTAGATCTCTGAACCTCTGTAGAAAGTATATATCTAGTATTTATAGTATTTATCCTGTTAAGAAGTGGAGGCTGTATCAGGGAATTGACTTCTCAATGACTTGGACAAGGGTTTTTCTTTTTCTACTTATCTGTTATTTGTGTGTGTGTGTGTGTGTGTGTGTGTAGATGTGTTAATATGTTTGTGTGTATATGTGTGTGTAAAGGTGTATGCATGTGTAAGGACAGGTACCCACAGAGGCCAGAAGAGGATCTTAGATCTCCTAGAGCTGGAGTTGGATGTACAGACATTTGTGAGCTTCCTGATGTGAGTCTGGGATCCTAACTCTGGTCCTCATGATTGAGCAGTAAGTGTTCTTAACTGCTGAGCCATCTCTCCAGCCCTGAAGAGGGTTTCAAAGTCTCAGTATGAGGGTATTAAGGAGTCCCCATTTCCTATAATGTAAGAGCACTTTCACTTAATGGTATTTATGAGTCTTAGCTGGGAAAAACTATGGATACCTTTATATCCAACTCTCCAGCGGAAGCCTCCAATAGTAGTAGGGGGTTAGAGGTTAGAAATATAAGTACGTGTTACCATGGTGATGGAGTTATTATTCTGTTATGAACTTGTTTTATTTATTGTTAGTTATTTCTGTCTGTTTTCTTTCATCACCTTTTGGGTTTTTTTTCCCTCAAATTACAAAGCAATTAAAGAATTTGGCAAAGAAAAGCAGCCAGATGTAACAGCTTCCTCTTGCATCCCTCACTGGAAATAAGCATGCTGCAATGTAATTTTTCTTCCTGCCACCAGAATCACACCCACCCCAGAGTTCTCGGCTGCAGAGCAGACACACAGCCACTTGGAAATGGAAAAGCCCTCAGTCTCTATGGATTGTAATTAAATTTAAATGATGTTGCATCAGCTCTGGAGAGAGGAGCATCTAGAAAGAACAAGCCTCTGCCTTCTGAAAGTCACTCCAGACTAGCCTCAGAAATCTTTCAGAAGCATGAGTATGACCTTACCATGGAATGCCAGCATCAATGCACTTGTGACCTATATTTATGACTAAAAAACAAAAGACATTCGGGAAGCCCATCTAGGGGCTTCGGAGATGACTCAGCTTGCCATGCAAGCTTGAGGACCTGAGTTGATATCCCCAGTGCCTATGTAAAATTCAGGCACTGCAGGGAACTTCTGTAACCCCAGTGGTAGAAAAAAAAAGGCAGACAGACAGGAGGATCCCCGGTAACTTGCTAGGTAGCCAGCCTAGCTGAGTCGGGAACACCAGGTTCAGAGAGCAAGCCTGTCTCCGAAAGTAAGGAGAATAATTAAGGAATGACACCCAGCATCAACTCGTAGCCTGCACATGGAAGAACACACCGAGGCACACATGCACACACACACACACACACACACATACACAGAGGCACACATCTACAAGCGAGAAGAAATCCATACACAGGCTGAGATGTAGCTCACTGGTAGACCTCTGGTGTGATGTGTTCAAGGCTGGATTTGAAGTTTAAAGACAAGATTCGATTGAAATTTATATCCCGTAAATAAGTTACTACTTGATCACTGTTAACACAGAAGAAAAGACTTAATTCTTATGCCCCCTTCTAAGTTTTAGGGAAGTGCAATGAACTATGGATAATTTTAGTAAAAACTGGTGTCGTTTAGTAATGTGACTGTGAGTGCTGTCTTTGAAGTGAACCATACCCCTTGGTAATTAAAACCTGTGCCTGGCCTGTGACTCTCTAGGTAAGTTAGGTGAGTACGTTTCTATCATGTATTCTGAGTGTTGTCATCTGAAGAACAAGAGCTGGATAATAATGCCCAGAATGAATGATGCTGTGTCTAGGTTGAAATGGAGCAGGGCACATGAGACTGTTCCTTAAACAGACAACGTGCACTCGGTTATTTCTTTTCTGTGTTAAGTGTTGAGGTTTAGTAACAATTGTGATAGTTAGACTTTGCTCCAGGAAGAAAAGAGTAAGATGCTATCAAAACCAGTTCTGGGTCTGATGAGTTAAAATGGCAGTGGAAAGGCCTTCTTTTCTCAGTGTTCCATCTGCTTTAGAATTAGTGGTCCTCCCTCCATGAGATGCCAGTCTTGATCTTTGTACTGCTTCATGGATATTTAGAGGTTACCAGCTACCTCGGGCCCTTACTTTTCTCCTTATGAAAATTAAAAAAAAAAAAAAATCCAAACTAAATTCCCTCTTGGGACTCTTCTTGGCTTGGCCTTTTGCCCATCCAGGAAATTCTCCTTGACTAAATATTTATAGATAAAAGTAAAAAATGATGCTTCATTTGAAGGGAACTGGCCAGATCACAGCCAGAAACAACAGAATCTGTGTGTTGCTGCCTAGCTTAGCTTCCTAAGGAAATCTTAAGAGCTTTGAGTGGAACTTATTGGACTAGCTAGGTCAGGAGGACATGGTTTTGATTAGCTAGAACAGTGGTTTTCAATCTTGCTAATTGTGCAACCCTTTAGTTTCTCATGTGGTAGTAACTGACTGCCAACCATAAAATTATTTTCATTGATACTTCATAATTGCAATTTTGCTACTGTTATGAATCATAATGTAAATATCTGTGTCTTCCAATGGTCTTAGGTGATCGCCATGAAAGGGTTCTTCGGCCACCCCCAGAGGGCCCCGACCCATAGTTTGAGAACTACTGAGTTAAAGGCTTAGCCTTTAGAACAGCGGTGAGGCTGGGAAGACAGCAACTGGGGAGATTAGCCTTTCACAGAATCCCAAGAAGCAGGGGAGGGAGGTGAGAAACAATCTGATTCTGAAGGAAAACTCAAGGTTCTTCCATTTACTCACCCTCAATCTCCTGGATTGTAGCACAGGCAGTGTTCATCCACTTAACTGAGGAGAGCCATTAGCAGGAAGAAGGCAGTGAAAATACATGGTTGTTGACACTGTGCTAAGCATCCATCCCCCTCACAAAGGAGGCAAGATCATTAGCTCTTTTTGACAATAAACCTAGGGCACAAAAAGACCAAGGGATAGACCCAAGGTTTCTGGCCATGTCCACAGAGGAGCTGTGTGAGTCAAGCCCAGGTGTTCTGACTCAGCCCTGCTGCAAGGATAGCGCATCCATGAGGAGCTGACTTGAGACCACCCAATGTGTTTATCCATTATTCCCCAGCAGATGGTATCTGCTGTCTCAAGTTCTTTAGATTAAATCAGAGGGATGTGTCATAGTCTTTCTCCTCTCTGGAATCAATTTCAAAGAATGGAGACAGTAACAACGATGCTTAAGGGTGGCTGGAGTTTGCCCTCTGTGGGGATCAGGAAATTGCATTTGATGAACTGATGCGTTTGAGAAAATAGAGAACATAAAATTAAATCAAAATATTCCTCCTCCTCCTCCTCCTTTTTCTTCTTCCAAGGTCATCATGAGTCTTTAAGGTTTTGTTGTTGTTTATTTGCTTGTTTTAATATGCATTCACGGGACTGGAGAGATGGCTCAGTGGTTAAGACCATTGCCTGCTCTTCCAGAGGTCCTGAGTTCGATTCCCAGCAACCACATGGTGGCTGACAACCATCTGTAATGAGATCTGGTGCCCTCTTCTGGCGTGCAGCCATACATGGAGGCAGAATGTTGTATACATAATAAATAAATAAATAAACAAACAAATAAATAAATCTTTAAAAAAATGCATTCACATTTAGCAATTGTGACCACCTACCCAGAGATTTTGTTTTCCTTAGAAAATTAACTCTGAACCCATAGAGTGGTGTATCTAGACTGTGACATGCAGGCTACTGTGACCAGAGACAGCCAAGGATAGCCATGAATGTGGCCCAACACAAAAATCACAAACGTACTCACTTAAAACAGTATGAGACATTTAAAAACCCCATTGTCCAGTTCTCAAGAACATGAACTTTGTAGATGATAGGCCCATGTTACCCTGTTTATAGTTTGGATAAACTGGCAAGACTTCCCATCTCTCCTCCTCCATCCCTGCCACCTAGCAACCTTTCTATTTATAATTTTAACGTTCAGGTTCCATATAAATAGAATCCTGCAGGATCTTTCATTGTATGACTGGCTTATTTCACTTACCACCACACCTTCCTGGTTCTCCTCTTACGTTGGTGTCAGGCATTACTTGTTTTTAAGATTGAATAGTCATCCTGTCCCCTCTTCTGTTCAGCCATCTGTTCATGAATCAAGTACAGTTTAAAAGTTTTGGAGCACAATGATTGACTTAGCTTAAAATTTGAAAGCCCTATCATGTTATAATCAAGAAGAGACACAAAAGCAGAAGTGTTTCTTTCTCATCCCCCAGCCTGTGAAGACCTGAATTATGGTTGGCTCAACAACCAACTTGTATAAGCTAATGGGACAGTCTCACAGTTCCCAAAGCAGACATTTCTGTAACTCTTCTTCCATAGACTCACAAGGTAGGACAATGCTCTTGGTAACTTTTCTTCCCAGTCGTGATGTTTCATTTGTTCTCAACTAGGTGTGTCATTTTGTTTGCCCTAAAGCTTGCTTTGGAGGTTGTATTTACGTCTTGTGAAAATAAAAGTTCTACTTTGCCCAGTAATAGTTTTGTTCAAATATTAACTTTGTAGAATTACGACTTGACAGTTCTTCAAAGAATATATAAAACTAATTATGAGTGAAAGTCATTTCAATTTTAATAATTAAAAAAGCTGTTCCAGCTTTGGATTATTCTCTTTGAACTTGTATCATAGACCTGTCCTTCACTCTAATCTGACACATACTTTTTGATGCAAATACATGAATCAAAGTAAAAGAGTTAATCATAGTATTTTTGTTGGCTGGGGGTGGTATGAAAACAGGAAGTACCCTATTCAAGTTTTGCCTTAAAATAAAATTTTCATAAATTTAGTTTTTGAAAACTAGTACTTCACTACTAAATGAAAAACGACGCCAATATGTACACATTTCCGAACATTATCTGCGTGCTTTATTGACTGACTGTAGAGGGTGTGATATTTTATTTCAAGAAAATGAATGCATGAGATTGAAAGGAGCAGTGTGTTACAGGATACACAAAGCATGGCTCACATGTCTGGCGATGAGGGACATTAGCCAGTAGTTATCCCCATGCAGGGCCTGATCTAGAGCTGAGTCCACGGGGTAACCTGTGGTCAGCCAGTGTCCTCGCTGAGTCCAAAGGGTGACCTGTGGTCAGCTAGTGTCCTAACTGAGTCCATGGGGTGACCTGTGGTCAACCAGCATCATCACTGAGTCCATGGCGTTATCTCTGGTCAGCCAGCATCCTCACTGAGGTGATGTCTGCCCTGTGTCACCACACACTGAGTGATCTGACAGCCCTGAGAAGATGGGTCATGCCTGTGTGTCTTTTAAAGCAATAATTCCTTAATGGATTTTTGTTGTTTTCCTTGGTCATTTAAAGGAGCACTATATCACTTATCTAAGTAAAGACCAACCTCATTTCCTATGGAAAAAAGCTTAGATACAAAAAAATTAACCACAAATAGGAAAATATTATACTTGAGGCCAACTCTCTTTGATGAAAATGGAAATGTAAGCATTTATAAAGGCATAAGAGCATTCGTAGGACTTGTATCCACGAGCATTCTCCAAAGCCCAGAATTAATGTGTGTGTGTGTGTGTGTGTGTGTGTGTGTATCAAAGGAGAGCTATTAGATTAGCTTACAGGGTATGTTCTTGGTAGGTCAGCGCTGACTCTCTGAATGCTAGAGAGACTAAGAACCCAGTACCTAATCAATCCTTAAGTACCCTCAACTATCCCAATCTGTGCTTAAGGCCTGGAGGGTTCCTGGGGAGCCACTGGTCTCTGGTCCATGGAGTCCAGTTTGCACGTCAGCAAAGTATGGTAATAGTGATGACAGAAGCAGCAAGAGGCAAAGGCGAGCGCACAAAGCTCTTCTATTAGACCCCCTTCCATCTGGGCAGCTACAGAAAGATGCTTCCCACTCTGAGGGAGAGTCTTGTCCCTCGGTAATCATTCCTGGAAGCATTCCTTTACTGGCTCACCCAGAAGAACATCTCTTAGCTTATTCTAAAACCAATCAAGTTAACAATCAAGATTAAACATCACAGGTGCCATATGAGACATCACTTTATTTCATCAATGACATCAAGAGACATCTAGAAAGAAAATGATCTGTTTATAAGAAACACTATCCTCTATGACACATTTTACCTGTCCCTGGTCTAGACTTTGGGGAGAAAATACAGTTCTCATGAAAAGCAGTAGTAACTGTGTCTCCAGAGAATAAACATTTAGTCACGTTAGCCCTGGTGACTGCCATGGCTACCAGTGATGGCAATGTTATAGTGTTTATATCACCACCTATCAAGTCCACTGGCTGGTCATCATCACTAAGTGGCTTAGTTTATAATGTCAGGAAAAGACCTTTTCCCCTAAAAATGTATTTTTATTCATGATTGTGTATGTGTACTTCTTCCTGCCCCTCAATCATTTGAACTTTATTTCTGTTTGAAATGTTTTCTTCTCATTAACCTAACATTTGTATGTATCTGCAAGACACTCTAAAATTCAAACCACCACTAATCCACTAATAAGTTTGACCTCTCTTTTCTATGGCATCCATGGGTTTTTAAGGATGACTTGCATGCCCAAGCTAACCTTTGCTTTTCTTGAATGACATCTTTATTCTTCACATCTTTTCTCAAATGAAATAATTTTTAGCAATAATTTATATTCTATCTGTATTATAAGGGTTCACTAAAAAAAAACAGAATCAACAGGCTATGGAATATATCAGTAGGAAATGATAGACAGAAATATAGATGGTTACACTGACAGACATAATTTTTTAAGTATTTGGCTTACATAAGTATGAAGATGATAACTCCAAAATATAGAGGGTGGTGTCCAAAATATAGAGGGTGGTGGCCTCAGAAAAACAAGTCTACTAAGGTCAAAGCTCAAGAGCCAGGTGACGAGAAGTATGGGTCTCCAGGTGAGGTCCACAGAGCTCTGCTGCACAATTACCTCTTACTCCGTTTGCTCTTTCCAGGTCTTCAAGTGATTCAATAAGGCCTACCTACATTAACAATGGCCATCGGCTTTGCATAAAGTCTGATGATTTAAATACACACCACAAGGAGAAAATCAACAGTATGAAACCCATATGATTTGATCAGCATACTAGATATATATAAAGCTTACTAGAATATGGTAAGGGCCCCGATTAACTAATCCCCTGAGAGCTGCAGAGTTGTCTTGGTGGTTTAAGAGGACCCAATTTCAATTCCCAACACTCAGATTAGGCAGCACACAACCAACTATAACTCTAGTTCTGGAGGATCCATTGTCATCTTCTGGATTACACACACACACACACACACAAATAAAAATAAATCTTTAAGAAAAAAAAACATGTCCTCCTGAAATTATAAGCCAAGCCACTTAGTGATCAAGCAGTGGTCGTGGTAAGCGGTGACATGGATACTATAACCATCACCATTACTGGTAGTTGTGGCAGTTGCCATGGTTAACATAACTAAAATTGTACTCTCCGCTGGAGAATTGTACTACACTGCTTTTCATGTGCAGTGCAATTCTCCTAAAGCCCTGAAACATAGGTTCTGTTTTTATATCTTTAGCATGGGTGTGGAAACTCAGTGATGGAAGAATTAAGCAATGTGTGGGAATTCATATAGAACAGCTGAGAGATAGGTCTCGGATAGTCTGACCTCAGAGTCTATTTTAGAACTGCAAAGGCCCTTACCCCTGAGAACATTATAGAGTATACAGAGTAGTCATAAAACTAGAGCAAGCAGATATATTTGACCACGGTGAGGGACCAGTTAATACCTGTAACTGACTGGTTACCAGTGCAAGGTCTCCTAGCACTTCCAACAGGTTGAGAAAATGCTTGGCTACAAGCTAGTCAAGGCTGGATAGGACAAAGCAGATTGCATAGCGGGCCCATGAAGGCCAGATCTGCCCTCCACAGGCATGCTGAAAGTGCAGAGTTATTCAATAGGAGCCTGCACACAAATCATCTGAGTCAGTGCCTCACAGACATATGGTGTAGGCATGAGAGGAGTGTGTCAGTGGACTGCAGGTGTCGCTAAGTTTCACAGTCCATTGAGCACTCTGTGACTGAGAGAGGAAACACAGGGCTAAATCCTGTCCCCAAGCTCATCATCATTGTAGTGAAATGTCACAAAACCATATTCTTCAGACACTGGGGCTATGCTGTCCTTGTACTGTGTTTGTTTGCCTTTGTTTGTCTCCTTCTCCATGTTTAAGTTGTGTCTCTGGACTTAATGCTTCAGGTCTGCCCTCAGAATCATGTTGACTTGGGACACGCCTTCTTGTCAAGACTACAGTGTAGAGTGTCCTGGCATTTGGGGAGCTCATATTAACTTTAGAAATTGTTTATCTGAAAAACATCCTTGTACATGCTAGGAATAGACAGTGTTTAAGCCTTGGATGCAGCAGTGTGAATGGACAGATTCCCTGCCTTGTGACCTTTGTACTATGGTAAGGGAAGATAAATAAAAGTTAGATAATCAAATAGATATCAAAAGGATAACAGGATAAAGAGCAAGCCATAGTAAGAAGAGAAGGAAGTGTCTTCTGTGGTAGTTGAGGAGGACACTGAGGAGGACAGGTGACAGGAGCAGACAGGGGGAAGAGAGTCACAGGGACCAAAAGTGCAAATCTCTGCAAGTGTACGGTCCCAGATTGTTTAACAAGTAACAGGGGAGCCAGGTCTGATGGCACAGACATGATGTCCTGGCACTCAGGACTCAGGAGGATGAGGCAGGGGTATTGAAGTTGTAGGGTATTCTCGGTTATTTATTGAGAGCTCAGTTCAGAAGACGGGAGAGAAGGAAGGGAAGGAAGAAGTAGAGGAGGGAGTTGGAGAAGAGTAGAGGCAGAAGGTGAGGAGGGAGTGTAAGGGAGCTGAAGAAGGGAAGGGGGAAGAAGGAGAGTGGAGGGGTAGAAAAAGGGGGAGTGAAAGCAGAGGCTGCTTGTTTGCTCCATGGCCACCCAGACCTGAAATAATCATACAGAAACTATATTAATTTCAATTCTGTTTGGTCAATAACTTAAGCATATTTCTAGCTAGCTCTTACATTTTAAATTAACCCATTTCTATTATTCTGTGAATTATCATGAGGCTTGTGGTTTATAGGTGAGGTTCTGGGGCACATCTGTCTCCTTTGGCAGCTACATGGCTTCTCTCTGACTCCACCTTCTTTTTTCTCCATTTCTGCTTGGAATTGCCACCTTGTCCTATTCTATGATGTCATAGGCCAAAAGCAGGTTCTTTATTAACCAATGGTAATAGAACATTTACAACACACAAAGGGGAATCTCACATCAGGGAAAGGGTAAGAGTAAAATGAAGCAAAGGAAGATAGAGAGGGGAAGGGAAGTAGAGGAAGAGGGACAGTTGAAAGGAGGAAGGAAGGGTTGGAAGGAAACTTCTAGAGAATAACCACTGATGGAGGACTAGGCTTCATCTGGGAAGCATTCATTTTATAAGATGGAGCATGAATTTGACTTCAAAAGTATTGGGAGGACTCATGCCCTCCCACCCTATTCCTACCCCATAATGCCCCCACCCCTGCTGCCCTGTGGCAGTGACATAATCTATGTTGAATTTGCAAAGACTTACCCGACCTTCCTGAAGATAACAGACTTCAGGAGGGCAGGAGAGGAAGCCAGGAAATCAATATAGAGGAAGACAGCTAATTCTTCATCCAGGATGCATTCCTTAATTATGTTTTCAGATTGATTTATACTTTAATGGCACCACAGCCTGAAAAATACATTTGGCATAATGTTCACTTAAAGTTTGTTTGTAAAATAGCACATTGATACTGTTGGCAAATGTTTTAGTATATTTGAAAACAATGTAGATCCCTATTTCAGGGAGTTCAGAGTTTTCTGTATCAGTTCTAACTAGCTAAACGTTGGTGTCTCCATCTCCCATCTCTATGCTATTATTTGATCCATGAAGTCTAAGGTTTTTTCTTTAGAATTTTCCTTTGTGGAAATCTTGTGTACTGTGCTAAATTTGCCCCATGCTTCCAATAATTACCAGTTACCATTGTGTAAGTCCCACTTCTCAGATTGCTACTACATGTAATCCCTATCATGCACACAGAGTCTTTTTGTTCCTCTGTCATGGAGACAGGGGCATTGCTTTTAACAGCCTTATCCACTTTATTGATCTCTTACTTTTCTAACAGTATTTGCCTATAGTATCCTTTTACCATATGTTAATTTTTATCTTTTTCATTTGTTTTTTGTATGTGTGGTGTGCATGTATGCATATGCATGTTCACATGTGTATGTATATGCACCTGTCTATGAGAGTATAAGTGTTATGGTTTAAATAAACAGCAGTGTGGTTCCCTGAGGGGCAGTGGGTCCCGTGCCAGGGAAGGCCAGTCCCAGGAGGAGCCGCAGTCTGTGACCTGAGGCCAAGGCAGAGCCACAACAGGCCCCCAGCAGGTGAGAGACAGATAGACATGCCATACAATTCCATACAGTGAGAGTTTAAGTACAGAGTTTATTCAGTGGGTTATGGAAGAGAAGGGGAAAAGGGAGAGGAGAGGGGAGGGGAGGGGGGAGGGGAGGGGAGGGGGGAGGGGAGGAGAGAAGGAAGAAGGAGGGAGGAGAAGAGGGAGCAGCCAACTCTTCAGAAGAGGGACAGAAAGAGAGATAGGCAGGCTGGAAGCTGAAGGAAGATCCTCTTGCCTTAGCTGAAGGGGTTGTGGGCAGGGCTTGTCTCTTAAAGGGACAGGACAAAACAACAGCAGATCATAACAATGAGCACACGCACATGTATGTGTAGGTCTTCCTTAATTGTATCTGCATATGTATACATGTCTGTATTTATTTATTTTTGATGTTTTTGCGAGTTTCATACATGAGTACAATGCATTTCCATACCCATGGGACATGGCTCTCATTCTTTACTATTAGAATAAATTCATTAAATTAGAATAAATTTATTTTTTAAAGAATAAACTTAATTTATTCTTTAATAATATCACAGAGTGCCCCCACTGCTTGCTAGGCACTGTGCTGTTTGTTTTGCAGCTATTCTCTTAGTTCCTGCAGTGATCTATAAAGCAGGTGCTGTTCTCCCCTTCAAACTGCAGCACAGCTACTCAGTAACTGTGTTTATACAGCTGTGGTATGGGGTAGGGGTGGCTTGTGATAGTCCCAGCCTGTCTATTACAAATAAGGCTTCCAGTCACTAGGCATAGTGCAGAACAGGTCACAACATAACCTTTCTGTTAATTTGATGGGATTAAGAAAACTTGATAGTCACAATATCAATGAGTCATTATTTACAAAAAAGAGAGAAAGAAAGAAAGAAAGAAAGAAAGAAAGAAAGAAAGAAAGAAAGAAAGAAAGAGAAAGACCCACACCCCACACACATTTAAGGGGTGATGATCATGATGATTAATTCCTTATTTATACTGCTTCATTTAACCCCTTCAACTCTGAAAGGCATCGGCTACTTGATGCTGTTCTATATGTTGTATGGGGCATATATGTGTGGTGGGTTTTACTTCCTGTTGGTAACTCTGTCTTCAACCAGTTCTTCTCTGAAAGGCTTGAATCTTCACTGCTCAAAGTGTTCCTGGGATCCATCTCCCAGCTCCTGGAATATTGCACACCATTCTATAAATGTCATCATTCGCATCAACAGGCCTGTGTTCACGGGGGAAGGGAGACTCACAAACAGACCTGAGGAATGTGTGGGGGCCAGTCACAAGGCCCAGATCTGTGTTTTTAAACCTGGGGGTGCTTTCGGGGCCACACAAGGACAAAGACACCAGCCAAGGAAAAGCCCTGTTTGCTAATGTGGCTGAAAGTCAGAGAATTCTGGCCTTTGACATTTCTGCTCTGAAGAACAGCAGCAATTTTTATCTGTGTTGGTTTCAGATATCAGGGGGATAAAAAAACCAACCTGTTTCTGATGGGTTTCAACGTGTTAATATTGGAGTCAGTTGGCCTCATGGCAAAAGGCTGTGGCCTCTTTACATGAAATCTCTCTGCTTGTTGCCTTTCCCAGAAGCCCTGGTCAAGTTTGTCTCACCTTCCATATAAAGATTTTCCTAGTGTTGCTAACCAGTTGTAGAATCAACATTACAGCCAATGCCTTTACAACTCATATTGTGTGCTCCAGAGGGATGGAGCAGGGGTGAGAGGCTCAGCTCTTCCCTCCCAAGTTCTCTCTCTGCAGTTTACCAGCATGGGAGCCTGCCCAAGGCAAGCCTGACACCTGGCCTCAGCCTCCTCATCAAATGGCAGTGGAACAGGACTGGGGACATAAAATCCTCCAGCAGACATACCAGAGACCTTGTCTTGGGAGAGATTCTGGCATAGCCTTTTATGGTTTTGTTGTTTGTTTCTTGCAAGACAGGGTCTTGCTAGATTGACTAATTTGGCCTGGAACTAGCTATGTAGGGCAAGTTGGGCTTGAGTCTGCAATGCCCCTGCTGCAGCCTGCTGTGTGCTGAGACTGTAGCTGTACTCTGCTGCCTTGGTATTTTAGTGAGGTAATGTCAGAGTTAAATATGCAATAACTTGTGCTTATAAAGCTACAAGGAAATAGACACAAGAGATGTGGATTAGCCACAGGAGAACAAATGCTGTTGATGGAAAGCCTGCTAAGAGTAGGGGGAAATACTAACATGGGTAGAGGAGGAAGAATGTGGGGGGTTGAATGTCTCAGATTTCTTCCTTTAAAGCATTTCCTCTTTTATTTTGTTTTATAAGAATGGCTGGCTACTCACAGGTCTCGGCAGATTACAGAGAAGGTTTAAGGCAGTTAGCCAAGGTGTGAGTTTGGGTTCTGTGTGGATGAAAGGGTTACCTGGGAATGTGTAGACTTGTGTACCAGAACATTGCCAAGGACCGAGCACCTTGGTCCTTGTCTCATCCCACCAGGGCCTCGGTTGTCACAGGAGCATGACTCTGGTCTTTCCAAAAGCAGCCGTTCACTCTAGCTACCTCTTCACTGCTCTGTCACCTTTGCTAACTTCACGTGACTGTATTCAAGGGCAACTGCTGGCCTCCAGCAAGAACTTCCCCTACTACTTGAGGTCAAATCACAAGGCTCTAAAAGCAAACCTACCCCAACCTCACTTTCACACAGAAACCTGGTCACAAGCGCTCTCTCTCTCCTCTCTCTCTCTCTCTCTCTCTCTCTCTCTCTCTCTCTCTCTCTCTCTAAGTTCAGGGATTTGGGTGCTTAGGGACACTGAGGAAATTATTCTTTCCTGAGGCACTTCAATTGACTTTCCTATCTGACCCTACAACCAAAGAGGAAAAGATAACCACTTTGTATTCTCTTTCGGATGTGGCTATAGTTCAGGAACCTCTACTAGGAAATTAGTATTAATTTGTAATTTTATATCTGTTTCTTATTTGGCTACCAGAGATCTATGTACGTAATTTGAGATTGGCTTTTATATACAACACACACACACACACACACTATTTCACCTCCTGGGAAATTTCTTTGAATTATTTACAACCTTCCAACTATGAGAAATTTGACTGACACACTGTCCTCAAGGCCCACATTGTGGTATGTTTGTGACCCCCTAGATCCCTATGGAAGGTGCCAGAGAGAACATAGAGAAAAATCTCAGCTACCAGAGAACAAGGAATGTAGTAATGCAAGGTTTTGTGTTAAAATTTGACTAGGGAGGCAGTATGATTATGAGTGTGTCTATAAAGAAGGTTTTGACACTCATCATAACTGTACACTGGGACTTGACATCTATGTCACAGGATTGAAAGGAATTCCAGTCCACAGCAGCACACCAGACTCCCCGTGTGTCTCATTCTAAGCATTTCCCAAAAGAGACCCAATCTCATACTATGTAATCACTCCAAATATTCTTTCTCTACCTATTGACCTATAGATAGTCAATAGCTACTTTCTTTCCCGGTTGTCTACAATGCATGGGGTGTCATGGCTCCTCCCCGTTTTTCATGCCCAATCCTAGTCACCAGTCCCCACTGATTCTAAAATTACCTTCCTGTAACTCTGTTCCAGATCAAGCCTCCATTTTTTCAGCCCAGGTGCTAAATTGTCTTTGTCCCAGTGATCAGTAACAGGTTGTCACCTACAAGTTGATTAGAATAATCACATTTGTGATCTTTGAATATAGGGTCCCCTAAAGATTTATATGTAATGCTAAGGCTCTCTAGTAGACAGTTTAAATGTTCTGTAGATGAGGTCAGCACTGGGGGAGGAGGCACTGCCTGGTGGGCTTTCTGAGAAGGGGTGGGGTTTGGAATAGGGCTGGAGTTAGGCCAAAGCAGAGCTTCCAACTGAACAGGTGTATCCTTAGGTTACTCAGAGATGCTCCCTTAAAGGGGAATTATTGAACCAGAGTCTTTTTGTGGCTTGAGATGCAATGCTCACTCTTGACACCAGCCCCTACCACACTGCCATGTCATCAGTGACGCAAACCAACGTGGCTGCCACATAGTGGACTTGAGCCATCTAATTGTGAGCTGAGCACACTATTCTTTCTCCATAACTAGCCAGGTGTGAGGTTTGGCATTGGTAACACAAACGAACTCAATACTCACATGGAAGTCAGGTTCCAATCACTTTCTGGTTTCATACCCTCCAGGTTATCCTCATTTTTGGAGAAATTTTAAAACTTTTCAAATGTCCCGTGTAGAAGAAAAGTACTGTGATAGGCACTCCAGAATTTTAGACACACTGAAAAGCCACAGAAATAAAGGCTAGGTGGCATTAGTGCAAGAGCAGAGGGAGGCAGTAAAGGACCTGAAACTGGTGTATATTTGAGAATTAGTATATGATCAAAATAGTGGGGCATATTGGGAGGGCGATGCTGGCGACTTGGTGACAGTGCTGAGTGGAGTGCTTTCCATTTGTATATTCCTGCTCAACTCCATGTGAACGTGAACTCCAGGGAAAATAAAGATGATATGAATAATAAAACTGAAATGTTAACTGAAGAAAACATAAAGGGTAGGAAGGGATTTCTTAACAAATGCCCAAGACGCCATCCATAAAGAGTAACAAATGAGTTTTTTACATCAAAAATTAAGCATTCTTGTTCATCAGCGGCTGTGTGGACAATGTTAACACATTGTCATGTCTCCCTCAATCATAAATTTCTCACCACAGTGGCCTTTTCTCTCTGTCTCTTAAATATACAACACCCCTTCACACTTCTGGTTCAATACATCTACACCTTCCTCTCTGGGTTATCTAACCAGTGCTCACTCATTCCTTAAGTCAAAGTCAGAAAGTTTCTTCCTGACCAAGGCCTTTCCTACAAATAATTCAGATTATTCATGTTTGCAGTTAATACGATCCTGTATGTAAGAGACCATAAAGTCTCCACCAGAGAACCCTAGCAATAGGTAAACACCTTTAGCAAAGTGGCAGAATACAAAATCAGTGGACAAAGTTCAGATCTCTTGTTCTGTTTCAGTAACGAATATGCTTTAGAGAGAAACCAAGAAAACGATCCCAGTCACAATAGCTCTGAAAATTCCTGAAATGACTTGCTGAGACAGTGAAAGACCTCTGTAAGGAAGTTCATAAAAAAAGAAAGACATTAGAAGATGGAATGTTCTTTCATATGCATTGCTCAGGATTAACAAAGTGAAGATGGCTGTACTACCGAAAGTGTTCTGCCTATTCAATGCAATCCTCCTCAAAATTCCAATAATATTCTTTATATATAAATACAAAAAGAAATCCCTAAATTCATAGAGAAACACAAAAGATTGTTTCGGGAGCCAAATAATCCTCATTTCAGCAATACTACAAAGCCATAGTAACAAAAAAAATATGTTATTGGCACAACAAATAGATACAAAGATTGGTGGGATAAAAAAGAAAACGCAGAATTAAGTCCACAGATATAAAGCCCCTTGGATTTTCAGAAATATATCAAAATACACATTGGAGTAAAGACGGTGTCTTCAACAAATGGTACTAAGAAAACTTAGCGGCTCTATATAGATGCATGAAGGATCTCATCCCATATGAAAAGAACTTCAAAATTGATCCAAGGCCTTAATATAAGAACTGAAACTTTGAAACTTAGCAGAAAATACAGGAAAAACACTCCAAAATACAGGCATAGGGAAAGACTTTTCTAAAAGGACTTTGATAGCACAGGAAATAATGTCAAGGATTCAAATTATCTGTTCTGCATAACACGGGAAACTCAAATGTAGAAGCAGTCTACAGAACTAGAGAAAACTATTTCCTAGCTATATATCTGGCAAAAGGATTGATACAAGAAATATAGAAAGAACTGAAAAAGGAAACACTACTGCTGATTTGAATGAGAATGACCCCCATAGACTTATATATTTGAATAATTGTTCCCCAGTTGGACTGTTTGGGAAGACTGAAAGGTATGGTCTTTTTAGAAGAGCTATATCACTGGGATCAAGTCTTGGGGTTTCAAAAGATGTCCACTATTCCCAATGTGCCTGTCTACTTCCTGTTTGCGGATAAAGATGTGAGCTCTCCTTCGCTCCATCACCTCGGACTCTAAACCTCTGAGCCCATAAGCCCAATTAAACATTTTTTTAAGTTGCTTTGGTTATAGAGTTTTATTACAGCAATAGAAAAGTAATTAAGACACCACCCAAATAGCAAACAGTCCAGTCAATAAGTGAAAGGGCCATTGTCAAAAGATGAAATAGAAGTGGCCAACAAACACGTAAAAGAAAAAAGGCTCAATGTCATTAATGATCAAGGAAACGTAGATTAAAACCACAATGGTTCCTTATCACCCCATTTATCAAACAAACAAAAAATACTAGCAAGGGCATGGGAAAAATGAAACCCTTATATATTAGTAGCAGGTCCAGCTGCTATGAAAATCAGTATGATAATTGACACCCCTTTCCTTGGGGGCCAAAGCAGTGGGAAAGATGAGAGAAGCTCAGGAGAACATATTAAAACATATTTTGTTTGAAAGTCCCATGTACTATGTGTGCTAATTTTGAAAATTGAAAATAAGAAAAGAAGTATAGAGGTCCCCACCCCAAAGAAGCTGTTCCAATGGTGTACCTACCACTTCTTGGTGTATACCTGAAGGACTCATACCACAGAGATCCTTGCCCACCCATTTGTTGCTACACTTTCCACGATAGAAGGGTTATGGAATCAGCCTAAGTGGGTATCCATCAACAGATAAATGGATCAAGAAAATGTGGCATATTACACAATTTGCCATAAAGAAAAATAAACTTGGCCAGGCAGAGGTGGTGCACACTTTTAATCCTAGCACTTGGGAAGAAGAGACAGGTGGATCTTTGTGAGTTCAAGGCCAGCCTGGTCTACAGAGCAAGTTCCAGGACAGGCTCCAAAGCTACAGAGAAATGATGTCTTGAAAAACAAACAAACAAAAGAAATACAAACTTTTATCACTTTCTGGAAAATAGTTGCAATCTGAGATCACCACATTATGCAAAATAAGTCTAATCCCCAAAAGTATTGTATTTCCACTCATTTGTAGTGGCTTGATTTTTTTGTAGTTATGTAAAATGATTTATACATATATAATGTCAAATCAGGCAGGAGTGTAGAAGGGAGATTAGCAAGTGGGGGCGGGGAGAAAACTAGAAGAACGGCAAGGGAGTATAGAATAAGATATACTTGAAATAAATGGTCTATATGAAGCACAGTACTCTGTATGATTATATACCTTTAGAAACAATGACAGAGAAAAGGCCCCCAAAAGCCTGAGTAAGCCTTAGTCTCTGCAAGAGCCTTCAATGCACCTTCTCTGGATTCACCAGTCACTGCACACACTGCAGTTACAAATGCATTATTATTTATGGGACTCTAAGTTTATTACCCACCCCCTCTGTAGACCGGTGAGCTCCAGAGGATTACATTAGCATTTGGCAAGCATTTCCTGCTTCAAAGATACTGAGAAAATATTAGTAGAATAGATGCAGAACAAGTAAAAGATGGGGCATTTGACACCAGATGTTGCATGGTGCTACTAATCCAGGGGAAGTTTCAGACATCCTTTAATCTTTATCTTATCAAAACTCTAGGGTAAAGATTTGCACTGTGGATTCTTGCCACCCAGAGGCTTGGAAATTCAAATATCCGTTGTAGCCCCACAGTTTCTTGCACTGAATCAGGTGGTAAACAAATATTTGTTGGTTAATGTTTATCCTTCTGCCACCTACCCATCGCTCCTGCCTCTTTCTTCGAGTGGTCACATTGTTCATCCTTAATGGCTTGCCTTTATAAAATCTGGATAGCCAGCTAGGTAGTGGTGCACGCCTTTAATCCCAGCACTTGGGAGGCAGAGGCAGACGGATGTCTGTGAGTTCAAGGCCTGCCTGGTCCACAAGAGCTAGTTCCAAGACAGGCACCAAAGCTATGCAGAGAAACCCTGTCTCGAAAAGCAAACAAATAAACAAAAATCTGGACAGCCACTTTCAGACTCCATTTGACTGTTGCGTTTATTGACTCCTAATTTGATTTGCGCATTCAGATACTCAGCAAATGTTTATTGAAACCCTAATGGATGCCAGGACTATACTGGGTACCAGAAGAACTGACTGTCTCCTTGTAACATTGGCATGAGATCGTGGTGCCTGGAAGGAATCCTTGGGACAGAACAGTTCATCACCAGCAAGTGTTGAAAGAGACTAAGAGGCACCCAAATTTGGGCACGGAGCAGAGAAGCTGAACTAGAAAGCCGTGCTGGAATAACTGGACTGTTTCCCAGCTAATTTTGAGCAAATGATTCACAGGGTGGCTTCATTCTTTGATACT
The DNA here is from genome assembly GCF_950005125.1 of Chionomys nivalis. Taxonomy (NCBI): domain Eukaryota; kingdom Metazoa; phylum Chordata; class Mammalia; order Rodentia; family Cricetidae; genus Chionomys; species Chionomys nivalis. The sequence goes on along the minus strand of NC_080092.1, from coordinate 29,639,847 downwards.
GGAAAAATGTTGTAAAACAATAGAAATCCATCTAAGCACAGTTATAAAAAATGCCTCAGGAGAAATTGAAAGTCATATATAGTATTGTTTGTAAATACCTTCTTTTCAGGTGTTACCAACGTAAAGCACCCACTGAAAAATAATGAAGCTTTCCAAACACTTGGTGAGAAAAACTGAAGAAAAACTTACCAATGACCACTTTGAAAAGATCTAAGGGCAAATCCAGTTTGCAACTGTATACTTTTAATTTCTAGAGCACATCCAGATTCTGTGTTGTTTCAGTGTTAAATGTGGTACTCTATTCTGTATGATACTGCCGAGAAGCCAGTAATTTCTGATTACCCTGATTTCGGTCAGCTGACCAGGGAATAATATGCCTAAAGTAGCTTAGATGAGGGGTCAGCAATGGATCCCCCGAGGTAATTCTTCTCATATATCTAATACTATGAAAAACTTGGGAAAAGAGAAAATTTCCAGTACATTCAAGCAAAGAATAGAATCACTTGTTTCTGGTATCATGTCCTTCTCACCTGCGTAAGGACAGATGCCACTCTAGGGACTCATTCTAAAATTCTAGAGCTTGGAATTTGGTAGCCTCATATGACAGTGAAAGACCCACTTTCTGTTAGCTTCATTTTCCCTATCTACCCCACATCCAGACTATTTTAATAACATTTGATATCAATAAAAAATATGATACAATTAACCAACCAACGCTGGTAGGTTACTGTAAAGTCCCCTCCTTTATTCAGATTACTTTAATTTTTGCCTAAGGCCCCTTTATCTGATCCAGGATGCTATCTAGAAAATCGTAATGCTCTTGGCCCCCACATCCCCTTAGTCTCTTACTGTCAACAGTTTCTCAGGTACTGTGTTTAGTTTTGTTTTGATGACCCTGAGTTATGAGAAGTAAGGGTCAGACTTGTTATGAAATGGACTTTAACTGAGATTTGCCTCGTGAGCAGAGGGAGTCATGGACTCCGAGGAAAGGACCACTGTTGACTTTCAGTGGTATTCTCTTTTTAATGTACCAATGACACGTGCTATCAATGTGATTTATCAATGATGATGTTGTTGACCTTCGTCACCTGGCTGACACACAATTTATCATCTCCTTAGGTCTGAGAAATTGCTTTGTCTCCCTCTTATATCATTCAAAGGAAAACATTATGTTCAGTTCATTTTAAGAAATCGAGAGTTGTATCTGTGTGAATTATCTGGAATTCTTCTAGACAGGATTTTTTATACCTCTTTACAATTGACTTAGTTATTCATTTGTGTATGCTTGTATAGATACATGGATACTTATTGTTTGTTTTGGATTGTAACCCATCATGACTGAGTCTTATTTTTTCTATTGTTTGAATTTGGGGTCAGTTGGGAGTACTTTTCAGTGTCCCCTGTGTCACTTTGACATGCTCTCATCGTGAAAGTATTTTGGATTTTGAAAGTTTTTTTTTTTTTTTAAGGCATTCCTTCTAGCATTAACACTGCTCCAGGCCCAGGTTGAAGATTTTGCGTTCCTGCGTTAGAATCAGCAGTTTCTCTAGGGCAGTGGTTTTCAAGACCCCTTTGGGGATTGCATATCAGATATCATACAATCAGATATTTACATTAAGAACTGTAGTTATGAAGTAGCATTGAAAATAATTTTATGGCTGGGGTCACGACAACATGAACTCTATTAAAGGGCTGAAGTGTGAGGAAGGTTGAGAACCATTGCTCTGGATTCTTCTAACATAGCTTTTCTGTTTCCTTTGTTTACTGTGCTAAAATGGTTTCACACACATCCTTGTGCACACAGTTTGTACGTATTTCTTCCTCTTTTGCTACATTATGTAGCCTGAACCTTACCTCAGAGATGCAGAAGCTGAGACTCAAAGCGAAGTGACTGACCCAAAGTCGTACAATTATTGCGGAAATGAAGCTGTGATTCAAGTCCAACCTGGTGACAACATTCGACCTTTGTTCCACAAAGCCCAGCATCCCCATGATACCTACTTAGCATTAGATGAAAACACGTGTGATTCCTCTTGCCTTTTTGTGTGGGGAGGCAAAATCAAAAGGCCAGCCTGGCTCTCCTTGGGACGACTCTCCGCCGCGCGCCAGCAGCTGGTTCTTTTCCTCTGAACTCCAGGCACACAGCTCAGAGCCTTCCCGAAGTGTGGCTGTTGTTTGTGCGCTATCTAGTGCTTTCCCAGTTAGGATCTTCAGAACAGATTGCTAACTCCTCACCAGGCAGGGAGAATATACCGCAGTGCAGGATTATCCAGATCTTATCTTATCTTACACACCAGGCTACTACATCCTGTCAAAACAGACTGTGGTGAGCTGGGTTTGATTCAGTGCAAATATTCAAATCTGTGTGTCTCCTACCAAGAGAGCGTAAGTCTCCATTGAAGTGATACCACATTGTTATTATAGTTACTTGGCATTCACGGTGTCTCCTCCTGGGCTGGGAACTTCTAAAAGATGAAGGTTATTCATGTTTCCCATTCTCTAGAGCCTGGTACAGGATCTGACATGAGCCAGGCATCTCATTAAAGTACTGAAGATCCCTAAAATAAGCTCCTGGGACTGAGACTAGCAACTGCCAGCTGTTTCCTTGCATGCAAATGTGCCTGACTTTCTTCCTGAGCTGGACATAGCATACGGTGACTCTACAGACTCTACATAAACTGACAGCTGCAAGAACTCATCTTTGCTTCCTTCCAAAAAGACGTAAGGACAAACGAAGTCATGTGGCCATCGAGAAGAGAATAAGCAACGATAGACAAAGAGAATCAGAACAGTCTTGAAACATATCAAGGAGGTAATGAAAGGGAGCTCAAAGGGCAAAGCTTGAACCTACCAGCCTTTCAGTAAGAGCAAAAGAGATGAAAGTAGTCTGTGGTGCAGAGCCCTGGCAAGCCTTGGAAAGCAACGTCTCTCTAGGCTTGGAAGTCAGGCTAAAGTTTGAGCAGCTGGGGCGTCTGTAGTACCTGGTGTCCTTCAGGTAAAATGAGGGTCATCTGTTGGGTCACTTCCAGGAAATTATCAAAAGCTGCCCTCTCACTAAACCTGGTCACCTCTTTGGTCTTTGTGATTCCTTTCCAGGCTCCAGCCACAGCTTCAGCCAAGGCCTTGTCTGTACAGCTTCTCACCTAGTAAGACCACACCTCCTAATGCTTCCCAAACAATTACACCAACTGGGGACTAGGCATTGAGATGTAATAGCCTGGAGGGGGGGGGCTTCTCATTCAAATTGCCATGAAATATATATTCCTTATCTTGACTGTAAAGAATACATACACAACTGTAATACAGTCAAAGAAGAGTGATCGATTCAGAGCTAAGCAGAACCTAGACCATTGGAGAAAGTAAGTGAGTAGCATCTAACATGATTAACCCTGGAGATAGCAGAAAAGGACTTGCTGGGCTACAGGGTGCAAAATCCCTGCGGAGGGAGACCTGTGAATGTATTCAAAGCCCTCGCAGTGGTGAAAGACCTGAATTATGGCTCTTTGCTGTAAGTCTCACAGGTTTGACATTTACCTGTTCTGTTTCAATATAAGAATAAATAATATATTTTTAAACAGATACTATAATTTTAAATGTCAGCAGGATAGAGCCATTCGGTGTTGAAATGACCTCTTACCTACCATAGTCACTGGAGAGTGGGGGGGGGGTGAATGATGTTCATGCCCATGACCCCAAGATGTCAAGAAAAGATTGCACTGTGTTCTGTAAGGTTGCTTGAGAGGAACTGGAGAGATAGGGAGCTGTTCTCTACCAAAGTTTCTGTGTGCTACAAGGTCCAGCACAAAATACGGCATTTGGCCTCTCTTCTATACTTCTCAGGTAGTCTCCCCTATGTCTAGAAGGGCCGGTTGGTTGGTTACAGTCAGACTCCCTGGTTTTTACTATCAGATGGGTCTGCAGATTTCTTTCTGCCCACACACTCAGCTTCCTTTGGGTTCCTTGTCCTCCTAGGTCACCTGCAGGTCAGCTTGAGGATCACTGTGGTACGTGGGACAGTGCAGGGAGCAGAGAAAAAGCAGAGGGCGGCACACACTGGCATCTCTCACTTCTGACTCTGCATGCGTTCTGATACAGCAGAGGTCTTGGGAGTGCTTACTTGGCTGGTGTTTTCCTGGCTTCCTCTCAGATGCAGTCAAAGAAAAAAATGAAATTCACAAGGACTCAGCTGCCATGCAAGGTTCTTCCCCTTTGTGTATTGGCTCATGTCCTTTCCCCGCTAATCTTTCTATTACAAGTAAAGTTGAAAGTTATAACGAAAGTACTGGGCAAGAATGAAGCTCATTGTTTAAACTCTGATGTAGCAAAGATTCAATATCACAGTATGCTAGCATAGTAGAACAATTAATGCTGATGTATACTACTGTTTTGCTTGGTTGATCAAAAGAAACAGGCAAGCAAGATGACCCATCCTGTAAAGGTGCTTGTCGCCAAGCCTGATCGCCTCATTAGGTTCTTGGAAGCTACATGCTGGAAAAAGAGAACTGACTTCTGCAAGTTGTTCTCTGACTGCCATCTGTGCACACACATACACACAGACACATATGAATTAATAAATGATAGGGCCCTAACACTATAGACCTATAAGCAACTAAGGAATGCTGAGAGCAGGACCAAAGTCTTCCTCAGGAAAGAATTTTGAAATAGGTTATTCAATACCAAATGAACAGTCCTGATATTATATATATATATGTGTGTGTGTGTGTGTGTGTGTGTATGTGTGTGTGTGTAACATTAATGTATACTCAGCAGGTTGTATTCCTATCTATAACTGTAGGAGTATGTAGGTGTATGTGTATGTGTGTGTATCACAATTAAAGAAAAGGAAGTCAGAGGCATTGAATTTGCAGACACGGTGCATGGAAAGTCTGGAAAGAAGTAAAGGAAAAGGAGAATTTGTGAAATCATATTTTCATTTCAAAAATAAAAATAAGTCTATTAAAAATTTAAATAAGTAAAACGTGAAAAAAAGTGGGTGGTTGTATAATCTCTCTTACTATAAAATCTTTAACAAAGCTGTTATGAGGTACTGTTCATGGCAGAATGATTTGTCTATCAGCAAGAACAGCCACCTAGTAATTGAAGATGCTGGGATTTGAAAGACAGTGGTCAGTTAATGGCATGTATAGAGAAAGGGAGACTCTTTGAAATGTCGAAGCTGAAAATGCTAGAAGTGGAGGAGACTCATAAATCATTGTACAGGTAGCCGAGAAAAGCCAGCGATGCAATTGGGCTGTATTCCTCACTTCCTCCCCTTCCTCCATTGCACCCCCTTCCCCTTCATCATTCCTCTTCCTTCTCTCCTCTCTTCCCTTCCTCTTCTCCCCTTCATGACCCCTTTTTCTCTCCCGCTTCTTGCCCTGATAATCACTGAGGACTGCACCTAGGCCTGACGCCACACCATGTCTATTTTAACAATTATATGTATAAGTTAATTTTTATTATAAGGATACTTCAAAGCTTAACCATAAATTTTTCTATTGTCTTGTAAAGAGACCAAGGCCTGGAATAATTATTTATCAGTGTCACAACTTGTATGCAAGTAGTAGAGCAGAGATGGGAAATTAGCTGCTTTTCAGGTCTCCTACTGAATATCCAGTACAAGTAATTGCTCAACCATGGTATTGATAAGCTTCATAGTGACACTGGTATTGATGGCAGAGAATGCCAAGGCTACAACATATGCTCTCAGGGTCACATGGTAGTCGGGGTACCTAGCTTCCTGGTTCCAGGAAACTCTTTTCTCTATAGAGCCAGTTTGACAAATGCATGAAAAACTAGTTTAGAGCATTTACTTCTGGAATTGTCACCCCCTGTCCTGGTTCCATTTTTCCAAATTCAGACTTCATTTCAATGTTTTTGAGATCTAAATAGAGCTAATAAATGCTACTAGAAGCGATGGCAAAACTATTTTAGTCTAATATTTGTTTCCTTGTAGAATATATGTGTGTGTGTGTGTGTGGTGTGTATATATATATATATGTGTGTGTGTGTGTGTGGTGTGTATATATATATGTGTGTGTGTGTGTGTATGTATGTATGTCCTGTGTGCTTCTGACTGAATTAAACTAAAGATAAAGACTTTTCTACATCAGGAGGAAATTTAAGCTTTAAGCCATTGTAGAGATTACACTGATTCCATGTTACTTGATGAATTAGGAGTCATCCTCTCTACCTCAGACACTAACTAGTCCCTAGCTCACATCCAAGGTTAACTGTTTCCTAATGGCCTAAAGGTCATGGGGTTTAGCAATTCATTTTAGCAACTTGCCTTAGGTGAGAGACACTGTGAGTCCAGGTTGTGGGTTTCTGTTGGCAGCCAGGTTCTCCCCTCTCTTCCAAGGGAGAAACCTAACTCTGGCCTTGGTTTTAGCTGTTGCTCCTACTGTTTTTGTTTTTTTTCTGTCATAAGCAGATACTAGGTTGGGCTTGGTGATCAATCAATCCCTATCCTCATGAAGCACACAGGAAAAATACATTGGACACCCAACCCACACTACCTACCTGACATTGATTTTTCTTTTCAACATGCTAAGACCATGCCTCTGCTCCTTCTGAATGCCTTCCTAAGTGCCTGCTACTCCAGGAAGTCTAGAATGCCTCTCACTGCTCAGCCCAAAGTTACAAATTACTCCCACGCATCAGGAAGGCCCCTCAAACATTTTGTGCACCTAAATCACTACCATAGTTCTCTATTCAGTAAATTTGTATCCATTAGAAAGCAAGACTTTGGCCAGGCAGTGGTGGCACACTCCCTTAATCCTAGCATGTGGGAAGCAAAGCAGGCAAATCACAGAGTTCAAGGCCAGCCTGGACTACAGAGTGAGTTCCAGGACATGCAGGACTACACAAAGAAGCTCTGTCTCAAAAAAAAAAAAAAATAAATAAATAAATAAATAAATAAACCCAGGATTTTGATGCACAGACTCAGTTTGTCTGTCTAACAGAATGGTTTCCTTTTTCCTTTTATAACATTTGAGAAGATTCATTACAGTGCTGTAGTAATGAATTTTGTGGGAGGCACATACCATTCAATGACAGATTTAGACAAAACTCACTGCTAAGTTCTTTTTAATTCTTCCAGTAGCAAACAACTGATGCCACCAGCAGGTATTATTAAAAGGAAAATTTCTGAACCAGAAATTGACAAGTCATGGCTTTGAAGTGCTTATGTTAAAAAAAAACACTTTGTTGTTGTTTGGTTTTTGTTGGCTTCTTTATTCATTTTTATTTGGGTTTCTTACCTTTTAAATGAGAAAGACAGAAGAACTTCATACTTTATGACACATTAAGTTTGCATAAGATTTTAAATGTAAAATGAGAGCAATGTAACATCCAAAGATTATGTACGACCATGGTGACATTTTCTTGGCATAGAGCCACGCCTCCTGGTGCACCTATTGAAGACAGACTGTGGACCAAGATGGCAGAGGAGAGGAGTGTCAGCAGAGATCACACATCCCACAAGGTTTAGGAGCAGGCTTTTCATAACAGTATGCTATGTCCTGTTTTGAATTTTGTTCAAAAGGAGGAAAGAAGCACAGTGTGGAAGAGGAATATGGAGTCCGACATGATAAAGGTGGCCCAGAGTATTTGAAGGAAAAGAGCCCTAGGAAGGAGAACAGGAAAAATGGGCAGGCAGAGATTTACCTAAGGATGTCATCTCTCCCAGGTTCTCCTCCCCCCCCCACCATTTTAAGAAATTTAAATCGTTTATTTTACATACCAACCACAATCTCCCCTCCCCCCTCCTTCTGTTCCCTCCCATCACCTCCCCCCACCTCCGCCAATCTACTCCTCACAAAGGATAAGGCCTCCCATGGGGAGTCAACAAAGCATGGTATATCAAGTTGAGGAAAGACCAAGCTCCCCGCCACTGCATCAAGGCTGAATAAGGCATCCTATCTCAGAGAAGGGGTTCCAAACAGCCAGCTCATGCATCAGGGACAGATTCTGGCCCACTGTTAGGGACCCTCCAAACAGACAAAGCTACACAACTGTCACCCACATGCAATTGTTCCCATACAGGCTCCCCTGCTGTTGGTCTAGAGTCCTAGAGCCAGTGAGCTCCCAAGAGCTCGGTTCAGCTGTCTCTCTGGGTCTCCACACCATGATCTCCCAGGTTCTTCATGTTTGCCATCAGCATTTGCATAGAGAATTCTCTTGACAGGAAGGTTTTCACTTCACCTTTCAGATCTTCTCTTTGGGAGCTGCATGGTTCCTCTGGAGAAACTGGAATCCAGAAGGGACATGGCTGGAAGGTGATCAGCTGCTCCTGTGCTACAAGACTAACTCTTTTCTACACTAAGACGCCAAAAAAAATAAAAAATCCTATATATCTCAGCTCTCTCTTATTCAATTGTGTGTGTGCATGTATGTGTGTATGTGTGTGTATATGTGCATGTGTGCCTGTGCCTGTGCCTGTGCATGGGGGTGCACATGTGTGTTGGAAGTCTCTCTCTTTAGAGAAAATGTCTGTTAACTGTGTGCCCATCAACTATCACGATTTCTAAAACCAAGATGTATCATCAGTCAGAGCTTGTCAAGAACCAGGTCAGCCCCGGAAGAACTGGGATCACAGTCCCTTGATTGCAGTGACCTGCCACCTTCATATGTGTCTTCCATTTTCTTATTACAGGGTAATGCCCTCTACTTCAAATCTGCCAGGAACGTGACAGTGAACATTCTCAATGACCAGACGAAAGTGCTGACTCGGCTGGTGACAGGTAAGAGAAGGAAAACTGATCCATCTGAGCACCTAGGCAAAGCAGACTGTCCTGTGAGATCTACCTGCAGTTCAACAAGGGCCTGCTGACCCTGCTGTGTAAAGAAAGAAAATCCAGCTGGTAACCTCTGATTCTACCCATCTATTCACATGTTTAACTTACCAAGTACCATGGTGCTTGCTTTTGCAGAAAAACTGTTTTTAGTAGAATGTGACCCCTAAACACAAGCCAGCTGCTTCAACTGGTGCTCAACCAAGAAATCTCCTTTTAAACTTTTCTGTTCATTTTTGAGACTCTCATCCACATATACAGTGAGGTATGATTATATACGTCTCATTTCCTCCCTCCAACTCTCCCTAACATACTCCCACCCAATTTAATTTTAATAACCTACTAATTCCAGCAAGTGTTGCCCATACATATGCAGATAGGGGGCTATTCACTGAATGATGGAAAACTTACCAGTGGCCACATGTTCAAAAAAAAAATATCTCTCCCCTAGCAACTGTCTACTGTTTGTAGTTCCCTAGTAAGTAGTGGGGCCTAGAGATTGTGTACGCCATCTATGCTCTTTTTTGTTCTGGCTTGATCTTCTATAGTCTTGTGCAGGGAACCTCTCTCGGTTCATAAGTGTGACATCCTTGTTGCATCCAGAAGACATTTCTCAGCACTCCTCCCTATCCTCCAGCTCTTACTTCACTTTGACCACATCTTCTGCGATGATCCCTGAGTCTTGGTGGAGGAAGGGTTGATAGAGATGTCTCCTTTGGGGCTGAGCACTCAGTGTCTTTCTTTAGCATGTTCTGGCCGGTTGTGAACCTCTCCACTGATGGCTTCCCATAACCAAAAGAAACCTCTCTGACAAAACGTGAGAGTGGTCTGTGGGTATAAGATAAATAACATCTAGAAGGCAGTTTGGTGGTATGACCCTGCATGCTGCAATATTGGCCTACAAAGATGTGCCTTCTCGTGCAGCGGTAACACAAGCAGGTAACCAACTGCTTTCTGACTGGATAGGCCCTGTTTCTCAGGAAGGAATTTAATGCCTGGTACTGTAATCAGAAACAAAAGCCCATGGTTTTGGAAATCATAGGCCCTAGGATGGAACTGGCTGTTTTTAATTTGGGCAAAGAGTTGTACTACCCAAGTTACCTTTTCAATAGGGGAGGAAGGCTAGCTATACTTAAACCAAGAGCAGAGGGAGTGTGTGTGTGTGTGTGTGTGTGTGTGTGTATTATGTGAGTATAATTGGATGGCCAATTAGGAAATTTTGCTTATTTTGACCCTCCATCCCCCATCATGCCAGCCCTGGGGTTATAGACACAGCTGGCATGCCCCTAGCTTTTACATGGGAATTAGATATCCAAAGTCGGGTCCTCAGTGCTTGCATAGTAGGCACTTTACCATCTGAGCCATTTCCCCAAGTCCTAGAAAAAGGATCTTTAATGGTAATGGGAAGCTTAGTCCTCTTTACTTGATGTCTTTGAGCCAAACTTAACTGCAATCTCCAGATGTGTCCACAGGCTGTATATGTGTGGCTCTTTTTTGTACAGAAGATCTGTTTCTAACAGCCATGTCGTGGGAAATGCCCGCTAGGTTTGCAGCTTTGAATTTCTGCAACTTAAACAAGGATTGGTTGTTCATGATAATGACTCCCCTGATAAGCATGGGCCTCATGGACACAGCCATGTGTTGAGTGGTCGTGATCAATGCACCCTCTGTAGGTTTTCAAGACGTGACGAACAGAGAGGCATTGTCTACGACACAGTGGAAGGGGAAAGTGTGGGTCAGAACGGCATTCTTAGACCTCCAGAAGAAAAGGCCATTTGACTTTGAGGCTCAGAGAAAAGCAACCAGATGGATTTTTGAGAGGACAGTATCCCAAATGCCCCCCAAAACATTACCATGAGTAAAATTTCCAAAGGTTCACTAGTAACCGACTCACAAGGAACCAGGTACCTTTGCACAGAGCCCTACTTCCCTTCCCCCCAGCAAAGCAGCAGATGGATGTCAGGAGTTGCATAGCCCTGAGGTGGACTGGGCCATACACAGCTGAGAAGCTTCTGGCTCTGTGGAAATGCTGCCCCGTAGAGCCTGTGATGCACAAACACCCTGTTATAGCCAGCATCTGGACTTTAGGCTTTGCTTATATAACATCTGGTCTCCAGTCACCGGTGCTAAATAATTAAATAAACAGCTGCATTAAGCAGTGATTTAAGCAGCATGTGTGAAAAGTGCCTCCGGGAGAAAGATAAATCCAACCTCCAGCGCCCACATCCCAGGGCTCAAAAAGAACAGATCCAACCTGTTGATCAGTCGTCATTTATCTGCAGTAGGAGATTTGGTTTACTTGAAAGGTTGTGCTTTGTAAAGCTGAAAATGACTGCTATCCCTTTAAAGAGAGCCCGCCTCTGTCTCTTTCCATCTCCTTCCCCTCCTCTCTCTTCTCCCTTTTCTCTTTTTCTCTCTTCATCTTCCTTTTCTTTTCAAACTCTCCCTCTCCATATTCATCTTCTCTTCTTTCTTCCCAACACTTCTCTCTCCTCGTTACTTCCTTCATCCATTCTCTGCTTTCTTCTTTCTTCCTATCCCCCCTTCCTTATCTTCTCTTATCCCCTTCCTCTCCATTACCCTACCCCTCTCTCCCTCCCACCCCCTTAGACCCTCTCGTCGCTCCTCTTTCCTCCCTCTCTCTTCCTCTCTTTCTTCTCTTGCTTTCCAGTAATCTTTTAGTACCCATTCCTGATTAGTCCCTCTTAGGAGCGGGAAGACAGCAATCCTTTCTTTTAAAATGAGCAACAAGAAAAACTAATTCTGGAAAAACAAAAAGAGGTAAAAAGAATGCTCTCTAATTCCTGGTATATGGGATACACTCTTCCTCGTGTCTCCCAAGAGTTGCAATCCTGAGCGTTCTAAAGTCTTGAGTTTACCTGGGAAAAATCCCGGAAGTCCACCAGAATGCCCCATGTTCTAAGTTCAGTTCCTCTTTTTTTGCATGAAGCATTATTTCCAGGGCTAGAACTCAAGCCAAGGCACTGGTGCATTTTGACTCACGATGTTACTGCTTGAGTATCTTAGCACAATCCATCTATGCAATACTGGAACCTGTAAGGAGAACAGCTTTAGGAGGGAAAAGGGTCCTGGTCCCAAAGAAAAAGCACTAGGCTTTTCCAGTCTTCGGATTCCTGGTGGCCACAGTACCTACACCTGTGATGCTTTGCCTTCTCCTGTTAGTGGGTTTTCTTTCCCTCTAGCCCCACATTGGAATGCCAAAATGTTGTTGGTTGTTTTATCACTCTTTTACTTTAGCTCTTTTGGGAGTCCTGCCACCCAGCTCCCAAATAAACACACTCAGAGACTTTGTCGTACTTATGAATACCCGGCCTTTGCTCAGCTTGTTTCTAGCTAGCTTTTCTTAACTTAAATTAGCCTGACTACCCTTTGGTCTCTGGACTTTTTCTTTTCTTCTGATTATTTTGCTCGCATTCTTACTCTGTGGCTGGCTGGGTGGAGGGCCCCTGATGTCCTCCTCTCCTTGTTCTATCTAGTTCCCTCTTTTTCTAGATTTCTCCTCCTATTTATGCTCTCTCTGCCTGCCAGCCCTGCCTATCCTTGCTCCTGCCTTGCTAATGGCCATTCAGCTCTTTTTTTAGGACCATAAGGTGCTGTAGACAGGCAAAGAATCACAGCTTCACAGAGTTAAACAAATGCAGTCTAAACAAAACATCATGACTTCTCATCATTAAACAAATGTCCTAGAGTATAAACAAAGGTATCACACCTTAAAATAATGTTCTACACCATTCTCCTCCCAGTTGGGGAGAAGAAACTGAGTCGTCGCACACAGACTTTCACCCATGGAAAGGTATTAACTGAAGGAGGCTTCAAGTTGGAAGTCATGCTGATTTTCTATCCCCCAAACAGCTTTAGCTTCACGGAGGGCTTCTCAAACAGTGTCCAATGCTACCAGACCTTCGCTCTAGAGTCTTCTTTTAAGACTCCAGCCATAACCATGGAATTTTGGCAATCCCAGGGAAACCCAACAAAGGTCAAAGCGGTCTGCACAGCTAGCCAGCAGTCACTGTGAGGACCTTTGGCTAAAGCTGTGCTTTGCCGTGCTTTGTGTTGGCAAATGATTCTGGCCCTTGAGAAATTCTATTTCATATTTTGTGGTTTCCTGAAGAGTAAGATAACCTAATTGTGCTTTGTATGCTGTGATTGTTATGGTCTCTTCATTCTGCCCACCCCCCTGTAAGTCTCACACATCGTTCCAGAGTCCACAGTGAGTTCAAGCTATACACAGGACCCCTGGCACTATGCCTGAGAATCTTGTCAGGTTCATGGAAGCCAAGGCCAAGCATTTGTCTCCCACTGTCTTTATCTCCATATGACTAGATCTGGAGTGGGCAGACTGCCCTTACCCATCTATGGTCATCCTGTGGTTGTCTATTCACTTTTCACTGGCATTTTGTCTCTTCCATTTTCTGTTTCCTTCTCATGAAACAATGTTATCTTTCTGGAATTAACAAACAGTATAGATTTCACTTCAAGTTTTAGTGGCATCAATAAGATAGCTCCATCATAACTCACAGAGGAGTCCGTACTCTAAATCCTTAACACATTGTCATTTTTTAAGATTTCCTTGGGTTCTTTGCCATTGCTTTCTATATTTCCTCTTTCTCTAAAATCTTATCACCTTGCAGTCTTGGGCATGCTGATTCAAGCCCTCCTCACCTTCTTAAACAAAAAGATCTACTTTGTGCTCCATGTGGCATTCTGAGAACTGGATCCCATTCTTGGATTCTCCTTTGCTCGGACAGTGACCTTGAGAAAGCAGTAGGCTCACAGTGCTTTTCTTTTCCTGTGCAACCAGACAAGAGCATCTCCAGGACTCACGATGCTTGTAGATTCTGTATGATCTCTGCCGCTTCAGTCTCTGGCTCATTAAGGAACCTTTTCTGTGAACCTTTTTCAAGTTAGAGAGTCAGTGTGAGTGTCCTGGAAAACCAACTGAATGTGAGTATGTGAGCGGGCTAAGAGGCACTCATCGTTAGTGCTGTTCAATACGTCATAGACATCGCTGTAGACAAATGCTGCTAATGGCAATGATGAAGGTGACAACAATATCCAGTGGAGCGATCACCACAATGCATGGCATTTTTGTGCCTCCAAAGTTCATTTTATGAATTCAATGTCATCTGACCTTTGCAGTCTTTCCATGAGACCCACAGAGGAGATAATGAGCGTTCAGTTCACACACAGAAACAGAATGATGAAATGACTTGTCTACAGCCACAATGCCAAACGGAGGGGGGGGGAGCTTTGTCTCTAAGTCCCATACTTTGGCATAGACCATCATCGCCGATATACAGGAGCAGTTCTGGTTCTAATAGCCAAACCGCAGTCTAAACTTAATTTCACAAAGCTTCCTAGGTAGGGTCCTTTCGAGACCAAGATGCATGGAGCCATCAATATATATATATATGGGAGAGGTGTACACACATACACAAATACATAATCTAGCTCTCTCTATATATATCTAGCTCTCTCTCTCTCTCATCATTTCTGAACATAGAGGAAAAGGATCAGCCTTCTCCAGACATCAACACCCCACATACCCTCCTCCCAGGTGAAATCAGAGACTGTTTTTTAGCCGATACCATTTTAGCATTGCATAGCTCTGTCCTACTTCTAGATGAGAGTTATTAGGATAGCCAACCACAAAATTACTCTCACACCCTGAAAATACTCCTCTAAATCTTGCTTGCTTAAGCCTCACCCCCTTGACAATAGACCACCGTGAGCCTAGATCTCACTGTAAATCCTTGCAGGGTTTTGTCCCTATGCCTGTATTTGTGTGAAAAGTGCTTTCTTCTTCCCTGTAATGGCTAAAGATTCTTGGGTCCCTGCAGGTGTAGTCTGCTGACCCTCTTGTAGCTATTTATTTTAAATAATAGTCTCTTGAAAATTTCCTAGAAGAAAGCAAACAAGATCAACATCAGAATCCCAGTGACTTCTTTAGGAAGATATAATGTGTGTTGACTTTACCTGCAAATTTGACTACAAGATAGACCAAAAGATAGACTCTATTTGATCAGAGCTGGATTCAAGTAAAGATGACCTTGCTACTCAGATGCTTTCATACAGACCAGCTTTTGGGAGCCCCTAAAATGTATGTGCCGGGGAAGTCCCAGCTTAGACAGGCTCCGGCCACTCTTGTCAGAACCTCAACTATGTTAACCAGCTCACTTTCTTAGTAAAGATCTAGAGGTTTCTGAGGCATTAATAGATTGAATCTGGGGACTGGAGAGATGGCTCAGTGGGTAAGAACCAGAGGATCTGAGGACCTAAGTTCAGTTCCACATGGAATCGTGAGCAACAACACGGTGGCTCAACAACCACCTATAATAGGATCTGATGCCCTCTTCTGTCTGATGCCCCCTTCTGTCTGATGCCCTCTTCTGGCATGCAGGAATACATGCAGAGCTCTCATACATAAAATATAAATAATTAAATAATTTTTTTTTCTTGTGGAAGACCTGAGTTTATTTATTTTGGGGGGGTTATTTAATTATTAAAGATTTCTGCCTCTTCCCCGCCACCACCTCCCATTTCCCCCCCTCCCCCAATCAAATCTTCCTCCCTCTTCAGTCCAAAGAGCAATCAGGTTTCCCTGCCCTGTGGGAGGTCCAAGGACCACCCACCTCCCTCCAGGTCTATTAAGGTGAGCATCCAAATTACCTAGGCTCCCACAAAGCCATTACGTGCAATAGGATCAAAAATCCATTGCCATTGTTCTTCAGTTTTCAGTAGTCCTCATTGTCCGCTATGTTCAGCGAGTCTGGTTTTGTCCCATGCTTTTTCAGACCCCGGCCAGCTGGCCTTGGTGAGTTCCTGATAGAACATCCCCATTGCCTCAGTGACTTCTTGAATTTTGCATACAAATGGACGGAAATTGAAAACACTATCCTGAGTGAGTTAAGCCAGACCCAAAAAGAGGAACATGGGATGTACTCACTCATATTTGGTTTCTAGCCATAAATAAAGGACATTGAAACTATAATTCGTGATTCTAGAGAAGCTAAATAAGAAGATGAACCCAAAGAAAAACATATAAGCATCCTCCTGAATATTAAATAAAAATTTTAAAAAACTAAATTGAATCTGTGTAAGTCTGGCTTCATCAGGATACAGGTGTGATGAGACCAGAGCCCACCCTCATGCACCACTGTAGTATATCTGTGTTCAAGAACAGCATCCGGTGGCACACAATGAGTTCAAAGCATATTTCTTATTAAACTAATTTATACTATATAAGATACTGAACATGTAAGGGAATTAATTATAATATAGTCATTTCTACTTGGAAAGTATCTGTATACTGAGGAAATAGATTTGTCTCCGTGTCAGTTAGTGGGTCAAGGGTATAAACACACACACACATTTCAGCTCAGGTTATGAGGACACTTTCTGCTACTGACAACTAGCTGAAGATGGTTAGCTCCACAAGAGATGATGATGCTCTGGGTCCGATACTTTTGATCAAAAGCCCCAAGTGTTTGACACTAATTTGAGGCTAATAGAGGGAAATCTCATTGAAGCATTGGGATGAGGAAAATAGGATGACCTCTAAACCCACATGCCAGGACCATGTGATTAAAAGCAATTGACAAGATGAGATGTAGCCAAGACACTGATTTCCACAGCCGGCTTCAGAAAACCAATCCACTTAACATTAAAATCAGACACAGTCCCGGGGAGCGCCTATGCCCTATGAAAAGCTTTTGTAGTCAAATTCGATGAAGCTAATGTATTCCTCCTCTCTTTCTTTCTCTCGCCCTCTTAGGTCCGAAGGCTGTGGAAGCCTATGGCAAAAAGTTTGAAGTAAAAACGGTTTCTGGAAAATTGCTCTTTTCTGCAGATGACAATGAAGTGGTCGTGGGAGCGGAGAGATTGCGAGTCTTAGGTGAGAGAGTTTAAATACGTAATTGGCTGGATGCTACCATGTATATTTTGAAGGGAGAATGACACGGTGCCATCCACTGAGGGCTTGTGCCTTCCCCGAATGCACATATTAAAATTCTAACCCTCTTGTATGACAATACTTGGAGATTGCACCTTTATCACAAAATCCATCCCTGAAGCTGATTGGAGCTTTTATCAGTAACATGAGGTCCCTTTTGAAGAAATGAAGAAAGTGATTATTTGGAAGTCTGCATTCTCCTCCCCTCTCCTCCATTCCTCTTTCTCCTTCTTCCCTTCTTCACTTTTCATGCGTGTCCCTTGTTCTTTTCCTTCCCTCACTTATAAAAATACAAGAATTTGGCTGTCTGTACCTAGCCTGTCTCAGAAACCAATCCGACTGATATTGAATCTTTAATTTCTAACTTCCAAAACTGTGAAGAAGAGGAGGAGGCAGAGGAGGAAGATGTTTTAAGCCACACACTCCCTAGTATAATGTTATAAGAGCACAAACACAAATAGGATGGAGAAGTGTAAACAAGACCACTTTCCTAGGTTCTTTTACAGTGAGGTAGTTTAACCTGCATGGACCCTGATTCCCCAGGGAGGCTTTTCTCACACCCTGAATTCATTTTGGTTCCTATTTCAACCATTACCTTTGGGTTTTAATGTGTGCTCATATAAGGAAGTTCGTGTAGGACATACTTTTTTCTTCTTATTCATTTTACATACCAACCTCAGTTCCCTCTCTGTCCCCTCCTCTCCCTTCCCCCATCTGTCCTCCACCCACCCCCATTCACTCTTCAGAGACGGTAAGGGCCTCCCATGGGGAATCAACAAAGCCTGGCACATTCAGTTGAGGCAAGACTAAGCATCCCCTCCCCTCACCTCCTGTGTCAAGACTGAGCAAGGTATCCCACTATAGAGAATGGGCTTCAAAAAGCCAGCTCATGTGCTAGATATAGATCCTGCCCCCACTGCCAGGGGTCTTACAAACAGACCAGGTTACAAAACTGTCACCCACATGCAGAGGGCCTGGTTGGGTTCCATGCAGGATCCCCAGCTGTTGGTTTAAAGTCCATGAGCTCCTGCAAGTGTCGGTTAGTTGTCCCTGTTGGCTTCTCTGTCATGACTGTTAAAAATGCTGCAAGGTCCCCCGTGGCAGTAGGCAGGCAGCGGGCTCTGGGAGCAGCTAGTCCCAGACAAAGATGACTGCCAATTCCCAAGTGATGGCTGGTCCCGGGCAGGCAGTGAGTAGAAGGCACATGGACAGACTCATCATACAGAATGAATTGGATATTTGTTGCTTAGAGGAAGGGGGGAGAAGAAGAGAAATGAGAGAGAGAGAAGGGAGCGGGAGAGAGGGAAGCACGTGCCAAAAGGAACCATGAGAATCAAGATGGTGAGAGGAGGGCAGGGGTCACCAGGAGTGGGTGTGGCTTGTCTCTTAAAGAGACGAAAACCATAACATTGACTATCACAGACACTTTATTTTAAACACACAATTACTACTCAACCTTAGTCATTCTAGAGCAGTTAGGCTCCTGTCCCCTTGTCTTAACATGCCATCAGCTCAGCAGTCAGAAAATTGAAGTGACCATCCTTAAGGGGCCAAGTGCAGGTGAGGGCCCAGAGTGCAGAGTGCACAGGCAGGAAGACAAGCGGCTGGCCATTCCCTCATCAGTGACTTACATATAAAGCGATCCAGCTGCGTTCTCTTATAGGGGCTTCCTGTTCACAGCTGCAGAATGGGAGCTCCCTACAGAACAGGCTTTCAAGCCCTGCTTTTTCATTGATTGGGAAAAAAAAAGAAAACAAAGTTCCGAAATTACACAGCTCCAAGATGTATAATAGCTGAAAGACCAAGGTCGCTTTGGAATGCGGGTGAGGGCTGAAAGTGGAAATGACAGACACTGGACGATTATCAAAAGAGGTTCATTATTTCAATTCTGTGTCCGCTACGGCTCTAGGCTGGGACAAACTGACAGTGAAAAGGAAGTGGCACAGTTGAGACAGGTCTTGGTAGCAAATGTGTCCCCAAGTTGGATCCGAAGGCCTGGCCATGTAGAACTCTTTTTTAATATCTCCGAAATGAACAATTTTTTTTGGAGCCTGTAGACTACTTGCTCTAATCAGGTACCACACATAATTGTGCATTAGTGAACTGTGTGATTTTGAACTTGACTTGTCCTGCTTCAGCCTCTCAGAGTAAGAGCTGTGATTGCTGTCACGCACGAACACGTCTGGCTTCTCCCATCTCTTACTTGTCCTTTCTCTGTATGAGGTAGGCAGCATCTTCCCACCCTGAATTTGCAGGTGGCAGAATTGCACTGAGCTGTGAGCCAAGGGAGTTCAGTAGGACTGAGAGCAAGTTTTCCCTGCCTGCTGTTTTAGTTACGGTGTGTGCCACTTTAAACCACAGTTCCTTGTTGAGTCCTCTTGCTAATCCTACTTAAAGATGAGGAAACAGAGGCTTGGAAAGGTATAGAAACTTTCTGGAGAAAATGGGGCATTATCGTCAGACCCAAGCTCAAATCTCCAGTCGTGGACATCGAGCTTGGTGGTCTCTACCACGAGTGAATTGTCAGTTCAGAGTGCTTCTCACCTGGCAGAAATTATGTTTGTAGGTATAGAAATGACCTTTCCAGACTAGTGGTAGGTTGGAGAGTGTTAGGGGACACAAAACTTCAGACTCTACTCTTGTTCAATGGTATTGTATGTTACCATCTCTGAAATAGTTGGCAGGAAGATGGAATGGTGGTATTTTATATATGATAATATTGTAACCATGGATTTGGCTGTCCCCAGTAGTTCCTTCATACTTTTTGATTCACGTCACCATGTTATAACCCAACTTTGCAAAGAGAATAAAGTGATTCACAATAATGTTAGATATCTAGACACGTTGACTTAACCTTATCATATGTAGCTTTGTAAGGGTGTCATATTGAATCTCACCGTCCCACAGTTGGTTAGACTAAAATACAGATACATGATAGTCTCCAGTTACTTCAAAGATATCACTTGTTCTTGTTAGCGGCGATATTTCATCTGAAGAACCGCTGATAAGATCTGCCATTCTCCAGCGTTAGGAGTATTGTTTCTGGAAAAATTAGAAAGGACACATCAAAATGAATCCACCTGCTTTTAATGGTGCTAAAGATTCAGAAATGACCACCCCACCAATCTCACATCCAGTGAAAAGGGACTAGCATGCTGGAGAGATGAGCTTCCTCTCAGCTGGGACTCTGCCATATGGTGTGGAATGAAATGTGTAGGCGATTTCATTTTCAGCTTAATGAGAAGTTTGTAAGACCATGAAAGCTCTTGGGAGGTCCGAGTTTGGATGGGTAGTTCAGGGGAGCAGCTATCACAACTGGGTTTGAATCTCTGCTCATCCTCTTAGGGTCTGAGTGACCTTGTTCAAGGTGACTCTTCTCACTAAGCTTTAGTTTCTACCTGTCTAAAGCAAAAGATGTAGGGAGCCAGAGTGGTGGTGTACAGTTGTAATCTCAGCTCTTATTTGGGGAGACTAAAGCAGGATGATTGTAAGTTCAAGACCAGCCTGGGCTACATATTAATAGTAAGTTACAGGTCACCCTGGACAACATGGTGTGTGTGTGTGTGTGTGTGTATGCGAGAGAGAGCGAGAGAGAGAGAGAGAGAGAGAGAGAGAGAGAGAGAGAGAGGAGAGACCTTGAACTACACTGTGTGTGAGTCTGTGTGTGTATGTGTATGTATTTGTGTGTATGTGTATATGTGTGTGCACATGTGTATGTATAGGTGTGTATGTGTGTGTGTTTATGAGTGGTAAGAGTGAGTGTGTGTGTGTGTGTGTACAGAGAAGAGGGTAAAATGAGTAATAACCAATTTTTGCTCCTTTCCTTTTTCTGTGGTGCTGAGGCTAGATCCTGGGCCTCACACACTCTATGTAAGTGCTTTCCCACTTGTTTCTGTGCTTACCTAGCTGTGGTTTTGACTGTGGGTATGACTTCTTCCTAGATATCTTATTCCTCCTCCCTGTGAGGCCTGGCTTTTAGCACTCTTGGGAGCACAGAATGCAGTGAGTGTAGAATGTATAGCACAAAAGCAAGCATTGAGGATGTAAGGACTTATTTTGTTGGTGGTGGCTTCTAGTAGCCTACTTGGGCTTCAGGAGACATTTCAAGATCTGAACTTGAACGTACTATATTTGTAACTCCACAAAGGAAATTGGTTATGAACTTATAAAAGTATTCATATCTCAGGTAAGCTGGGACTAGTAGACTATATACATAGCAAGGCCAGAAGAGAACATGCCTTCATAGGTTAGGGGGTGCCACACTTCCACATGTGTGCAGAGAACATGCCTTCATAGGTTAGGGGGTGCCACACTTCCACATGTGTGCAGAGAACATGCCTTCATAGGTTAGGGGGTGCCACACTTCCACATGTGTGCAGAGAACATGACTTCATAGGTTAGGGGGTGCCACACTTCCACATGTGTGCAGAGAACATGCCTTCATAGGTTAGGGGGTGCCACATGTGTACAGAGAACATGCCTTCATAGGTTAGGGGGTGCCACACTTTCACGTGTGTGCAGAGAACATGCCTTCTTAAGTTAGGGGGTGCCACACTTCTATGTGCCTGCAGGTGTTCTAGTTTGCGTTCTCTTTCTATGGTAAAACACTCTTATTAAAGCCATTTAGGGAGGAAAGGATTATTTGGTTTACACCTGCAGATCACAGTTCATCAGCGAGGGAAATCATGTCAGGAACTGAAGCAGGAACCATGAAGGAACACTCTTATTGGCTTACTCTATGCTAGGACTCTTATATAGTCCACAGCTACCTGTCAGGGGATGGCATAGTGATACAGGCCCTCGCACATCCATCACCAGTCAAGATAGTCTTTTGCAGACATTTCCACAGGGCCCATCTGATGCAGACTACTCTTCAGCTGAGGGTCCCTTTGACTGGTTGACTCTTAGCTGTGTCAAGTTGACAATAGGACATAATCAAGACAAGTAAGCAGATCTTGGAAATAAATGTATTCCCAAGTTGAATTCTGGTCTTGGAGGCTTTGCCTGACCGAACCCCTCCTATGGTAGTTTCTCCTCTCTCTCATTAAGACGGTAGTCTGTACAGTATAGTCTTTATATAAGGAGCAGCGTATAAGAAGAGCTGTGGTCTTTTTGTTAGAGGTGTAAACTGGATTAGCTCTGCACACTGCAGCATTAGAATTGATTTAAGAGGCCCTCCCACTGATGCAGATGCATCCTAGAATTTTCAAAACACCAGCCTGAGGTGATCACCTGAAAATCCCTTCCCTGTGGCTCTGCTGGTAGCTTTTCGATCAGACAAACATCAACCACTGAGACCCAGCAAAGCTACCATCTGAATACAACTAATGAATGTTGAACCAGGACTGTTTACTCAGTGAGAAGGGCTGGGGTGTGTTATCATTGCTTCTCATGAGTAAATAGATTTGGTCTTTACATCCACCTCACTAGGATCATTCACACTTGTCTTCTTTCTTTACAATGGAGATGTGGATATCTGAAATCCTGCCACGATTCCACAGAGCACTAATGACCAAGTCAGGATCTTGTTTACTCCTGGCTGTGATCTGCATCACAGGGGTCTCAGCCTTCCAGTATGTCAACATCACAAGAGGAAAGAAAAATGAGTCCAAAGCTTCTAAGCATCACTCTCTATTTCACCTCTGGGGATGTGCTGCTCTCCTAGTCCTTTGGCTGTTCCCCCCACCCCGCTTTCTATTCCTCTCCTTCCTTGGTGACCTTTCCTCTCACCTGGTAAGCCAGTTGACTTCACTGCTAACATCTGTGGGCTTCCCTGAAATCCAGTCCTCAGTTTTTTTTCACATTTGCATGTGAAATCCTACAGCTATAAAAGTCCTACTTACTGGACAATATTCGTGTCACTTTACTGGACATCTACCCCTGCCACAACCTTCTTGGCTCGGGTTTGGAAACCTGACGAGGGTAGTGAGGGTCAGAAACAAAGACCTATGTACAGAAAGACTGGGGTCAGGTGAACTCTGCACATTTTAACTGAGTGACACCAACTACTGCATCAGCTAAGAACCCCAGCACGTTTATGACGGACGGCACAGAGGGAGGGCCTGGATAGCCTTCAAAGGCTTCTGTAAACAAACAATTTCAGGTGGTAAAAATCTGGGTGGAGGAAACTTCTCTTTCTAGTTTTTGTACACACTGGCCAATCATCAACAATGGACTTGAACTAGAGGAAGGCTTACCCATTCTGAGCCTGATCTGAGGAAGACCTTGCTAATTCTCCATGGCTCTGAGGTATTGCTCTTTGACATGACAGTGACCACGTCAACCATATACAAAATGTCATGCCCTCAGAATGCCACTTAGAATGTCATGCACTCTTTACTCTTTGCCTAAAGTGTCCTCTATCTTCCTGTTCCACATTCCCAGGGGTGTAGACTCTTCTGGTCTTCTGGTTCTTTTGGAAATCTCGAATATCCCTTTGCTTCTCTCACTGCAATGAAATTGAAGCCTCCTCTGCTGAACTCCCTGCCCCTCCAAAGGCAGCAGCCATGACCTTCCTAATCACGTTTCCAGTCCAGTCTTCAAGGCCATGCTTCCATTCAGATGCCAGGTTCATTCTGCTCAGGAACATTGGCACTTCGGCCATCCTTGGGTTCTCTGGAGTACAAGATTCTCTCTTTATAACAGGAACAAAAGATACTCAGTTTGTGATGAGATCCACCTACTCATCTACCAGAGAAGCATAAAATAAATATGTGAGCCAAGGCATAATGAAGCTTATCTTTTACCATAGAGTATATTTATCAAACATTGGACAGGAATGGCCTAGCCAAAGCGGCAAGAAAACAGACAACGTAAAAGCCAGGCCTCGCACTTAATACAAATCTTCATGGCCACACCAGGGAGAACATGCGTTTAGTTTTCATTAAAGAGCAATTTAATCGAACAATGAATTGTGCATTATAGCATTTATAAACAGAGCATAATTATAAAGTACTATTGTAATTGTCAATTAGGTCTATTTATACTCTAGATTAGTTTTTTAAACATGTCCTCTAGATGCCACTTGATGCTAATTATCCAAGTTACATTACTATCAATTGAAAAAGAAATTTTAATTAAATCTAAAGCCATTTGAATTAGCATAAAAATTATAGAAATTTAAATATGACTTGAAGTTTAACTTTTTTAGGACGCTCAGCTGGTACTCTTTGTACCCATTTACATTTGGCTTTTGTGGAACTACTACGTCTTAAAGTGTGTGTGTGTGTGTGTGTGTGTGTGTGTGTGTGTGTGTGTGTGTATCACCAACTCTCTGGTGCTGATGCCATGGAGACAATTGTCCCTCCTCTACATTTTCAATCTATTCCAGTAGATAAGACACTGTCTGTGGATAGGATAAGGTACCATTAAACTCCATCTCAGGTAGGAGAGATGTTAGAAACCTTACGTTTTTAAATAGAAACCTTTGGAGCAGGTTTTATGTATAAGTTGCTGGGGAAAGACATAAGAAAAGAGCTCACGTGTGTTGAATGATGCCGCCGAAGTTCATCACTCAGAATTTACTTCATTGTCAGTGCTATAAGCCCAATTCAGAGTGAGAGAGAGCACTTCAGACTAAGGAGATGGCTTTGTGGGTAAGAGCACTTGAGGTCCTGAGTTTAGATTCCCCAGTGCCAATGTAAAAAGCTGGGTGTTGTTATGATGGTTTTAATCCCAGTGCTGATGGAGGCAGAGATCATAGATCATTGGACGAGCTAACTGAAAAGCAGGGAGCTTCTGGCTCAGGGAGAGGCCCTGTCTCATACAAAAAAATATTGAGTAATGTAAAGAACACTTGGTATCCTCCATTAGCCTCCATACCAATACATATACCTTACCAACGTAGGAACACACACACACACACACACAGAAACAGACAGGCAGAAAAAAAAAACAGACAGAAAAACAAATGTAGACAGGCTAGGAAAACTACTGCCTCACCCAACTGGAAAGCCCTAGGGTGGTTGCCTGTAAGCTACACTCAGCAGCCCATAGAATGAGGTTAAAACCTAGTATCTCTGTTTCTCTTTGTGTGTTCTTTCCAAGCTCCTCTTCTGTCTTCAGCTCTGATGGTGAGCAGAAGGAGTGCTTACCTCCCTAACTGAAATCCTAATGCCATGCCCCTGAAGTCCTTACCTCTCCCTCGGCCAGTCCCTAAGACTAGGTTGATGAGATGGGCTAGGAGAGGATGGCACAGCTACAGCCAGGGTTAGGGAGACCACAGGAAAAATGGACAGGATAGTTCTCCAAGGAAAATGATGTCTTATTGTCAGGAGCAGTGCTAGGAAAAGGAAAACAGGAAATATTTGTTACAATAATTGAGGGTCCAGACAAGGCAAGTTGTAACTGCTTTACAGAGACAGGCTGGCTCAAATATCCAGTTCTCTTACCAGAGAAACCTTCCCTGCCCTCTTTAGAAAGCTATTATAAATATTTCTATTACTGAGTGACTGCCTGGCTTAGATTGATGTTATTAGAATAAACTTGAAGTATTATCTGTAGATGGTTCGGCCGCAGTGGCAGAATTAGTAGACTATAAGAGACAATACCATGTTCAGCACCTCCAATATTTGCTGTCTTGTTATTTTATGAACATCTTGTTGCTTCCCTGTCTGTGACTTTGTGATGTTTTGTTGCTCTTTAGGCCAGTTCTAGAGAGACAGGGTACATATTGATGTTCGTGTCCTCTGTTCCTTCTCATTAGCATGTGAACTTGATACTCCATGAATGTTCCATTAATCGGAGTCTAGAACAGTACCTTACACCCAGTGAGTACTCGGTAATGCTTCCATGAGTGGATCACATGATCTTGAATATCTGAGTGCCCTGCAGTTAATATGACATTAACATGAAAGGAAGGGAAAGTGTGTCCCCAAGTTAGATAACAATACTGCAATAACTTCCCCCAAGGGTTTGTAATGACTAAACTGGAAGGAAGGAAGGAAGAAAGGAAAGGAAAGGAAAGGAAAGGAAAGGAAAGGAAAGGAAAGGAAAGGAAAGGAAAGGAAAGGAAAGGAGGAAGGAAAGAAGGAAGGAAGGAAAGAAAGAAAGAAAGAAAGAAAGAAAGAAAGAAAGAAAGAAAGAAAGAAAGAAAGAAAGAAAGAAAGAAAGAGGATACCTGGGAAAGAACGTTTTGGGACAAAATTACTGAAAGCTGATCGGTAACCAAACGTTCTAGGGAGTAAGAGGAGGAGAGTTGCAAAAGTGCCTGGTGCTGTGAGCCCTCTGAGTCATGCAGCTTTGGGGACATCAGCAGACGTTTGAAGATCAGAGATGGATAATGTTCAGCTTCCTATATCCTGAGGTTTAGCACTTGAACTCTGCCTTGGAGAAGTCCACTGTCCACAGGGAAATGCCTGGCACTAAGCCCAAGAGAGGTGCCAACTGAGCAGAGGGGTCAGAAGGAGGGCTGCCTGGCTTGAACAGATGGACAAGGAGGAGCTGGCTTGCAAGCAGGTCCCTAGCAGTATCCCAGAGATGCTCTTCAAATTTGGCCTTCCCAGGCAGTCCCCAGCCTTCTGGACATTGCTCTGAAGGAGGCTTCAAGACTAGTTGCTAAGGCTTCAGCTGTCCTCCTGTTGCATTTTGGAAGTCTGGGGCCTGTTCTATGGTTCTGGGCTTTTTACTCCATTCTGCCTTCCCATATGGCAGAATGAAGGGACTCATAGTCTTTAGCATAAAACATACAGCTTCT
The DNA here is from genome assembly GCF_950005125.1 of Chionomys nivalis. Taxonomy (NCBI): domain Eukaryota; kingdom Metazoa; phylum Chordata; class Mammalia; order Rodentia; family Cricetidae; genus Chionomys; species Chionomys nivalis. Next base: position 29,613,386 of record NC_080092.1, on the reverse strand, counting down.
GCTATACTGATAACCACATATTGCTGACCACATTCTTCATATCACTCATTGTGGACCACTTCTCCTTCAACAACCCAAGTCCCTCTGTTCCTACTTTGTGTCCATTACATCAGAGAATGATAGGGAAGCATTAGAGCAGCAAAGGATTTTGCTGCAGAATGGACCCTGGTACCTCGCATAAGCTTCTATGAATTAAACAATTCAGACATTGATCCTTAGGACATGGGAGCCTACCAATCAAACAGTAATAACATTCAGATAACAAGCCAAAAGAGCCGGAAACTCTCCAGAACCTTCCTACTGCTCGCTGAGCAGTTAGCTCAGTTATCGTTAGCAGAGATACGCTGCAGGGGAATGGGCTATTTAAACAGAAGCATTGCTTCTCTGCTGCTTCAGTGGTACCTCGTTCCAAAGTTGGTTTATTATTTACGGGAAGGCACGAATAATGTATGGGATCACAAAAAAACACATCTTCCCATAAATAATGGAGCAGGAAAGGCAAACACGGAAGAGTTTCAGATGAACAGCCCCGACCTCATAAACCACATACAGTTAATGAGAAAAGCTACAATTCAACAATAGAGAAATAAAAATGGGGTTTCATTACAAATGCTGTCCGGAGAATAACTCTCAAACGAAAGTATTTTTAAAGAGCTAGTCTAGAAGTCGAGGCTGTAGCCTTGTTCGTTTCGTGCATACCGACGTCCCAGTGTACAGGCCTCCTGTGTTGCAGGGTCTTAGCTGTTCCTCCCTCAGGCTTGCGTTAATTCCAGATGCATGAGGCAAAGGAGTTTGCTGAGCCCTTCATAATTTTTCTTTTGGCAACGGAGAGCTGTGATTTAATAGGAGAGTGATGGATTCATGGTTCTGCGTAAATGTCCCCAGCTGTCCCAGCAGCGTTGTTGCCTTACCAGACCTTCCCAGAGCTCTGTCATTGTCTCCTCTGTGGTGTCTGCAGATGGGGGAGGGTGGGGTGGGGTGGGGAGAGGGGAGCACGTGTATCTGGTTTCAAGTTTGATTAAAGAGTTTGATGAGGTTCACCACTGGCTGTTTTAAAGACAACCAATTACAGTGCTTACTGAGGGAAGGGGATATTTGGGGTTTGGGTTTTTTATTTGTCTGATTTGTTGTTTTGAAACGACAAGATGGGAATTCTCCACAAAGCAACAGTCAATGTGCTTACAAGCATCTGTTGGGCAGTTTTACTGTCTGCCCGCTCTCTCTCCTTGCCAGCTTTTCATTTGAGTATATTCAAATGAGGAGAGAGACTCTGCCAGGCTGCCCTCCAGGGCAGAAAGCATCCCATACAGTCCCAGCAGAGTGTCTCCTTCATCATCAATTACACTGACTGTTACGGAGCATGTTTATGCCACCAAAGGTCACCTGTGTGGCATTTGTTCATTCTTCCTTTCCAGCAGAAGCCAAAAGGGACGTTAGGCTTGTTCACTGACACTAGAGATTTAATGAGGTGACAGTATAAGCAGAGATCTCTAAGTGCATGGATAGGGAAAGAAATTAATTTGATTTTTTTTTTATTGGAAGGACTTAAAATTGCTTCTTTGATTAGGAGAAAAGAGTATGGACAATAGCCATTTCAGCTCTGTCTTCCTTGCTCTACTTACCCTGGCCTAAAGTTCTGCCACATCCTCGCCTTTTATCTTGACCCCATTCATACCCCACTTTCTCCAGGAATAGTGTGAAAGGTGGCAAGTGTGGAAAAGAGGAGGGAGCAGAGAGAAAATATCCAGAAATCTTCAGGACTGGAAGTAGAGGTGAATTCATGGGATTTTTCTCCTTGAGGGCACGATATGGAAGGGCAGGATGGTTATGTGTTTACAATGTTTGGGCACAGGCTAACTGGAGTCCATTTCTAGGATCAAAGGTACGACCTCAGATAAACTTCTAAGTCTCTGAAAGCTTCAGATCCACCATTTATAAAGTGGGGGTAATAAAAGCACTAGCATAATATTCCACAGAGAACTTAGCACAGTACAGAGTCCAGTTTATGTCCCAAATATGAATGACATTTTTCACTGTTCCTACCCCATACCATTTTTTTTTTTTTTTTTTTTTTTTTTTTGGTTTTTTGAGACAGGGTTTCTCTGTGGTTTTGGAGCCTGTCCTGGAACTAGCTCTTGTAGACCAGGCTGGTCTCGAACTCACAGAGATCCGCCTGCCTCTGCCTCCCGAGTGCTGGGATTAAAGGCGTGCGCCACCACCGCCCGGCTACCCCATACCATTTTAACAGCGATCACTGCCATGGTTTAGAGGCAAATGCCTGCCACAGACTCATGGTTTCACTGGCTCCCCATCAGCTTCTTTGAGAGGTTACAGAACCTTCAGTGGGTGGAACCTAGCTAAAGAAAGTGGGCCACTGAGCACATGCCTTCAAGCCTGTCTCCTAATTCTGGTTCCAACTCTTTCTCTGCTTCCTGGCCTTGTTTTCCTGTGCCAACAGACATGAACTGTCTTGCAACCATGACATCCCTGCCATGATGGACTGGATCTCCTCTAAGAGTGAGCCAAAATAGTGTCTTCTCTCTTTAAGTTGCTTCAGTCAGGATTTTGATCATGGCACTAAGAGAAGTAACTATCCTGGTCAGAAAACCAAATCCAGTTGTGTAAATAGAAGGACCAAAAGCCAAAGTTCCTCTTTAAACGATCTCAAATAGGTAGCAGTGACATATGTGTAACAAGAACATGCAGTCAAATTGTTAACAGCACTAAAAATGTTCTTTGGACTTTAAGATAAAAGGCTAGAGATACAGCTCCATGGTTCAGAGTGCACACACTGATCCTGCAGAGGACCCAAGTTCTGTTCCAAACCAAGTGGCTCACAACTGCTGTAACTCCAGCTCTGGGTAGCCAACACCCTCTCCTAGCCTCCATGGGAACATGTACTCATGTGAACATACCACCCCCCTAAACACACATATCCACATAAGTAAATATATGATTCCTGTTTGTGCATTGGAAATTAAGGGTTATGTTCCAGAGCTGGGCAGACCACATCTTGAGTGCTAATCAGAGGCTTCCTAGATGACTGAGGGCGAGTGTAAGTGAGAGGGGAAGGGTCTGCCGACCAGAAGGCATTGAATGAGTGACAGCTCCTAGGCTACAGGACCCGCGGGCTCCGAGCACAGTGCTCTTCCTAACAGAAGAGTAACTGAGACTCTTCTTAGGGGAAGAAACTGCCAGTATCAGTATCTAGCAAGCAGGAATTGGTAACTCTCCCCAAAACATGAGTTATGAAGATGCCTTGGAGACATATTCGAGCCTCCTGGGGACTTTCCTTCTTGGCTGTGCTCTATACAGCTCTGACTGGAATGGGAATGAGAATCCTTGGTTATTGGTTCAATTCTGTACATCAAAGAAGAAAGACAAGTATATCCCACAGTTTGCCCACTTACACTGTATAAGTCAGTGTTTTGTTTTTAGGCGGAAAAAAACCTTTGCTGTTCACATAGAGGCAGGAATAAAGCAAATTTCACCCTCACAGTAAAGACAAATTAGCAGAATAGAAGAATAACGAATCTATTCATGATATAATTAATTGATATGGGAGCTTTTAGAAACGAATTTCCGTAATGGGGAGCTGTGTAGTTTTGTGCTTGGATTTGATGATGAGTGGACAACCATGTAGGATGACGGGAAAAAATAAGGGTGTCTTAGTGAGGCCTAGGCGTGTGTTTGTGTATGTTTCTATACTACATGTGTTTGTGTGTATATATATGTATGTGTTCCCATACTACATGTGTTTGTGTGTATATATATGTATGTGTTCCTATACTATGTGTTTGTGTGTATGTATATGTATGTGTTCCTATACTACATGTGTTTGTGTGTATGTATATGTATGTGTTCCTATACTATATGTGAGTGTTTCTGTGTGTATGTGTGTGATGCTCATGTGTACAAGCATGCACATGCATATGGGGGCCAGAGTTAGGCACCTCCCTACTTAAGACTAGGGTTGCAGATGCCTGACCATGTCAGCTTGCTTCCTTACTTGCTTACATGCTTGCTTGCTTTCTTCCTTTCTTCATTCCTTTCTTTCTTTTCTTTCTTTTTTTCTCATTTGTTTGTTCGTTTATATTTTTCGTAAATGGCAGGGATCCATGATTAGGTCCTCAAACTCGCATGGCAGACACTTTACTGAGAGAGCCACCTCTACAATCCCTGTAAAGGTTGCTTATTCAGATTCTTTTTGGCCTCTGTGTGTCTTTATTCTTTTCTTCTGGGTGTAGAATGGGACACCTGTCACATGAGAGGCCAGAGAGTGACCATCCTAGGTTTTATGGCTTTTATTTCCAGGGAGAATGCTGAGAAAAGGCCAAAATTATGTCCCTGATTCTTCTTCTGTCTTTTCAAACACCATGGTGCTATATTTGAGGTGACATGTGTTTTGAGCCTAGCCACCAAGTACACATGTCTATATTATATACTTTGTATGTATTCATGGTAAGTGCATTTATTGAATATATGAAGTATATGTATTATGAATATATGAAATATATGAATTATTATGTGCATACATATTGTGTATTTTAGATATACATGTGTATTATAGTTGAATATTGTATGTGTTTATATGCATGAGTCTATTGGAAATCTGCAGTAGCACAGTGAATGAATTTTGTGTGATAAACTGTTTAGACTTCATATTTTAAAACACAGTGGAATGGCTAGAGATATGGTGAAGTCGTTAGAAGGAAGGCTCACAAAAACAAAGGAGTAGATGTCAAAGACCTTCAAACTTGGAACTGGCAGGAACCAATGTTTGATTCATGGGACATTCTGAGCATGATTAGCCAGTGATGGATGGGACAAATGCTCCCATCAAGAAACCAAACACATGCTTAACATGTCTGTTCAGTGGCTGAATTTTAAAAGACGTTCCTAAAAGAAAGTGATGCAGCTTGCTCCACAGGGTTTGTAGAGCCCAGGTTGTCATTTTTAAATGTCATCCCCAAGGGAGCAGGCTGATCATCTGGGAAAGGGCAGAAATATCCATTTGCAGAGAGCTTGCACAACACCAATGAGTGTCGGGTGCAGGGCGTCGTTCTTCCCATTACATCGCTTGATAGGAGCTGATGGGAGGTCGCCGCACATTTAAAACACTTGTATTGTATCATGAGCTTGTGGAAGAGATTGCGTTTGATCAAACAAAGGGGAAAGCCAATATGAAATCAATATGTAGGGCGTCTATGAGCTATGAAGGAAGGTAATGTGCTTTTCTTCTTTGGCTATTAAATGTGTCTCAGCTCCCAGCAAAAATGACTATCCCTCTTGACTTTCTATCTGTCTAGCTGACTGGTTATTGGGGGAGCATTCAGGCTCTCGTGGTTCAGCCATACGTTTAGTAAGGGTGTCCTTGCCAGAGACCCTGGGCAGGCTGCTCTGCCCTGATAATCCCTACCTCCCAACCAGCCCCTGCCGAGACTCTGAAAAGGTATTACTCCTCATATACTGTGACCACGTTTTCTGATGGTGTAAATAAGGGACCAATGTCTTAGCTTTAAAAGGCAGTTTCTGCCTGGCAATGGGAACCTAGGTGGGCACAAGGGATCTGAACGATGGATCAGAGAGACTTGTGTGCAGATGGCTCCAGGAATGAGAACCTTGAAAATATCAGGAAGGGGAAATTACAAAGTTGAGATTCATGCTTGCTCCTAAAAGACTTCCCTGGGTAAAGTTAAATGAAGCCAGAAGCTTCTGCTCCTGTACAGGAATGACATCAGAAAACACTTGTGCCCTTGTGACAGGACCCTATAATTGAAGAGCAGCTTGAAAATGTGGTCCTCACTTAGGCCAGTGGCAGTGGGCTATCACCCAAGTGAAAATGTAGTCCTGTCACCTGAATGATCCAGGAATAGGAAATGAGTCATGAGACAGAGTGAGGGAGATTTGCCTGCATGCTGCAACTTGACTGTACCAGAAGCTGCTCTTTCTCTTGGTGACAGAGGCCTGGAGATTAAAACTGCAAGCCATTTATCTCTGTTCTCATCAAAGGACTTGCTTGATTTCCTTTAGAAGTGAATGAGGAGAAGGGTGTAGACCCGAGCCTTCCAACGCTCGCTGACATGCTGAATTCTGTCCATAGATCCTTGGACTCCACTCTCTCTAATTGAGATATACAGCCCATCCTAATGTGACTGCTTAGGGGTTGCCTATATAGACCATCACTATTATAAGCCAGAGATGTCATGAGGATATAATAAGAACAAGACCTGATTCTAAATTCTGACACGTGGTCAACATTATTTCATGTTTAATGTCATAGAACAGAAGACATTCAATCCTAATACGGAGAAAGCTTGCCGAAGACAGGAATGTGTGGGGTATTGCAACACCCTGAGACCAAGAAATAGTTCTTAACAAAAGCATAAGGGATAAGCAGGTGACTCTTTTGCCCAGAAGTCTATAGAGACTTGGCAGGGTCTAGAGACATCTTTGACTATAATTTTGTTCAGAGAATGCCACTAGCAACTAGTTGGTAGAGGACAACCCGAAACTCAAAGAATTAGCTTATTTATAAGCCTTCACTGTCAATTGAGCTACAGTAGAGAAGCATTAAGTCAAAGGGAAGGTACCCAGACCACTGATGAAGTACTACCAGAAATGGAGTTGGCTATCATTAGCTCTGTGCCCTCTACCCACTTAAAGATTCATGCTGATCCGTCTAATTGCAGATGAGATTCTTGCCCCATCTTCTGTGCCTAGTGCCCAACCATATACAAAGCAGGTGAACAACTATGATGGACCACCATAAATATGACCCTGCTTTCTCTTTTCCCCAGGACTCAGTAACAGTATTACCAGGAGGAACTGCAGATGAGGGTTCTTTTGAGCAGAGAAACAAAAGGAGTTAAGAATAGTGGTTTGACTCTCTGTCTCCCCCTGGAGGCAAGGATAATTTCTTAAACTACTCCTGTCTGTGATGTAAGGAGGATAGAAGCCTGGACAGGTCTACGTCTAATTGGCAGAAATAGGAAGGTGTCTCTTTTGATACAGCATATAAATGACCCCTGTTGAATTCAGTCACCACTTATGAAATATTAGAGTTGCAATAGACCTGATGGGGGTTGCAATAATATCGAAATCTGCTTTGCACCTAATATAGTTCCTGTTGTTTATACATTTAACATTCATGTTTTAATCACAGGGCTTATTTCTTCTGTATCTCTCGGGTCTTTCCATGAGAGTGAGTTGTTTCTGCAGGTACAAATATCATTTGTATTGGGGTAAATCTGAAGACTTCTTTATAGTGGCAAGACGTGGAGATGTGATTTAATGTGTGTGCTTGTCTAGAATGCACAGACCCAGAGATCCAACATGGTAAAAATGAAATAAGATGAAATCATAGAATAAAATCGTAGAAGCCATGTCCTGTGTTCAGTGTAAGAAACAAGCCTAAGCTTCCCATGGCAACACAGATGCAAGCTCACAGCTTCATCTGCTTAAGATGCAGAGTTGTGCTAAAATTGGTGCCATTTCCTCTTCTCCCCCTCAGGCTGATTTGGCCCGAGCCTGAAATGAGTCCTCAAGTTATGATCAATGGCACTGTGGGAGAGTGATTTCAGTGGGGTCCCTGGGTCTCTAAAACTCCTTTGCGCTGATGGATTAAGGGGACTGTCAACTCCATCTGTTTAGTGAGCTTCTCTTTGAGTTCTTCCCATTTGTCATGGAAATCATAGATGGTTTTCACATTGCCAGAGTAACCAGGTTCAGAAGAAATGAGCCCACACTGATTGATATGTTGGTATCTGCTGTCCCTAGAATGAGGCCTTGGGATGGAAATTTTAGAGAACTTTTAGAAAGAGACACACAGAAAATGGAACAGAGTTAGGTGGGAGTTTTCCTTTTCACCTTTAATCATACTTAGCTTAGTCTTCGGAATTTTAGGAAGCTTACATATGAAATCAACACGTTGTAAAAATGTAAAGATTAAGAGTTTGTAAGAGATCCAGGAGAGTTTCCTGGGTGGTGCCATCTGCCACTAGTAACTGTATTAGCTTACAGTTTCTTCTTGCTTGATAAACCTGAGCCATCAGTTGGGCAGTAGGTACAGCTGATGTTGCAAGTTCAGGAGCTAATCTCAGAAAAGAAAGGAGGGTTAGAATCACTTGTAAGTTTTGAATGTGGTCAATGTTAGACTATATTAGCCACTGAAACTTTATATATTTAAAAAAATGGAATATAAGCTGAGACTTGGCCCTAGTAACCTACTACTGTGTATTAAGGCTTTGTAACTCCCTAGTAATGTCTAAAAACCAATCTTGGACTATGGAACGACTATGTATAACCTATAACCTATAAAGATAAAGTAGCAAAAGTGCAGAAAAAGTTGAATCACTTAACAAAATATAGAGTCTGAAGCACATTGATGATTTAATATAAAAAAAATCATCTCTTGCCACAATTTATTAATAATTTCTCATTGACTGAATATGATTTTACTATACAGGAGCTCTAATATTTATTGTCAGTCAAAATATAGGTTTGGATTTGATTTTAAAACAGGAAATAGAGAAGAAATAATTGGAACGGGGTATCCTTGTTTGTGTAAAGCTTTATCACAATGGAGCAGATGTCGTCATTGTGATGGTTTAACTTCTCTTCTTCTATTACCATTCTGTCCACCAAATCACAAAAAAAAAAGTCTCAAAATACTAAAACATTGTAAAGTTTTCTAATCAATGAGAGAGCGGCATGTAGACATCACATCTACCTCAGTGGGGAAGAGGAAGATTAGTGCTCCTCTGAATCACAAAGGGGCTTCAAGTGCATGTCCTACAAGAGTAGCTTGCTGTCCTCAGCCAGGTTTTGATATAGAGGGCATGGTGTTCATACCTACCAGAAGGGGGAATTCTAAGTAAGTTGAAATGATTCTAAACCTTACAAATGCGATGAAAACACCAGTCCTGAATGCCTGGGTAGTCGCCATGGAACTGAAATGAGACATTTCCTGCAAAGGTCAGTCCCCAGTATACTCAGCCAAGGCAACTATTTCATCATTATGAGAATGATCTATCTCTGAGCTTCACTTTCCTCATCTTCATGCCGATAAAAATGATTAAGGCAGTGCCAGGCAAATCAGCAAGCATATGTACCCTGCCAATCATTGTTCTTTTTTAAACCTTGTGTGTTTCCTATAAATTGACAGCTAAATGAAAACCTGAGACCCCTCAAGCAAAGTAATATTTAAATTCTAACTGCCCAATAACACTGACATTTACAGACTTGAGCAATAAATGCCAGAGTAAGGTTGATCAACATGATTTCTCAGAAATTGTTTCTCTGTCCATAGAGTCAAAGAGTATGGAAAACGAGGTCAAAGTTTAGATCATAAGGGCACAAATAGTTTCTGATGCTGTTTGGGCCACAGAAAAGGGACAATAAGTTGGATATTCTAGGCCAGCTTCAGTATGTATGCAGCACTGGAAACAGACTGGGTAGGAAGGTTTAATAGCAGGTATACTTTGAAGTTATAGTGAAAACTGTGGGGCCTGTAAATGTTATTGATATTTCTTCACCCATTATATCCCTGGGACCCATAGCAACCACCACATAAGCACTGACTGAAGTAATTAATAAACCAGGAGATAAACAGATGAGCCAACCCACCTGCCCCACCTGAAGAAGGACAATATGGCTCCCAGTACTGTGTGTGTTAATTTAATAAGGCCCCATGAGATTAGAATATACATTTCCGTATAAAATAATGAGCAGTACCTGCTCTATTCAGTGTTGTCATGAAAGCTGAAGCATTTTCATAATGGATCAAAAGGGCATTTTTCAGGACCAATTGGTAATCCATCCTTATTTCCTTGTATATACACAGTGTATTCCATTTAAAAGAGACACTAAATGCATTTATGTTAACGCATATAGATTTACAGCCTGTGATGAAATATATTCGTGGATAGTATACCTTAATCCTGTTTAGGGAAAGGGAAGAATCAACTGCATCAGATTAGTATTGATTAACTGTCACTCCAACTGTCAGAGCAACACACGATCTGCTTAGCAAAAACCTAAATCAAGTTAAAAAAAAAATACTCTGCAGATAGAGGTTTTGATACTTGCTTTTTTATTTCTGGTTTAAGAGATAATCAGTTCAGCATCTAAAAGCATACGCATTGGCACTGAATAATTCAGTCTTCACTGACACTTTTATTTTTGTTTTAAATTTTCCCCATTTTCTCTCTACACTATGATATTGGTGCTGTTTGTAAGGAGAAAGTGGGAGAAATCTAAGACGCTCAACAAGATGCATATGTTCCTGGACTGGTGAAAAGAGTCAGCCGTCCCAAGTGTCTTATACCAGTTCAGACTGGAAGAACACCTTTGAGCATGCCTGGTTTAATGGTGTCTGATGGTAGCTGATATTGGCCATGATTTCCCGCTTCACATTAAGCAGATATTCAGTATAAAGTCCTGTAGAAGTCAGGACTACTCTCAATTGAAACTTTGATAGGGACTAGGGATTTGGCTCAGTTGGCACACTGCTTGCCTAGAATTTGTGAGACACTGCGTTTGACTCCTAGCACCACAAACCAGCCATGATGGTATATGCCTATAATGCTAGCAATTCAAGGAGGTATAAGTAGAAGATTCAAAGATTAAAGGTCATCCTTGGCTACAAAGAGAATTAAAGGCCAGACTGTGATATGTGGGGGGAAAATCTCAAAAAAAATAACAATAACAGGGACAGACAAGATGGCTCCATAGTTAAGAACACTGACTACTCTCCCAGAGGACCTGGGTTTGATTATCAGCCCTGGCATGGTGGTTCAGAACTGTCTGTAACTCCAATCTCAGGGTCATCTTATGTCCTCTTCTGGCTACACCCCCTTCTGGTCTTCTTGGGTACTGGATATATGCAGCGCACAAATATACATGCAGGCAAAATATCCATGCACACTAAATAAATTCAAATTAAAAGTATAGTAAAGTAACTTTTTAAGGTCTCCAGAACCAATCTTCCAATTTTATTGGGGTGTTGAGGAAAGACAGTCAAGTCACATATTCTTGTGTCATGGATGAAAACTCTTCTGGAAATATCTAAGTGGAACTGATAGCAAAATCAGTGGGGTTGAGGGGTGTGGCTAACGGAAGTGTGCTAGCTTATAGAACTGAGGAGTCTAAGTATGGTCAGTTGTGATGATCTTCACGCTACCTCTGCACCGGTTCCTTTCAAACAGCAGCTTAGCAGACATCACATCACCTCTGAGGAAAAGTAGAAACTCCTTTGTCCGCAGTACCACGCAATAGCAGAAAAACACTGGTTAGCTTGCCTGGATCACGTGTGCTTAGACCATTCACTCTCGCTAGATAATCAGACATGCTGACTGGCTGGCAGCTCGTATTCTTGTGTATTTGGGGTGAGAGGAAAGGAAGACCTACAATTAATTAGCTTTTATTCTTTTTTCCAAAGCAAATGATTGCTCAAATGGAGATAAAGGGTGTTGAACAAGCAGGCAGTAACCTGAGCCGTCCTTATTCTCTGACCCTACCCATATGCACGTGTGACATATGAAAGGCCTTTCTCTGAGCTGTGCCTGTTGCTGAGTCTGGCAGATTCCACATCGATGAATGACACAAGCGAAACTTCAGTTTTCTTTTTCTTTTTTATTTTACTGTTCTGTGTTTCTTTAAAGCTAGATTCTTTACCTGGTTGGTAATAAAAAGGGATTTGGTGACTGTCTGAGGCAGCAGAAGCAAACAGACTGGAAATGCAAGACTATTATAGTCGCCGTGGATTGGGCTTAGAGAACAAAAGTAATATGGAGGATCTCCCACATATTCCCAAGCTTTTCATCCACCCAACTGCCTAATGAGTGATGGTTTCTCTTCAAAGAGGACAAACTCCATTAAAACCACTGGAACACAAGTCCATCTAGCCCCTGTAGTGCAGATCTGGCAGTAGCATCAGCAAACGTTCACGGAGCCAAGCATGGTGGTACATGCTTATAACCATGCCACTGCAGAGATGGAAGGGTGCCTGCACAGTTGAGACCATTCTGGTCTCCACAGAGAGTACATAATGATAGCATGCCTGAAATGGGGGGAGGGGATGACAGAGACATGTTTAGGCGATGTCTAAGGACATGTACAGTTTCATAGGAAACAGCCCAGTCTATTTAGGCCAGGAGAAAAGCAAGAACCTTGTAAGGCTATGAGAAGAGAAGTCATAGGTAGCTTACTACATGTAGTCAAGCATTTTGAGACCTGCACAAAAAAGCTACTAGAGTCTATGTGTTTCTTCCACTCCCCAGAGGTCAAATTGTCTCTTTTCTCTCTTTTTCTCTCACGTTCATTGAGAGACCACTTTTTTTTTTTTTTTTTTTCAGGTTCAGAGCCTCTTTTATTAGGTACATCCTCTTTTTATTTTTTTTTCTTGAGTTCTTTTTTTTTATTTTTTTTATTAATTAATTAATTTAATTATTAAAGATTTCTGCCTCTTCCCCGCCACCACCTCCCATTCCCTCCCCCTCCCCCAATCAAGTCTTCCTTCCTCCTCAGCCCAAAGAGTAAGCAGGTTTCTCTGCCCTGTGGGAGGTCCAAGGACCACCCACCTCCATCCAGGTCTATTAAGGTGAGCATCCAAACTACCTGGGCTCCCACAAAGCCATTACATGCAATAGGATCAAGAACCCATTGCCATTGTTCTTCAGTTCTCAGTAGTCCTCATTGTCCATTATGTTCAGCGAGACCGGTTTTGTCCCATGCTTTTTCAGTCCCCGGCCAGCTGGCCTTGGTGAGTTCCCGATAGATCATCCCCATTGCCTCAGTGTGTGGGTGCACCCCTCGCCGTCCTGAGTTCCTGGCTCGTGCTCACTCTCCTTCTGCTCCTCCTTTGGATCGTGAGACTTCAGTCCAGTGCTCCAATGTTGGTCTCTGTCTCTGTCTTCTTTGATCGCCTGATGAAGGTTAATATTCAGGGGGATGCTTATATGTTTTTCTTTGGGTTCACCTTCTTATTTAGCTTCTCTAGAGTCACGAATTATAGTCTCAATGTCCTTTATTTATGGCTAGAAACCAAATATGAGTGAGAAGTCGACCAATGGAATAGAATAGAAGACCCTGACTTTAGCCCACAAACCTATGAACACCTGATTTTCGATAAAGGAGCTAAAAGTATACAATGGAAAAAAGAGAGCATCTTCAACAAATTGTGCTGGCAAAACTGGAAGTCAATCTGTAGAAGAATGAAAATAGATCCATATATATCACCATGCACAAAACTCAAGTCCAAATGGATTAAAGACCTCAATATCAGTCCAAACACACTGAATCTGATAGAAGAGAAAGTGGGAAGTACTCTACAACACATGGGCACAGGAGAACACTTCCTACGTACAACCCCAGCAGCACAAACACTAAGGACATCATTGAATAAATGGGACCTCCTGAGACTGAGAAGCTTCTGTAAAGCAAAGGACACTGTCACTAAGACAGAAAGGCAACCCACTGACTGGGAGAAGATCTTCACCAACCCCGCAACTGACAAAGGTCTGATATCCAAAATATACAAAGAACTCAAGAAATTAGACCGTAAAAGGTTAATCAATCCAATTATAAAATGGGGCACTGAGCTGAACAGAGACTTTTCAACAGAAGAAGTTCAAATGGCCAAAAGTCACTTAAGATCATGCTCAACTTCCTTAGCAATCAGGGAAATGCAAATCAAGACAACATTAAGATACCATCTTACACCAGTCAGAATGGCTAAAATCAAAAACACCAATGATAGCCTTTGCTGGAGAGGTTGTGGAGAAAGGGGCACTCTCATCCATTGTTGGTGGGAATGCAAACTTGTGCAACCACTTTGGAAAGCAGTGTGGCGGTTTCTCAGGAAAGTCAGGTTCAACCTACCTCTTGACCCAGCAATACCACTATTGGGAATATACCCAAGAGATGCCCAAACATACAACAAAAATATATGCTCAACTATGTTCATAGCAGCATTGTTTGTAATTGCCAGAACCTGGAAACAACCTAGATGTCCTTCAATGGAAGAATGGATGAAGAAAGTATGGAATATATACATATTAGAGTACTACTCAGCAGTAAAAAACAATGATTTCTTGAATTTTGCATACAAATGGACGGAAATTGAAAACACTATCCTGAGTGAGGTAAGCCAGACCCAAAAAGAGAGACCACTTTTTATACCAAATCTATCCAAAATATATGTGAGGAAACTGAAAATATTATCTCTGATACAAGTTTGTCTGGCATCTCATTCTTACCTTGTTCCTGAAGAGGAAGGAGCAATGTCTGTACAGGCACATAGGCAATGCTCAGTAAGTATTGGCAATTGCTATCTAGTGCCAACAGCTACTGACAACTTCCTTTGTGTTCAGGTCCTGTGGTTAAGCTATAATGTGATTGGTCAAAGGGGATCAAAGATGGCCCTTTAGCAGAAAAGCTGCTGAGTGGGATATGTGCAGACAGAGATTATGGCTCTGTTCTTTGCCCGAAGACAGTGGTTTGTGGATCTGAATCATAATTCTCAACACAACTGAAAAGGTAACACATGAGCAGGGAGTTATAAGCATGGGCTGCCAGCTTGACTTACTGGCGTTCAAGTGCTATGCTCACTCCGTGGAACCTTCCTGTGCCCCATCTGGAAGGGGGCACATGATGCCGCTCACCTCAGAGAGACACAGTGTGAATTAGATGAATAAATCCACGAAATTCTTAGAAAATGTCTTGCCAAGCAAGAAGTGCTCATGCAATGGCAGACATCACTTGACTTTCATTGCCTCCATCTGTCTTGAGCTCTTGCAGTGGTCCACCAGGATGTCCCATCCTCATCACAACCATGTTGCTCAGTAATTGAGGAAGCATTTGAGATGTCATGAAAATATAGGCAACCCTCTGATCACTGAGCCATTATGACTGCCTTTGATACCTTCAATTTCTTGGCTTTTCCGATTATTTAAAAACTATTTACTCTCCTATTGGCAAGTGATAACTGATGGGGAAGGAAGAGTTAATTTTTTCCAGTAGATAGCCCAACCCCCATGCCTGTATACACAGCTCTAACTGCACTCAGTGGGTCATAGACAACACAACAACATATATGAAGTTAAGAATGGGATGTTGGGAGAGGGTCAAGGGGTAAACAATGAAAATGTGTTATATATGTATATGACATCCTCGCAGAACAGACATATTTTTAAACATGCCAATACTCAATTCTCATGGCATAGAAAAGAAGTCAGGACCGTCTCGGAGAGTGCAGAGTCCTTGTGGCACAGGCCCCTCCTCCTAGAGGCATAGCATAACTGTCCCCTCTGAGAGGCTGCCACCCCCATAATGATGACACAGAGCTTCCAACCTGAAGTTCCTGCTCAATCCGTCTTTCTGTCTGTCCTCTCTTTGGAGTCTGACACATCCTGCCCCTTTCTCTAGAGCTAACGCATCTTCTCCAAGGTTAAACATTCATAAAGATGGCAGCAGCTGCTGTTGGAAAGCAACATTTGCTTTGGAGTCGATGAAAACTTCTGCCGTGAAACTCTCACCTCAAGTGCCTTTTGTTAAGGGCAAGGACAAAAGTCAAGCTGCAATATCATCCTATTTAAAAAGCATTCCAGAAAAGCCAAAACAATAATGGAACAGTGGGATCCCTGAGCGGCTCCCAGGACTAGAGAAGGAAGAGCAAGAGTAAATTGTGATCGGAATTAAAATCCTGCAGTCTTCTACATATGGCAGTACATATACAACCCTAGGTATTTTTCCAGGTCTGCAGATGTATACACCATGGGGAACACATCTTCCTTTAAGGATTTGGGAAGGGGATGGTACCTGCTTGACATGAAGGGGAGTAAAAAAATATATAGGTTCAACAAACATAAACCAGTATTTGAAAACTATCAACCATAGAGATAGGCTTGATGGCCACATTACAGTTGGGCTTTTGAGCACTTGTTTTGACTGCACTGAGTTGATGAGTTTACAAGGTAGAAATTTGAGAAAAGGGGAACGCTGTGATGAGGATGTTCTCCTGGGAACATATCTCTTCAGTCTTACCTGTCACCTGGAGAGTAAACTGGGAGGTATCGGATTGGAGTAGTTGGTGCTGACTGGCTCATATGTCTTCCCCACTAGCTGGGTTTTTGACCCTAAGCATTTCTTGCTTAGATTAAATTGAATTTAGAGGGACTAGACCTGTGTCTAGTCTGTGTCTGCAAGGGAACGCAGTTGTCAACATGGCCCTTGGATTGAAGCAGCATCCACTGTAGGGAGGGCCAGCACAGTCAGTGACCCATCTCACAAAGCAAAATGCAGTGAGTGTTCCTCTCGGGCACAGGTGAAAGATGGATGTCATGGAAGTGCGGGAGGACCAGGTAGTGAGAACTGTTGAAGGTCTATGGAATACTCCTTTATGGTGGTACTATTTGTAGATCTTATATAATTGGACTTACTACAAAGGAAAGAAAAGTACTTGTTGGCTCAAAACACTGTGAGCAAGAACAAATTTGTGGGGAAAGCAAGGGATAGAGTAATGGGTCAACCATTAAGAGGATTTACTGTTCTTGCACCAACCCAATCGCCCATATCAGACAGATTGCAAATGCAACTCCAGGAGAAACAAATGCCTCTGGTTTTCACAGAAACCTGCATGCATATGCTTGTGGAGGGGGGCGGGATATGTGTGTGTGTGTGTGTCTGTGTGTGTACATACATATACACATACCCTTAAAAATAAATATTTTAGAAAAACATCATTGGAAAAAACAAATCTCCCTCAGAAATTAATGCAAGACTGTTTCTATTAAAAAAAAGATGTAGGATGAATGATTTGCATTATTAGATCTTTTCACTTATTGTTAAAAAATGTTTTAAAGATATGACCCACTGAGTCATTGTACTGCTCTCCTTTGATAGAGTATCCACTAGTATTGAATTTCAGACAGCACCGAGTCATGAAATTCCCTTAATATAAAAGAAATCAGACCTAAGAACTGAGCAAGTCCAATAGTAGAGAGTTGTTGGTGGCCTCATGGTGACAAGATCAACCATTGGTGTCTGAAATCCTCCAGTATTGGAAAGATGACGCTAATAATTCCATGTATGGAACATGTAGAGAGATAAGAACCAAGAGTGAAACCAGCCACCTTCATTATGTCTTGTCTATGGGCAGTAAAGCTTCCTCTGGGTCTCTCTCCGGAAGAGTGTCCCACCTCTCATTTTAGGCAAGGTTATGTGATAAAGATGGTCTCTACCAGTTTGAAGAGAATATGGGGAGGTGGTGATTTAGCTGGACCCATGGGTCTCATGAATCACACTGGGATTTTGTTTGAAAGGGAAAAGGGGGAAATTGTTTCAAAAATATGTTGGCCATCCTGGGAGGAAAGTCAATAGAAAAAGTCAACATCAAAGTCACCTTTAAGCCACCGTCAAAGTATGCCCACCTTCAGGCTTCCTTGCCTATCACAACTGTATCCAGAATGAAATCTTTCAAGTGCTTTCCTTAATGCTGTGAAAGCTTCATCGACTGTATTAAGATTTCAATTTGCTATTTTTTCCCCTTTTCAAGTTATCTTATTTCTGATAAATGATTTCCTTAAGTTTCTCCAATTACGTTTTAGACTGTGTTTCTCCGTGGTTCTCAATTAATACTTCAATTTCCTTCTCTGTAGGAAGGCATCGCCACCCACCTGCTCCGCTACAGGAGCAAAAAGTTCTGCTTCTTTTTCAGTGGCAAAGAAACGGTTAGAAACCGTATCTGCTTTGTGTCCCCAGGTCTCTCAACCTCCATTGACTCTCTTGGTGTTGATTGCTCTCATGGTGAGAGACACTTGAGAGGGGAGATTTCCATCGAGCCGTCCACCTGCCCTTCAGTGCCAGGTGGAAGGGCAGAGCACAGCAAGGTTTCCTTTGTTTCTGTCCCTTTCTCCCTGCTTCCCCTGGTCCTGGCCACCTGTCCCACATAGGCCTGGAGGACAGTGTTTATACAAGGTCACGTTCATGCAACACACAGTGTTCCATCTTTGAGCCCCCTAAGCACAGTTCTCTGCGACAGAGGTCACATACCCCCCTATCCTTGTTACAAATGCTCTGCTCCTCATATGCCCTCCTGACTCAGAGGGTATCCGATGCTAGATGTTCCACCCATATTAAATATAACCAATTGGCTGGAAGTACTTATTTGTGTAGTTTTATTTACTATAAAAGATGATGTAATCATAATTGTAATCATGCATTGCTTGGATGATTCCTTTCTGTCTTTCTTTTTATCCAGTTTGAACACAATGATACAGCAAATGTGAATTTTGGGCTATCTGTTTCTGTAGGAGAGTTTGTTTAGCTAAACTATGTGTCTCTCCATGCCTTCCTTGGATGTTTCTATGTGTGAATCTTACATTGGCTCACAGGTTCACACTCTACACAAATGATCATAATGTGCACATCAATGGCTCAGTGAAGCTGCTAGAGCAGTTGAAAGAGAACTCATGGCATTATTCTCTAGGACTAATGTTCAGAGCAGTTAATGATGCCCTGTTGTCTCTCAGGCCTTCTCTTCTTGTTCTCATTATCTTCTAATACAACAAATAAAACCTATCCATCATCTCTTGAACATTTTTATGGGACAGCATTTTGCTACATTTCAATGTAGCAAAGCATCAGTGAGTTGTAATGTGCTTCACTATATGCAATATACAATTGCATATCTCATATCTACATGCAAACATGTCATATAGTCATATATATATATAAAACAATATAACACACACATATAAATACACATGCACACACCCCTGTTGATAAATTATTTCTTTAACACTCTGTATTTGTTACTTTCCTAAAGGCAACGTAAGGAAGGAAAGGTTTTCTCTGGCTTATAATTTAAAAGGTTGTAATTCTTCATTATGGGGAAGGCATGTTGGCAGGAGCAAGAGACCACCTGCGCATGTTGCATCTGCAGTCAAGAAAGGGAGACCTACAGTTTCTCCTGTGCAGCTTCTTTTCTGCTATTTATGCAACCCAGGATCCTAGTCCATGAACTGGTGCCTCCCACATTTAGCATGGGTCTTCCTATCTCCGTCAGCATAATTGAAGCACTCTGTCACAGACATGCCCAGAGATTTGTTCTCAGGAAGATTCTACATCCTATCAAGTCACCAGTAAATAGAAACCATCGCGCACTCTAAGAGTCAGTATTTGTTCGCTTGTCAATGCATAGCCAACACCATCTGCATTGAAAAGTGCCTGATTTGGAGTCATTTCATTCAAGAAATTAATGTGTTCTCATCTAACTGTATAACTAACCAAATATCTCTAATAAGACACTGGAAATGAAAAGATCAAACTCTCTCACTGAAGACTGCCCTGCACGGGACCATGCACACTGCATGACAGTGATACACTTAGGATAACTATAGATTTTATTAACGTTTTAAATTTAAATTTTCCTCATGTATATATTCATGTGTGCGAGCATACATGTGCCATGACACACGTGTGGAGGTCAGAGGACAAACTTGCAGGAGTGTATCCTTTCCCTACATGAGTTTCAGGGATCATCAGGCTTAGTCGCAGGTTCTTTACCCATGTGCCAGCCCAAATTTTATGAACATTTGTAACTTTATTAGCTTGCACTTCCATAAAAAGGAACATCTGAGTCCATTTTCTCTATAAACCATGTATGGAGGAGGCCTTCTGCAAATGCTGACAGAATGGATTAATTACCTATTCTTTTTAGGGCAGGAGAATACGACCTAATCCCCCCAAAGAAAATATTTTCTGTGTATCCTAGAAACTGCTCACAACAACTACAGATGTTTTGCATTAGCAGCATACATGCCACTGGGGAAGACACACTGTGATTAAACCGCCCCAAGTGGCTTTCTCCATGAGAAGTTGGTGTCTAGGATCTACTCAGGCCTCGGGTCTGCAGAGGCCTTGAGAGGATGGCCTCCATTTTCACCACGGCAATAACAGAAGTTGAGGAAACTCTGCGTCCTCTCCAATTCTCGGCTCACTTCACAGCTCTGACTAAATATAACCCAGCATTTCCCTGCGAAAATGGAACGGCATGCCGCTTTCAGGAGAAAGCCCAGAGTCCACGCCAATAATTAGATGTGGAGGCTGGGGAGAGGGCTCTGTTAGCCAAGTGCTTGCCACATAAGTGCAAGGACCTGAGTTGTCGGATCCCCACGCCCTTATAAAGAGCCAGTGTGGTGGTACCGGCGTACAATCCCACTTTCTAGGGGAGCAGAAATAGGTGGATCTCTGCAATTTGCTAGCCTGCCCAGTCTAATCATCAAGCCCTAGGTCTCAGTAAGAGCCCTGACTGCAAAAACGAAGTGGGTAACCTCTGAACAACAGCAGAAATTGACCTCTGGCTTCTACGTGTGGAGACACACATGTGCACTCATACAAATTTACATTTACACACACACACATACACACACACAGAGAGAGAGAGAGAGAGAGAGAGAGAGAGAGAGAGAGAGAGAGAGAGAGCTAAAAAATGGAATACTGAAAGAGTTGCTTCTGAGGATTTCCAGGAATCATTGTCTGACAAGTTACTCTACTCCTACGCTGCAAAGGGTACCAGTTTATGTGAAAATGTATCTCCAATCTCAGGTACACTATATTGGAGTATTAAGCTATATCCAGGTTCAATATTCTGGAATTAGGCAAAAACTATCTCACGTGTTCTAGAAAGAATTCTAACAACAATAGTTACTTGAAAACCATCTTATCTAATACTTTAACCAGGAAAGTAATTTTTCACAGACTATGTTCATTTTCAATTAATTATTTCTGGTTTTTCTATAATTGCTAAAATGCATTACTTATAAATACTGCAGGAGGTTATAAAATTTCTTATGTCTCTTGGTTATCATAAGAAAACTAAAGCTGGAATTTATAAATATCAAATACTCAGATGGGTGGATATGGCTTTAGGAGTTTATGGCTTCAGTGACCATAGCTGGCCTTGAACACTTGTTAACATGGCATGAGCACCCATCTTGGGTCTTTCTAGAGCTCTGTGATCAGCCTTCCACCTCCTCTTGTCCAGTGCAACCTTAAATCCTGCTGGTTTCCTCCTAGGTATCGCCTCAGCCTATCCAGTCTCCTTCCTCTCTCTGAGTTAGTTCTCTAGCCCCGCCTCCCTTCCTCTCTGAGGTCTCTAGCACAGCCTCTACTATCCCTCCCTGCTCTGCACATCTTTCTTTGCATCTGTGGTTGTCGTCTCCATGCTACAGCATGGCATCTGAATGTCACTATCAGCATGGACTGCACGACTCTACAGAGGCCATGGATTCCTTGCAATTTTGGCAGTGGGAAAGCCTAAATTCTGTTGTCAGAATGGCCATACTCCTCTCCCTGACTTGAAGATGGTCAGCTTCTGGCTCTCCTCACATTAGAGACGGGAATGAGTGCTATTCTGTTTTGTCTTATGACTCTTGTCCTGGAACAGTAGACAGGTGACTTCACATAACAGAAAAAGGACGTATCTGGCATTTCTTCTTATATAAGCACCAATCCCATCATCAGGGTTCCAACCTCACGAATTTTTCAAAATCTAGTTATATCCATGCTCTAGTTATGGTTTCTATTGCTTTGATAAAACACAATAAACAAAGGCAGTTTTGGCAGGAAAGGGTTCATTTTGTCTTATACATTTAGGTAAGTGACACCATTGCTGAGGGAAGTAAAAGCACGAACTCAGGCACGGCAGAGACTGACACAGGGGCCAAGGAGAAGTACTTGCTCTTTATGGCTTGCTCCATCTGCTTTCTTATAGAACCCAGGGCCACCAACCCAAAGCTGGCACTACGCACAGTGAGCTGGACCCTCCCCTATCAGCTATCCATTAAGAAAATGCACTATAGGCTTGCCCACAGACCAATGTAGTTAGAACATTTTCTCAATTAAGGTTCCCTCTTCCAAAATGATGTGTCAAATTGACAAAAAACATTACCAGAATACTTCCCAATGCTCCATTTTGTGCTTCCATCCCAGTGGCATTAAGACTTCAACATATTAATATTTGGTTAATATAGACACTCAGTCCATAACATGCAGCAACACAATCTTTTCAAAATCTGAATTTGATCAAATCATATCTCTTGATTAAATTAGTTGTAGCCTCTAGAACACTGCACTCCTTGCGACCTTTCCTTTTCTCTAGTACTCATCATGCTGCCTCTTGCTAAATATGATCAAACCCCACTATCTTCTTTATTAGTTGTGTTTCTGCACTCCCTGGCCTTGGTGTATTCTTTTGTTTTATGACATCCCTCTCCTGGCATGTTCCTTCCTAACGACTATTCAGATATCAGCAAAACTTTAGTTCTCTGAAAACTTGAGTGCTATGCATGATTTTTAGAAAAATTACGAAGATTTGTTGAGAGACCTTGAACATGACATAAAATGTTGGAGGAGGGCAGCTTTTTGTTCCCGGCCACCCGGCTAGCTTAGACCCAAAATAATCACACAGAAAACTGCATTAATTAAATCACTGTGTGGTTCATTAGCTATAGCTTCTTACTGGCTAACTATTATATTAATTTAACCCATTTCTATTCATCTGTATATCGCCATGTGGCTATGGCCTACTGGGTAAAGTTCCCAGCATCTGTGTTTGGCAGCTCCATGGCTTCTCTCTGACTCTGCCCTTTCTTTCTCCTAGCATATTGCCTAGCTCTCCCTTCTAGTTCTGTTCTTCTTTGCCATAGGCTCAAAGCAGTTCTTTATTCATTAACCAATAAAAGCAACACATAAACAGAAGGACATCCCACACCAATAAAACTCCCATGATAATCAGTTTTCTTCTTGGAAAAGACAGAACGTGGGCTGGCAAAATGGTCATGTCCCCATGATGATATAACTCCCCCTAGCCTCTTTAGTAATATATAGCTTTTATTTGTGAGGTCATTTGATTTCCAGTGATTTCTACCAGTCAGAATATGATAGTGGAGGTTGTTCTGCTCTACCACTCTGAGACTGTGTGTCCCTGCTTCTAAGACTTACAGCTGCCTCCTCAATGCATACATGCTGAATGAGCTGAACTTTGGGTTTAGCTGCATAGCATAATCTTCTGGTGGCTCATGGGGGTGTGTTCTGGACAGTTACCTGAATTATTATGAAAGAACAGAACTGGAAGCGACCTTGCAAAGCATAGAACCCACCCATTCCCACTTTATATAACTTCAAAACAACCATATTAACTTGGGTATAATAAGAATATATTTTTATACCAATGTTGGATTATAAAATGGATAAAGAAGCCAAGCTGAAAAACAGTGATGGGGAGCATGGCCAAAAGGTTGATATTGTTTCCTGGGAAATAGAGGCCTAATGTATAGCTCTGGATTTTTCCAAGTTACTTTTGGGTGTTGTCAGGGTTTCTGTTCTGTCCAGTTCCCACAATCTTTAAGTCCCAAAGAAATCACACAGAGGTCTACGTTAATATAAACTGATTGACCCATTAGCTTAGGCTTCTTATTAACTCTTATAATTTATATTAGCCCATTATTCTTGTCTATGTTAGTCATGTAGCTTGGTACCTTATTCAGTGAGGCAGTCACATCTTGCTTCTTCTGTGGCTGAGTCAGGACTACAGAAGGATGGGCTTCCTTCTTCCCGGAATTCTCCTGTTCTCCTTGACCCGCCTCTACTTCCTGTCTGGTTGTCCCGCCTATACTTCCTGCCTAGGTACTGGCCAATCAGCGTTTATTTAAAATATAATTGACAGAATACAGACCATTATCCCATACCATTTGGGGGTTTTAAGAAGTTAGATATAGTGTTTATTGTTCATTATTTCCCTTTATAATAAATGTTGCTTTCTGCTAGTTCATCTCTTATAGGATTTATTTCCTGGTGGTTTTGTTCTGCCAATTAAATGCAGTTTAGGGCTAATGTAGCAGTCAGTTAGCATATGCAGGAACCTAGATCCAATCCCCGGCACCACAAATCTACAACACTGCAAAAGTTCTTTATGTATATATTCTAGAGTTCTTTGTTTCTCGGGGAGGAAAAGGAGGTGGGCAAGGATAAAAGTCTGCTTATATCAGATGGTGACCTCACAGAATTTTTGATTCAGAAGGTACCACTCAGCTCTAATACTTAACTCATCTCATTTTACAGTTGAGGAAATCAACACCTAGAGAGGCAGTATGTTGTGTCTTCCACCTAACACACCACAGAGGGAAGACTAGATCTCAGGTCTCCTGATATATAGGACTCCTCAAGGGAAAGCTGTGGTAACCCTGAGCTCTGAACTTGAATGTCCTTTTCTAGAAAAGTTATATTTCTGTTACTATGGTAATAAAATAGTACATTCAAGATTTTTTTACAAGTGGACCCCCTACTTGAGCTAGTAGGGAAAGAGTCATTGAGCTGATCTTTATGGTGCTTCGAGACACTTTAGATAGATCCTGTCACATGCTTTATAAGTTCCTGATTGATTGCATGGAATTAAGTTATTGGGCAGAGAACCAACTAATGGAAACACATTGATAAAATCATTTTTGAGGGACATTAAATGGAACTTAAAATAAAGCTGAAATGGTTTTATGGATTTTTCAGTCAAACTGTTTATGAACATTTATTGCCTGTAAATTATATTGTGTCAAAAGAAAGAATCAGCAGGTATCATTTTAATAGGAGCGTTTTTGAAATAATAAAACCACGAATAATATATTATCCAAGGATGGGTAGAAGACAGGTTGGGGGATTTGTATCATTAATGACTATCAAGAAAAATAAGAACTGTGAAATCAGAAACCTGGTAGGATTTAAAAATAGAATTTTTTAAAAGTTGTTACTATCTCATCTCATTGCAGATATGAGTTGGTTTGGGAAGACAGATAACTGGATTGTACAGCAAGCACCACCTGAGGATATGATCCTCGATATTTGTTCAGACTCAGAGAAAGAGGGCTAAGCACAGGACAGACGGGGATGCTGAAAGATCATTCAGAGCCGTCGATAAGAGCATTGGGTCTGGAACCAAGGCTGATCTTAAGTTCCCAACCCCAAGCTCCTGAGTGCTGTGACTACAGTACAGCTTCCATGTCCCCAAGGCACAGATCACACATCCCTAAGATGTTCAGTCTCTTCACCACGAGGCATACATAGACCACATCATGTGTAGAGATGTCTGAAGACTGGTCCGTGAGTAGAGTCTCCATCTCTAACGTGACTGCCAAAATGAACTCAGGTGCTCAGCCTCACATGACACGTGACTCATCCACTGGACCATTTGCCAGCCCATGTTCTCTCTTTTCCAAAAAGAAAACTGAGCATGATGGGAGTTATATGTCATGTTCAAGGTCCCTCAGCAAACTTATATCTTCCTCTAGAAATTTGAGTCTAGAAGCATGGCCTTTGGTGTGCAGGACATGAGGACTCCATCGGCAAAATCGCAGCACAGAACAACCCAGACGTTATTAGATTGGATGATGAGAGGTGAAAAAGTCTGGAAAGAAAGTCTTGCCTTTTCCTCCCTTCCCACAGGGAGTCCCCTCTCCTACCCGGAGACACCCCTCTGGTGTTGGTTGTCTTTCAGTAGGTGCTCCATTCACCTGGGTTAACTGGTTAGCTGTACATTCACCTGGGTATACTAGTTAGCTGTACATCCCTAATCAGAGCAAGTTAAAAGAGAGAGGGCCAGCTGTGGCTTGCATCAGAAAGTTCAGAGTGTGGTCATTCAGCTCTGTGTTTCTGGGAATGTGTGAGGCAGAGCATGGCAGTCAGGGATGGAAGCAGAAGATGTATACTACATGGTAGGCAGGAAGCTGAAGGAAACAAAGCCCCAAAACCCAGCTTAAGACGAGGCATAACCTCCAATAGCATGCCCCTACTTCTACTTTCTTCAGCTGGGAGCCCTACCTGAACCTCCTAACACTTCCCAAAATACCAATAGCTAGGAACAAACCATTCAATACAAAAGCCTGGGAAAGAAACTTGACATTCAAACAAGAATAGCCTAGCATGGACAAAGCAAGGTGATAGGGCCCTGGAGCTAAAGGTGGGTTGATAATCACATGCGCATGGGAGACTCTGTAGGTGTCACTACAGATGTGCTTATGAGACCCATGTGAATTTTATCTGCAGCCTTTAGATAAGTGGTTCTGTTGTAATAAGAGCGGCGGGGCTGTGTTCCGCCACCCGGCTGCCCGCATGACTTGCTTATGCCCCGAAATAATTACACGGAAACTGTATTCTTTTAATCACTGCCTGGCCCATTAGCTCTATCCTCTTATTGGCTAGCTCTTACATATTGATCTAACCCATTTCTAATATTCTGTGTAGTACCACGAGCTGGCTTACCAGGAAAGATCTTAACCTGCGTCTGTCTGGAGAGGGAGAATCATGGCGACCCCTGACTCGGCTTCTTTCTCCCAGCATTCTCTTCTGTCTACTCCGCCTACCTAATTTTCTGTCCTATTAAAGGGGCCAAGGCAGTTTCTTTATTACTTAACCAATGAAACAACAGATAGAAAGATGACCCACCTCCATCATTTCCCCTTTTTCTGTTTAAACAAAAAATGGCTTTCACTTTAACATAGTAAGATTACATATAACAAAATAGTTATCAAGCAAGAATTACAGTTACAATATTTATATCTATTTTATCTTTTATCATAACTAAGGAAAACTATAACTATAACTAACCATTCTTCAACTCCATCAAAGACTCCAGAAGGTTATAATATTACCTAAGTAAACAAGAAATAAGAAAATTCTAGAAATGACAGAGACATCTTTCTGCCTGGACAGTCACCCAAAGTTCCTCTGTACCGTTGGGGCATCCATCTTCAGCCTACAGGCCCATAGTTTTCAGCAGACATTTCCATGAAGCAGGAAAATTCCAAAGACAGTTCAGTCACTTTCTGCTGTGTCCTGCAGAATGTCTCGTAGACTCTTTCATGAATCAGGAACCCTGAAAGACCATCTCACCTTTAGGCAAGTTCAGCAGTCCTCTCTCTGCGGGTTCTCTGTGTCCAGTTTATGCAATAGTCCAGGCAAGAACAGTTTCTTGCCCAAGTGGCTATCAAACTCCATAAGGATCCTCTTCGATGCCCATCTTCCTCTTGAAGTAGCTTGGTGTTGCCATGAGCAGACGTGTCTCATTGTCATGAAAAACCCTAAGTTATTAAAACATTTAAATGCCATATTCTGCAGTCTTTGAAAGATATGAAGAATGCCTATCTAGCTGAACTATATCTATGCACATCTAGAAAATCTAACATGACTAAAAGCTTGACAATTATTGATGATTATCCATTAACAAACTATATTCATTACATTTTTAAATGAACTATACAGTCACAATACCTTAATCAAGATTAGAAATATGCATATACATATAACAAAATTGACCTTCAAATCCACACCAAAGCAAATTATTTATATCTATATCATATCCCCCTTTAAATGTAAAAGAACATTTATAAACCATATTTGGGAACATGGGCGCAGTTTTTTCTCTCCAAACTGCTTCCTGCTGAATGGGGGCGTCGTTACTCAGGTCTTTTATGGGATAACCTGTGTGCCACGGTCATCTCAGTTGGCAGTTGAGTGAAGCAATTTTTTGAGGGTGTTCACAGTAACCTTTCAGGAGGGCGTGGTCTATCATACCATATCGAGATAGACGCAATCCATAGAGTCTCATCCTCTGTGAAAACAAAAGAAGACCCTCTCCAAAGCATCATATCCTTAGACGCAAATTCTGAAGTCATGATACCTTTAGAACATACATGTAGTTTGGCAGACCACATAATGAAATGTCTCTCTGTATTTAGCTCCTTTATAGTCAAAAATTTTAAAGAAAACACAATAATACAAAGAATCCAGACTCTCTGTGAATTTTCCATTTTTACGTGGCTTATTTTTCTTTATTTCTTTTAATCTATAACTATCTGTACTCTGTCTCTTTAAAGACTTTACCCTTTTTTTTAAACCATTAACTTTATTCTCTATATATATATTTTTTTTCTCTCTCAAGCCTACGTACATTCATCCTACACTGTGACCCATAGAGGTCTTTTATGTCTGAATCTGTTTTATTGTGAATCTGTAATTTTTTTTTTCTTCCAGGAGCATTTCTTAAAATGTTAAGCAGTTCTTAAAAACTTAAGTTGCACCATTTAGAGGTATTATGGTACTGCCTGTGTCCTGCCCAGTCTAAACCTTAACTGCTCTGTTGTTATGGTAATTACGGTAGTTCCTGCCTGAGACCAGCACAGATCAGCATGGCGGAGTTGAGCCGCTCCTGCCTCAGAGCCATTTGGTGCCCCTGAGCCACACACAGTTCCAGGCACACAGCAGTCCACATTGCCATCAAGCAAGCCGTAGCACTTTACTCCAAATGATCCATTCAAAGACTCTGTCTCCAGCAGGAACCAGACAGAGGTCGCGATGGCGGCACAGCCCAGAAAGCCGGCATTTTAAAACAGCCAGTTTTTTCCTGTTGCTGAGTCAGGACAATTTCTTTGCCGCATGCAACCCACAAACAGCAAAAAGCTGTCTTAAATTCTCTCTCTGTCCTTTTTAAGCCCTCTCAGCTTTTACATGGAGTTCATTAGCACGCTGGGCGCCTCTCTGTTGTAATAAGAGCGGCAAGGGCTTCGTCCCCTCCACCCGGCAGCCCGCATGGCTAGCTTATGCCCCGAAATAGTTACACGGAAACTGTATTCTTTTAATCACTGCCTGGCCCATTAGCTCTATCCTCTTATTGGCTAGCTCTTACATATTGATCTAACCCATTTCTAATATTCTGTGTAGTACCACGAGCTGGCTTACCAGGAAAGATCTTAACCTGCGTCTGTCTGGAGAGGGAGAATCATGGCGACCCCTGACTCGGCTTCTTTCTCCCAGCATTCTCTTCTGTCTACTCCGCCTACCTAATTTTCTGTCCTATTAAAGGGGCCAAGGCAGTTTCTTTATTACTTAACCAATGAAACAACAGATAGAAAGATGACCCACCTCCATCATGGTTCCTTCGTGTTGGGAGGGATTACAGTCCCTGACTACCTTTGACTTTAAAGAAGCGGTTTATGTAACCTTTACCATATTCCTTTAGTGCAGTGTTTTTTATTTTATAGGTAGAGTTAAAATAATATTTTGAATTGTAATTTGGGACACTCTCTTAAAATATATAGTATCATGTAAGGAATCTTATGACAGGAACTGAGTTCTCCCAAAGGAATTGTACCATCAATCAGAAACCAGCCCAACAGCAGCCCAAGGAAGCTACACCTACTTATACAGATCCTATGACAAGCTCAAGAGATAGGATAAGGTCTGCAAGATACATAAAAATGCTGGGTGCCAATAAATGTTGTAGTCATTTTATAAATATGTGTTGAGTGCCTACTGTTTGCCTTTGGTTGTCTTGGGCAATGGGATATGGCAGAGAGAAAGACATTCTCCTAGTCAGGGAATAGCAAAGGTAATTTTGGATCAGAGAACACTGGCCCTGAACTCTGCAGGTCAGAGTACACTATCTTTTTCACACACCATTATTGTGCAAAGTATTGAGACACCGCATCATGGTCACTTATTTCCCCCTTGGACTGGCTCAGAGGAATGACAGAGACAAAAGCTGTGAGCTTCAGATAAGTAGCTCCTCCTCGAACTTAGTAAAGTCAGGTGTACAACTAAAGTAGTGAGGTTTGATTGTCGTTCTTGGCTAATGAGGAAGCCGACCCAGCCAGAGTTTGACTGGGACAAAGAAACTGGTCAGGTGTTTGAAAGTCATTGTAAAAGGAAAATGCCACTCTTCAAGTTAGAGTGCTTAGTGGGATGTGATGTAACCTCTGTTCTATTGTGTATCCATATTGCAGACTCCAGATAGCATAAGAAATGGAGGTACGGGTGTGCATAAGGGTAGACAAAACAACAAGTGTCATGGCGGTTGTGAAGGCTGTCCATAGATAGGCACAGTTTCCATACATATAAGCCAGACGAGTAAGGGGGAATTTAAAAAGACACAGTATTCCTTTTGCTTTTCCAGGTAGAGGGAAAGGAGATTCAACTGGAGTTTAAATAGCCCAACAGTGCAACCAAACTAACTCCTTCCCTTACTGAGATATAGCGAAACTACAGTTAAAAGGAACATTGCTATATCTCAGTAAGGGAAATCTCTGTGCAGTGATTTAGTTTCTTCAGAACAGGAGATGAAGAGGGGTGTGCCCAGGGCCTCACATAGCTTGAGAAGCATCACCATGTGACTTCTGTAGGGTTGTGGAGTCCTTGAGTTCCACAGTTTCCAAGTCCCACATGCTTCTCCAAGTATCCCAGCAATGCTGGAGATCCAAAATATATACTCATTGTGATGATTAATTTCTTTTGTCAATTTGATTGCTTAAAGAAGATTCGAGAGTGTTAGATAGACACACTGGGATTTACCTATGAGGACT
Organism: Chionomys nivalis; assembly: GCF_950005125.1. NCBI lineage: Eukaryota > Metazoa > Chordata > Mammalia > Rodentia > Cricetidae > Chionomys > Chionomys nivalis. Next base: position 29,582,982 of record NC_080092.1, on the reverse strand, counting down.
TTCCAGAAAGGATTAACTTGTGGGAAAAATATGAGCCACACCATCCTGGGGGCTGGGGCCTCAAACTAGATGAAAAAGGGAAAAGGAAAAGGCCACCTGAATGTTGGCATCCCCCTTGTCTCTGCCTCCTGAACTGAGCAGATATAAGCAAGCTCCTGCCATCACGCCTTCTCCACTGAAAGGAACCATACCCTCAAACCGTGAGCCAAGCACATACGGCCTGTGGCCCATGAGCCACATGTGCACCTGTGAACGTGGCCAAACACATGTAAACGACATTGTGTGTGGTGACATCATGTCACAGTGTCAGAGTGTTGGATAGCCCTGTGAGCCAAACTTTTGGTCATAGCAAAGAGAGAATGAATACATTCTTCAGAGACAAATTTTGTACGTATTTAACAAAAACTACATGATAGTCTAAAATCCAGTTCGTTCTACACTTATAAAAAAAATACAACGAGGAAATCTCTGGGGCAAAATTAATGATTTATGCATAACAAAACTTTGAACATTCTTATGTAATTTGCATAACAGTGTATAGATTTCATTATATGCATGCTTCAGTGTGTTTGAAATTATATGGAATCTTAAAAGGCAAGAATAATGTCGGTACTGCAGAGATGCTCAGTGCGTAAAATGCTTGTTAGGCAAACATGAGGGACCTGAGTTTGGGTCTCCAGTACCTATGTACAAGCCAAACTTGGTGGCAAACATCTGTAACTTCAACCTTGAGAGGCAGATGGCTCTCAGGGACTTGCTAGATAACCAGGCTGGCCACACCACCACTCTCCAAGTTCCGTGAGAGAACCTGTCTCAAAAAATAAGGTGGGAAGTCATTGAAGAAGACACCCAATGTCAACTCTAGTCTCTACATGAGTGTGCATGTGTGAGCACACCTGTGCACACATGTACACACACAAACACATCTGTAAAGAGTATCTTTAGAGTGAGAAAGGTTTGAAATGGCCCACACTTATGATCCTAGCACTGAATATGTCAAGTCAATGAGTTGCTATAGGAAATTTGAGCAAGTACATATGATGGAATCAATAGGATTCACTCAGAATCAATACCTTCAAAGTGTCTGCTCATCATCATGCTATTCCTTCACTGGCTACCTGTAATGCGAGGTGAAGGCCCTATTTTCTGACTGTGCTTGCAACAGTCTGTTGTTGCTATCATAAGACTGAATATTTTCGCAGTTGCTGCAAAAGTAAAGAGACAAATTCATTTTTATGGACACACCATTATCCCAGCATGAATCTAAAGTGAGGTAATAATCGCAAACTTTGGAGAATCTAGGCAGCATAAACATGCAAGAGGGTTCTAGAAAGTTGCACATAATTGCAAAATACTCCACTTTTTCTTAACAGCATCAAAGAAATATATCAAATATGAAGCGCTTAACTTCTTCAAAGTACAGGATACCACCCCAGCTATGTTTAATTGAAAAGCTGATATCCAGGACAATTGTCCCTAATACACTGTTGGTTAAATGATTTGAAGTCACTTGGGGAGCGTAAAAATCAGATAGATGATCATGACTTTTTATAGCTTGAAAGGTTCAGCTGATGTTGACGAGTGGAATAGTTAGAGGCTGAGACTCAAGCAGGAGCTGAATGCCTCCATCGGGCCGGAGAGCAATGTTAATAGCATAGGAATATGTACTTCAAGTCATCTCCCATAACGGTCCATTTGCATAACTTTTCAAGATCATAATGCACAACTTAATTTACGGAAAAAGCTTTAGCCTGACACACGGCAGATACTGCTGTCTGATCCCACATGACACGCTTTGTACTGCATTGCAGGGAGAGGGCCTTGGAGGCTGCATTCAAAACCTCCAGTCAGGTGACCATTCATAATTTATAAGAGACAAGAATTAACCTTTCCCATTTCGAGGCATCTTCTCTAAAGATGTTTTCCTATTTGAGAAAGAAGCTCTCAATTTGAGAGCGAGGAGGAGAAACACTGGAGGGGCTCGAGGAGGGAAAAGGAATAGAATGTAATTGTGTTTTAATTAAAATGTTTCTATTTGTTTTCTTTTTGGAGACCAAGCAGGGTGAGTTTCTTCCTAGCCTCACTCTGATGTACAAGGAGCTGTCCATAGTTTCTACAGGGGTTGCTTGCAGGAAGTGATTCTACACTGTCCTGTCAGAAGCCCTGAAGCTAGTGTCTATATACACGCTCTCAGCGCTAATCCACATGCCAGGAATGCCCTGGGTGACCCCACATGCACAATGTCTATTTTGTCTTTTCTCTGTAGGAGCTGAAGGCACAGTCTTTCCCAAATCCATAGAAACACCTAACGTCAGAGCGGACCCCTTCAAGGAACTAAGGTAAGCTTCTGGTTTCAATTTGCATTGATTAGTGGCTGTTTCCTGTCTGTGGCTGGCCAAGGACTCATCTTGAATAATGCTGGTATTTAATTTGTATGAAACATGTTAATGGTGAGAGATTGGAGAATTACTGAAGACAGTGATTTCTTTTTATCTTTTTGTTGTTGTGGTTGTTAGTGCTTAAGAAATTGAAGGTCTGGGATGAGAACTTTCAGCTCTGTAAAGGTGATTGATGATTAGATCTCTGGGTTGGCATTGTCTGTTTATTGGTTATTTCTAGGTTTCTACAAAGGGATACACTTAGAAAATGAATCACAGCTGGTGTTTGATCAGCTGTTCCAAAAGTCTTACTAAAAGAAGTAGGTTTCTAAACCCAATTCAAATGTTTCCCATGTAACAGAATGTCTAGTACTTGACAGACATCCAATAGTGCTGTGTTTTTAGATAGTCTTTGTGACGCTGTTGCTCTTCAAATGTTTATAAGTGTGGGTCTTAGCAAGGGAGGCACCTGAGATGTGCAGCTGCTGCCAAGCACATAAAATATATATACATATACAGACAAATAGACATAGAGATATGTCCTAATAATCATCCTAGGTCCTGACGGTCCCACAAGATAAACACATTCAAAGTGCTATGTCGATGTAAATACAACTCTAGTTTCCAAGGTTGGATTATAATCACCCAGAAGCTGGGAGAATGCTGGCTTTCTTTGTGTTTGACAATTCTTTGGCCTGACACCAATAGTAAATCACAAGAAGACAGACAAGGCTAGCTACTTCATAATAGACATCAACTATAATTGGACGCATCTGCATTGCATAGGCTGTATCTACTCTTTCAGAATGCAGACTCTAGATCAATGCCATGCTTTGCTGAAATGGTCACAGCCACAGGGGAGCCTGTATTCCCTTAACAGAAACACATTCTCAGCCGTGACAAATATAGCACTTCGTGCCCAAAACCCTGGCATGTCTTCAAAATGTATACTCCCTAAGGATAAAGGGAAATAGATTGAGAGAAAAGAGAAAAATTTTAGGGAATGGGAACTCCCCACCACCGCCACCACCAAAGAGAATCCCAAATAGGTAGAGCTGCAGTTTATAAGCCAGGTGTCCTGCCTGCATGCGTGTATGTGTATTCATGTTTATACATGTGTGATGAAGTCAGTACATACACCAGAATCTGCACTCCCACAGTTGGTGCAGCAAATCTCACAAGAGCCAAGACAGAGAATCAACTCACTAGTGTCTGATGGATGAATGGATAAAGAAAGTGTGGCAGATGTGTAATGTCTCTGAATTTTGACTCAGAAACTGCATCAGGGAGAAAGGCTGTCTCTGGAGTTGTTGGGAGAACAACTCAGGACTCCAGGTTTAGATAACCTGAATCAGGGTCCTGAGAAAGGCATGGCAAGTCTGAGCTTAGCTGTGCCATTGACTGTAGAGAAGGTAAGGAAAGAATGTGTAAACCGAGCTGCAGAGCCCATAAAGTTAGAGTCCAGTCGCCGAGTGATGGACATCCTGAGGCTTAGAGTACAAAGGCATTGCTGTGTGGTTCCTGTGTTGCGGATGCATCATGTGAAAGGTTCACATTTCAGGAAGCAGTTGACAGCTGGAGTCATGCCTAGCACTATGTCCTAATGGCTCCCTCACTCCATTTTGTAGCATCCTATCAAAATTGCTTTTATAATAAATATTATTTTTCTCAACACAAAAGCTATAAGAAGGATGATGGCCACATGTGACAGTACAGGTGAACTCAAAGATGTTACACTGGATGACATAAGCCAGGCACATGGAGACAATAGTGTGTGGTCTCATCCATATGTTAAATCCAAAATAAGTAGATTGTATGGTATAGAGTAGGATGATGGTCATTATAAGAAGATGAGCACTGGAGATTGGAAAAGCTTAGATACTGAGTACCAAATATACAGTATACATGTTACACTGAAATCTGTTCTAATGTTATACCGTGCAGACTGGTACTAGAACTCATAGCCCATCAAATATCTGTAAAGAACAGAGAAGATGAGTTCAAAGCTTACCAACACAAAGAGTGACCACTTTAAGGAGACAACAAAGGCTAATTACATTAATTTAATCATTATTATATCGTATTAAATTAGCATCTTTCTCCTTTAATTATATTAAACACATAATTAAAACAAAACCATAGCAAAAGGGTATTTCTCAGTATATCAGCCCATGCTGGAGAGCTAGTTCATGAAAAACAGAGGACAATTTTTGTTCATCGTTTGCTGAGAATAAGCTTCAGTGTCTACTCAAAACCAAAGAGAAGTCCCGGAACTTGTATAGAATATAAATTCTCTAAAATTCCTGAGGAAATGAGAGTGTATTGCGGTCACATAAGATTATTGGCAGTGTCTACAGATGATCAAAGTGATGTTTTCTGATAGGAATTACCCTCATTTCATTTTGATGATTAAAAAAAACACTCCTACCAAAGGCAATTTTGGCTTACACTTTGAAGGCACAGTCCATCACTGAAGACGTCAGGGGAGGAACTTGAACAAGGAATCATTTCAGAATGCACAGAAGCATGCTTCTTGCTGGTTTGACCTCTAGCTCACTCACTTATGCTTAGCTAGCTTTTGTATATAGCCCAGGACCACTTGCATGGGGGAATGGCGCTACCCACAGTGGACAGGACCCTCCTACAACAATTAACAATCAATGCAGTCTCTCACAGGCATATCCACAGAGCAGCCTAATTTAGATAGTATCTTAACTGAGGTATCTCCTCTCAGATGGCTCTAGGCCGTGTCAAGTTGACACCTAAGCCTGACCAGGACAGGCATCATAAAAATATTTCCATATGTTTTTCTGACACTGTTCTTTTGTTTGCCTTTTTTTGTTCAAATCATGGTAGCCTGAGTTCAGTTGAAATAAAAAATATCATACTTTAGCCCTTTCTTCTTTCTAGAATTCTTTTCTCAATGGCATTGTCTTAGGGTTTCTATTGTGGCACTGAAATACCATGACCAAAAATCAACTTGCAGAGGAAATGTTTTATTTGTCTTACATTTCTGCTGTGTTGATCATTATGGAAGGAAGTAGAATCAAGAACACAAACAGGGCAGGGTTCTGGAGGCAGGAACTTGTGCAGAAGTTATGGAGGGGTGCTGCTCCTGACTTGCTCAGTCTGCTTTCTTATAGAACCCAGGACTACGAGCCCAGGAATAGTACTTCCCACCAGTCCCTTCCCCATTGATCACTAATTGAGAAAATGCCCTACAGCTGGATCTCATGGAGGCATTTCCTCAACTGAGGCTCCCTCCTCCCTGATGTCTCTAGCTTATGTCAAGTTGACACACAAAACCAGCCCGTACAGACATCTTGTAGCATGACCAGCCTGTTGGCACCAAAATGTAACCTTTTCATCTATGAAGTTTGCACATCATAACAAAGCAGTCAGATTACAATATATGTGTATGCTTGTGTATAAATACACATATTAACATATATATGTTAATATATATTAAAATCTTAGGATAGTTTAGGTTTGTGACTAAGCCCCATGCCTGGCTATCTTTAGTTGTGACCTACAGGGTGGATATACCTGTTAGAGAAATTGAAAAGATAACCAAACGTGGCTCACAGACTAACTTGGATTAGACGATCTGTATGTTTTGCATCTTCCATTTATTGAAAAGCAGCGCATTTTACTCTTTGCTGCTAATTAATGCTGACTTTGCCTATGGAGCCAAAGGATGAGGAACTTGAAACCCATGTCCTCTGGCCTCTGCCACCTTCATGCCACTGTATCTTTGGACTCAAGGAAGCGAGTACTTTAAATGAGACTCCTGGACTTGTGTCAGCAAGCAGAGGACCACAAACTGTTGTGGTGCTAATGCAACAGAATGAAAATGTCTAAGTACAGTGGGTCAGGAACCCGCTAACCTCATTCCGTGGCCTTGAGGCAAACATGGAGCCCTGCCATCTACAGACATCCAACTCTCTTTTGGTTTAGATATCTATTTTTTTCTATTATTCTGATTTCTTGTTTTAAAATAATTCTAAATTTAAGCAGGAGTTATAAAGTATGTATGGATGATCCCTCTGCTTCCTGTTCTCGGGTGTCAACATCCTACAGTCCTATGGTATCATGTTCTCTATTGAGATTTGCTTCAGGAGATGCAATCATCTATCTCATTGATCAAGAATGTTATTAAAAGAGTTCTATAGACAGGAGCTGATTGAGAAGTAAGTGAATAGATCTTTAAAGTTCTCTGTGCAGCTAAACTGGAATGTTTTCAGGTGGACATTCTTTTAATGTAATATACAGATTTTCTCAGTAATTATTATTAACAGGAAGCAAGTTGAGTCAGATGAAGACAGAAAATTTGAACCTGGGCTTTCTTTAAAAAACAACAACTTAAATATCCACAGCACTCCTTCACCCAGATGCTCAAACATCAGGAAATTGTCTCCATCTCTGAGTGCTTTTCCACTGGATTGCTCCCATGTCCTTGCTCTCGGCTGCCAGCAGAGTTTGGGTTCTTTGCTTTATTTGCTTGTTTGCTTGGTTGTTCACAAAAAGCAGTGTTGAGACTTCTGGCATTCCTTCCTTAGATGCCCCCAGTAAAAGAGAAATCACTTCCTCCTTGCAGAGTTTTGGTTTATTGCTTTGCTCTACCTTTACTATGGTCCCTGCTTTGCAGTTTTCACTCAAAATGTTTGTCTATAATCCCTGAGTTGAGTGCAAATCCACAACAGAGGGCTGTTTCTCGCTATACCAATAAGTGCTACAATAACAGTCTGGGTAAGGAGGGTCATGCATGTTGATGTCACCTGTCAGGGTAATTCCGAAACAGTGATAGTTTTCCAGATTCGAAACTGTCCTCAAAACTACTCTAAGTGCTGAACCTGTCCCTTGCAATAAGGACTCACCTGGAATAGCAATTGGATTTTAATAAATTCACAACTCAGGGTGTGAAGATGGTCAATGTTCCCTTGTTCGGGTTCTTCTGATCTTAAGCTGCTCACTATCTGAAGTGGGAAAAGGGCCCCTCAGCTTTGCATATGTATTTTCTCGGAGAACAGAGGCCGCCTTTGAGTGCCCACTGCTCTGAGCCCTCACTGTGACTGTAAAGCCTCCTTAGAGGCTTCTGATCCTTAGAGGATCAGGAATGGGAATCTGAAATCAGAGAGACCCGGAATGAAAAAGTGCAAGGTGGAAACAACACTGTGTGCTGTGATATTTAAAGAACTTTAACTCCCTAAGAACCAAAAAGCCAAATAAACGTAAAATAAAAAACTTCACATCTTATTTCTAATCTAGTCAGAACAAGGAGGGTAACCTGATGATCAGAGACCTTTTACAAAGTAATGGTTGGATACTTAGTTACTAAGGAGTCATGTACTAAGCATTTGGAAGGCAGCTGTGGATAAAATGACCACTAAAATAAGTTTTCTGTTAAGGGAGGGAATGCAACAGAAATATAACCAAAATACAGTGTAACATTATAATTGCTAGGACATAAATCTAAAGCAAACTGGTATACACACAGAAAGTGATAGCATCTACCTAGGAACACTAGGTAAGTTTGCCCATAGCAAATGAGATTCTGGTTGAGATATGTTAAAAAAAAAAAAAAACAGAATGAATGGCTCAGATTTAGGATTGAAAGGGAATTGACATCTCTAGTCACTTACTTTAAGAAGCAAATATCCCAACCGATCTCTGTGACTCTTCATAAATGTGAATAAATTTCATAGCATTTATTCAAATGTGATATTTCCTTTTTGTGGTTATGTTGTTTAATAAATTGTAGAAGCGATTTCAAATATGACTGCAAAAGACTTGAAAGACTTTATTAAGTTGCTAAAGGTAGAACACCCCATGGTTTGGGATAAAAAATAATCACATGCATGTTGTACAACAACTGAGAAATGACACTACTTTTAGTTTTTGGAGTTTTTTTCAAATATTAACAACATTCTGTGGATAGGACAGAAACCTGATATACATCTCGTACTCCCAGCATATCCTGGAACAGTTGATAGGTGGCATGTGAGTGTGTGCGCGTGTGTACATGTGTGCATGATGTGTATGTGTGTGTATGTGTGCATGATATGTGTGTATGTGTGTGAGTGTGTATGTGTGGTGCGTGTATGTGTCCACTTGTTTAATGTAAAATAAGAAAGCTAAACTCCTTTGGGAATGTGCAAGATTTAGAATATGTGCATATAATAGGAAAACAAGAATTCAACCAGGCTCACTTAGGTTGACAAAAATAAATTATTTTACTTTCTATTGTCTGTGCTTAACTAAATTTAGATTGCCTTCCGGTGCTTTATAAACCTAAGGTACCAAGATAGTTTGACATAGCCTCAGGGCTCAATTAACTACAGGATGGGTATTAACCCTCCTTAAAGTCACAGTACAAAACTATCAGATAACGATTTTTAGAACTGGAAAGGAGGGAGAAGAGGAGAGGGGCAGATAATGAGCCTCTAGCCTGAGGATGTGTAGTGTATAGAACAATACCACAGAATGTCATTAGGTATAAAACCCTTAAGTTTTTTTTTTTAATATTTTATAGGCATCTTCCACAAATCACATCCTCCCTTTCTTTTCCTGCATCCCCATCCCCAGCATCCCACAAACTTAGCCTGAGGTCCTTTGGTTTTGCATACGTGATATTCAGAACCATTTGGCTGTATAATATGATTTAAATGAGAAATTTAAAAAATATACAAGTAGATGTCTGGAAGGATCAGTATTGGTTAGCTACTTACCAAGGAGTCACATAGTAAAGATGCAGACTGCAGAGTCAGAAGGATACATTCATGACATCAACACTGGTCTACAGATTGGGCCTTCTGGGTGTCCTGAAGTTGTTTTGAATGTGGCCCCATGGACATGACAAATGCTGGCATAGCTCTTAAGTTCACAAGCTTAGGTAACTAGAATGCAGAAAAACTCAGGAAATACAAGCCCAGAAACTGTTGGCTTTGAGATGGGGGAGAGGCAGTTCTATACAATCAGAGCTGACAGCTCAGACTGGCATTCCCAAAGCTGAACATTTTTTTTTTTTTAACCAGCAAAAGTTTTTATCAAATGATGGAGGCCAATAATTTTTCAATTAAAGAAAAAAAAAACAAGAAATGCAAACAATTTCTGTATCTGGGGTAATTACTAACATCACAGATAAATGTTACTGCCCCTCCCCCATTGATTGTTAAAGGACAGTCTCCTAAGTTAGGCAGAGCCATTGTGCTGCTTTCATTTTCCCATTTTGCTGGTTTTCACGAGGAGAAAGAAACAAATGGAACAAAGGGACAGAGATGCTTCAATAGTCAAGGTAGCTCCATCCTCACTCTTGACCTATACCAATCAGAAGCTCTTTAAAAGCTGTGATAGCAGCCAGGCGTGATGGCATGTGTCCATCATCACAGCACTTGGGAGGCAGAGGCAGGAACTTCACAGCAATTTTGAGGACAACCAGGTCTATTTAGTGAGTTAAGCTAGCCAGGGCTACATAGGAGACCCTGTCTCCAAAATAATATTATAGAGGATGCCAAGGGGTTTGTTCCTTATGTTATGAGGCCATAGCATAAGGAAGGTCTCACTTGGAAAGAAATTGAAAGCCTGTCTCTCCTTATGCCTTGTCAGTTGTGGGAAGAAGATAACAAATGCCACAAAAGCTAGGATTAAAATAACAGCTCTCAATGACGGAGGAAATAGCTAGTTAGATGGGTTTCGAGAAAAGTCTGCGAACTCTGGCACTACACACCTTTAATTTCAGCACTTGAGACGCAGAGGCAGGTTGATCTCTGTGAGTTCAGGGGCAGCCTGGTCTCATATTAAGTTGTAGGCCAGCCAGGGATTCATAGCAAGATACTGCCTTTCAACAAAAGGAAATAAGAAAAGAAGGAAAGTTAACTGTAACGCGCCATTGCCCTTTCTGGGACTGTGGGAGGAAGCCATAGTGCAAAGGCCTCCCTGTGTGTCATGTGGCTAGGGAAGAAATGCTATAAATCTCTCTGGAAAAATAAGATGGTTTTAGAAGGACCCACATGAACCTCCCAACACCCCACTTTTTCTTCTGATACTGTAGATCAAACCAGAGTCTCATGTACACTAGGCCAGTATTCTACCATTGAGTCGCATTACAACTGAGTCCTGTCTGGGAACACAGGTGATAACTGATGCTGGAGGTGGGCAGGCTTCCAGGAAGATTCCTTAGAGTGAGACTGATTGGTTAGCTTTCTAATCACCGTGGCATGTTACCTGTTAGAAACTAAAAGAAGGAATATTTATTTTCTCATCATTTCCACCCACTATGGCAGAGAGGGCATGGTAGAGAGAAACAGTTAATGTCATGGTGGCAAGGAAACAGAGGAAGAAAATTCAGCAACTGACCAGGGCAACCTTTAGTCCAACAAATGTACCTTACAGTTATCCACCTCCTCTGTCTTGGCCACATCTCCTACTTTATACTCCCTCTCAATAACATCATCATACTGTGACTTCATTAAAGAATTAATTCAATGATTAGGTCAGAACTCTCCAGATTCAGGTACTTTCCAAGAGGCCAACAAGTAGTTTCTAAGTCTGGAATCCACAAAGCAATGTGTTGTAATAAGGAGCGGCAGGGCTGTGTTCCGCCGGCACCTGGCCGCCCGCATGGCTAGCTTATGCCCCGAAATAATTACACGGAAACTGTATTCTTTTAAACACTGCCTGGCCCATTAGTTCCAGCCTCTTATTGGCTAGCTCGTGCATATTGATCTAACCCATTTCTAATATTCTGTGTAGCTCCACAAGCTGGTTTACCAGGGAAGATCTTAACCTGCGTCTGTCTGGAGTGGGAGAATCATGGCGACTCCTGACTCGGCTTCTTTCTCCCAGCATTCTCTTCTGTTTACTCCACCCACCTAAGGGTTGGCCTATCAAATGGGCTAAGGCAGTTTCTTTATTAGTTAACCAATGAAAGCAGCAGATAAGATACAAGAACCACCTCCATCAGCAATGGGAGACACTTCATACTTAAATCACAATATAGACTGAGGCACCAACTAGATAGTCTGGCATGGGATAATTAACAGAATTCAGCCTGCACTGCTACCCATCCCTGACTCTCACCAGAACTGCACGTCCTGGAAACTGAAATTGCTTTGTTTGTCTTCCCAGGAAGCCCCACAAATCTTTTCCTGTCTCTAATATTCCAAAGAGGGAAAAGAAATGTGAAAAACATTATTTGAGGAAAGGCTTTCAGTTTGTGCTCATAGAAGGGTTACCAGGCTAGATGCCATTTGACTTTTCCCCAAAAATTCATAAGGATAAAAGTCTGAGACAAAAATTAACCAGACAAGAACAGTGAGGCAATGCCATTTGCTTTTGCCGAATGAACTGGTTTGTCAGTTGACCAGTCTTCCATGGGGAATGGCTTGCAAATTCCAATGTCTTTTAGCTGATGTTGGCGAGATATAATGGCTATGAATCTGTCTTTCTGAATTTTGTGGGCACCATGGAAACAATCAAAGGGGAAAAAAATCTGGCAGAACCCACCATTATAACCCTTGTCATAAGCAATATCCATCCCCTTACAAATCTTAAACTAGCAAGGGATGAGTCCAAATATAATGCTCTTCTCCCCCTAAGTGGTTTGGGTATTTTAATCTTTCAAACTGAACCAGATGTAGGAAGGAATGCCTTGACAAGAAAAGCATCTATCAAACCTCTCCCAAAGTCATTACTAGACATCCCTCAGGCTTCTGCGATAGCTAGAGCCATTGATGGCATGCTTTAAAAATGCCACTTTTAGCTGTCACGGTAGGCCTGTTTCCATCTCAACATAAAAGGGACAGGGAAATGGCATCACCACTAGCATACCTGACAAGTGACTTTCGCTAAAAATTATAACTATGTATTTTATATTAATATTAGGGATTAAAGACTGAAACAGCATTCCAAGAAAAGCCATCATAGGAGGGTATAAAATTTGCACTTTTACCCTAGTTGTCTACTGGCTTACCAGCTTAAAGTAAGCATTGGTACCTTTGTCTTTGAGAGCAGAAAACACCAACTCGGGCTACCTTCTGCCTCCAAAGAAAGCGCAGCAACTTTGTTATTGTTTTTGTCTTGATTAAAATGTCAGCTGCTGTCATTTATTATGTAAAGTATGTAGAATATATTGTTCTGTTATTCTTGAAAAACACACAATTGCCTCTGACTCCTGTTTTTTCCCTCCTCTGTAGATGGCCCTGCTGGGTATATAGACAGAAAATCTTGCTTAATTACAGCCTTCATGGTCTTGGCTTGAAGCCAGGCTTGTTTGATTCCAGTTAAGACCTTTTCAAAATGAAGAGTAATGGGGGGTTAGCTGAACAAGATGACAAGAGATTTTAGATGAATAATTCAGTTGAGAATCAGAAATGAATTAAAAACAAACTAGCCAGTCAATCATTTTTTTCTTCCCATGCACTCTTCTTAATCCAGTATTGTCTGTGGTTTGTTAGATTACAGTGTGGTATAAGTGAGGGTAAGACACGCAGATCTCAGGGAGTCCTGGATAGGCTCATCTCATTTCCTGGCCAAGGTCATGCACGATGTTGGACCAAAGGTCACTGCATCATCTGCTCTTTGTTTATGGGTCTCAGTGCTGTGATGATGAAGCTTCAAAAAATAGTTCTCAGGAGCTAGAGAGATGGTTCAGTTCAGAGTTCAGCTGATCACCTATGTTCAATGACTCACAACCTCCTATAACTCTAGCTTTAGATAAACTGATGCTCTCTTCTGGCTTCTATGAATGCCCCTACACACAGGGCACATATTTGTGCATGCATGTGTGCATGCATGCCCCCCCCCACGAATCTTAATCCCTCACAACTTCATCATAACCCATTTGGTTATGGTCCACTTCTCTTCCCCATTTTCTGGTATTCTCCTATTTTCATTCTTCTTGCTCGCCTATGCTCTCCATCCCATTCCCTGATCCTTTGGTTCCAGCTTTCATATTAAAAATTTCAGAAATCTTCATTCTAGAATATTGCCTTTTATTATATCCTGCATGAATTGCATAGATGTACTCTCTCTTTTCTTTTGAACTATAGATTATAAAAATGATAGTTCCTTTCAAGTTATTTAAATTGAGATCTGCAGAGACCCACAGCCAGACATTATGTAGAGGGAGAGTCTAAATTGAAGGTCTCCATTAAATCCCTCCCCTCAGGGCTCAGAGAATCATGAAGAAGAGGAGGCAGAAAGACTTTAAGAGTCAGAGGGAATGGAGAACACCAGAAGAACAATGCCCTCTGAATCAACTAAGCAAGGAACATATGGGCTCACTGAGACTGAAGCAGTAAAAACTGGGCCTACCTGTTATCTGAGGTTTTCTGTCCTACCCGGTTTGCTCAATCATTAAGTCCCAAAGAAATCACACAGAGGTCTACATTAATCATAAACTGATTGGCCCATTAGCTCAGGCTTCTTATTAACTCTTATAACTTATATTAGCCCATTATTCTTGTCCGTGTTAGCCACATGGTTCAGTACCTTTTTCAGCAAGGCAGTCACGTCTTGCTTCTGTGTCTGGTTGGGTCAGGACTGAAGAGGAATGGGCTTCTTCCTTCCCAGAATTCTCCTGTTCTCATTGACCCGCCTCTACTTCCTGTCTGGCTACTGGCCAATTAGCATTTATTTAAAACATAATTGACAAAATATAGAATTGTCCCACACCACCTACCTGGGTCTACACTGAGTCCTCTGTGTCTATAGTATAGCTATTAGCTTAGTATTTTTATAGGACTCCTGACTGAGGAGTGGGTCTCTGACTGTTTTGCCTGCTCTAGGGATTCTTTTTTTTTCTACTGGGTTGCCATGTTCAACTTTGATATGAAAGTTTTTACTCCATCTTATTATTTTTTATTTTGTCACATTTTGTTGTTATCTCTTAGAAGCTTGTTCTTTGCTAGTGAGAGGCAGAAAGGGAGGAGATCTGGAGGGGATGGGAGGTGTGAAGGAACTGGGAGGAGTGGAGGGAGGGAAAACTGCAATCAGGATGGATTGTATGAGAAAGGAATCTATTTTCAAATTTAAAAAACTTAAAAAATAATAAATTAGGGTCTGGCTTTCTGATTAGAGATTTATGAAATGGTTAGTTATTCGTACACCACTTGAGTTTAAGAACGATCAGACCATGGATCTCTTTGGTGGGGTTGGAGAGATGACTCAGCGTTTAAGAGTGATTATTGCTTTTACAGTTCATTTGAAGTTTGTTCCTAGCACCCAAGTCCAATGGCTCATTGCCTGCCATAACCCCTGCGCTTAGAGTATCTTAGGAAGCCTCCATGAGCACCCACATGGGTACATACATATTCACACACAGGCACACATGTATATATGATCAAAAGTAAGTATTTTTAAATAATCTATTTTATGTGCATGAAGAACTAGTTGAGTGATGGGATCTGAGATATGAAGATTCTGGAATTTCTTGATGAGTTAACATCCACTGTCAAAATTTCTATGTTTTCCCTCTTGGGCTAGTCAGTTTCCCTAGAGTGACATCTAACCCATTTCTTGGGACAACTGTGCTGGTCAGTATGTTTGGAGCCACAGGAAGCTGTGAGGTCTTGCTCCACAATATGTAGGTTACCTTCAGCTGTCCTGGCATGACAAAGGCCATAGTTAACCTCAGTCTTCCTCAGTAAGGGTGACTTGGTCCCAAGGTAAAGAGTGAAGAAGCAGTCCTGGAGGGTGACAGTTTCCTGTGGCCTGCTCTGTTGACCACCTGATTGTAGCCACACCAGATATTCCTGCATCAAAGAAGTAGTTGTTCACTGCCGCTCCTGGGCCAGCCAAGACTGTGACGTTTAGATTGCCATGCGGTTCACTTCTTATTAGACCCACAGACTTAGCTGCGAGCTTCTTGATCTGTTCTAATGAAGTTATTATGTCTTGGGTTTCATCTCAGTTCCAACTTGTGGTTGACATTTTCTTTTTCACGTTTACCTCTTTTATTATTTTTTGTGGGTTTGGGACTTTGAGGGTCCATTTATGGTCACTGCATTATCATGTTCTGAGGGAGGCAACTACATACAGCCCATTTTTAAGTCAGAAGTTCTCTACCTCTGTAGGCTTCCACCATACTGCCCTTTCCCATCAGTCTCTAGAAGGACTTCGAGCCTTCACGGTGTCACTCTCTTGATTTAAAACTCTCATCCTTTTCTTCTGGATAACTCTACTCACTTTTCAGCTGTGAGCTTGGCTTGGCCATTTTGCCTAACATAGGCCCCCATGATGGTCTTCCTCTTCCAAATGCACCTAAACTTTCATTTTCTAGTTGATTGACTGAGATATTTTCTACTTCACCTGTTGCTCATAAAGGGGTCTGGATACATGAATACTGGATACAAGTCCACTTCCCTCAAAAGGAGGCACCCAGTCAGCAAACAGGCCAGTAACCAACTCCTACACATTGTTAAAGAAGGGGCAATATCAGGGTCTCCCTGGCGTATTCAGGGCTGTCAAAGCATGTAGTAGGGACACACCTTCTTCCTTCTTTCCATAATAAGCCACCTTCCAAAAGTTGTTATTTTATATTCCCCATTTGTTCCAAAACAGTCTTAAAACTTCATGTACTTTTTATGTCCGTAGGTTTTGTAACAGGCACATCCCAGAGAAGCACATAGCCTATGGCGCTTATTTGCTTTGTAGGCCACTGATATAATTTATAAAGGAATTCCATCTCCCTTTCCCCACTTAAATATTTCATTACTATTTCTCGTTCACATAGGAAAAGAAGTCTTCATTTCTTTGAGACTTCTGCTTCCACACACACAGCCAACCCTACTAATATCTCCTTGTCTGGCATCAGAGCTCAGCCACAGGCATGCTAGTCTAACAAAAAAACTGAGGAATTTGAAGGCTCTAGCAATCCAAAAACCATACCCCTAACCTTGAGTGGAAAATAGATGCTAATAAATTTAGAGTCTTTAAAAAATGTAAATTATAAGTCATTTCACACTTGGTGGCAGCTTCATGCTGAAGTAATAGCTTAAAACTTAATTATGATGCTTGTCCCTTCTTTAAGTGCAGATGACATTCCTCAGATAGAGTTGTGCGATGACATCTGAGGAACAGAGTTGAGACAGTAATTAGTTATTCCTGATGGAGACTATTGACGGTGTACTGATTAAAGCAAAGGGTTAACGCCCTTCCTAACGCGACGCATCTGTCTATTAGCTTGTGCTGCTCTCTCTGGTCCTCGTGAAAGCTCTCGGGAAATGATGGAAATGCCCTCCAGCCTCCGCATGCAGATATAGACGGAAAGTGTGCATGATAAGTGAGGTGGAAATAGAGAGCGGAAGGCGCTGGGCTGGTTCTGATTGCTCCATTCCCGGCAAATGACTCCGCGTCACGTGGAGGAGCATTTGTGAGACACCCAGCTCTAATGGACGTGGTCCAATCAGAGCACTCAAGAAGCTATTGTGCAGTATGCTTCCCACTTCACAGCATACCCAAAGGATAGAAGTCGGGAGAGGATTACGTACGGAGGACTCTGCTCTCTGTCACGTTCTCCCGGAGCACCAGCCAGGCTCTAACTAAAGAAGGGTAGAATACAGTCAGGCCTCTCTGTATGTGGTATTCTCACAAGAGTGTTTGCTCATTGTGCTAATGCCTAGAGTGCTCAGAAGTGAGGGGTGGAGCCAAAAGCTGCAGCCATGTAGAAGAGATCTGTAATTGGCTGAAGTGTTGGGGTACCTCCCTTGACAGTCCTCGATGTGGGTCACTCAAGACAAGGTCTCTGTCCTACCAGAACTGCTGTAGAGGTGTGAGGAGGGGAGGGAGGGGGAACTGCAGTCAGGATGAAATATATGAGAAAAGAATAAATAAACTTTAAAAGAGAAAGAAATGGATCGGACTCAGACGGAGGAGATATTTTAACTAAATGGCTTCTGCATCTGCTCCAATGTGAAGGTTCTAAATCTTAGGGTTCTACCTACTGCTCATGGAATTTTCTAGGACTGCTTAGAGAATTTGAGTTCCTTAAAGAAAAAGTCTGTCATTGGGTGCTTGTTAAGTGTTGATTCCTCTCTTATGGTGTGAATATTTGGAGAACGTTCATAGTCATATAATGGTTTGTAATTTTAAAGTATTTTCACAAATACCTCTTTCAAAAACAAACAAAAAAGTCACACTGGAGGCATTGATTTTATTCCTGTACAACAAATGAGGAAGTAGATTGATTAATATGAAACGCCTCCCATCAGGCATAATGAAAAGGCCTCTGACAACATCTGGCTGTAGTAGGTATTATGTCTTTGTTTTAATTTGAGAGGATCTCCATACATAGCCCAAGCTTCCACTGACCTTGAGATCATCCTGCCCCAGCCTTCTGATTTTTGGGTCCTAAGATAACATGCATGGTCTGCCATGTCTAGAAATGTTTCTGTCATACTAGAAAATGAACCCAGGGTCTCATGTATGTTAGGCAACTGTTCCACCACCCATCTGGGGAACACTTCCCTAGCCCTGCTCAATGATATTTGAAGGTGTCAGGAAGTGGGTCAAATGTCGTCTCTGGTAGCAGCATATGAGGTTAGAGGGTTGAGCAGTTTTGTGCCCCACTAGCCTGTGATTTTAACAGAGTTTTAATTTCTTTATTTGTGAAAATTGTAGAAAGGGGACAAGAATGAAACCAAAACTCGAATGGAATTTATGAGATTTCAGTGACATGATTACAAGTGTGTGTGTACATGCACACACACACACACACACACACACACACATGCTATTACCTGGAACATGGAGCATGATAAGCATTCATTTCAGAGATCTTATTGTTAACATAACACATCATTACTCATCCTTGAAAATGGTAGGGGAACCTGGAAATTTGCCTGCAGTATTTATATGCCTTTGGGATAATAGCCAGCCACGGGTTAACAGCCTGTTTTGTACAAGTAAAGGCAATAGGCCATTAAAAAACAAATGTGAGTTGAATAATTTGCCATGTTGGTCCCCAAATCAAAAATGAACTCTGGCCCTGCTGAAAGTTTCTTACAGGAAAGGCATTCATTTCATAGCTGAAGGCAGGATCAAAAACCACATCCTTTCCCTTGGAGAAGCAATTTGAGAAACACAGCTCTCCACAGACAAAATGAAGTGCTAAGCATTGTGATTATAAACCCAAAAGATTAATTTCATAAGCATTGATACTGCAGAGAACTTTTGATCATTTCTCTGAGTTTAGTTGCAGTACAGTGAGGAGTGGGGAGGTCATGGGATTTAAAAGTGGGGGAGAAGGTGTGGCGTGACATCCCTGCAATTCCAGTAATAGGCTGAGACAGAAGAATTGAAAATGCCAGGCTAGCCTTGACTACAGAGTAAGACCCTGTCAAAAAAAATAAATGCGCACGTACAAAGCCACATGCATCTATGTAGAATACACGCATTTCTACGTGCATGAAAGACGGAAACAAACAGCATGTCAAAACGTGTTACAAGTCTGCCAGCATTAAAGTGACAAATACCGTCCTTCCTGACACCTGGAGCCATACACAGGAGGGCTGTGGGGATCAAAATTCAGCTCCCCAGAGGACAATAAGAGTCAGAAAATCCCAGGAGCAAGAGTCTTGGCACACATTTCATTTTTGTCACCAGCCACTGCCAGCAATCAATAGCCCTCTCCTAACCATAGTGGTAAATGAAATAAAAACATTAAACTCTAATGAGATTTAAAATTTTTCATATTGAATATTTCATGCTACCCTAGAGAATGCCCATTTATTTTTGTATGTATCCATAAAGTTTGTGCCTTTCCATTATATTGAGCCTGTATGAATTATGTTGTTTTCTTTCCCCTGATGGCCATATGGTTACCTACCTTTTTATATGGCTGAGACAGAATTTTATCTTAGGGACTATAGGCTGCAACTGATTGTTCCTTTCTATTCTTTGAACCCAGATCTCGCTAGTTTACCCCATGGGATTCACAATCCCCCTGTGTCAGCCTCTTGGGTAGTTGGGATTGCAGATTTGTGCCACTAGGTCCTATAAACTCTTACTCCTTGAAGACAAATTACTGCTGGGGCTGGCTCCCCTGCAAGATATAATGTTCTTCCCCTGTGGATTTTGTAGGCAAATTAATTGCTTGGTGATAGCAGATATTTGGGTACTCCTAGAACCATTTCAAGCAAATCAGAGCAATAATTTTGAGAAAGCTAATGTCATATGAATGCATGCTACCAATGAAGTCTAAGGAATGAATATCAAACAGTCAAAATCCTGATTCCATGGGCTCCCTGAGACAGCACTTGACCCAGGTTTGAGTGGTTTCAGCATGGGACCATGGAGAAAGCAAAGCAATGCTATCCCTTTGGTTCTTCAACACTCTCAAGTCCTGCATGACTATTTTGATGAGATAACAGGCAGGAGAAGGGGACAAGGAAAATGCCTCAGGGTGACACTTTACAAAGGAACTCATTTGACCAGCTTTGAAATGGCATTTGCTGCCAGAATCTATGCTTTCTAGCCAGAGACTTTTCTAACTGGATTTTCCAGACTAGCCACATAAATGGATGTATATAGCTAGCCCAAGTGGATGTATATAGTTTCCACTAGAAGTTATATCTCTGTCATGTGTCTGACATGATCTAGGAACACACTGATGAACAAGACAAACATGGTCCTTGCTCTTGTGGACTCTCTGTTCTAGCATGAAAGGCACTGAATACCTACCAGAATGACTGGCACTTCTGGGGCACATTCTTCTGCCTCATACCAGCCTAACTCCTGTATGCATCTTACCTCATTTAATCTACATCTCAGGAGAGACAATGGAGTTGTGCCTAGTTTGTAGGTTAGAGGGACAGAGGCTCGTAGAGGTCTGAGGACTTGAACAAGAACATTGAAAGATTCAGGGAGTGAGAGGGGAGTCTCTGTAGATGTCACGGGGGTGGGCAGCAAAATGGTCAGAGAAGAGATGAGAATAAAAACTCGGTTCAGATTGCCTTCGCCAACCTGGATCGAAGCTTCTAGAGAATCTGATGCCAGCTTATTTAAAACACAGCACAATCTGGAAAAAAAAAAAATTTCCAAGCAACAATCATAATTCCAATTCCAGGTGTACAATACCCCTGGGGTTGTGACTGTCTAGAAACTCCTTTTCCAAGTGCAAGTGATGATGAATATGGATTCTGAAGTTCATGGGCCTAGGATCTAGTGTGGTCTCTGACCAAGATAACATAGAGATCAGCAGGCTAGAAAGTTCATGTGACATCTAAGGATTGGTTCTCTTACCTGGGAGCTAAGGATAATGGTCTAGGGAGGGAAGAGTCTGGAATAATCCTTCATTTTTATACCTCTACAGATAGCAAAAAGGTCACCAGGTCATTAACAGTATCCACTCTCAGACTGTGTTCTGTCTTTCCTGAAAACGTACCCGCGTGTTTAACATTCCTGGTTTCCCTAGGGATCTATGGGTACAGGGACTTTCTGCCCCACCCACAAAGGGAGGGAAGAATTACATCTTCTTTGGGCAACCTCAACATTTATTCTTTCTGCTATCCCATACCTGCTCTCAGCAAGAAAAGAAACTATCTCAGTGCGATGTTAATTTTCTTATGCTTCCTATTACACGTATGTAAACATGCTGTCTGGGGTTCTCATTAGGAATCGTTAGTCTCTAGAAAACAGGGCAACAAGCTTAAGTTCAGCTTTCTGCTCAGGGCCTCACTGAAGCTCACTGTCTGTGACAGGAAATATACCAGCACCATGGAGAAACTGTGTGGAGACACAAAGAGAACTTTCTTTTGAGCCTGGTCCTCTTGACACGGTGGAGGTTTAATGGAACTTACTAAAAAGAGAGAAATACCAGTCACCAGGACCTTTGGCATAATGTAACAGTAATTAATAATGCTAATACTACTACTAATAGCAACTATTATTAGTATTAATTTTAATCTCTTGTTTAATATTTGTCTCCTTTTAAAAAATAACTAAATTTATTTGTTTGTTTCTTTTCCCTCCTCTCCTTCCAGTCTCTCCTTCCATTCCCACTCTGTTCCCATCCACAACCAATCCACTCCTCCATTTCTGTCTAGGAGAGGGCAGATCTCCCATGAGTATCAATAAAACATGACCTATCAAATTGTAGTAAGACTGAGCACCTTCCACTGTACTGAGACTGGGCAAGGTGACCCAGTATGAGGAATAGGGTTTCAAAAGCCAGTAAAAGAGTCAGAGACAGCCCCTGTCCCCACTGTTAGGAGTCCCACAAGAGGACCAAGCTACACAACTGTAACCTATATGCAGAGTGCCCAGGTCAGTCCCATGCAAGCTCCTTGGTTATAGATTCAGTCCCTGTGAGCCTCTACGAGCCCATCGTTGATTCTATGAGTTTTCCTGTGGTGTCCTTGACCCATCTGACTTCTATAATCCTTTCTAAAGAAAGAAATTGAAAAACATATCAGAAGATGGAAAGATCTCCCATGCTCATGGATTGGTCAGATTAACATAGTAATCTTGATTTCTAACCTCCCATTCCAGAAGAATGAATTAGAATCTTCTGGAGTTTCAGCTAGACATTAGAATTACTTAAAACATGTCTGTTGTTTCCTTAGTACATCCAAGTTCAAGAACTGAGGCTAAGACAGATAACGGTGTCAAACTCTCATCCACAAGCACACTGTGGTTTGTAAGCTGTGAAGTGGTACAAAGCCTAGGAGCAGACACTCAGAACGTGTTAGTAATGTGGGTGGGAGGAGAGGTAGGAAGATGGGTAAGTGGGTGGGTGGGTGAGAGAGAGAGAGAGAGAGAGAGAGAGAGAGAGAGCAGATGAATGAAAAGCAGGGATTAGAGCAGTTGTAGGGTTTAAGTATCAGTGATAGGATTAGATTGTTGTTCACAGCTAACCTTATTAGTCTGCGTACTCCTTCGTAAAAATCTTTAGAGGGTTCAGACAAGTGTGTGAGGATATGAAAATGTAAACAGTGAACGGCAGGGTTCTCGCCTCATCTAGAAGTGTAATCCTCTTTGTGTTCCTTAATATGCGCTCATCTCTGATCTTGGCTCAGCTCTCTCTCTCTCAGGCAGCCATTACATCTGGGTAATGGTTCATTCTTATATCTTCAGTGAATCGTGTTTGTCTGAAGGAAGCAAAGATAACAAAGAGGAAATTATAGTTTGTGTCGAGTGCTGTGATTGCTTGTAAATGTAAACCTAGCAATGAGAGGGAAGTTTCTGTGAGCAATTGAGAATTCCCTGTCTTTCAGATGCAGAAAGTGATGTGTAGTAGAGACGCATGCTCTGTTCGTATTATTCACATTTTAATTGGGGGGTGGGGGGAGCATACTGAAGTACCTTCTGTACCGGAGAGGCTCACAAGATCCTTGTTAGGAAGTTGAGTACACCCCTGGATAATTCAGCAGGGTACCAACACCATGGTGAGCACATCAAAATTTTATTCTAGTTTTTATTTAAGTGCAAGTGAGGCTGTGCATATAATAGGGAGTCTTGGAAAGACTGGTGGAGAAAATAGCATTGGTATGGGTTTGCCTAATTCTGCTCTATCAGGGTGTTTTTTAGGTGTCAGTTAAGATTATTGTGTCCTTCAGTTATTCTACCCAAAAGTGGTTGATGAGAAATTCTTGTGTCCCATCCTGGGAAATATGACGTATTTTGTGAGAACCCCTGTCGGCTTTCATGATCACTTGTGGCTTTGAATTTTGTTCTAGCACTGTACTTGGTCTAAAACTGGTAGCCCTGCTACATTTTTCTTTTTATCACTTTTGTTTAAACTACAGTAAGCACTCCTTCTCTCAGGTCATTTCACATTTGTTTGTCAAAAAAATTATCTTAATATTGTTTTCATTGTTTGCAGATTTCATGGGTACAAATAATGTGTTTTAATAGAATTCAGCCCATTCTGTCTCTTCCAGTTCCTTCTATCTCACTTCTACTGCTCTTCCCTCCCAAATTTGTGTGCTCTAAATAACTACATGATTAAAATTTCACTTAGTGCTACCTGGATGTCCATGGTGTAAGACCACCTACAAGAGCATAGACAGCCTCTCCAAAGCCACATCCCTGAATAAAATTGATTTTGCCTCTCCCATTAGCCAGCAACTACCAGTGGCTCCTCAGCTACAGGTACGACTTTGCAAGCTCCTCTTACTCCTGCCTTGGGATTCCGGCTGTCTTGATCTTATGCGGGTCTTGTGCTTAGAGTCACAGCTGGTGTGAGTTCATATGTGTCCTGAATCTTTGAGTTCATATGTCCCCTGTCGTGTCCAGAAAACACTGTCATGTGCAGTCACTCAAGGCCTTTGGTTCTTACAATCTTTTGCCCCTCTTTCCAGGGTCACTGAGCTTTGGAAGGGAAGAAATGTGCTAGAACTGTCCCATGTAGGGCCGAGTTCACCACAGTCTCTCACTCTCTGAACATTGATCAATTGTAGATCTCTTTAGTAATTTTCATCTTCTGGAAAAAAAAAAAAAAACAAGCTTCTCTGATGAAGGTTGAGAGATGCACTAATCTATGCATATAAAGACAAGTATTTAGGGACAGTTTAATACAAAGCAGACAGTAGTTCTTGATATTCTTCCCTGGAAACTGTGACCTACCCAGTCACGTGTTCTTGGCCCAACACTAGGCATAAGTTATATCTTGTAAACTGGACCTCAAATCCAATCATAAGTAGTTGTTTATCCCATGACAATCATGCCACTATTATAGATCTGAGCTTATTGTGCAACTTAGTGATCCGTAAAGCTCACAGGCTTCATAGCTGGGCAAGACTGTTACTTATTTTGTTTTTCTTGTAGCATGTAGCACTAAGAAAGCTAGATGACAGGACTGAAGCTTCCAGGTCAGAGTCAGCTTGGTTTATCCATGACCTATGACATAACTATGTGGTGTCTTCAGCAATAGGGTCTTTCTGTCAAGTTCTGGAAGGTAACTCCAAGAGTAATAGCAGTTGACTTTCATGGTGATTACTTAAAAAACAATATATTCTCTGCCTCATACCAGAAAAAAAACATAGCAAAGATACAAATATGAAATGTCTATAATTCAAAAGACCCTCTACATATACATTGACCTGTGAGGAAGGCCTGACATACACCGCTATGAAGGAGCCCCATTCTGTTGTTGTTACCTATCCAATAACACACAGAAGGGATTTAGAACTCAGCACAACTCCCAATGGAGCCGAATAAAAAAAAAAATCTGTTTGTGCATTGCCCTGAAAAAGTTGGAGGGTTATACTAAAAATTTTATGAAAGCAAAACAAGCTAAAATTCAATAGTAAATATTCCTAGTCCAAAAAAGTCCCCAGGATACATATCTAGAGCAGCATCTCCTCTAGTCCTTCCTTTATTATTCATTTCTCTTCTCCACTTTGTGCTTCTGACCTCTTTCCCCCCATGCTGATTCTTTCCAGCGCTGATCAATAGAGTTATCTTGGTTCCTCAGGCTCCTACAGAAGCATGCCTGAGGGTCTTACTGGAGCTGGGGCAGCACAGAAAAGTTTGTTCCCAACACAACAGAGAAAGCCAGGGACACTTATTCAGACTGTTCTGTAAATTTTCTTTGAATATGTACGTCTTCAATAAGAATTGTTGAGTATGGTAGCATACAGGTTTCTCTTTCTTTTACTTTTTTTTAAATTAATTATTTATTTATTATGTATACAGTATTCTGTGTGTATGCCTGCAGGCCAGAAGAGGGCACCAGATCCCCTTACAGATGGTTGTGAGCCACCATGTGGTTGCTGGGAATTGAACTCAGGACCTTTGGAAGAGCAGGCAATGCTCTTAACCTCTAAGCCATCTCTCCAGCCCCTTTCTTTTACTTTTTAATTAATGTGATATTGCTTATATTTATGAGGTAGAGTGTGAAATGCCAATGCACACACACAATTTGTGTCAATCAGGTTGCATTTACATCTTACTCCCTTGTGAGGGCTTGTTAGCATCCTGTGGGACTTACAGAGCAACCACTCATAAAGAAGAGGGTTTATAGGAGCCTTGGATATCATCAAGTTCACTCCTGTTGTGTGATAAATGGGGAAATCTGGGTACAAAGATTTGGGGTCACTTCTCAGGACATAGCTAAGTTGAGCAATAAGCACTAAGAACACACAGCCTTCTGACTTCCAACTGGTGACTTACTAGCTAGCATTGCACTCTTTTATCCCATTTAATCTGTACTTTGAACTTGATCATATACCATTCCAGAGTTATTCTGTTACTCTTAGACCAGAAAGCCATATGATCTTCCTCTATCACTGGTTACCAGGCACTTGTCCTCTGCGAACATTGCTTCCTATTTGAAAAAAAATAAATGCTAATACTGCTAAGTAAGAAAGTTCAGATTAAAATGGACTCTTTGAGAGTCAAAGGGTTGTAACTGTATAGAGTCCTGTATGTCAAGAGTACACATATCTGACATGTGGTGACATATTAGGGATGCAAAAACTCTCCAGCCATGGTACCACCTCAATGAACACATCAACTATTAAGTCTGAAAGTCAGTTTTACAATGGGCCTACATACAAAGGGAGAACACAGTGGGAAAAAGTGTGCTAGCTTTAGGAATGTTCAAGAATCCACCACAAAGGAGAGGGTAGAAATATTTTGGTAGAAGAAGCAGATCTTGGTACCACAGGGAGACATGAAAATACATGCCTGATAAAAATGCATTTCCAGGACATTTGGATCACAGATAATAAATGGTACAGAATTTGGGTGATAATAAGATTTTAACATCAAACAGGTTTTTATAAGCTCTAAAAGTATGTAGGTAACCAGCATAATTGTAAGATAGAAATATTTCTACTATGTTCATCACTAGACCTACTTTCAAATGTTTCACTCTTATCTGTGTTCTTGACTTAATTTCAATTTGAAGTTTCTTTACTGGTAAACAGTAGTGTGGTCCTAAACTGTCCATCTAAAACTAGATTGCATCAAATGAGGCTCATTCAAAAGGTCTCTCACCAGGTGAAAATATCCTCCCAGCAGGCTTTTCTTTAATGAGAGAGTACCATAGTGAGAGAGTTTACTCTAGCTAAATGTGTGTTACTGGCCTCTGGGTCTAATGAAAACTGTGTTACATCAAAAAGGGTTAAAGCAATGATTCTCAACCCACGGGCCATGACCCTTTTGGCAAACCTGTATCTCCAAAAATATTTACATTATGATTCACAGCAGTAGAAAAACTACAGTTCTGAAGTAGCAATGAAACTAATTAGCTTCTTACTCTCTGGGCTATTTTGTTTTGTCTTGTGGGGAGGAGGCAGGCACTGGAGAGGGTCTCCTGGTTGCTTTCTGAAGACTTTGGTAGTTCAGTCATTCAGGAAAGCCTTGTTCAGTTCTTATATGCTGTTGGGCAGGCTGTTCATCTGTTTCCATGAGCCTTTGTGGGTCAAGTCTCTCAGAATGTGTTATATGAGATCTAGAATCCCTGGACAGGATCACGTGGCTACTTATCAGTCCGTGGGAACACAATGGTTGCCTGGCTGTTTCTCAAGCAGGGTCACACAACGGTCTCCTGAGAACTTCTACAGGGCACAGCCACTAAAGATAGGCCACCTGGATTCTTACGGTGAATGGGAGGGACTAGGGCCTCCTTGACTGGTTGGCAAGGCGAAAATGTCAGAGCTGCGAACAGCTGCCTGGCTTCTTCACAGGACCCTTCTTGGCGTCCTCTCAAGACAGCCCTGTGCAATAACAGCTCGGGTGGAAGTAGTCAAAACATCACATGGAACGCTTTCTCATGGGCCAGGCAGCAGTGGGTGACCCTATGATTACTCACTCCAGGCTCTGGGTCTGTGACTGCTCCAGCAATCTCTAGAATGCAGCTGTCTTTGGCACATGAACTGACTATCCAGTGAAACGACTGGAGTCGTCTCGAAAAATTTTCGATGACATCACATGAAGTACATGTTAAGAGATATGCAAGTAGCACTAATAGAATTCTTTGGGGGGGGCAAGAATTTACACTGAAATGGTTATTATTTTTAGATGCTGGCTTGTTTTATTCCTAATTCTTTCAAATCAAGCCATAAATGCAAAACTCTTTGCAACCTCTGCCAAGAAGGCAGTATCTTTGGGCCATGTGTTAGCCAGCTTTAGAATGTAACCTGGCGAGCCAGATAAAAGAAATGAGTGCAGTCTGGGTAAGGGACGCTCAAGTACTAGGCAGAAACTAATTGGCAATGTGGGAAGAGAGGAGCAGGTCCCACTGTGAGGAGAGACAGAGGACATCATTTCACCAGCAGGGGCTGAGTCTTCCAGGGCTTTGAAGCATTAGAGGTCAAGGATTGGGGGCGGGGGGAATTTAGCTTTATACTTGAGAGTGTTTAATGATGCACTTGGGAGCAGCATCAGCACCAGGAGTCTCCAAAGCATTGACACAGAAAGCTACCGGGTGGATAAACAGATACTCTGCCGAGCTGATGCCATGCGTCCCCTCCCTGTACGTCTTTCTCCCACCGCATACCATCAAGGGAAGTTTAATTGAGAATCCCTGAGGAAGCAAAGGACATAACTCACCAAAACTTATACCGGAATGTAGACTAGAAAGTCTTAATTCCACAAATGTTTCCCTATAACGGGAGGGAGTCCAGGTATATGGGTAAGTAAAGCCCAAAGCTTAAAGGAGTAGACATGCGGCACATAGAGAAGCCCCGTGCCTACCAACTAAGCCACACCACACTATAGGAAAGATCTCAGTGTGGATGTTTCACTCTGTAAGGTTTCGTTAACTTAATCAGCCGTATAAGGTCTTGAGACAGACGTGGATTGTCTTGTTACTTTATTGATTCCCCTCCCGCTGTGCTTTGTCTAGCTAAAATCCATAGCGAGCGCAGACATCTGTGTTTCAGACCGCACTTTGTAACTGGGTTCCAGAGGCCCCCACATCTCTTTTCTAGCACAGCTGCCTCTGTTTTCATTACACATTTACTTTAACCCCGTCTTATTTGTAGGGGTCTCCTTGATCAGGACAAAACATGACGCTGCCGGGTAATTTGACCTCCCATTCATCCCCACCATTTAACACAGTGCCTGACACAGAACACTCATTTGCTGAATGAGAGTAAATAAACCAAGGTGAATCAGAGGAAACTGGTGCAGTGAACCTTGAAAAAAGGTGGGTTATCTTGAAGAAAAAAATGTTTTTCTGGGTTATAGAAGTTCTTATAATTTATTATGTGTGACACGGGTCTAAATATCTTCACACATATTCACACACATGCACAAACTACACACATCTCTCTCTACTAAGAACAAAGCCAAAGCCAATATTTATAGAGTAGCTTCAATTTTGGACTCACGTAGACCTGAGCTAAGTCCCTGACTTTGACATTTACTAGTTTTATGACCACGAGCAAATAGCATGACACACTGTATGCCCAGCTGTCTATTTTTTTTTTTAAATGAATCATTTGTAGATTTATCTCATGGGCATCTGGGCAGTTTGCTAACTGCCTCCGAGTGCCAGTACTTAGAGGCATCTAGCATAAGAAATATAAAATAGTTACTCTGGTTTCAGGAAGCACTGGAGAGTTTAAGATCAGTTCAGCGCAATAAAATACTCAGACACCAGCAACTTCAGGTAGAAAGGGTATGTTTGGCCCATAGGAGAAGATTACGGTCCATCATGGCAAGAAAGTCCAGGCAATAGGAGCATAAAAGAACTGGTTACATGGTATCCATAGTTAGAAAACAGCAATGGATGCATGCTGCCTCTCAGGTCCCTTTCTCCACTTTATTGTCCAGGGTCCGGGCAAGGAATGGCTCCACCACAGCTGCTAGGTCTTCCCTTCTCAATTTCCAAGGCCAGGAGATTCCTAGACCCCTTCCCCAGTGATTCTAGATTCCCTCGGGTTGACAGTTATCACAAACCATCCAAGAACTGCTGGGACTTAAAGCTGGATTGTTTCGTTGTTTTGGTTTTATTTGAAGCTCCAGAAATCCCAAAGAGTACCTTGGAAGTACCTTGGAAGTGATCAAACCCATGTACAAAGCAGAGGGATCAGCCTGCCACAGATCCATCTCAAAGGAGAGAGAGAGCCACAGAACATGACAGGGGATGCATAAAGTAGCTGACAAAGGAGTCAGATGCAAGAGCTAGAGGATAAAGAATGCTTCTCAGAGGAGTTGGTATCATCTAACCCTGTGAGCAAAAGCCATTACAGGCAAGGCTAGGGGCAGATGCGGAAAGGCAATGTCTTGTGGCACGGAGTCAGCTGCTTCAGAATTCCAAGGAAAAGAATGGCAGGAACCTAACTCAAATGGGCTGCTCAGCCAAGGGTAGCTGCTGGCCCAACAAATTAGACTCATGCTCAAGGAAACAAAGAGGAAACAAAGAGGGGAGGCTGCCAGCATCATTACTTTGTTTCTTAGTACTATTCACTTCTTTTCTGCAGGGAAAGAGATAGGCACATTGCCTTATTGAATACTTCAGCAGATTCCCAAATATTTGGTGGCTCATAGAACACAGGGCCTCGGGGATGTGAAAGGGGCCATCCACATCTCTGATGAATTATCTTTCTGCTTTGTTTTACATTTACTAAGCATTTGGGTATTTCGATCTCCACAGAGCCTCTGGCTTGCATTTCTGCTGCCTTGGAAGCCTTCCCAAAGTCCCCTCATGCATGCCTGCCTTGTCAAGAAGTTTATGGTACAGTTAGGGAGGAAACAGGGATGGTGCCATTTACTTTAGTATCTTGGCAGGAAGCACCATGCACAGTAGCTACTTAACAAATGTTTACTGAAGCGAAGTCAAGCTGGGCTGATGTTCTTTCCTGCCACAAGGCCTGACTTACACATTCTTTCTTCTAAGTGGGTAAAAATCCCTCTAGGAAGTTTTCCTCTTCCGTTAATTGCTAGGAATGGTGGGTACTTTTAACTGAGCATTCTCTGAGGCACTTTCTATGTCTTCCATCGTAATAACAATTTTGAGACAGGGACCATGTTTAAATAAGGAAACAAAATACCGGAATAGGCTGAGGGATTTATTAACCAAAGAT
The DNA here is from genome assembly GCF_950005125.1 of Chionomys nivalis. Lineage (NCBI taxonomy): Eukaryota > Metazoa > Chordata > Mammalia > Rodentia > Cricetidae > Chionomys > Chionomys nivalis. The sequence goes on along the minus strand of NC_080092.1, from coordinate 29,552,627 downwards.
AATATTGGGTTATTGACATTTGAATGCAAGTTAGTCTAAATTCAGAGCCATTCTGACTGTGCTCTTCCTCATAGTCACCTCCTCTCTGTGAACCCAGAGAATCCCAGCTATATGGCGGTCTGGAAAGGGCCGTTCTTTTACCTTTTCTTTCTTTGCCTTCTAACCCTGGATAGAAAGCAAGGTTGTCGGTGCAATTAGCAGACCCTGCCTCCTTTGGCAGCATAGCCCTGATGAATTATCTCTCCAAACGGGCTTGTATCTTGCACACCATGGGTCCCCAGCTGTCTTCATCCTTGAACAGCATCCCCGCTGAACACACAGCAGCCATGGTATTTGGTACGAAGCCTTCTCAGTGCCTGATAGCCTTGCAGATATCCAAGGGACAAAGCTGTGGCTGGTTATTAAGCGTGCTGTGACGTCCATCACGTGATTTAAGCAAGGTGCTCCGAGGTAGCCAGTTTGAAGAACTCCTTAGAGTCACTCGTGGCCAACCCCTCTGCCAGAATCTCCTGATGACCTTTTGCCTTCAGGAATTCTCAAGCCAAGCCAGAGCCACACCGAAATTTAACCTTGAGGACATCGCAGGGTCATTTCTTCACGCATTACTTCTTCCATCGTCTGCTGCTGTCAGGGTTTTGTAACCATACCTGTGACTTATAAACATGTCTGGTTTCCTCTGGGGGTGGACCCACTTTTCAAAGGCACCTCATACTCCTTTTCAGAGTGACTGTCTCTCTCAGGAGCCTCGCTAGCAATCAGTAGCTCACCAGACAATTAGGCAATCTCCAGAGAACCGGCACATGCATTAATGACGGATGCATGTCATCCGCCACTGGGACAAAGGTAGAAGATGGATGCTACACAGAGAGCATGAAAACTAGGGGCTGCAAACAAAGATAAAGTTCCAGGATAAGAAGTCATGACATCGTAGAGCTTGACAGGACCCCTTCATCTTGATGCAACGGCAGGAGTTAGAACGTAAACAAACTGGGGGTGGAGTGTTTCAAAAAGACCGAAAGGCTCTAAGACTGGGATTCAGACCATCTGAAACCTGCAGAATTCAAATCACATCTGTTCTGGTTGAATGCTAAATGTCCCGGCATTGACTCCCTGTGCGTTTGGTTTGAACACTTGAGCTCCAGCAGGTGGCGTGATTTGGGAAGGTTGTGGACCTAAGGAGATGGAGCATCACTGGTGGTGGGCATGAAACACTGGGTGCGGGGGTATCTTGAGGTTCTGGAAAGCAGCCTCATTCCTGTTCAATCTCTGCTGCATCCCTCACAATTCAGTGTGACCAACTGCATCCTACTCTGGTCCACTAGGTGTCCCTTACCATGATGTACTATACCCTCAAACTGGCCTATGCTGCTTTCCTGACGGGTATTTGGTCACAGCAGTGAGAGGAGCATTTTAGTGGAACACTCTTTCTTGTTTCCACCTTGTCCCTCCCTGCTAGTTCCTTATCCTCTCTCAAAGCCGTGTAGTAAAAGGCTGATGAAGCAGAACAAAGAGGTAAAAGCGGGCAAGCTATTTATTAGAGAAAGAAGACTCAACCTGTGCTGGCATTATGTCACTGAACAGAATAGCTATCTGAAACTCTTCCCACAACTTTGAATGGGCCCAGAATGTCACTGTTATCAGAGCCACACATTAAAGAAGACAGCAGATAACGTGCCTGGCAAAATAGGCAGCCTCAGCCTGGAAAATGTATCGCACTTTCATCCCCTGACCCTCCTCTCCCTCGGCATCAGCAAGTGTCATAAATCGCTACGTCCTGACAAGCTGTGCTGATACAAACCTACAGCTAGTGGCAGCACTAGAGAAACATGCCATTCACATAGTGGCCGGGACTGTCAGCTGTGCTCATCCCAAGCTGATTGCACAGGTTGCTGGCTCCGGGAGAGAGGGAGGGAGATAGCCATCTCACATTACAGGCTTGATTCCCCAGTGTGCTTGTCTGCTGCACCAGTGAGCAGAAGAAAGACACTGAAATACCCCAGCAAGTCTGGTGGGATGTATGCCGACCCCCGCCAGCTCTCTCCTGTGTCCCCAACAAATACACTCATCACTGTCTGAGGAAGAAGCCCTGACCACTGCAGCGTTGAACTGCCTCCGTGATCACGATGAAACATCTGCTACTTCGGTACAGTAGCTGACACCTATAAATGTTTGCTTTAAGTATTTGTTTGATGAAAGAGAAAGAAAATTGATTTTATTTCAACGGATTTATCAACCAGGCTATTCCTAGCAATTGCTCTTTATTGCAGACTGTCATAGGTGCTAACTCGCCTAATGTGTGCAGCAGTGACTCCTCCTGCACTCTAGACTTAGGGTTCTTTGGTAAGAAGCCACAGAAATTCTGGCTTGATTGCCTACAAGTTAAGTTTTCAGAAGGATGTCAGAAAAGCACAAGAATCAACAGGAGGTGAGAAAATGAAGCTGAAGATGGGAAAGAAGTTATGGGATTCGGCAGGCAGTAGGCCACAATTCTGGGAGTCAGGCGAGTCTGGCAAGGATTACCTGTTTCTCGCCTCCTTGTTCTGCTCATCACCTCTGAGATGAGGCCAGCACACTGTCCCAGCCTGGGTTCAGAGAGTAAGCACACATCACGGCTCCAATAGGCTGTATTCAGTAAAGGCCGAGTTCTCAAAGGACATCTATGACGAAGGGAAAACGGATGCTGGAAAGCAGAAACCCCTCAGGATCACTCACATCCAACGGGCTTGTAGCCGAGATGATTTCTCTAAAGTGACAGATATACCATCGCTGAAACTAGCTCAAGCCTAGGTACTTCCATGTCCCGCTTCCCCATTATTTCTCATAAGCTAGCCATAGCATGTGTCCATTGAGACATCCAAACAAGTCCTTGTGGGTGGTGTGCCATCCTGGAGGGTACAGTCTCAGACCAGACCCTGAGTGAGTGAAGGACACAGGCATGCTTTGGGGAATAACATGCTGATAACAAAAGAAAAAGACATGGGAAGCAGCAACATCCAAATGCCACAAATAGATCATGGTATCAGAGCAGTGTTTATTTCTCAGTCTTGCATACACATCTTTGGCAATGTAGAACATTGGTTTTAGTAGAATCTGGGTGCATAATATTCAAAATTTCTACTTATATAACTTCTATCTAAATCTGAAATTATTCAAATATAAAAATTGTGTAACAAGAATTTCCAGTTGATAGCAATTTTCTTCCTTCTTTGGTACAAAGCAACAACCCTGATTGACATCTGATATGATGTAATGAATTCACAGAGACTCAAGTTGTCAATTTCTATACCTATGGAGACAATAGAGAAGGCAAGACCATGTCAGTAGGGAACACGGGAAACTGAAGTCGTAGTCAGAAATCTCAAAAGAAGCAATGGATTGTGGGGAGGGAGAGATTCATGGGAAAATGGTGTTTGGGGGTGATGAGATTTGGATGTCCAAAAGAAGGGAAATTTGAGGTGTTATCCTTGATGACAGAGACAAGAGCAGAGCTGAAATTGCACTTGTAAACCAACAAGATGACCATCAAGACTGATGGTTGGCATTTCCTCCTCTGCTCACAGCTGACAGAGGGTATAAAGACTGCTTGCAGAATAGATACTGTCTACTATAGAAACAATTCTGAGGAGAGAAGCAAACACAGGAAGGATGCTGGGGAAATTATGCTAATTTCAGACAAGAAATATATTAGCTTCTGAATATCTAGAACCATCTACCAGAAGGTTTCAAAGAGTTGCTGTTATTTATGGAAACTCAGAAGAGCATATTATATGCAGAATTTAGCTCATATCTTATAGTAGTTGCAATATTTTCATAAAATATTAAAAGAGTACCAAAATATTCTCCCTCTCGTTGCATGAACCATCTGTATCCTTTCCACAATACAACTTTTAATGTTCAAAATATATTTTAAACAATTTAGAAGTTTCTGTCTTAATTACTTTATAACTGTTAATTTGTTTAAGTCTCAGTGCACCTACTTAAGAGGCAGCAGAGGAGCAGGGACACTGAGTGACTTGCCTGTGATCATGGAGCTAGCACAAGGTAGAATTCAGATTCAAACCCAGGCAGGTGAGCTGAGTCTTTTAAGTGTTTTTATATGTGTGTTTGTTTATTCTGTGTGTCATTTACAACATGTATCTTGATCTCGTTTATTCCCATCCCTTTGCATCTACCCTCCACCCCTATACAACCCCAAAATCAAACAAAATTTAAGAGAAAAAAAGAAAAAATATTAAAGAGAAAAACTTTAAAAATTCTCATCATAGAAGCTGCAGTGTGACACCGTGAATCATGCTGTGAACCCCTTTGTCCATTTATCTTTACTTGCAATGTTCATTGCAAAGATTAATTGGTCTTGTTCAAGTCATCTCGTTTCTACTACCCTATCAATGCTGGGACCTCACTAGGGCTTCTCCTGGACATCCTGTTGTTACCCTGTGTTGTGGAGATTTTGTACCTTCTGGTGTGCAGGTGTTAGGTTCCTTCATGTGCTCCAGCAGATCACAGATGGTGTGGATGATGGGGTGGGCCAAATCCTATCCTTGAGCGTGAGCATGGGCAGTCATAGGGTTGGTCCGCCAGATATGAAATGGGGACTACTCTCCCATGCTTACAACTTCCGGACTGGCTCACTGATATCTGCGTTAACAGAATTGACTCTTTTGTGGTGCCCTGGCAAGGTGAGGGACCTGCTCTTGTGAGTATTGTAGCTGGTGGGGATCAGGAATGGACCTCCCACACTTATGACCATAGGGACACTCTCCCACCTGCCTCAAGCATTGATGGGCAGGGGACGCCTTCATTCCCCTGCCCATGCCACCACAATACAGATAAGAAATGGAGACATCTCTCCCATGCTCACAACTTCAAAGTTGGCTCACCCATACCTCTGCTAACAGGATTGGCTCTATTGTGCTTCCATGGTGCGGTGCAGGGCCAGTTCTCCCAAGTGTTGCAGCTGGTGTGGGCCTGGGACAGTTCTGCTCTTATGACCACAGGGTCAGCTCTACCACCTGCCCAGACATTGATGCCCGGGAGAGCGGTGGGGGCGGGCAGCTCTCCCCCACCCATGCTACCATAAAATATATGGATAAGTAATGGCTACAGTTCTCCCATGCTCACAATTTTGGGACTGGCTCACCCACCCTGTGCTAAAAGGGTTGACTCTGTTGGCTGCAAGCCTATGCTCTTAAGGTTTATTACTATTTAAAAGTTGGATTGAAACAAAACAAATGGTGTTATATTTTTAACACCAGCAGTAGGACTCCAAGCATACAAGCATCACAACTGGATTCTTTTTAGAACATTCAGAAAAAACAGATCACTTGGTGTGGAGAACAAGAAAAGTGGCTAAAGATATGTTTGGGTTCATATACTGGTAAGTTAAGCAGACATGTAAAGCCAGCAACTAGACTTTAGGGCACTTGGCTAAGGAACTCCATATTTGAAGGCTATGAGCTAAGATGTGACAGTTACTGGCATGAGAATAACAGTTATTAGGAGAAAATTACATAGAGAAGTCATGAGCAACTCATTAAAAAATTTCTACTTTTAAGGGAAGAAGAAACTACAGTAGGTAGGGGCTTGTGGGGAAATTTTGAAAACACAGTAAAATGAAAGTAATTATTGGTTTGATGTACAAGAGATGTCTGTGGGAAAATATTTTAAAAGATATGTTTGTTTACTTACTTGTTGGCATTAAAAATGGTATCACTAAATTATAAAGGTGGACTTGAATTCAACTAGGTCTCTTTTAGACTCTCAACTAGATGGGGCTGTAGGCTCATGTTGCTGCACCTTGTTCTAAAATATTACAGACTCTGAAAATCAATAGAGGATCCAGAGTACCTGTAAGACTGACTAGAACCACAATATCCATTGCATACATGTAGCTGTTGAAATTTTAGCTAATCAAAATGGAGTAAATAATAATTTTGGGTATTGAGTCTTGCTGTCATTATGTGTCTACAGGTGCCAGGCATTTCTGTTGTGTAGAGTTGATCTCAAATATAGGAGTCAGGAAGTGTTTTGTGTAAATAGTTAAATAGCAAGAACTGTAGGCTCATTGTGTCACACACTCTGTCCCAATTGTTATACTCTTGCTATTGTAGTTCAAATATAGCTATAGAAAATACCCAAAGAGATTATTGTGGCCATGTAACCATCTGCCTATTGGACAATGGAATTCACAAAGTTTTATATGTCAAAAATGCTATCTTATTTCAATTTAACCTATATCATTTAAAAATGGAAAGTGAAATCTTAGCTTGTATATTTAGACAAAAAAAGACATATTTCAGGTCAACCTTAGTCAAAGGTTCACAGTTTCCATCAATCCTCAGACTGGTAGCCTGGGCATCTCAGCCACAAAATTAGCATGTACCCAAGTATCTATATGTGTTAGATTCGGTAAACTAAAATGAAAGTATAAAATGAATGTACATGATCGATGATTTCCCCTGTCTCCATTGTTCAAATAAACAAAACACATAAAATAGACATATAACATGATCTATGTTAGATCAGCAAAGAGGAAATTATTAGTATATAATAGACAAAGAAATATTGGGCTGATAAGAGGTCTGTGGTTGAGTGCTTATGTAGTCTACGTGAAGTCCTAGGTTCAGCTCTCAGCACCACAGAAGAAAGGGTAGGAGAAGTGGGATGGGGAGGGAAGGAAGAAGAAATAAAGGAGAGAAAGAAAAATGAAGCAAAGAACAAGATAAAACATAGAAAAGAGAAAAGGAAACTGTTTTCATTTCTTATGTGTTCTCATCTTCCAAAATCTCACTGGAATGGCTCATTAAATACTGATTGCAGCATTCTATGGCTTGTCTAGCTTACAACTCCAAACTCTTCCATGTTCCTGCTATATAACAGTCTCGTGGACCTAGGAACCATGTGGTTAGGTTTGTCATAGCAAAAACCCCACTTCCTATATTAGTTACTTTGCTGTGACAAAATGCCTAAAAACAAAAGAACAATTTAAGGGTTAATTAGACTCACAGTTGAAAGGTACCATCTAGCACGTCAGAGTAACAGGAATGGAAGATGACCGCATGAGCAGGAAGCAGAGAGAGACGAGTGCTGATCCAATTCTCTCTATTTCCTTTTTATTAAATCTGGAACCCAGTCCATGAAGTGGTAGCACAGATACTCAGAATGGATCATTTCACCAGGGAAGTTGAACTTCCCTGTATTTTCTCCTCACAGGTTCATCTCATAAGTGATTTTAAATTACATCAGAAGAGGACAAAAAGGACAAGAGACAAAGACATTATGTGTTCTTGCTGCTTAGGAGGAAGTGAAGTGCTCGTTCCATTGTGAGATCTGTCTTCAAACATTTCCTCGTGGTCTCCCACAATAGTTGAGTTTCCAACTTGAAAAAAGTCAAGAATATACACATGAGTGATAAAAATCATCTTCACTTTGGCAATTTAAGGGACAGCTACACAGCTTAGGTGATAAATAGAACGTTAGTAACATCAGAACATCTGCTCAGTGCAGTGCAACAATGGAGGAAATTGCTGACTTCTCATTGCCACGACCCCTGCATGAGCCATTGCCTCTCTTCTTGTTGCTCTGTAAGTTAAATCAGAAAGGTAGATTATCAGAATTTGCAACCGATATGTGTAGATGTTTACCTTAGTATATGAATTGTGGATTATTTTATTTCTTATGTTAATTCCCTGTCCATATTTTGTTTTAACGGGAGGTTTTACCTGTGGTTTTGTTTGTAAAATCTGAATTATAATCTGGGGCTTCTGCCTCTAGAAGAAGCAGGTGGTCTATAACTCACCCCAGGCTCTAAGAGTTCTAGATGTCTGCCAGACCCTGAAGCTGAGGATCGCTTACCGTTTATCACTTTACAAAGTCAGAGTGCAATGACTTCTGATGCATTTTACCCTCAAATTCCCTCCGTGATAGCTAGAGAGTTTTGCCATTGCAAGAGAACTTTATGAACTCTAACGTCTTTGAGGTGCTGTGATTGCCTAGTAAAATATTACATCCCAAATGGTTAAGGATGCAATATGTTGTCTAATTAAAGCCTTCCAGCTGTGGGAGCTTGGGAGTCTAAACTGCAGGGTTCACCTCTTCACCCAGGTCACTGTAATTTTCAAAGGAAACGCTGACTCTAGATTTGAGAGTGGAGGTTAGAGTGTTGGAGTCCCGTGTTCTATTTAGTTACATCTCCCCTTTCTTTGTTTTAGATTATAATTCAGCCTACCACTGAGGGCTCTTTTAAACACCTTGAGTATTTACAATCAAATCTGGACTGCAGCCAACTTGATTATTCTGGCTCTTTGCTATGTTGTCTTCTGTTTGCAAAGTCCTCTCTGGTTCTCAAAATTCTCTCCCGAATGGAATATAGTCTTCGCTCTGCCCTTGAGAAGGAGCAAGGGCAGAACCTGCCATACTCACCTTACAGAATCAAGGGAAAGCTTGTATAATGTCAACAACGGTTTCAGTTTATCCCCTTTCCTTGAAACTGTAATATTTTGTTTTGAAAGCTATTTTCTAAGCACAAAAATAGAGACGTGTTTATTTAATTAAAACATCATTCTCCGAGGCCTAAAGACTTCCAGACTGCTTTATTCTCCCTCCCCACTGAGACATAATTGAAGACTGATATGATACATTTTATTAATTAGGCCCGTCTGGTTTCCCACAGAGAAGAAAGGAATATGTCATGTTTTATGCCAGCTGATTTAAATAAAAATCCACTTGGATTTGGCCTTTCCGTGCTGGTGTGACACCAAAATGAACAGGAAGTAAAATGTGAAATATTTACCTTCATCTCATGTTCTAAGAGGAAACATGAACCACACATCATATGCATTTGCTTGAAGAACACTAATGAAATCTTCCACAGGGCTTCTATGTCTGCTTTCTGATTGACTGGAAACCAATCAAAACAAATGAAGTCAAAATTTTAGGGGAAAAAACAAAGAGGGGACTGTGTCCTCTTCTTGACTTTGGGGGACAGTGGCACAGGTGTTAATTTTATTTGTAAGCTTGGCTTTATGTTGGGTTATATGGTTTATGTATTGAGCCACTATGCCCAGATATTTGGTCAAATGTTATTCAGATGTCTCAATAACAGCAGTATTCAAATGAGACTAATGTTTAATACAGTAGACCTAGCATCAAGCAGAGTGGGTCAAATATGATGGATCTTACCCAATCCAAATAGGGATTCTATTAGCATTTTGCTTTAGATTTGAATGTCAGCTCTTCCCAGTCTACCACCCTATCCTATAGAGATTCAACTGTATTATACTGTAACTACATGGGTCAGTTTCTCAAAAATCTCACTCTCTCTGTATCACTGTCTCTCAAAATCTCACTACCTCTGTCTTTGCCTATGTGTCTCTACCGGTCTCTCTCATAAAATATGTGTGTTATCTTATGACAACCCTGGTTTTAAAGAAGAAATTGGCAATCATTTTCCTTAAATGGAAAGAGAACAAGTAATTTTTACTTGGAGGATCATATTAGCTTTGTTGAAACTCTACTTCTCTATTTATATTGGTCCAAAGCAGCCACAAACCATTATTAAAACAAATGAAAAGCTGTGTTCCAATAAAACTTTATTTATAAAAATCAGTCCAACCACGAGGTTTTTTCTAATATAACAATTACAATGGTTAGTACTGGCATATAAAATATTGAGGATTTAGTCCATGCAGAAGTCTCTCATGATATAACATGTGTACTTACAGGTGCATTTGTGTGTGATTACGTATACATAACACAACTGAAATATACATTATGTATAACACTTATCTTTTTGTAAACCTAATATCTAATTCTAATGCTCAGTCCATTAGAGTAGCAAAATTTGACCTTCTCATTGGGTTATCTATATGCTTTCCCCTGCATAGAAAGAAGCTAGAAGTCCTTGATGTCTTCTTCCCAGACTGATATCCAGAAAGGTGTCCATTGTCCTTTCTCATCCCTAGCAGTCACTGGTCAACAGTGGTACTCCTCGCTATTTTCTTCAAGGCCCCTTCATGCCCAAAGAGAACTTGTGCTCTCTACACGCCACTCTCTATGCTTTTTCTGTTTTTTCATCACTGGAGAAGAAAGATGAGTCCTTAAAACAATTATGAGGCTTTACTCCCCAATTCTGGTTAGCCAGTCTTGTGTAGTACCTGGTCCATCTAAGATTTTTCTTCCGTGTGTAGGATATATTGCATTCCATCCAATTCTGACTTATTTTCTTCTGTGGAATATCATCCTAGAACTGTCACTCCAATCTCCCAATGCAGTCTAGATTTTTTTTTCTGGTTTAGGAGAAACCTTATTCTTTTCTATCATGTTTTCAGTACATTACTTTCCCTTGATTAGTTGAGTTTTTTGAGGAGGAGGAAATACTTTCTGAAAAAAAACGTGGTTTTCAGAAAGAATGACCAAAATGAGAGAGAATACCCAAGCAAAGCACTAGCAAATGTGTGAAAATAGTCTCTTGTCACATTGAGCCCTTATGACACCCAGGCTAAATTAAATCACATTGCCCATCATAGAACTAGAAAGCACAGTTGACAAAAATAGTCCTTTGCTCAAGCTCTAACCCCAGTACTCAGATGAAGGTCATCCAGACTCCTGAGCTAGGACTTAGTTCCCCCTGCAGTACATCCTCCTAGCCTAAGAAGTCCGCTTCTGAAACAGGCCATAGTCTGTGGAGCCAGAAAACTAATTTTTCAGTTAAGGTTAAAGAAAATATGCAAGGCAGTCCTATTAGCAATAAATGAATCTACAGAATAGACAAGTTTAAAGAGAGCCGAAGTTACTGTGTATCATCATAGTAAGGTTTTTCCAGTGGTACTTGGTCTCAATCTCCAGAGGTTAATGTGGTTGAGTGGATTAAAAGTTCATTAAGAGGCATTCTGTGCCTTAATATCTTGAAGATATTGTCATTTGGGCTATGACGATCGGCACTAGTCTGTTTTCTTGACATAGACATAGCCACCCATTTTATGTATCACTAGTACAGACCTGTAGCTTTTCTTTCAAGAGACCTACAAATCATTCTATCTCCACCCCTACTCATTTCCCACCGATTTTGAGTAATTGAAGTGATCTTTGGGTGTTCTTCACTGTGAAGCTCTATGGACAAGTCCAGTTTCTCCATCATTATACCACTTGCCCATGGCTTCTCAGACATGAAGAAAGAGATAGGGTTCCTCACTGAGACTTTCTGGACCCATGAGTGATGACCGAAGCTAGTCAGTAGATAATCTCATTCTGGTCCTCCTTCTGAGTACTTTACAAAGTATTTTACTTTGCTTTTCTTTGTCTTTTTAGCCCAATGAAAGTAATTTAGAGTTCAAAGTGACCTCTGTTTAGGAATGTCTCAGAATCTTTTTCTGTCACCATCTTCCTTACACACACAAAGAGAGACATATTCATTGATTTCATTACTGTAATACACATAGAAAGCCACCTTCTGTTCTAGAAGTATGGGTTTCTGGCTATCTATTGTCTCAAACTGTTAGCCAGAAGTTGATATTTATACTTTTTTATATCTGAATATCACTTTTATGTTTGAAAAGTGATTGCTTGTTACCTTATAGGGGTGAGAGATAAAGAACCTGACATTTTCTTTTAGAATGACCACATTCTAGAGGTGATTATGATAATATGTATTTTGATTATAACTATGTAAATAAAAGTCATTTACTTTAAATGGGTGAGACAAAGTAATAATTATATCTCAATAAGTGTTTTAAGAATAGTATAAGAAACCATACATCTTACTAGAACCCTCAACTGGGTGCTTTAGAAAGTGAGTAGAAACCACTGTGAGCTGTTTTGCTTCTCAAGCATTGTACTTTAGTTTCCTTTTACAGACTTCCTCTACTAACCCTCTTTCCCATTTGCCTCATGACACTTTGTCTCAGTTCACATGCATTCATAATTGAGCTAGAAAATCCTGGATTATCCCTTTGGAAATAATCTACACATTAGCCTTTTCTTGAAGTTTTCTTCAATCACTCAAGTGTGAATAAAGAACACCCTGCCATATGTTTATATGCGACCTTGAAGTTTTCTGTCATAACCTACTTCTTAGCCCATCTTTATTGCCTCTTCACTAGGCTGTGAGCCCAATGTGAAAAGAACCATATTCATCACATCCACCATTCAGCTCCTTGTCATCAAGACAGAACAAGAAGGATAAGTGGGTAGGTAGAAAGCTAGATGGAATGGTGCATGTGTGGATGGATGGATGATGGATGATGGATGGATGGATGGATGATGGATGAATGGATGGATGGATGTGTGGGTGGATGGATGATGGATGTACAGATGGACAGACAGAGGGACAGATGGATGGATGAAATAGTAAAAGGAATGATGGGTGGATAGCTGGATAGTGGATATATGACTAGAAGGGCAGGTGGATAGATGAATTATTCTGTAATATAAAGCTTTGAATTTTATTTCCATGAGATAAAAACTTACATAATGAGAATAGGGAGATGCCTCCAAGAGTAAAATAAAACACTTGCCATACAAGCATGAGAACCAGCATTTGGGTCTCAGCCACCAACATAAATGCTGGACAGGCAAGGTAGCCCAGCTGTAATCCTAGTCCTCAGGAGGAGCAGACAGGGGATCCCCAGAGCAAGCTAACTAGCTAAACTAGTCAAATTATTGAGCTCCAGGTTCACCAAGAGGATCTGTCATAGGTGTTTAAGAGGACACGAACTAGAAAAAGACACAGCCTCTAAGCTTCCACATGTACACAAACATACATACATGCTCATATATGCATGCCCCCAACATGAACACATACATACACATGCATACTACACTCATACTCACTCAAAAAAAATTGTCAAGGTAAAAGAAGTTTCCCTCCCCTCTGAGGTCTAGACAAAGAAAGATATTATAACCCAGATGAATCACTTTCTTTTGGATTCTATTATTTCAATGGCAATGGCTTTCTCTGGGCCTGGAGGCTCATCCACATTTTGCTATGATAATTAACCCAGATCTCTTGTCCTGCTGCTCTCCCTGCTTGTTTAGAAATTAGAGAACATCTTTCAGCTTGGTGGGGAAGCTGTACTCCAACACAGGAACAGTAAGATGGCAGGGTGTGCTCGCCAGTGTGGAGACATGGCAGCTTCAAGGGGATGTCCCACAAGTTCCAGGCATGATATCTCTCACTTGGACAGGGACAAAACAATACAACCTACAGTTTCTCCCAAGGCCAAGAGAAGAGAGAACATGTTGAAAAAGCAAGAATTTCTCTGGGTGAATGCTTCTTCCCTTTCCATCTGTTTGCTCCCTGATGGTTTCCATGATGGTCACCAACTCAGTCCGCCAAGTCCAGCTCTAAATATGTACCAACCTTTTACAGAAGTGTAAGGATTGGTGGGAAAGAACTTCAGAGGCCACATGGTTCAACCTGCCCTTAATATAGGAATGCCTCCCTGCCATTCTGTTCAAAATATTGTTCAAGATAATGTTCAAGATAATACCATTCAAGATAATGTTCATATTGCCCCTTATGCATCTCCAGTGATGATCACACATTTATATAGGAGATGGCTCATTTTCCACATGAGTGATGAAGTGGGAAACTCACTTCACAGGATCAGCATACAGGTTTGTAGACTCCCAAGCCTTTGAGTCCTGTCTCTGTGTCTAGACCAGCTGAGTGCTTTGGGGCAATGTTATTTCATCCCTCTGCCTCAGTTGTGTATCTTCCCAAAATGGAAATAAAATCATAGTTCATTCATGACATTAGTAGTCAGGATATCTAGGGAACAGAATTCAGATTAGAGGAGGAAAAAAAAATACCACATAGGCATACTCCGTGTTGCTTAGCATATAAAATATATCCAGTAAATAGTAGCCAAAAAGTCAAACCAAGAATAGTTCTTTTAAAGGTCCTAGGACTGATGTGACATTTGCAAATAAAGGTCACAAACATAGTGAGCAACAGCTACAGTGATTGTCAAAAACATGCTGATTACACTCTTCTATACATGATACCCCTGTGACTACCCTTGGATTGGAAATAAAGGACTCCGAGCTCATTTGTAGTACACAGAGTGAAGGAAAAGAAATCACTGAGCAGAGACAGCATGGCATGGGAAACAGCCCAATGGCTATCTGAATATTTGGAGAGAATTTATTTGTCAGAGTCAAGTATAAACTGTCTCATTCTATTTTATTCAAGAGAGAAAATGATATAGAATTTTTCTGTTTTTACTCCTCATGGTCCCTCTCTATACCAAGCCTGCTGATACTACCTCCAGGGCTAGACAACAGAAAATTAGGCCAGTTTGGAAGGAAGGGATATTTCTTTACTACTTTACCAAATATGATTTCAATTGATTCCGCCATGCAAAGGTTACAATCACCCAGCTTTTCAAGGTGGTCCTTGGAATATCTGCCTGTCTCTGAAAGCAACTGACTTGTTCTTTACAGATACACACACACACACACACTAAGCATTGTTCTTGATGTCTAAATTCTTCTCATGACAACTTTGAGGTACCTTTTCCAGTAAGAGACCCGTAAGTTAGGGTGTTCTTCTCAGTTCAGTTAGCCAAGAAAAGAGAAGGGGTTAAAACAATTTTATAGGTTACAAATCAGCCACTTTTATTCCCTGGAAGACAAGTCCCCTCAGATCTTGTGTTGTAACCTTTAGAGAACAGAAGTCTTAAATAATGTTCTCAAGTACTTCTTGAATAAGCCAAGAACAGTATGTTATTTCTCTCAGTGTTATCCATGAAGCTTTGAGCCTGCATCACCTATGTAAAGAACGTCTTGACTTGATCTTATGGTGATGCCTGGCATCCCAGTTGGGGCAAAAGGTGAACGGTTCAAGTCAGCCTAGTTTAAAGGCACAGCTCACAGATTTGGCCTAAATGTATTGTGTGTATCAGCCTCCTCGGGAGCAGCAGTGAAAGTCTTAGAGTTTCCTGCAGGACAGTGGAAGCCAGTATTTTCCAGTCACCAACTTTATCTCGTTAAACTGCTGCAAATAAGAACAAAACCCCATGCAAGCCGAATCGCCTTGGAGGTATGTTTGTGCTTAGAAGGAATAGGGAGACTTTTGCTGGACAACATGTAGAAAAGCCCAGTAGATCTATTTTTTTTTCTCTTAGTAAAACCATACATACACAACCTTGAGAACATTCAAAAGGACTGATTTTCTTTACCCTAAATTCTGTGCTTTTAAACCTTATGTTCTCAGTGTACCCTCTAATCAGGAAATACTACCTATTCATGGTCCCCCCCTCCAACATCCTAGCCTCTATCTTAGTATGTAGCCTGCACTGTTGCCTTGTACTTAATCAGTTTGTCCACTTGTTGTGAGGACACTACAAGCTCCATCTTTGTACTCACAAGTTCATGGCCCATAAAGCCCTGCCAAAAATATCTTTGCTAAGTAGCTATGAGAAAAATACTATTTTAATGGGATTTTTCATTTAAAATATATTCATTGATTTATTGCCTATAGAATAGCAAGTTATAAGAGAAATTCAAGTTTTCAGAGCTAAAAGAAAAGCTATAGAGCATAGATGTGCTTGTATTAGTTCATATGTGCCCTTCTTTGTGAATCTCTAAAATTGCTCCTATAATACTTCATATTTTAATGTTTAGCACTCTGTAATATTTCTCATGCACTTTAAGATTTCATGGGCACTGACATAAAGGAAGGAAAAATGTTATCTAAATGCAGATATCCAGGCGGTTAAATACCTTTCCTGTAACTATTATATTCTTCTTACAGGTAAACTAGACTGAGTATAGTATACCTGCTCACATAGACGTTTCTATAATTATTATTTTTTAACATTAAGTCCCTGGAGTCTCAACACACTTAAAATCTGTTATAAAAATTAAATAATCTTTCTGACAACATGGGTCCTGGAATTCTGTGGGTTCTCAGTACATTTTCTCCCATTTTAAATCTAAAGCAGCTTAGTTGATGGAAGTATGTGTACACTTTTCCCTGTGTAGAAGAAATCAACCACTGTCATTTTGGTCATTGTTATTCTTACTGTGGCTTCCCTGATGACTGCCACTGTCAGGCCTGACTCTTGGAGCCTGAGAAAAAGCAGTAGAGAGGCTAATTGTGATAGGGTGTGCAGCTGTGGTGGTTTGAAAGAAAATGCCCCCCAAAGGGAGTGGCACTGTTAGTGGGTGTGTCCTTAGTTAAGTGGGTGTGAGCTTATTAGAGGAAGTATATTACTGTGGGGCAGGCTTTGGCAGTAGCCCAGGCTGGTATCAAACTAGTGATCATCATATCTCAGTCTTCTACTGATGGAATTATAGGTGTGTTTCACCATGCCTAGACATTCCTCACTACAAAAAAAATCAATTATCTCTCTCTATAGCTCTCTTTCTCCTCTCTCTCCATTCCCACTCTATCCTTCCATCCCTCTTGTTTTGATAGCCACCCATTCCCAGTGTCTGTTGTATATCTCATCTCTGTGCCCTGTAACCATTGTCACACCCCCAGACTTAACATTGTACTTGTCCCCTTGATGACTTTACCTAGTTTTATGGCTTTATTTATCATCTATATTCTGATGACTCTTATTTGCATCTCTTTATCCTAGAACATCTCTTTGGAACTCCAGACTGATAAATCTAACTAGTTATTTACATATCTGTAGGAAGCCCAAATATTGCCTCTGAACTTGAGTTCTCCATCAACCGTTGTCTGTCTCTATACATGGCAAACATGCACAACTAGTTACTCAGCAAAAAGAGAAAATAAACTTTTTCCTTGAGGGTTTCCATGTAATTCTTATGAAATCCCTATTGATTCTCTCAAAATTAGCACTAGCATTGTCACTTGTCATTATTGTCTCTGCCCTTTGCCTGCCCTGTCATTGTCATCATAAATGATCTGAACCTCTGTATCTGCTTCCATAGGTGACTGGTTGTGTTCTCTGTGTTCCAGTCATTGTCTGGTATCATCATAAACAGGGACAGGGACTTTGATCAAACGGGAGGGGGCAAGATGAGGATACCCAGTGTAGACTGAAAAGTGTAGTGGTCCATAGTGCTTTTAAGAAATGATGTCATTATTTTTACTATGATACAAAGACTCTGACAAGAGTTAATCTGAGACATCAGATTTTCCTTAGAAAATACTGTTTTTATAATATGGAAAAATAGTCACGGGTTCTTCTTTATCCTCTATAGCTTGAGAGCTTGGAGCTGCAAGTCACCAACACCGTCAATTACGTTTCCCAAGAATGTTGACAGAGGTTTCTGTTCCACTCAGTCCCTCAGCCATTGAGTCCCAAAGAAACACACCAAGGCCTCCATTAATTATAAGCTGGTTGGCCTATTAACTCAAGCTTCTTATTAATTCTTATATCTTACATCAACCCATAATTCCTGTCTGTTTTAGCTGTATGACTTGGCACCTTTTATCAGTGAGGCATTCTCATCTTGTGTCCTCTATGTCTGGGTAATGACTGCAGACTGAGTCTTTCCACTTCCCAGATTTCTCCTATTCTGCTTGCCCCACCTATACTTTCTGCCTGGTCACCCTGCCTCTACGTCCTGCCTGGCTACTGATCAATCAGCATTTTATTAAACTAATACAAGTGATAAACTTTACAGGGTATAAGACCATTGTCCCACAGCACATGAAATCCTGTACTGGCTCTATGTACACCTATTTCATTTATTTTTTTCTTTTCGTAAAGAATTAAATAGATTCAGTTCTTCCCAAATCATATTCCTCTCCTCCCTGCCCACAAAATGAAACCCCTAAATATCAAACAGGTGGGATAACAACCAATAGAACCAATTCAGCCTTAGGTTTCTGAAAGTATGCTAGGTTAGCTTGGGAGGTTCGAGTCTTGGGAACTTAATGGAACTCAGTCCTCCTGTCTGCCTGACTTGTGACTGAGGCATACGCAGGTTGAATCTCGTCAGCCCACTGACATTTCCTGACTGTTTTCTTATGCTGAATTCACTTGTGTTGGCTGCTGCTACAGGTTTCCATTGGTAATACGATGCTGAATGCACTTGTGTTGGCTATTATAGGATTCCACTGGTAATACAATGTTGACTTAACTGTTCAACTGCTGTTTAAAACAGTATCTGAGTACCAGATGACTAAAATTTCCTTCAGACATATCATTACAGCTTGTTCCTTCTGTTAATTTTCTACCCCAAAATGTGTACACACACACACACATTTCCGGTTTTCAAAGCAACACTTCATTTCTCCTATCAACATTGGTTTATTTTTTTCTTTTATTATGAAATTCTACTGGGGGCATCAAGTTAATGGTCCAATATAAACTGTGGTTACATCTCTCCCTTATGCTATTTCTAAACACACTCAGGAATAAATACATCGAAACTAATCCTACCACATCAAAAGCCGAAAGAATCTAACTTCCCTTGTAAAATGATTCAGGAGAAAAAAAAAAACAATATAAATTTTGCTTTTTGTTCCTCAGGTAGCTTCTTAGTGAAATGGACTTTATATAGCTTCTTTTTGTGATGTGGCAGGAATTCTGTTTGAGGGGAAATTAAATATCCAAGGATTAATACACTCAGGCGTAAATAATGTAATTCGCATTTCCTTTTCCCCACTTTACTATGGTAGAGAGAAGGTTATCCTAGAACTCTGCATTTTTGCAGGTTTTCCAAGGGAGGCAAGTGCTGCCCATTGCTCCAGACTCTCTTCTTATACTCATATATGTAGGCAAAGGCTTGAAAAGATAGAGACATTGCCTCCTGGCAGCACAAAGGGTGGCAGAGCTTATTAATCCTTATAGTAAAACTGCTTATTTCTATAACCAAAGACAAGCAAATCACTACTCATTAAAAACAGATTTGGGGCTAGGAACATGGCTTAGAGGTAGAGTGCTTTGCCTCAGATACACAAGGTCCTGGGTTTGATTGCCAGTATCTCACACACACACACACACACACACACACACACACACACAGACTCATCTTGGGTCCTCTCTCTTCATAAACCACTGTATCTGCAGGTTCATTAGTGCACAGTAACCTATGAGTTTGTGGGGCTGGAGAAGCTGATCACTATGCTGTTGTTTGTGGCTCATGGTATTTTGTAGGAAGTAGTATCATCTGTAATTCAGGGGTTGCCTGTGGTCTTGCAGCATCTCTGCAAGCTTACAGTAAGGTCAGATCTCAGATATCAGATCTTCCTGGTTACTGGCAACTATGAAAAGCATACCTTGCAACAATATCAGAACAATAAAAAGGAAAACAACCATTGAAGAATCTGTAAAGGACCAAAAAAAAAAAAAAAAAGCAGGGGAGCAGGGACTGGAAAGATTACTCAGCCATTAAAGTCTAGGCTCACAACTAAAAATAGAAGAATCTATAGAGGGCCATTCTGGAAATTGAAGCACAGATTCCTCTGCATTTATCCATCCTTTCCTTTTTAGAGTATGCAAGCCTTTTCTTTGTTTAGATTTCCCCTTCCATTCTTGATCTAAGTCATTTCAGAGCTGGAAGCTAGCTTGTTTTATGAGTGGCATTCTTTTTCACACGCATTCAAGAAATATGTAGCCTGTGTTGTAAAAACTGGATGAAGCAAAGAATCTTTAGTCACATTTCTTTGCTGCGCTAAAGACACAACTTCACTGAGCAACATTCATTCATTCTTTTACTCAAACATTTATGGTGTACATAATTTGTTCTAGGCACAATGTTGAACTTTAAAAATGCAGATAAGAAATTCCTAGCTTAAGGAAGCCCAGGAGAAAATGAATAAAAAATAATGAGGTTGAGATATAATGAAATCCATACCAATATAACATTCCTTCACACTTAGTGCCTGATAAACAGCAGGGACTCTGTAAATCATGCCTTTGTGCTACTTGTCTCCGTGTGGACTAATGTGGTAGCCACCGACTCCTAACCTGTTGTCTTGTCTTGACCATTAGCATCAACACCAAGGCATGACTGTGTCTACCATACAGACAGATCCACAGTAAGAATGTTGAGTGCATGAACCAATACTTCCGCCACTTCTGAAATTGGGTGCCTGATTTACATAATCAAAATTCCCCCCTCATTCCTCATCTGAGGTCCATTTTATCTTACATAGGTTCCATGCACAGGAAGGGTCTCCAAAGACCTGTTAAGATGCCTGTAGGATGCCTTACTATCCTTTATCTCACCC
Organism: Chionomys nivalis; assembly: GCF_950005125.1. NCBI lineage: Eukaryota > Metazoa > Chordata > Mammalia > Rodentia > Cricetidae > Chionomys > Chionomys nivalis. The sequence continues at coordinate 29,532,469 of NC_080092.1, read as the reverse complement.
TGGGAAGAAAAGAGAAAGAATTTGTTCTCAACAATCCCTATAAGAAGGCTCTTATTAGATCCCAGTACATTCCTGAAGCAGTAATGAGCGGCCATGCACAGAGCATGCAGAGCAGTGGGATGAATTTATGACTTTTCTTGAAGATAAACACTAAACTACTTAAACCATGTCAACCGAACATGATGATCGGTGTAACTCAATGAATGGGAAATGAACAATGAGCAGGCAAAAACCAAATGAGTCATTCTTCTACTTAAAGGTCCTTTTATCTAGAAGTTCAACTCTAATATTCCTTACGTCACTAAATAGACCTGGGTCTGTGAGTGGAGCAAGTATTAACTGAGCACAGAATTACAAGATAGAGAACCATCTCTTCACATTTATTGTTCTCAATACTGTTCCAAATTTCATACATTGTGAAAATGACAGAGAAGCTGTACATCTCTCTGCATTTAATATTTTTAATTCACTTAGCACTAGAAGGTGACATGTGTAACCATCCTAAAGGAGGACCACCTAACAAAGGCACAAAAAAATTATGAAGCATTCGTGTTAAAATCTTACCCACTTGGTATAAGGAAGGTTAGGATATACAAGTTTTAGATGATAAGAAATGGCATTCCAGCTCTTTAAGTTGGGTCTTTAATTGATCATTGGCACATCCTGATTTGGCTTACATTGATTAGAGACTAATATGTGGCAGATGCTGTGATAGGTATTCATGCTAGACAAGCTAATCTAAGTAGGCACTTCTCTTACAAATTCAAGTTCTATTTTGTAAATTGAGCCACCTTCTTATTGAAATGATTTTATAGCTGATGCTCTAAAATTCATTTATAAGAATAGATATAAATATTCGGCTGGAAAAATGGCTCAGTTATTAAGAGTGTGTATTACTCCAGCAGAGGACTCAAGTCCAGTTCCTGCCACCATGCTAAGCAGATTTACTTTGTCTGATTGACTTTCAGTCCTCATGCCATGCAAAGTCATTGACATTCTGGATTCTTGTCACTGCAGCATACCTTACCTTATTCTGGTTAGTAAAAATCGAAAGATTTAAAATAAAGTTGTACAATCTGAAATATGATAACCTTACGATCTACAAATAGTCCTTTCAGTCCCTCCCATCTGAAGACTCAAAGTCTATAGTCTGTACTAATGAAAAAGAACTTGGCATTTTGAGCATTGGCACTAGGTTGTGAGTGACTAGCTTCCATTGCCTCCGCCTGAGCTTCATTTAGCTCTCAAAGCAGATGACTCTCTGTCATTGCCCTTTGATCACAGCTGTGAAATAGTCCCTTATCAACTTTCTTCACAGGGCTCTAATATTTGATGCTGTGCCTTGGCCAGACCTTTAATAGTGATGTGGCTTAGATCTTGCCCTTCACTGCTATTTTGTTCTTATCCAGGGTGAGTTCAAATGTGTATACTAAAATACTTCAATCAACCTGCTGCAATCATATTCAATTCTGTAAAAAATTCTGATGGAAATGTCACTTGAAGGGTATATTTAATCCCTTATTTTCTCTATTTCTATGAAGGACATGTAGTTTAGTGTGTCATGTATGATTTGGGTACAGAATCTTAAATTATATGTGTGGTCAAAGCAGTATAACTTCTAGCCAGTGATGGAATGAAAAGATAGACTTTTATGAATATTCCATATCCTTTTAGATAATATGAATTTATTACCAGTTAATTCAATATAACACTCCTCTACTCCTCTTTTTGATTATGTGTCTCAGTTATGATGGGAGTAATAGCATGCCAAGGATGCTGGTCAAAGAAAGTTAAGTCCTTAGCCAGGCATGGTGGACCATGCCTGTAATCCAGTATTTCAGAGGTTGAGGCAGAAGGATTGCCATGAGTTCAATACCAGCCTCAGATACATATTGAATTCAAGACCAGCCTGGTCAACAGTAAAAGATGCTGTCCCATAAACAACAACAAACAAAAAGAAAAGTTGAGTCCCTATCCTTCTCTACTTAGGCTGTTACCTGATGTGATATGTGTGTGTCTTGGTGGTCAGTCATTGGTCCTGACAGGATATTTTGCATCCTCTTCATCCCAGCCATAATTTCCAACAGTCTTCCCATGCTCTGTTTCCCTGTTTCCCTCTGCTTATTTTAATGCCATGTTCAGAGGCACAATGAACAGTCACCCCGTTTGTTAGATCCAAAAGGTTTCTTCTTGAGATTTGTGTTACCAACTTTTGGCTGCTGTGATGAAAGAATGAATATAGGCAAATTAATAGAAGGAAATATTTATCTTGACTCATGGTTTCAGTTCATGGTCACTTGACGCCATCTCTTTAGGCTCATGGTGAAGTAGAGCATCGGGGTAAGACACCTATCATGATAAAATGCTGCTTACCTCATGATATCCCGGAAGCAAATAGAATAGCCCAGGGTCACTATATACTATTCAAACGAGCAGCCCTAATAAACTCCACCCCTAAAGAGCCCAACCTCCAAGATGCTTCACCACTTTACCTTCCAATAACATGTCCATTTGAGAGCCATGCTAAACTCTAATCTATACTTAGATCTTGACATCCTTTTCTGGGATTTGGGTACAGGATTTGTATTCTGTTTCCAGATTTCTTCCGCTCACCTGGAAGTATCAATGATATGCACCTCCCCCTGCTCTGGAACTCTACTTGGGGTTGGAAATAGGTACTAAAGCCCATTGTCTGATTTTTTTCTCATTGACTAAACTCATTGATTAAACTCTCTTTCCCCCTGTCTCTTTTACTCTTTTCTTCCTTAATCTAAAGATCTCCATTCATTCTGGGGATATTACTTTTGATTTCTCCCCTGATCTTAAAGTTCATTGTTTATATTTTAAGTCAGTCCTTTTGATCTGTCTTCTTGAATTCATCTTTTTTCCATTTCTAACTTGAAGTTGTTGGCATGGAATCCAGAATCAATTTATTCTTTACAGTTGTAAACTAAGAAGTAATATATATTCCAGGAAACATAATATTATTATTATTCAGTCACAGATACATATATGAAAATGTTTGGTCACAGGTAAAACTAAAAGCACAAAACTTGGACTTTGGCGACAACATCAGAGAGCAGAGGATTTCAGTAATAAATAAGAAGTAAGATTTGTTTCCATTGGTCTCCTCGTGTATTACACTCTGTAGATTTAGACATCTTATTGTGTTGCTTTGTTTTTATGTTAATTAAAATCTAATTACTTTTCTTCCCCTCTTTCTTTCCCCCAACCCTTCCATGTCTCCTGTTTTTGTTGTTACCTATAACAAAACACCAGAGTCCGAGAAATATATAAAGAATCAAAGTTGTTGAATAGCAGACAGCCTACCTAGCTTGTGTGAGACCTATATTCAGTTCCCAGCATCACACACACCATAAATACCTGTCACCTGGCTCTAGAGGTTAGGAAAGAGAAGAACATTCATCATCATGCAGAAAAGGCTAGGACTTTCTCCCTCTTCTTTAAGGCCACTAGCGAAATCATGGCGCCTCTTCCCTCATTAGCCCAACTAATCCTGATAAAAGCACCGAAGCCTCACCTCCAAATAGCATTAACACAGCCTTGAGTACGGGTTTTCTGGAATATGAACTCTGGGGGGGGGGGGGGTGTATTCAAACAATAGCAGATATTGTAAAGAATATTAGAAATCTGTACCAACCCCAATGCCATGGAACGCATTAACAGTACCCATGCCTGGACTCTTGAAGGATAGTGTTTCTGCAGCCTGACATCTTCTCCACTGTTGTAATTACTACTTTCAAGAAAGAATGCTTGAATGTGCTTCAATTTTACATACTTCAGTGCTTTTCAAGTTCTACTGCAAGACGTACTCTTTTCCCTTTAAATAAGCAAAGCTTTGTACTAATTCAAGATAACAGACTCTTAGCGAACATGAATAAAAGCAATCAAAAAGAACACAATCAAATGACAGGGTACCAAAGAAAGCCACTGAATGTGTAGAAAATATTTGTCCCTTGCCTATGAAAATGAATCTACTTTATCTCTTTCATAAATTAGGCAAATAATTATTCCTTTCCTTTTAGGGATAATCCCAGCACAAGATACCTTCCACCAGACATTTGATATGCCTCCCTTTGTTTTAGAGTGATGGATCTTGAAAAGGCAACATGACAATAGAGAAGGGATTTTGTATTTCTAGGTGCGCTGAACCGTGGGAAGGTAAATATGTAGGGACGGATGACAGATGGAAGGTGATTTATTTTAGTAACCTTGCTTATGTATATCACCCATGACGACATCTAGGCGGGTAAGGAGAATTGTGTGGCCTGATATTGAATCAAGTGAAGATGCCTGGCCAGCCCTAAACTAGAAGAAAGTCTGTAAAAGTAGAGGAGAAAGAACGTGTGTGTGAGCTGATGACAGGCTGCAGTGAATGAGGTCTAGGGGAAGAAATCAGAGAGATTGAAAGCATTATAGTTATATTGGACCCGGCCGAATGTGTGGGGACTGTGTTTTCACTTTCTTCCCCCAAGCCACAGCCTCTACAAACAGTGAATTGTGTTCCTTTTCACTCCTTTCACCATTTCTCCATTTGACCTTTCTCCCTTCCTTCAACCATTTAATTTCCAGAGCCAGGAAAGGAACTTTGATTTGAAGGGAACAAGTACTAGCCGCTGATGGGTGTGTGTACTTGGAGCAGACGGCTGGCACTGGTCCCTGGAATTAGTGCTCCCCTCTTCTGGAGAACTGGGACAGGAATCCCCTCACTACTTCTCTAAACACCTTCCCAGACCCCACCCCCAGGGAACTTTGGAAGGAGCCTTTGCAGAGCACATGGAAGGGGGGACTGAGCTTGGCAGTCTTCCAGCTCCCCTTCAACACTGCAGGTGTCCTATGCAATCCTGAGGGAGTTTTCTTCCCTCCTGGGCCCATTTCTTATCAGTCTGCAGGCCCACTGCAGGTTACCAGAAGTATTCCATGCCTGAAAAAATGGAGAGACCTAAAATATCTACATTCCTCTTTCCAACAACCTCACACAGGCTTTGTGAGAATAGTGGAGGCCAAATATTAAGGCAAAAATGTTTTTGAAAATACATGTACAGAGAAATGTGTGTCGAAAGCATCTAATAAGTTATATTTTTTCACAAATAAGAAAAAATCATTTAAATAATAATTTTAAGTATTTGCCACAAATATTGATTGATAGATTATACATATTCATATATTTTTAATTTTATCATTAAGTAAAAGATAACAAAACAAAATGAATCAAATATATATGTATTTGTTAATTCTTTGGGAAAGTCAAGCTATGTATTTTATCAATAGATGCTTGGTGGCTGGCAGCCATTTGTGTCAGTACAATTCCAATACCCTCTGAAATACAAGTCAGAAGACACCTCTTTAAGAAAACCATGCTTAAAAAATCCTAAGGCAATATTCCTGTTTTCAGCAAGTGTGTTGGACAATGTTAAAAGCTCCCACTGTTAAAGCTCTTCTCTGACAATACTTACTGCTCTACTACTTCCCCTTTCTTTCTTTTTCTTTTTCTTTTCTTTTTTTTTTGAGACAGGGTTTCTCTGTGGTTTTGGTTCCTGTCCTGGAACTAGCTCTTGTAGACCAGGCTGGTCTCGAACTCACAGAGATCCGCCTGCCTCTGCCTCCTGAGTGCTGGGATTAAAGGCGTGCGCCACCACCGCCCGGCAGTAGCATGTCATTTGACTTAAATTTTGAAGTCAAGGAATTTTCAAAATAGCTAAGTTGGATTAATCCAGCAGCATTTATAATCAAACATCTTTGGCAACTATCGCTCCTTTCTCAGCAATCAAACAATTCAAAAGCAACAGAATAACACACAGTATCCATACTTTGTGTATTTACCATCATACATTATTTTTCTTACTCTATTTCTTTTATTTTTAGTTTACAGTTTTGGGTTTTTTCTTTTCTTGATTTTCGAGACAGGGTTTCTCCGTAGCTCTTGGTTCCTGTCCTGGAAGTAGCTCTTCTAGACCAGGCTGGCCTCGAACTCACAGAGATCCGCCTCCCTCTGCCTCCCAAGTGCTGGGATTAAAGGTGTGCACCACCACCGCCCGGTTTAGTTTTTGGTTTTTTTTTTTTTTTTTTTGAGACAGTATTTCTCTGTGTATCCTTGGCTGTCCTGGAACTCACTCTTTAGACCAGGCTGACCAAGAATGCACAGAAATCCGCCTGTCTCTGCCTCTTAATTGCTGGGATTAAAGGCATGTGCCACCATGCCTAGCTACTCTATTTCTTTTTTTAATGACTTTCTCTGTCCTTTTTATTTTCTCTCCCAAGCCTATGTATGTTTTTAAACACACTGTAAACCATTTAAAGAGTCTTTTTTTTCTGACTCCTTTATTTTTCTTTTTGGATTTTTCAAGATAGGGTTTCTCTGTGGCTTTGGAGCCTGTCCTGGAACTAGCTTTTGTAGACCTGAAACTCACAGAGATCTGCCTGCCTCTGCCTCCTGAGTGCTGGGATTAAAGATGTGTGCCACCATCACCTGGCTCTGAATCTATCTTTACTGTATTTCTTTATTTTTCTCTGACCACATGAGTCTTTAATCTGCTAAGTGATATGGCTAGGATTAAAGCTGCAGCTTTGGTGGCTGGCTCCACCCCATTCCTTAGCTTTGTGAGAGTAAAGATTCATGGTAGAGGTACTGGCAGGAGCCAGATTTATTGCCACGGCTCTGTGGAGTTTCTAGGTCCATGCCACTACCAAGAAGCCTAATGCCAGCTGCTCATAAACACCATTTAAGTGTTTGGTGGCAGAGCCTTTTAAAAGAGCCACAACAATTTTGCCACTAACTCTGAGTCAGGAAGCTTCTCTTAAAGGAGCCTCACCTCTGCTCACCACCAGGAAACAGAGCCTACTGGAGTAAATATGGCTGCCAAGAAACTGCTTGACTCTGTTCTAGTCTGTCTAGAATTGTTTCTCTTGAAAGTGTTCTCAGGCTTTATGTGGAAATTTTAGCCAAACATTTCAGCACCATTTTTAGATGCAAGCTTCTGTCCTGCCCAGTCCTACAGCAATTCAATCCTAAAGAAACATACAGAGGTTTATATTAACTATAAACTGTTTGACCTATTAGCTTAAGCTTTTTATTACTAGCTCTTACAACTTAAATTAACCCATAATTCTTGTCTATATTTTGCCACATGACTTGGTACTTTTTATCAGAGAGACATTCTCATCTTGTTTCCTCTGTGTCTGACTGATGACTATGTCTCTGCTTATCCTCTTCCCAGAATTCTCTTAATCTGGTTGCCCTGCCTACACTTCCTGCTTGGCTACTGGCCAATCAGTATCTTATTAAACCAATATGAGTAACAAATCTTTACAGTGTACAAGAGCATTATTCCCCAGCATGCTTTTATCTGTTGCATCAAGGAAACCATCCTTGAACTTTGACTTTGTTTTTATTTTTAAAAATACAGATCTTTGATTAAATGTATGCCTTCTCAATAAATCATACTGATTTTCTTTCATTCCATGCATTTTGGGGTGCAAACATCTGGGTTGCTCTACTGTTGCTTGGAGTAAAAGAGATGTTATTTCACATGCTTTATTGTTGACAGGCTCAGAAAGGGACTCATCGAGCTGTGAAAGTTGACATTTGGCAGCCAGCCACTCTAACCTGTAGCAATGAAACAGGACAAAAGTATGTGACATTCTTTCTAATGTGTCTGGTCAGACATCACATGGCCTGCCACTTGTCTTAATCCAAAGATTAATTAAGAAATAATAATGCAAGGGGCGATGAGAGGAACAAGGAAGATTAAATTCAATGCCATCATTATAATGTGACTGTCTATTGTGTAAATGGAAAGGACCCAAGACTATAGTTTTGAAGCTGGTTCAAACCCATCAGCAAAGGACAGTTCAGGTGATAAAGTCAAGCTTCATATTCAATTAGGATCATTCAGGGGACAAATACAAAGATGTACTTGTTGCCCTTAGACTTTCAAAAGTTGCATATTGTCTCCTTCATGAGTCTGGCATGGCTTGCTGAGCATGCCGACTTGTGCACATCTTCAGGAGCTGTGTGTCTACTTCTTCATCAATCTGCTCCTCATTCACCAAAAATTTCCATGGAGTAGCTACAGGATTTCCAGCAAGGCCAAATTCAGGAGTGTTGTATCTTTTCAAGTGTTCGGATTATAAAGCAGGGGTACATAGATTTGAATTGCAGCAAAAACTGTTTCCTAACCATGTATTCTTAAGATAGCAGCTAACTGGCCACAGCCTAACTTCCTACAACTGGAAAGCATAGATAAACACTAGCACCTCCTCCTCCCAAGTCTGTCGTGAGAGTTAAATGAAATAATCCGCCTATCAAAGCTCTGCACAGTGCCTGGCATAAAGTGTATACTTGTCAGAGAAGGAAAGCCACTGTGCCAAGGTATTCCTTAGCAAAGTAAGAGTGACAAGAGAAGAGGGACATGACCCAAATCATAAAGGGCCTGGTACATGGACAAAGTGTGCATTTAAAAATTGTTAAATGCATTTACATGGTTTTAAGTAGGACTCTGGCAGCACTTGCCCGTGTGTGTGTGTGTGTGTGTGTGTGTGTGTGTGTATACATGCACACGCACACTGTAGTATTTTGTAGAAATTATATCCACTATAAAAAGGCTAGTGGCCATTCTTATGGCCACTGAGATATACCTTATCTCCTAAATACCCTCATGTGGACTCCTGTTAGCACCTGCTAGTCTTGTCTGATGTTGCTGAGAGAAGTACTCTCTCATAGACTCAGTTGCATTGTCATTTTACCCAGATCTCATAACCACACTTCAAGTTCTTTCCACCTCCACTTTATGGTATAGAAATGAGGCTCCAAGTCTCCTGACTCGGAAGCACTTGGACTTAAGTCTACAGCACAATGTCTGTAGCAGGACCCCTTGGCTCCTCCTTGGTACCTGAGGAGAGTATTATATGGTAGTGATAGGATCCAGAAGCCAAGGTACCTGTCTTTGCCTCTGTTTCTCATCTCTGTGTCTTCAGTTGCCTCTGAGCTAGTATTTCATATGAGTATAAAACACAATTTCATCTCATGGCAGGGCCCTTGCTTCCTTCATATATATATATCTGCTGCCTCCACCCTCAGCAAAAGTGGGCCAAGAAGTTCCACGTTCCCGATTCAGAAAGCTAAGCCCAAACTCCTCCTAAACTGCTTTGCTCTGAACGACGCTTTTTAATTAAATCTTTCAAGGTTTAATTAGAACATGACATGATTCATCTTTGTTTCTGGAAATGTATTTGCAGTCTTGCTAATTGTGTCGGGAGATTTAATATGATATCTCTCCTCATGTGTGAAATTAATACATTAAATATTTTTAAAAGGAAAACATCTAAAACCTTTACCTGGGCAGCAGGTGGGGAGCCAATAAACAGTTCAAAGGAGATTCATTGAAAGGAATGCTAGGGAGAGCCCCGCTGGTTTTCAATGGGCCACTTTGTAAGGATCTCAAATTACTGTCTCTTCATCAATGGGCCTCATGAGAGCTTTTGATGTTCCCTCTTGCCTGGGAGATAAAATCCAGTTTCATATTATAGTGCTTACCTCTCAGTCTACCCCCTACATACATAAATACATAAACACATACACACACCCACTCTCAGCCTCATGTGTATATTCTCTATCTCTACCACACTCTCCTCATCCCAAACTGAGTAGTTTTCATGCTTCTGTGGCTCTATATACGTGGTGCCCTGTGTTACCTATTCTGGGAAAATACAGCTATGCTTGCATTAACCATACCTTTATTTTCTGTATTGTGATGAAATTTTGATATCATAGGGTTTGGCAGACCCTGGAAGAACCATGCCTTGAAGGGTTAGTGGACTACTGGAGTATCAGTTGTGTGAGTCACCTTTCTGTCACCAGGACATAATACTCAACAAGAACCACTTAAAAACAGAAAGATTTCATCTAGACCATCATTTCAGCCCATGGCCAGTTGGTCCAAAACAAGACAACAAAGCCATCTTGGCAGATGTAAACTGTGCTCCCCTCTCAGTAAACAGAATAGAAGGGCACACAGTATAGCCTCCAAGAACACAACCTCAAGTGACCTGACTTCCTGCAGTTAAGCTTTACCTTCTAAGATGTGAAACATCTGATAGTACAACCGGCTGAAGACCAAGTGTTTGACCCCTGAGCCTTTGGGAAACGCCCATAGCAACAAACCACCTGCCCTTGAGGCTTTCCCTATCCCATCTACTGTTCTCCACCAATTACCTCCATTATCTTCTTGTCACAACCTGAACCATGGCCCTTTACCTCCAGGGCTAGGTATTCAACAAGCAGAGAGAGCTAGGTGTGGTAGCAACCCCAATATAGCCCATCATGCCTTCCTCATTTCCTCCCATAAAAACCACAGTGAAGGCTCTTGCCTACCTTCTCCCAGTCCCACTGCCTCCTGACCACCTCAGTCTTTCTCTACATGTTCTATCTGAGAGCTCTCCCAGGCTTTCTGTTTTTAGGGGCTGCTTCTTCCACAATAGTCATACTTTATATAAATTCATTTATTCATTTTTAAGACAATCTTTTCTCATTTTACATACCAATCCCAGTTTCCACTCACTCCCCTCCTCTTGCTCCCTTCATTTTCCCTCATCCCACCCCACCATCCACTCCTCACAGAGGGTAAGGCGTCCCTTTGGAAGTCAACAAAGTCTAGTACATCATTTTGAGGCAAGACCAAGGCCCTCCCCACTATATCTGTGCTGATAAAGGCATCTCTCCAGAGGAAATTGGCTCCAAAAAGCCAGTTCAAGCAGTAGGGATACATCCTGATCTCATTGCTGTGGCCCCATACAGCTGCGCCATACAGCCATACAACTGTCACCCACATTCAGAGAACCTAGTTTGGTCCCATGCTGTTAGTCTGGAGTCAATGAACTCCCCTTTGCTCTGGTAAGCTGTTTTGGTGGGTTTCCCCCATCATGGTCTTGACCCTTTTGCTCATATTCTCACTCCTCCCTCTCTTTACTAGACTTTGGGAGCTCCCCTCAGTGGGTCTCTGCATCTGCTTACATCGGTAGTGTGCCATCTTATGTCAGAAGCAGATTATGCATTGCATCTCATGTTGATTGTGTCTCTTCCATACATACCATACATGTTCCATATAACTTATATGCTGTGTTTATAATACAGTGAGCTGTGTAGTAGACGGTGCCATGTAGGTTGATGCTACTGCTCTCTCAAAATCACACTATTAAGCTGCCTGATGACCTATTTCTCAGAATATATGCTCAATTCATGGAAAGTACACACACACACACATACACACACACAATGGGGAGGAGCTTCAGGATGGGCCCTCAGGCTGAAGATGCAAAGAAGAGTTCAGTTGTGTCCAAAGGCAATCCCTTTTCTCTTCCATGGTCATCCAATCTGTTGATGACTTTAAGATAAAAGGATTAAGTCCTACCCAAACTGTGGAAGAGAATAAGCCTTTCTCTAAGTTTGCTTGTGTCGATGCTATTCTTGTCTAATAAATACCTCCACAGAAATATCTAGAATAGGATTTGACCAAATACCCAGATACCAGTTTAAAATATAAACAACCACCTTGTTGAGTCACACTGAAGGAAGTAGGTGTCTAAGGAGGATCTTATGGTTTTATAGGGGGCCCCCACTTCCTGTGTGCAGGTGAAATGTGACTAGCCAGTTCCTTACTACCATGCCTTTCCTGCCTATTGCCATAATGGATGGTATTCCGGAGAGGTAAGCCAAAATAAGACTTTCCTCCTGCAAAACAAAAATAGTCCCCTAACTGTCACTTACAGAAGGGCAGGATTTGGCTGTTTTCTCTCACACTTTCTATGCTCTTAATAGGTACTTTCGCAGGAAACTTAAAATACTGCAGGAGGCAATCCTTTAATGCAGCATTTGTGATTGGTGGTGTTTTAATTCTATATAATTCAAAGTTAATAGTATTAAGATACAAAGAACTTGACAGAGCCCAGGATTTTAAATAGCTGTCAATGTGGGCCAAAGACATTCCTTAAACCTCTACTGGTCACAGCCATCATCAGAAGCTCCCTGTAAGGTGTGAGGAGTGGAAGAAAGTGTCCATGCCTTCTGGCAGAGGATAAAGGTAGTCAAAACAGACACTTGGCCAGCTATAGCATGGGAAGTCAACAAATTCTGTCACGTCACTGCGCTGAGACAGGAGCAAGGCCCTCCCCCTCATGGCCAGGCTGAGCAGGGTTGGCTGAGATATTAAAAGCTAGTCTCACAACCAAAATATCGGTGAGATTTTATTTAATCCTTTGAATGACAGTCACTAAACACTAATTAATAGATATTAACCTGGCATCATTGGTAAGGAAAATAGATGCACGGGACCATATCATGAATGGCAGGTAGGATGACATTAAATTCAGGTTGGTGAACATCCAAGGAGGGTCCTGGCGTATGTAGGGGATGGTGTCAAGGGATACCTTTCTAATCAGCCCACATATAAGTAGGCAAGAGCAAGTGAGTGTAAAAACTATATTCCAAGTTGCAGAAACTGGGTGTGAGCTGCTGTGAACGCCGTGAGGGTGCAGGCTTTGTGTATTCCACAAGGTGGCTGATGAGTAAGAAAGGAGCAAGAGGAATGACATGCAGAGAAGAGGATGAGGCAGCAACCAGGGAAGGTGAAGAATCCTGGATGGCATTAACACTAGATCTTTAGCCCTGGAAGGATACTTCTTGTAGATCTGACATAGTACAGTGAACTTATGAACACTGTAATTAAAGAGATGGCCTGGGAATGGTAGCTTCGTGACAGACTTGCCTCCCAAAGAACGCAGCTGATATGGTGGAGAGGACAGAGAAAATGGACAGTAGAAGGGAAGATCTTATTGCCCTGGAGGACTGCATGTGTGAATCTGCATCCAGACTGTGCTGGGGAAATGGGAAGGAAGGCCATTTTGCTTCTGGCTTCTCTTATACTGACCTCTGGAAACCAGTAGCTAGGGTCCCTTCGAGTTTATGCCCAGAGCAGAATCCCATTCAACAAGTTAAGGGAATTCAGAAACAATTGCATTCTTTATCCAGAAGACAGCTCACAAAGAACGTGATGGGAAACAAGACTCATAGCCCACACCTCCACCTTTTCCTTGCAGTTCAGTCCATGAGACGTAGGAGTGCACGCCTACTCCAGCCCATTCTGCCAACACCAAAGCCCTTGGCTCAGCAGCTCTCCTTCTCTTCGGTTCACTGTCAATATTTTATTAGCTAATATTAACCTTAAAAATGAAGAAAGAAAAGAAAAAAGAAAGTTCAGACTCTTTGAAGGAAGTCACTAGACAGAAGAGAGTCTGAGCAATAAGGCCAGATTTATTTCTGGCAGACGTGGGGAGAAGGAAAGCTGTGAATACTCACACATTAATAATTTTTCCCCTGTCACAACTATAATCAAAGCCCTGATGACAGCGTTGTCATAAAATCTATACAGCCACTACTCTGGCCTGGGGTTTAGTCTGAATCCTGGGCTCCAGGCTCAAAACTCCCACAATAAATTCTTTCATGGCTGTTCAGAAGCTCCTTATCACGCTATGTTTTACTGCCTATTCCCAGGCCCCAAATTCAACATGTGCTGTAGACCAAATATAGAATCTCAGAGAAGGAACCGAGAGGTCATCATAGCCAACACTCCATCCAGATCTGAATTTACTCTTGTAACATCCTTGACAACTAGCATTCAGAGGCTATAAACAGGCTAGGCTACCGACCTCGGCATGACCGTCTATTCTATTTGTGGAATGCTTCACATTCTAACAAGTTTATCTGGCACTCTTCTCTGTGGCCCCAGATAGCGCATTCTGTCCATTTGGGGGGAGAAGGATAGCCATCCTCTTCTGCCTATTAAATGTCCAGCCACCCTCTGAGTCACATAAATGGGTGCACTCAAAATAAAAGCTTTCTACATAGTCCTTGCTTAGTAAGTCAAATATTAAGGCAAGAGAATGTGGACAGAGAGATGTCTCATGGGTTAAGGGTACTTGCTGCTCTTGCAGAGGACTTGGATTCTCTTCCCTGTATGATAACTTATAGCATCCCTAACTCTGGTTCCAGGAGATCCAATATCCTCTTCTGGCCTTCTTGGGAACCAGGCATACATGTGGTGCACATACATACATGCAGGCAAGCATTTAACATATAATTAAAATAAACAATTTCCTTTTTTTAAGGAGAAAGAGTATATCAATTTGAAGTCATGTTCTTAATAGTTCTTTGTGTAGAGATGATGAAAAGTTTTTTCATTTCTTGCACTGCCAAATCTGATCCAGGCTGGAGCTGGATGAAATCTGCTGTTGAAGTGATACAACTTCTTAGACTCTGAAGAGCCAAAGGGAAAGAGCCTGGTGATTGAGAGGCAAGATGAGCTGGAGTCTTGATCCTGTCCTTTTATGTTTGCCATCTACCACATATTTATTGCAGTTAGTTCCCAAATACATGAGTGAGGTACTGGAGTGTCAATGGAGACCATTGGCCACATGTTCACCCAACATATGGGGCAATCCTCAAGGGAACCATCACCATCTTGCCAATGGAAAAGAGTGGTGAAGAAAATAACCAGGTTGGGAGGCTCCCTCTGTGCAATGAATGTCCTAGTGAGCAATGTAAATTCATTAACAAATCCCACAAGTGCATATAAAGTTGCAACAGGGCTAATGTTGTGCAGAGAAGAATCAGGATGCCAACCAAACATGTGATATCAGAAACTCAAGCCAGTTCACAAAGCTGGGAAGACCCTGACATATATAGTGATGCTGGTGTTGGGTGCCAAAGGATGTGCAGAAGAAAGTCCCTGGCAGTTGAGCCCCTGGAGCCCATGATATGAGCACAGTCTTTAGTGAGGAAGCCTAGTGTGTGTGAGATCTATCAGGCTGGCAGTGTAGAGGACCAAGGTCAAAAATGAAATAGAAGAGGTGTAGAAAATTTATATAACATAGGACTTTGAGGGCCAGGTTATTATTTTCCACATTTAGTCTCTAAGCAGTAAGAATCTAAGGTAATATTTTAAGACAGTTGTGTGTGTACACAGTGTGGTGAAATTGGGGTTAATTGAACACACTCTTACTATAATAGAATGGGTTGAAAGGATCCATGATGAAGATCAAATTAAGAAACTAGATGATGGGGGAGATTGCACTATAAAATCTTTAACCTCTTAATGATCATGAACACTTGAGCTGAAATCTCTAGACCCCCTGTAAATAAAGTCAGGTAGAGCAGTGCATGTCTGTAATCCCAGTGTTTCTATGGGGAACCTAGGGGTAGAAACACAACAATCTGCAGCTCACGGATCAGCTAGCTTAGTGCACACAGCAGCAAACAACGAAGAGACCGTCTCAAACAAACCGGAAGACAAAGACCAACATCCAAGTGTTCCTTATAACCTCCACACCTCTACATCTCTACCACTGCAATGTGCACCTAATACACACATGCATACACATATGCATAGAGACAGATAAATCAAAAGTCATTAGGAAGGCATTGGGAGGGTACAGAGTAGAGTTGCCAGTTAACTTGGAATAGGGTAATAACAGTTAGTAGGCACTGAGGTAGCACAGATTAGCAGGAGTTCTAGGATGTAAAGCAGTGGGGAATCAAATCTGGGAGGCTAGAGAAAGCCTAGTGACTACAGGGACCACTACGGGTCATCTAACATGGAATATTTCCTACTATACATAACCAGACGCCAAGGTGGAATGTGAAGATGATCAGTCTACTATGTAACTTCTGAACAATGCAGGGAGACAGAACCATGATACAGGAAAATACCATAGCTACATGTTATTTCAGGTAATATGGCTCCCTAAAAGGCATGTTGTTGTTGTGTCTGTATGCATAGGTATATATTATATTAAACTTGCAGGGTAATGCATTTAGGTTAAGTCCTTTCATACATTTAGGTGGTTGTTTAAGGGTCTTTCATCAAGTTGACAGGTCCTCATCCTCAACAGCCAGAATCCAAGAACACCTTCTGGGTTGAGCTGGAGAGACTTGTGGATCACTCCCCTTCCACCTACTTTACTTTGAGGGCTTGCGCTTGGCACTCATCACAACACAATCTAACTCCACTAATTCACATGCTGTAGGTCAGTTTTCAGTAAGCCCTGAGGGACAGTTTCAGAAATGAATCCTAAGTGGTGACCAAGGCCAGCAGTGGCACTAATTGAGATCAGGATTAGCAGTGCTATCAAATGGCCAAACATGGGACCTGTGGAGTTTGAATGCATAAGGGGAAACCCAAAAGTGAGATGCCAGTAAGTGATAAGTCCGAAATATTAAAGGATTATCCAGAATGAACACTGTAAGGAGTTAAACTATGTCACCTGAGGGCTCAGTGTAATTAAGAAGCATTGTGTATTAAAAATGATGTCACGAGAAACCCTGTATCCAAAGGTCAAGCTGGAGCTTCCCCATTCTAAGAGTCTGTGGTTCATCAGCAGATGCTCTTCATGCCACTGTCATGCGATCTTAATACTATATCCATTGGCTATAAATAAATAAGAGTGTGATCCAGAACCCATAGGTAGCCGAGCCCGATGAACTTAAAAATATGAAAAGGCTACCATCTCCATGTAAGATAGATTGTCTCTCTTTCTGCAGATGAGTGTTTCTTGTTTCTATTACAGTTGAAGAAAATGATTACCCTAGTCCTGACTGGGGTGTCCAACTGCATAGCAAGCCTTACATGCATTCTGTGGTTGGCCCATCTTCTGACATATCAATCCAGGTAGTCATCCCATGCCCACTGCCTAGTCAGCATTCAAACACAACAAATTGGCACACATGGCTAGAATAAAGAATGATAATAGCCTTCTAGTCTGTGAAGATAAGACAAAAGGCATTTTGCTTCACCATCAGTAACTCTTATATTGATGTTTATTTATCTGTACCTCCCTATTTTCACAAATTAATCTCAAACTTCTCTTGTCTATATTTCTTGTCACTTCCCAGAATTGCATGTTACTATGTTCATTTTCAAATTTGAGTCATTTCCTAAGAATTTTACTCTTTCCAACTGTATTTATTTATGTCTAAGTAATTATCTTCAAATAATCCATCTTGAAAATGGCCAACTCTTAAAAATATAGACATTACTATCCTACTTATTCCTTCTCAGAGCCTTGTGTTCTATAATAATTGAAAGTTATCTGAGTCTCAGGTCCCAATGCTACTGCCTACCGATATGCCCGTCTCCCGTGGAAGCGCTGCTGTCCCTTTGTGTATAATACCACGGTAGAGCCCTTTAGCTCTAACCTGTGCTCGTTCTTACACCTTACCCTACATTGTAGAATGTACGTGATGACAGCACTATAGTAAACATCTGGACACCACCTCCCTCAACATTAGTCCTCTCATGTCTGAATACTTGCCTGATGCCCTCTGCTGTTACTGTCTCTACCACATCACTTTCTGCTTAATACCCTTCAGAGGAAAGAGCACACAGTACTCTTGACTAACAAAGTCATGATGGTTTGTCTCATTTCAACCTACATACTCCATGTTTTACCTCCCTGTATCACAAAATGTTCACAATTATGTTTCCTGGAACAGTCTCCAATCTCCTTTCTCCTTGGGAAATATGGCTAAGTTCCTACAAGTATGGGCCAAATATCGTTCTACCTATCTAGGATAATCTACCACTTTCTAAACCTCTTATAGTACATGTTTTCTGCTATTTTAGATGTCAATTTACATTTCTCTTAACCCAGAGAAGAAGTGTGATTAAAAAAATGACTTTGGAGCCAGAGTTCTTGGCCTCAGATGCACATCTGTATCCATATAGCTCTATGGCATAGACTAGTCTATTGCATGATTTTTTTTGATCCTCATTTTCCACAAATGCAAAAATTAGGGACAGCAATAAACTATATTAAATAGTTTATAGTTTACTATATTGTCCATACAAAGTCAAGCTCCATAAACAACTATAGAATGATGTTAAAACTGCAGAACTATAGTGATTTGATAAAGTAGAGGGAAGAGATATTGAGCTCAACCTTGAATAAAACATGGGTAAGTAAGAATTTGTAACCAAAGGGCAGAATAGGAGTCAATGAATGGAAACATTAGGGAAGGAGAGCCTGTATCCAGTCAGCTAGTTTCTGCTGAAGGTTGACCAGAGTGATCAGACACCACATTGTTGGGGGAGAGAGTAGACCTAGTGAGGTATCAAGGGAATGGCACAGGTGGACCTCAAGGAATGTGCAGCAGCCTGAAGCAGAGTCTCTGTCAACAGAGACATTGGAAGTTCAGTATTTGATTACTACATGCAACACAAATATGTTAGGATACAGAATAATGTGCACATATAAAACAGAATATTATACCATATTTGGATCTCTGAAATTTTAGGCATTCACTTGGGGTCATAGAACACATCTCCTGAGAGTTAGAAGGCACAACTATATCTTATATTCGATATCTCCTTCAGACTTCCAGTGAAGAGACTCAGAAGTAGAGAAAATGACTTTATGAATGGGTAAGAAAGTGATGGCAATGCACTTTTCAGAAACCAGGAACTTGACTGTGTCCTTCCTAGCCTCTACTCCAATTCTTTAGTCATGTAACTCAGGAAAAGATATCACAAGAGTTATAGTCATGCAGAAGACTGGCCCTGGTCGATGCTCCACTTTCATCAACAGCCTTCAGAAACACTGACTGATATTTTCCTGCAATAATGGCCCCTCTCTTAACCCAGCGCTTGCGATATGCCTCTCATGCCACTGTGTACAATATCCCATGTGTTTTTCCTCCACACTATCATAGGAGTCACCCATGTTAATAAACATGCCCCACCATCAGCTGGGTTGTCAAAACATTGCTTTGTGAACAGATTCGCACCATAACTGTTAGAAATTACCTGATGATTAATGTGGTCTAACCCAAAGAACTTGACTGCAGCAGGCTGAGGATTTATCGATAAGACTGATCATAATCTTCCATCTTTGTTTACCTCGGTAATTAATGCAGTTCAGGAGGGAGTACTTGGAACATTGTACAAGCAAGATTTATCCCCTCTGGAATAGATTACAGCCATATGTCACCATTCAAAAGGTAATTGGTACATTTCCTTAGAAATTAATTGAAAAGAAGATTTATTTTAATGCCCCGTAATAAATAATCTCGATAAGCGTTATCGTTAGCACGGATATTTGCACTGTGTAAAGAATTTGCTTTACATCAAAATAGAGTACGTACTATAGATCATCCTTAGATTTTCTCAAAGATTTTTGCCTCTGACTCCAGGTAAAGTAAAATAAATATGTACACTGTGAGGCATCCTTTGAGCATTCCTCCCCGTGACTCAACACCAGCAAAGAGCTTCCTGTCCCAGGCACTCCGATGACAATCCCTACATGTATGAGCAGAGGTGTTTTGAACAGTGGGCTGAGGCAAAGGACTTAAGGGTGGTGAGATGGGGCACTGAGGTATCTCACCCTGAATGGGAATGTGACAGGTAGAACATAACTCTCAAGAATGCTACTAGAAGCCAGGTAGTGGTAGCACATGCCTTAACGCAAGCACTTAAGAGACAGGAGGATCTCAATGAGTTCAAGGCCAGCCTGATCTGAAAATCAAGTTCCAGAACACCCTGGTTTCTGTTACACAGAAAAACCCTGTCTTGAAAAAAAAAACAAAAAGATGCTGCTAGAGACGATGATGGTGCTTTTGTTTAGTACTTCTGAAAATCTACCTAATCTTTTATGCTGCTCACACCACCATCAACATCTCTAATAGTGTTGTATCTTTCTATGCTAACCTAAGAAGAAATATGCTGAACTCCAATGTGAGCTTATAAGTCAGATGGGGATGCAGCTCAGGGATAAAGCACTTTCTTGGCATGTATAAACTCGTTAGAGTCCAACAGAAACACACACACACAAACTGAGTACTTATGGCCTGTATTTTACAGATAGATTACATTCAGGCACAGAGAAGGTAAGAACTTTTTTAAAGTGACCTGTACTGAAAAGAACATTGAACCACAGGTTCTCTCTTCTCCTGAATCATTGTAGCGCTATCCTTCTCTGACTAGGGTCAGGGAGATCATAATATAAGCTAGACACGTCTTCCTGAAGATACTTTGACAAGAAATGACTTTATTAGTCAGATTTTCGTTACAGAAAAGTGGTTGTAAGCAAGAATGGTTTTCTACGTGTGTTTATGTATATGGAGGCCAGAGGATGAGGCCAGATCACTCTGTCCCTTATGTTATGAGACAGAGTCTATTCACTGAATCTGGAACCAGCCAGTGACCTAATGAGCTCCATGGATCCTCCTATCTCTCTATTCCATGCCCCAACCTGAGCTGAGGTTACAGATGCATGCTGTCATGCCTAGTTTTTAGGGATCCAAATGCAGGTCCTCATGCCTATAAAGCAAGCATATTACCAATGAAGTCATCCCCCCCAAACAAGTTCTAAAAAGTTTGTATTGTTACTTGTAGTTTCAGAGCAAGGTCATCCATCAGCTCCATTGCTCTGGGAGTAACAGGAGGCAGAATACTATGGTGAAAGGTTGTAACAGAGGAGTCTGTTCACCTGTGATGGCCAGAGATAGATAGGTAGGTGGATGGATGGATGGATGGATGGATGGATGGATGGATGGATGGATGGATGGATGGATAGATGATGGGTGGACGGATGATCAGAGCCTTCATGATCCAAATAGCTCTCAGCACACACACACACACACCCTTTGGAATACTGTGGCAATAAGAAAATACCCCTTAACATACAAGAACTTTTCACATGCAAACCACAATAGGTAGAAATCAAATAACTTAGAAAATGATAAATTGCTTCTCATTGAAATAGCACTTTATACGATAGAATACTAAATACATAATATTTTAAACCAAACATAAAAGAATTCAAGAAAGCATTGGCCTTTCAGTAGGTTTGTGCCCCAGGCCCCACCCCACTGAGAATTAGTAGCAGTCCTCTCTGAAAGCTGATAGATCCATGAAAAGTACTGGGGAGACAGTCAATTCAGAAAGCTCTGTTCCAATGACTCCATCTGTAAGTAGGGATTAGGTGGCCTTGGGCAAGTCATCCTCTCATACTGTGCCTCATCTGTGGAATAGAAATTCTACCATGTACAGCCAGAGTGCCCTTAGAACTCCCCGAAGAATATCTGAATGCCTAATTGATGCTCAATATACAGGGATCATTGTTTTTAACCCCATATAAACCACTCCTAAACATTCCTCCCAATTCATTCCTCCAACAAATCCACATTCTCCTTCAGCTGACCATGCCAGAAGCGCCAGCCTCTTTCCAGATCACTTTCAAACACTGCTGCAGGCTTCCCACTTTATCACTCTTACTACCAAGGCTGGAAGTAAGGAAGAGCAAAAAAAAAAATATGAAGGCTGTTTGGTTACTGCTCAATTAACTTACTTCATGGCTAAAATAAAAATAGAAGTTTTCAATTAATATCCAACAGAGAACCATTTACTTTCATGTTCAATGGATCCATTTACATTAAATAAAATGTCTTTGAACACAAATTAGATACTTTCTAAATTTTACATGGTTATAATTTATATTCAGTAAGTAGAGACAAGTTTTAGGGGAGCAATGAAACTGAGGAAAGAGTGGTTAGGACACATGTTTTGCTGCTGGACCTTAGCTCTATGATCTTAGTGAAGTTTAGAAGGTTAGATCTGCAAAATAGTGATTATATTAATAATAGCATAATTAATGACTTCCTTCTATTATAACTTATCACAGTGCCTTCAGTATACAACACTTCTAACCTGTAAATTCTTGTTAAATGCCTTCTAGAAAAACTCAAAGTATAGCTGTATGATGATGATGTATTGCCTACTGCTGGGAGCCTCCTCTGGACTGTGAGGCCCAAAATTTGTTCCCCCCAGACACAAATAAGTGGAACAGAGTACTCTCAAATATGTCTGCTGAGTGTTAGCTTGGATGATGAAGAGTGCTCATTATCAGCACTCAATGCAAGAGAGTTCTCAAGTTATAATCATGACAAACAGTATGTTTGGTTGTTGTTGGTCTTTCAACATGTGTGTGTGTGTATTTAAATGTGAAGTGTGTTTAGGGCTGAAAGATATGCCTATTATTTGATAGTCTAACTTTCTCTCTCTCATCATACAGAGACAAATGAGTTCCCATGGTCAAGTTAGTTCGAAACCTCATGACAAGAATCTACTCCTATCTCTCAACTTAGTGTTCCTCCTATGACACACTGGACCACAGGGCTATATTGACTTCCATCCCACAGCAAAACTAGAGCTTTTATGTAATTGAAAAATCACAACAGCATTTGTGAATTTCTTCATTCTAATTCCTAATTATAATAATTGATAGCCTAGCTCTCTGTCATACAGAGAGGTTAATTGGAAAGATCTTTAAATATTCTGAGAGCATCAGGTCTTGTTAGGAAAAATTAAGAATGCAGCCTAACAAAATGGAAATATAGGGATGTATATAATTTTATATTTAAATTGATTTTTTTCTGATTGGTTTTAGAAAGAAAGAGAATGGAGCATGTAATGACTTGGGGGCAGGAAGGTACAGGGAGGACCATCAAGAGTTTTTCTAGAAACAGCAGTTATGATGTCATATATAGACACTTTGGTAACCTTGAGTATCAAGTATAAACACATGAGCTTTGTATTTCAACATAGTTCAGAAACCACAAACTATCAAGGATCAGCATTTGTGGTCTATTTTGACCTTTGGCAAACGGTAACTGAGAAATTTCACAGAAAATCCACCACATTTTTATCTCAAAGATAAGCAGAGATTGCTTTTGTTTTCTGTCTGCCCAGACTGGAATAATCATACAGAAACTATATTATAACACTGTTTGGCCAATGGCTCAAGTGTATTCCTAGCTAGCTCTTATATTTTAAATTAACCCATTTCTATTCATCTGTGTATCGCCACAAGACTGTGGCTTACTGGTTCTAGCGTTCTCTTTTGATAATTACATAGTGTCTCCCTGACTGCCTTCTTTCTTTCTCTATCTCTGTTTGGAATTCCCACCTTGCTATCTTCTGCCCTGTCATAGGCCAAACATTTTTTTTTTATTAACCAACGATAAGAAAGCATATTCACAGCATACAGAGGGGAATCCCACATCATCTCTGCTTTTCTATCTAAATAAAAAGGAAGGTTTTTTTTAAGGTTCCTTTATAGTATGTGACTGCATGTTGTGCTGCCATATAAGTACACCAAGTTACACAGTGCCCACAGCATTAGAGTTACCCCTTAGCAAAAGCCTCCTTATGGCCTGAACACAATCACCTCAAATATATACTAAGCAAATGGAATGTTTTATTGCAATGGACTCTATATCACAGGATGTGATAGGGTTTTCACACGATTTAAAACCATTCTTTCTCTATGGAACTGGAGGGAGAGCTCGGTGGTGAGGAGCACTTGCTGCTCTTGTACAGGACCTGAGTTCACTTCTAAGCACCCAATTCTCAACTCTCTGAACATTTACTCTCAATGAGATCCTAAGTACTCTTTGACCTTCCATGCCCTGATAGTGTATGCATATAGGCAATCACACATATAAATATTTGCAAAATAAAAATTTATACAAATAGCCATTCTAGCAATAAAAAATGTTTAAAAGGTGCTTTCAACTTTTAACTAACATAGAACACAACAATACTAAATCAATGTTTCAATCTGTCTGGAAACAATCTAAGTATATGGACCAGAGTGGTCTGACACAAATGCAGATTAGCTTGCATCATCAAACTTCAAAGTCCTGAGTTTAAGCACCTGGGCCTTAAACATGTTGACAAGAATTATAGACTCAGAATTGAACTCCATGTCTAGAAGTCCTCCCATTTGTCCAGATCCTCTGGTATTCACTGACTGGGATATTCAGAAGTTAAATTAATGACTCCGGCTATAACTATGGCAGGAACAGGAACTTCCTCAGTGGCTAGCCATTCATCCTCTGAAACATAAGTCTAGTCTTCAGCTACTATGGGCTGACCAGAGTCAGGAGTGCAGCAGGGCCATGACCATCAAGCTGGGTCTCTTGGGAACTATGCCCTAGCATTTTCAATGGCCTGATCCTCATGGCGAGGATCTTAGAGGCTAGGGTTGAGTTTGGGAATTGAACCGACCATGGATGTGCCTGGAGACATGGACTCTACACCTGGATATCTTCAGGCTCTTCCATCTTGTCTGGATCCCAGCTGGTAGTTCAAAAATGAATGTCTGAACTTTAACATAGTAACTCTTAATCTCAGGGTTATGGGTTCGGGACCCACGATGGGCACCAAATTGTAGTTGTACCAAAGAGTTCCACAATAACACAGAATGGAGTATAACAAAGTTTTATTTATTTGGGGATAAACTCACAGTAAGAGTAGCTATCCATAGTCCTCTGTGTACCCTGGGAACTGGAACCAAATCCAGTAGATAAAGGGCCATGCATGCTTCTCATCTGCATTTACAGTACATGAGACCATGCCCAAAGTGGGCTGGTATCTTAAAGGCTATTTGCTGAAGGAGTTCCCCCAATACTCAAAGACCTTGAAGTTTTAATATACCTTTTAACAATAAAAAACAGCATGGAGGAAGAAGTAATTCCTTTGGTCCCTTGAACATTGAGGATTAAAGTAGTCTGTGAACTTAAGCTCGTCACAAAATGTGTCATGTGACAGCTGTGACAGGTTGTTTATCTATAGATATAGAGACATTCAGCAAAGCCAAAGAGGAGACAAGAGCAGATGACTCTACCAGCCATAAGCACGTTAGTGGAGAGAATAAATACAATCCTAAAACATTACTTAGTGATATGGCTTGAGTTCACACCCTGACTGAAGCTTTACCTACACAACCACACTCTACAATCCAACGAGGAAGATGTCATTATCCCATATTGAACATGAGAAGTGGCTTGGACTCAGAAAGGCTTTCAACTGCTCTCAGATCAAACACCTAACACAAACACAATGTGTACGATCACCCTAAATACCCTTTACATCCTAAACACCCTAAACATCCTTTAACCTAGTGATGTATGTCCTCTCTCAAGAAAATGGAATGACTGGAAAGTAGCACAAACTTGTTAATATGCTGAAGAAACAATAAATCTTTTGAGACATTTAAAATAAGAAATTTTTAGCTTCGTGAAAAATAAAAAAATATATTTTTAAAAAGAACATGAAAAATATGAACCCCCTAGTACTTCTTTTAGGCATAAGTTCAATAATGGGATAGTATAAAATGACTCCTAATGCTATTATAATTCAAGCTCAAAAACAAGATTACATTCAGAATTGTATAGAAAGGAGGTGAGGAGAAGTGATAGCAGTTTGGGCCTCTTGGCTTTGCTCAGAATACAACAAGAACATTGTGTAGCTAACATATTCCAAGAGGGACATGAATTTAACTAATATTTCTGAGCACTGAGCATCACGCTGGGTATAATCCTGGTAGAATTGCCACTTTTAAATACCTTAACTTTCAACAGAAGGGAAATTAAAACAGGTAAACAACAAATTACAAACTGTGTCCAGTTTGCTAGTGAAGAAATGACATTGATTTATAAGAGTGGTCAATCAGGGAAAGTCTCTAAAAGGTGCCATTTATTGAAAGATTAAAGATTATTGAAGGGATTAAAAGGAAATAAATATAATCAAGAATATTATTATATATAGTGAAATGGTACAGACCATGTCACTGCTGCAGTGTGACCAAAAACACCATGTAAATCTAGTCACTGTAGATTCTTTTGAAGACCCTTTTCAGCATGAATAAAGCAAAGTTCAGAATATTCAGCATCCTTATCTCTTGAAATTGACTATATTTGCTTATGGGACAGCAGGTTACAGGAGATGTGGAAAGCTACTTTTCAACAATCAGAACCATGGGATATTATAGAATATGCTACCTTAGTATTTGGAGAACTGAATTGGGTCTACAATTCTGTAGATTTGTCACTGTTAAAGTAGTGCCAAGTTCATTGTTCCTTCTCAGCAATGAAGCTGGCTAACAGTGAATGTCAGGTGGGCCAGTGTACATGGTTTATAATGTGAATTCACCAATATGATTTCCATGTAAACCTGCCATTGAAATTGACAATGAATTTGCATTTAACAACCCTGGGATTCTGGGGTCCATTTCATAAAGTCTCTGGGGAGGCTTAAATAAAACACTAAAAGATGAGTAATGGGGCTAAAGAAATTGAAAGCCAGATCCATCATTAGGAATTATCAAGCCAAAAAGTAACTAGACCACAGAGGTTAATCTGATGGTAGGCTGTGTTGTGCTTGTAAAATGATCTGGCATCAAACTCTCACTTCACACCTCTTTAGCACATTGTTCTACTCAAGATCTGTTCCTTAGTGTTTATCAAACAAAAACATAATAAATAAAAATTTTAAATGCTTTCCTTGAAATAAGAGTTAAACTTTGAGTCTTAAAATTTCAGTGAGAACTAATGAACTTCAGATCAATAAAAAAAAAACAAAAGAGAAATATGTGTACTTCAAAATTTGTCATCTTCATCAAAACAGATACTTTTTAAATTTGGAATACCACTGATTTGAATACACACACACAGTGTAAGTCTCCTTACACTGAAAATCTTCATTTTATCAAGTAAGTCATGTAGGACATACACAGAAGTAGTCTCATTGGAGTATAACTGAGCTGAAAATCCCTTGTTGGTTAGTGATATCTTAGCTCTCATAGTGATATCTTAGCTCTCATAGCACCATCATTGTGCGTGTGTTTGCTCTAATGCTGCTGTAAATCACTCTACATGCAGCCAATTATATAAAGTTATATGCAGTACTTATAATTATCTGTTATTAAAATTCATTTATCTACTATGCTATAGTTTTTAATAATTATTTTCAAAGTATACCTGTGACAGTTTGAAAGCAATTGGCCCCCATAATCTCACAGGGAGTGGCAGGATTGAGAGGTGTAGCTTTGTTGGAGTAGGTATGGCCCTGTTGGAAGCATTGTGTCACCGAAGGGGTGGGTTTTGAAGTCTCTTTCACTCCAGCTTTGCTCAGTATGACAGAAAGTCCCTTTCTTGTTGCCTTCTGATCAAAATATAGCCAGCACCATGTCTGCCTGCATGCCACCATGCTCCCTGCCATGATGCTAATGGACTGAACTCTAAACTGTAAGCTGCCACCCCAATTAAATGTTTTCTTTTATAAGAGTTGCCAGGGTCATGGTGTCTCTTCACAGCAATAGACACCCTAACTAAGATAATACCACTATGTGCCAAAAAGTTAACTACAAATTAATATGCCGTGTTGATTTGGCAATGACATCCTCAGTCTTTGATAAAAGGCATCTGCTGTGTGGCTGAACTATGCAATGGAGAGATGTGGACATGTACATTGTCGTGTTTGTACAGCAATGACACTGCCTACCGACCTTTTCCTCAGAGTGCATACCCTCCGAATGCAGCCCCATCATTAAGTGGCATGTGACCGTACATTAATTTACTTTGGTCATACCTTTAGTCATTTGTCTCATCAAAGTTGCACAGCATGGTCTTCCCATGAGGGGCGTGGTAGGGCTCTACATTAAGTTCAAAGTCCTGCAACATACAAAGGTCAGCCATGTTAGTCTAACACACCTGAGTCTCTGTGCCATCTCTATTAAATTAAAATTAAATTAATTAGAAAACACATGTGTGTCCTTGCATTCTGATATATGTTCTCATGCGATTCTGTCCTTGGTGAAATTTCTTAGCTGCTTGGAATGGCCAAAGCTGCACCGATTTGACAACACTTCTCACAAGCTTTGACTGAATTCTTTCCCTGTCCACCATAACTTCTTCTAATTAATTTTTCCTTCAAAGTTGCAAAGCATAGACTCATCTCAGGTATTCATGTGAGTCTACTGTTTGCTGAGAGATTCTGGGGCTGCCTCTGTCTCTCTCCACTCCCACGCACAATACTTGGATTTTTATGGCATTTTGAAGGTCGCTCCCCAGTATAACGTGAGCTACTGTCTCCATTCTCTGAGAATGGTAGAGGAATATGATCTAGAAGCTTGTCTCCATTTGGAAGTGATTAATGTAGATTCTGATGATGAAGGAAATGAAAACGAGAAATCTGGATAAGTAATCACTGTTCCAACAAAAACAATTTCAACAAAAAATGAACCAGAGACAGAGAGAACAAACTGATAATGCCAACCACAAATAAATTATTCCCAAGTTTCAAGAACAGACCTTGTGATAGCACTTAAAGTTTTGTGGGGTTTTGATTCATGAGACTCTGAATATAACCACGATGGAAAGGGGACACAACTGTCGCCCTACCTGTCAGGGTGTTCAAAGAACAAAAGGTTTCAAATAAATGCAGAACTGTGCCAGGAAATGACTTGGTAGACAAACTACCCAGAGCTTCATAAACATAGAAGACATGACTAATTTCCTCT
Source organism: Chionomys nivalis (assembly GCF_950005125.1). Lineage (NCBI taxonomy): Eukaryota > Metazoa > Chordata > Mammalia > Rodentia > Cricetidae > Chionomys > Chionomys nivalis. The sequence goes on along the minus strand of NC_080092.1, from coordinate 29,504,041 downwards.
TTGTCATCTTCCCTGGGCCAAAGAATGCATGTCTTCCAAGACAAGCTGTGATAGTACCTCAAAGAGCAATAAGCCTTCAGTAATAAATGCAAATATCTGAGTGGAAGGGTGTCTTCATACGGAAAGGAAGAAATCTAGACCACAAATCATCTAGACAACTAGTTCCCAGAGTGCTCTTCTCTAATCTCGCCACCCAAATATAGCTGGTATTCCGCGGAAAGTCGTGCTTTGGGTTGTTTCATTTGAGACTTTACCTATGTAATATCATCTCAGCAATAAGGAAATGTGCCTCCAACTATGATTGTATATAAATGTGTTATTCATTCTCTTTATCTCTGCATATCAATTTTTCCATTTGACATCTCAAAAACACCAGTTCACCATACGTCTAAAGGTAAACACAATTTGCCATCCTTAGACTCTACTTACATTTGTCCCTTTGTCAGTGGCTGAAGCTTCCTGCCTATTAGTTAAAAAAATCTAAAATGCTGAAAATCAGTGTTGATTCAGTCAAATGCAAGTCCTAAATTTCTTCTGTCCATACAACAACTCTGTAGTCAGAGTAACTACATGAATAAGGAAAAAAGGGGACTAGGAGAGAAACTAAATAGGAGGAACTGACCTCTGCAGTGAAAGCATTTAAACAGTCTTATACACTCTTCTGTCCACATATGGGAAGCCTCAGGAGAGCTGATGGTGTCTTTCTTGTTCTGAATCTGAAGACTCAACCACTGGGAGTCAGGAAACACAGTTCCAATCTTAGGGCAGAAGACTGGCATCTTAAGTAGGCTGAGGAAGCCTGTTCTAACTCTTCTTTATTTAATTCTATTTGGTTCTTCTATTGATTGGGTGAAGGTAATCTACAATAAGGATAATCTTCTCTACTTAGTCCATGTCCTCAGAAGATCTCATTCAGAAATACACTTGCAGATATTTTTTGAGTGGTGGTTGGCCAGATACCTAGGCATCCCATGGTGCAGTCAAGTGGACATGTAAAGTTAACCAGAGAAATCACAACTCAAATAGATGGGCTCAAGTTGATCAATGTCTATATATATTTTTCCATATAATATATAATATATATAATATTATTATATGGAAAAATATATTATATATTTACCTCCCACCTGTCAGTAATGCAGCTTGCTCTATTGACTTTCTTTGAATCTCCTTTAGCCTGCAAAATTATCTTCTTCAAAACATCTTTGGACCTCCTCTATGAGGGTCTTTCTCATCCTTAGGATATCAAATATGAGCTTTTTTATACACCAGCCCTTCCTGCTATCCAGACTCATGTTAGTTATGGGCTCATACAATGTCCAGTATTTCTCCACCTAGGACTCTTTACCACCACAAGCATGGAATTATTTATTACAGCTCCTCCTGAACAAGTTAATGACTTAGCTCAAGAAATAGATTCACCTTGCATACAACTGCAGCCTTTGCCCTCGCTTTGCACTAGGAACTCAGTGAAGGTTGGATGAGCAGGCTAGAGATGAAGCTCAGTAGTAAAGTATTTGTCTGGTAAACTCACAGCTCTTCAAACACAACACATACAGAAAAACAAACACAACAAGAAATATTGTCTTTTAACCAAATGATGAACCAATTCTTACTGGACATTTAGAACCACACCCAGCAGCTGCCAATCTGGAATACACTGTAGACTAGGTCTAATAAATGTACTTTCAATCAGCCCATAAGCTCTACACTGGGTAAGAAGAGTTCATTCAAAACAATTTCCTGTGTTGGCCAGGACTGCCTTTCATCAAAGCAAATCTCACAATGATTTTTTTTTCTCTAGGTGAGCAAATATTGCTGCCTTTCTGAGAGAAAATGTCTTCACCTGAAACCATTCGACTCATTTCTTAGACTTTCAGAGTAGACCCAAAGTCTGTTCTGCATAGTTCTTTTGGACTGTGGGGTTTAAAGACACATCTCTAAGCTCGGAAGCTCCATTTGTAAAATTAGAAACCTACTGCACATAAGGGGTGTTTGAGATCCTGGAGTGATGGCTCAGCAGTTAAAAGCGTGAAGTGCTCTGCAGAGAACCTGAATTTGGTGCCAAGCTCTAAAGTCGGGCACTTCACAATGATCTGTTACCCCAGTCCCAGGGTGATATATCTGGAACACACACACACACACACACTTTTTAAAATAAGGTGTGTATGTGAGTGTATTAAAGTCTAATGTTTCAAAGTAACTTGCCTGACTTAAAAAGCAGAACCTATATAATTGGGAAAGCTCTGTTTCTTTCTGCGGTTCTCAGATAGAAACCTCTTATATTTCATCGAATTTCTGTCATGCAGGTTGAAATTATTTCTGCTGAATAGCACGTATTTGATACAAAGCAGGCATTTACAACAGGGGTGACATGGCCGACTAGACTGACATTTCAGCTTTTTGAGCTGGAACTGCAGTTCCTAGAATTCCTTCCCTGAATTAGTCTGGCCAATAATGGGAGACAAGTGAGCACCGTCTCCCCTGGAAGGTGGGTGCCCAGCACCAAGAACTGCTGGTGCTCACCAGCCAGCTCACTTTGTTAGCATGGGACTGTATCCCAGACTTAAGCTCCCTGACTCCCTCAGAGCCCTCCTTCAGCTTCCCCAACACTCGGGCCAGATGCAAGCATAATGAAAACATTACATTTCCTCTGCTGAAGCCGAGGCTTGCGAAGGCAAGTGGCTCTTACAGGCACCACTCCATGTCCATCTGTCTTTTCTCCTTGCTTTGCCCTGCAGATGTCAGGCTCTAATATCTATAACCAAGTCTTGCATAGGCCACTGAATCAGCTCCACCTACCATGAACATCAAAATCCCTATAATAAACATATGCAACCCTACTATTAGAGACTCGCCTTCTCTACTTGGTTCCTAATCAATAAATTTCTAAAAAGTTTTCTACACAATTGCATCTCCCAGGTTAAACAGCATTCTCAGAAAGTTGGTGTGTCTCTAAAGTATAAAAAAAAAAATCCTACCTTTAAAGACAAAGTGATTTTAGTATATGGTGCCCAATTATTACTTTTTTAAAAAATGTTCAGAAAGCTTGAATTCAAGTACGGCATTGTGGTAGTTTATAGAAGCTGACTAGTTCACAAACTGAAGAAAAATAAGAACCCAGAGAATCTGAGCTCTGAGGCCAGCTTTATAGCTTTTGCTCAATTGCATGAAATGCATCTCCATTTTCATGGGAACAATACACATCTCAAGCCCATTGGCGGAATGTGTCTAAGAGAGAATGCCAGTGAAACTGAGACACCAAAATACCCAATCCAGTGTAAGGGTAGAATTGAACTCAGGTCTCTCCCCCACTCTTGATCCTTCAACCCGAAATGACTACAAGATGAATGAACTGCCTCAAACTCAACCACAACTTAGTAGCTTTTAAGTAGCCCTTGCTCTAGTTCATAACCTGAGCTCATATTCCCCACACTAACCTGAAATTTCAAGCAAAGAAATTAGCTCTCCATGGCTTCGAGCTAATGGTGCCAATTGTGAACATCAACTCTATAGGAAATTATCTTAAATGCTGGAGGCCTGAAATAATTTCTTCAGATAATAACCCAAGAAATATAAACTCAAAGTCAAAGGGGGACAAGACACTCAAAAGCAAACTCCATGAACAAGACAGCAAGCACAGAACCTTACTGTCATGGAGACTTCAGATATGGGAGTAAGCGGGAAAGATGGTAACATAAATATTCCTGCTATGCATTAAAGAATGAAATACAATAATATAAAGTAAATGAATATTTAAAGAGGATAATAAATTAGAAAATGAACTAAACAAAATGTCTATGAATAAAAATATAACCTCACAAAGCAAAACCCCAATGGGTATGAGATGAAATGGATAAAAATAAATCAGTATGGAAATATATTGAAGAATTATTCAGAAAGCAGAAACAGAATGATAGACATGCCAGAAAGAGACTGTCTAGTCTAAATGAGAGAGAATCCTATTGGAAATAAGGCAAAAATAACTTTCAATCACATATCTGCCAGATGCTGTCCAGCAGTGAGGATAGACACAAAACATTCAGTTAGATTAAGTAAAGGTAAATCTATGTATAGGGACTGAGGAAATGGCTCAGTCAACAAAGTGCTTTATCATGCAGGCATGAGAACTGAAAACTATAAGACAGTGCCATTCACAGACTACTGCTCATTGTTATTGTATGAGGGTGGGTGTACACATGTCATAGTGCCTCTTTGAAAGTCAGAGGAGAACTTTTTCGGGTGCTGGTTCTTTCCTTCAACTTTAGACTCCAGGAGTAAACTCAGGCCATCAGGGTAGTGTAAGAAGCTCTTATAGCAACTAAGGTATATCCAGCAGTTACATAGTCTCTAAAGGATACTCAGCATCACTGGTCATGGTACAACTATCTGTATTAGATAGCACCCGGTCCCCAAATTTGTACATTTAAGACATTTATAACCTCAGCTTCTGCAAGTCACAGTGGTGGTGCAGCTTAGCAGAGGCCTCTACTTCACATCTGTGGGGCTGCAGTTGAGCTGTTAGTCAGGACTGGCATCTTGTCAATGGCTAGCCAGAGCAAAACTCAGTTCCAAGAACGTCATGGCTAGAGGCAAGATTCCATGCCTTTCAGATGATTAGTCTGAGCACATTAGCTTCTGGTGGGCAAAGGGCAGCCCTTGGCTTTATGGATTTTAAGAAGTCATCCATATGACACGGTATGACACATTGCCACAACATGAGGAAGTGGGAATCAGAATATAAGTCCAGTCTTCATTTCCTAACCGGATTAGTAATAGACCATCACTGTTGCCATATCCGATTTGTATAGAGTCCTATATTGAAGGGAGGAAATCAATTAGGGGCATGAGTACTAGAGGGCAAGGATCACTAGGGACTATCTTCAATCCTACTTTACCAGACTTATCAAAGCCACCTGTCTTAGGTCAGGTGGGTACTTATTCAAAGGAGAGGAAAACTTCTCAGAAATACTTGCATTAAAACTTTCATGGTCCTTTGTACAAAATAGTCATAGACTGAAAACAACCAGATGTCTAATAAGCATAGATTGGATAAACAAATCATAGTCCTTTCAAGCAGTCAGCCATTACTAAGCAGTAGGAAGAATGACTAATGAGTAGAACCACATAAAACAACAGTGAGCACCCCAAAAGTCAGAAAAGTCTTAAATTGGTGACATTTCTTATATGAGGTTCGAAAACAAGCAAGACTAATCTTCAGTGGTAGAAATGGGGGAGCATGTGACTTGGGAGGGAGACAGGTGGAACTTTCAAGATGTATGGTGGTGATGTTTGAGGGGTGACGATTGCATGAGACTACAGTTTTCAAAATACATTAAAGCATATAATTAGGATTTGTGTGTTTCACTATGTACTTTTTACCGTAACTGAAAGTAATCTGGGCGCTAAGGAGATGACTCTGTACATGTTGAGCAAACGTGAAGTCCAGGGTTCAGTTCCCTAACACCCACACAAAAAGCTGAGCATGATGGGTGTGCACCTCTGACCCTGGGGCTGGAAGATGAAGACAGGAAAACTCCAGGGGCTTGACGGCCAGTCTAGGCAAATGTGCACACTCTCGGTTCTGCAAGAGACCCTGTCTCAAGACAAAGTGGAGAGCAGTAGAGGAAGGCAGCTGACATCAAACTCTGGCCTCTGCATGAGCAAATACTCGTGTGTGCACCCCCATATCCCACACACACACAAAGAAAAGTCACATGAAGTAAAATGTAACTCATTATTGCTTAAGGCACACATCTGAAATATAACCACATATCATAGCTCATATTTGGAAGTATTAGGAAAATACTGCAAGAACAACTTGCAATACGTCCATGAGTTTTAACGCATGGTGGGGGAGACAAAAGAAATGTCAAAAGATTCATTATTTACTGATAAGATGACAAGAAAGATAGACAATTGAAATTTGATATCTAATAACATACTCCTTTCAACATGAAAAAAATCAGAACAAGGTAAGGTATTGCACACCTTTAACCCCAGTACTTGAAAGGCAGTGGCAGGTTGAGGTTGAGGCTGGCCCGGTCTATATGGTAAGTTCCAGGCCAGCTAAGATTACATATTGAGACCCAGTCTTAAAAAAGAAAAACTACCAGCAAAATAGCACAAACATGACTCAAAAATAAATAGAACCAAGTAGAGCAATTAACTAGACTAATTAGTCTTGCTCAAAGACAAAGAACATGGTACCAATACTTGAAGTGCACAGGGTCATAGAAGGTTTATAAAAACTGACATTATCAGACTCAAAGAAGATAGTTTGTTTCAACTTTTGAAGAATTGATTTCATACAGAAAGTAGTTTCTATTATTGGATTGTTAGTTCAAAGACAATGTTCAAAAGTTCAGAATCAATAATGAAAACATATAGTAGGCATATCTAGAAATCTATCCTGGGAGATCTCATATTTTTAGAAAGTAAGAAATAAGAATAGCTTTTGATAAAACTTAGAGGCCACAGGAGTAATCATATTGCAATTTTTTTAAAAAATTATGGATATATTATAAGTATTTTCTGGGGATACTGTTAAGATGAATATGAATGCATATATTCTAGAAATGTAAGGATTTAGGAAGTAGCACATATTAGAATGTAAAATAGTTGGTGAATTTTTCTAACCTGTTTGAAACAAAAAGTCAGGAAGGAATTTAGGAACTGAAAATAAAGATTAAATAGGGCTAATGAGGGAAAAATTAGTTCTTTGAATCTTGAAAAGACCTCTGGTGGTAGATCAAGGGGGAAGAAGACAGAGCCAAAAGCTTTTAAAAGGGGGGTAAAGCTTAAGCTTTTATGTGAAATAAGAAAATACCAAAAAAGTCTTATTAAAATCAACCTGAAAAGAATTATAAAACATCTATTATGATATAATTAATTTAATGGAAATAAGATCACAGATGTGTGATGTATAAAGCTATCTGGGAAATATTAAATTACTGAAATGCATCCAAAAAAAAAAAACATAACAAGACAGACACAATGATAATGGGTTGAACTCAGATCCCATTAAAAACCCCTTGGCCAGTGAGACAGCGCAATGCAGAAAGACACCCGCTGCCAGTTCTGATCTCCTGAGTTATATGGGGCCCCATGATGGAAGGAAATAGCGACTCTGGCAGGTTGTTGTCTAACTTCTTAGGTACATTATTTTACATAAATGTGAAGGAGTGCCTGTATACACACACAAAATAATAATAATACTACTAATAATAATAATAATAATAAAATGAATAAATGTTTTTAAAAGGGTAACAAAATCATTCCATGTTTCCTTGTAATACTTAAATCCAAGACTGCATGGAAAATCAAAAATGGTTAAGGATTTTTAGAAGAAGCTAAGGGTAGTAAGATTTACCTTACCAGATAAAAGAACACTAGAGCCCCAAAGTAAGTTGACATACCGTATGTACTTTTCAAGAATGGACAACTAAAATAATGATACTGGACATCCCCAGAAGAGAGGCATAGGGCTATGACCATGCCATGTATGATAGAGCTCCAGATGTTTTTCACATATAATGCTGTCATGATAGTCTGTATCAATCCAACCCTAACATTAGCCCATGCACAAAACCCAATAATCAGCAAGTTACAGGCTTAGTAAAAATGCAAAACATATGACTTTTAAAGACAATTCAGAGAGTCATGATTACACTGTAGGGACTACAGTAAACCTGGAGAGGTACACTGATATTCATAGACAATGCTAAGTATAGAATGAACAGACAAATCACAAAGAAAAAGAAAAAAACATAAAGAACTACAATTTTTGCCCATGTGTATTTATAAATCACATCTAGAACATTGAAAGTAAAAAAAATTAAAATAGACTAAAAAAAGTTCACTGAAGAAAACCTCACATGGTTTCCAAATAAACTGATGCTTCACTCTCTGACTAATAAAGGAAATACAATTGTTAAGGACAATAGCATCCTCTCTAACATTACTAAAGTGGAGAGATTGGTACTTTCTGCATTTCTAGAGGAAAAGTCAAGCTGAGCAATTACTTTGGAAGCTGTGTGATATGTTCATATATACTGTAGCTCTGTCTATCCCAGAACTACCCAGTCTAGTCTATGCCTGCAAGAGTGTTCTGCATATGCACACAAGCAGGCATGCTCCAAAGTGTAAACAGACAAACTATTAATAGAAACAAAAGCCTGGAACCAGATGTCTAATGGAGCAATACAAAAATACACCATAGCATATGGTGACACCAAGAAAACAGAATAAACTACAGCCATCTGATGGGGGGTGTGAATCTCAAGAATACTAGGAACTGCACAATAGTTAATAAAGACATGTATAAATGGAGTTATTCTTGGTAGAAAGTTTGTAACATTCAGAAGGGAACAATGCATCAAGGAGACAAATGTGTAGCTGTGAAGAAAAGCGAGAAAACAATAAACACAAAAGTCCTAATAGTACTTATTAATGAGAGGGGAAAGAGATGAGTGGGAGGGAGGAGATGAGCTGTGGGTACCACAAAGGTAAGCATTTCCCTTTTATTCTTCAAGAAAATGGGGAGTATGAAGACACCATGCTTTGCCGGTCTATACTCTCCTCATATTTTTATAAAGTCTGTACATTTATCTGTGGAATTTAATGATTCTAGGGAAAACTAGAAAAATCAGAAGCCTGAGTAACAGAGAAATTAGAGAAGCAGCTGTCTGTAGACAGCATCTCCATCACCTGCTTCCTAGCCCAGCCAGCATCAGTTGCAGGTACCTTTTTGCTGGAGCTTTTTTTTTTCTTTTTTTTTCTTAAACCTTCTTTGTAGGTTGCTCACTAGTGCTGCCTAATAAGTCCCTGTGGGCACCTGAGTTTCCAGCCCTGTATTAAGGCAAGCAGCTGCAGATGTGTTGGTTCCATGCCAGTACCACTCATCAGCTACTGAGCCCAGCACTCTGCCCTTTGACAAACTCACACTGAAAATGATTCCTTTTAAGACTTGACTTAGGCCCTTAGCCTTCCCTCCTGGTCATTCTCTCCCTTTTTATGTTTTGGTTTTGGAGGCTGTATTTTTTTCTCAATGATAGTCCTTTCATTTCCAAGAGTCCTCAGAATCCCCAACATTTCGCCACCAACAGAAAATCTGCTTTCATTTTTATGCCACATAAGCAGTTATGGTCTAGTTGCTGATCTGTGGTCAGAAATGGATAGGCATCACTTCAAAAGGATTTTGCCCTCTATGGTTCCCAAGAGCAATTGCAATTTTTTTTCTTAGCACTAAGTTTAGCATGTGAGCAAACTGTAATGTGTCACCCTGAATAACAGAGGCCATACGGAAGGGTTATGAAGCAGACAGTAGGGTACCTTCTTGTTTCTGCTCCCGGGAGGTAACCGTACCAGCGTGGTTCTTACATCACCTTCTACAATGGAGCATTTCACAGTAGCTCCCTTTCTTATTGTTCTGGCACCTCCAAGGCTGGGGTTGCCTCAGAGCCTTTCTGATGACCTGGGGGCATTCACTAGTAGACAAGGATAAAGCAAATTCCAGTGCCTTAAATGACAGCATCCTGTCTACTGAGTTATCTAAGGCCTGCACATATTCTTTGTCGAGTCTCTTTCAGTCTGCCTCCAACTGTCTCTTCATGAATTCTCTCACTGTGAAGGCTAGGTGCAATGTGCGAGTATATTCAATCTATCTGGGATTTGATGTCACCAATGCTAGGTGCAATGTATGAGCGTATTCAATCTATCTGGGATTTGGCATCATGAATGTAAACACTTAAATGTGAGAACGGTTGTGTGACTTGTGACAGAATGTGACATGTGCTTCACATGGTCATGTATGGTGCTAGCTCGCTCTCATTCATGGACACATCCTGAAAACACAAGCACTAAATCCATGATGAAAGAATAGCATTTATTTACAGGGTAGCAATATAGCTGGGGGAAAACTGTTTTCCTAGAAGTGATACAGCCCAGTAAAGCAACATATTGACTTTGATTTCTACTAAATTTGGTTAAAGTCTGGTTTTTGTCATTTGACTGCAAATATAACCCTGATCGAGGCTTTTAAGAATAGTTACCTGTTTATAACAACCAAAACTATTAGGGCACTAAATTAACTGGGTTTTAAGAAGAATAAGATCCCACATATGATGCATGTTTACAGTGTCACCTCATAAATCTTCAGTAAAACTAGAGAATATGGTTGTAGGAAGAAATAAGACCACAGCCAAAAATTTAATTCAGAAGTACCGACTTGAAGTAAAAGTCTGGCAACCTGAGTTCAATCCTGGAAATTCATGTCAAAATGGAGGAGAGAACCAAACTGTCTTCTGACCTCCACATGTTCACAGTGGCACATATGCCTGTCCATCACACAAAAGTGATAAATACATTTCTAAAAGAAAAATAAAGACCAACAAAGTAAATCAGATCAAATTCTATATGGTTGGGTAGTATAGGAGTTCAAATCTTCCCTAGGAAGATTAGAGAGGTTTTGAAAAGAAAGATATTCTATATCTATCTGTAAAGTCCAGTAAAGTGAAGGAAACACTGGAGACAAATGGTTACAAGAAGGTCCAATGGTCTAAGTTAGTGACAACCTAGTCTACAAAAGAGAGGGGGGTGAGTTTAATGCTGACTTAACTGGTTAAATAAGAGGAGATAGAGATGGAAAGGGAATGAAGGAAGACAGCAGTGTCGCTGATGAGCTGAGCAGGGAGTAGTATTAAAAGAATGGAGATGCATGATACAGGGAGAAAGAGATTAATATTAGTAGAAGCAAAGATAAAAAAAACTCCAGATGATCTACCTTAGTCATCCAGACTCTGTAGGAAGGAAGGAAGGAAGGAAGGAAGGAAGGAAGGAAGGAAGGAAGGAAGGAAGGAAGGAAGGAAGGAAGGAAGGAAGGAAGGAAGGAAGGAAAGGTAAAAGGAAAATGGCCCCAAGTTATCTGCCTGTCTCAGGAGCAAGATCACCAACATGAGACAAGCTCCTGGATTAGATGAAAATATAGACTTGGTACCCTGCATAGACATCACTTCCTTTTGTGCTAGCAACAAAACTTCATCCACATTGCACTGAGATTATTCCCAGGCCATGAGAAAGGTCCTATGCAAACGGAGTAAGTCCTATAATAAGAAAAAACATGCCTGACTGGGCCAACTTTGGTGAAGGTCTTGTGATGAGACCATGGGTTGGAGAGATTGTCACCACACACAGGGAGTGAGATCAGTAAGAAAAGAATGAACTAAGTAGAATGAAAAGCCTTTTGTAAGGAGAAGTATGGTGGCCCTGTAGAGTTATTATAGGGCAGGGAAACCTTCAAGGACAAGGCTGCTTCCTGGAAGTGGTTGAGAACAGGAAGGGTGCAGGAGCCTTCCCAGAACCTGTCTTGATATCCAGGGATCTCTCTGTGGTGATAACTCACTAGCTAATTTGTTCTTGTGGCCATTTTCCTGAGGCACTAAAGGGTTTGCTCTAGCCACGTATGGAGTGGTAAAAAAGAACAGGTAGCCAGCCATTGGCAAAAAGGATGATATCACTTTTCAACACTTTCAGGAAATATGAAAGTTAGAAACATTAACTAGGAAAACTGACCTGAAGAAGAAAGGCAATTCTATAGTCATTACAGGTCCTGCTCCTTGGCTGAGTTTCTTTTTCTGTAACAGAGAGGTTCTTCATGAATCCCGATGTGATAACACTGTTAAAATCTAGAATATTAATGGGAATGATTGAGCCTTTTCTCATTAAAGTGGGCTAGTCAAAAAATTTGAGGCATAGCATCCCCTGCTTTGCCATTATAATTAGCATAGAACAGGGTTAATTTTTCTTACAATCAATAAAATTGACTCATTATTTTGCATTTTCAAAAATGCATAGAGACATAGACTCAGTGCTGAACTGTAATCAAGATATCTATCACTGTTGTGCCACCCAAAGTGATCCCTCTTCATGTCCCAGATAGTTCCCCTCCCAGATCCAAGCAGCCCTTGGTCTATTCTAAATCTACATCATAGGGTAAGACTCAAGAACTCTTTTTTGCTGGGATAATAACAATGCCAACACCAGAACAGGGTGACCATCCCTGATCTGAAAAGTCTTAATATGCTCCAAACCCCTGAAACAATTGAGTGCCACTCGGAGGCCATTGTGTGGAACATTATGAGTTTTCGGATAAACATGCTCCAGCAAAGTCTACTAATAACTTTACTAATAATTTCCAAGCTCGGAAACATGTTTGGTTCCCAAAAATGTCAGGTAAGTAATATTCCACCCAAAATCATAATATTTTAGACCAAGTCATATTTCTAATGCCAGGCCTGACTTAAGCTTTATACGTAAAGAAACTGAGGCTTTGAGAACAATTAGAGAAAAAAAAGAAGAAAAAAGAATTGCCTGTGATTATAAATGTTATAGGTCTGAAGCCACTCAGAGATTCATCAGTTTGACCATGAATAAATTTTAATAAAAGTTTTTATTAAATAGCAGCCAGGACAATAGATACTGGCCAAGTCCATACCTGAGATGCATATGCAGAGTATGATGCCAGATTACATTAGCTAGGGGCTTATTAAAGCAGAACTGACAAGACTATGTATTTTATACCTTCATCCAATCAGAGGCAAGCACACATCCTGATGTACTTCCTGCCTACAAGTGATGGAGCAGACATGTTGTGCAATTGGGGCAACCATGCTTGTTTACAGAAGCAAAAGCATACAGCTTGTTACCTTACATGAATAACAGGCCCCAGCATTCCAGGAAGTTATCTGTCCTTAGGCAAGTGCGGCTTACAGGATAGGGGCAGTTTTGTTTTATAGATATCTTAGAAGCTGTAATTTAAACTTAAAGCATATCAGCCATCACAATAAATGGGACACCTCCCAGCTTAATTTTAAGACTGTCTGACTCATATCTATTTTTTTATTTTAGATGATCTTATTTTCAGTTGTGTGTGTATATGGTGGCAGGGGTTTCATGGGGCAGAACATACATGGGATTGTAAGTGCATTTGAGTGCAGATGGTCAAAGAGGCCAGTAGAGGGCATCAGATATTCGGGAGCACTCTTAACCACTAAGCCATCTCTCCAGCCACCTAGATCTATTTTCTTATCTTAAATTATCTTATTTTTAAATGTGTGTGTATATGGTGGGGGGGGGGCGACCCTGACTTGTATGTACATGGGGTTGTATGTGCCTGTGTGCACAGATGATAGAGGAGGCCAGAAGAGGGCATCAGGCACCCCTGAAGCACACTTAACTGCTAAGTCATCTCTCCAGCCACCTAGATCTTTTTTTTTTAAACTTTGTTCTAACTGTGTCTTGTTAAGATCCAGACAAGAGGACAGAGTGAAAAATTAGAATCCTCATACTTTTAAAAATAGTAATAACCTGCCGGGCGGTGGTGGCACACACCTTTAATCCCAGCACTTGGGAAGCAGAGGCAGGTGGATCTCTGGGAGTTCGAGGCCAGCCTGGTCTACAGAGCTAGTTCCGGGACGGGCACCAAAGCTACAGAGAAACCCTGTCTCGAAAAACCAAAAAAAAAAAAAAAAAAAAATAGTAATAACCATAGAAGAGAGCTATCGGTAAAATGTTGTTTAATTTTACTAATAAAGAAACTAAAACAATCATCAGGTATAAGATGATAAGGCTATGATCCCAGAATACCTTCCTTATCACCTTTGTGAAATGTGGAGAAGATAAAGTCTAGAGCCCTGACATCTGTCACAGACCTGTATGTTTGTAATGCAGAATCTAGACAGATTAGGTTCCTGTGCTGTAGCTGTTGCAACGCCATGAGCATCTGCTTCCTCAAATTCCTTCAATCTGTGGCTTGTATTTCAGGCTGGAGTCCCCAACCCGATCTCTAGTGATGGAAGCACCAAAAGGGGTAGAAATCAATGCAGAAGCAGGCAATATGGAAGCCACCTGCAGAAGTGAGCTGAGACTGGAGTCCAAGGATGGGGAGGTAAGGAGTGGGAAGGTCAGGAATTTGAGTCCACTGGCCTTAGGGGACAACCTTTCTCCTAGGCTGGTTTGCACTGAGGATATTCTTACGCAGTATCAACCTAAGGAGCCCAAGAGGCAGTTAAACAACATGATTAAAAGATAAACCCATAGTGCATAAGAGTTCTGGTTCATTCTTTATGAGGTGCCAGAATAATAGAACTGTGAAAATGAGCACTGTTTCCAAATTCATTCTCTCTCTCTCCCTCTCTCCCTCTCTCCTTCTTTACCTCTCCCTCTCTCCCTCTCTCCCTCTCTCCCTCTTTCCCTCTCCCTCTCTCCCTCTCTCTTCCCTTCTCATAGCCTTAAAATGATTTTTTTCACCCACATAATTAAGTTGTATATCACACCCATGTGACTGAAAATGTATTTAATTTACATGTAATTATTTTATGTTTGTGCTTGTGTTCCTTTTGAGAATGGAAAGTCGGGTCTAATCACTACCCTGAGTCAGAACCAGCCAGAAGCTAACAGGGGCAGAATAGATGGTCAAAGAGTAAAGTGTTGTTGACTCTCTTTACCCCAACACAACCCCAGTCATGGAACACAAATGCCACTTGTCATTTTATAGACAAATTAAGCCAAATTCCTCAAGAGTCTGATTTGACTGCAGATAACAAAGGTATTTTTTTGAAGTGTACATAGGTGAGCTGTTTTATTTAAGAAGGAAACTAAAAGAACAGCCTGACTTTGAAGACCAAACAGTACTCCACCTTGGGTATCTACTTAAAGGGTGCCTAGCTCGCTTGCATAATTACATCCACTCAGTGAGCATCTTTTAAAAAATGTTTGGTAGTTAAACTTTTGCTTTTTCTGTTTTAAAAGAATTTGTCTCATAGAGTCTCCCATTATAACAACCACTTCTCCAAATAGCCATGAACTGCAAGTCATGCTCATGAAAACAGAAACTGACACATACAGGCAACTCATAGCCACTCAAACTTGACCTTTGGAGGAGGTAGTGATAATAAAAAACCTAATGACACCTATCACCACAGCTCTCTCTAGATATAGATATATGTATGTATATAGATATAAATAGATATGTAATATTCTGTTGAATATTAATGCCACCATTAGAAAAGGAAAGCAAGAGGAAGTCTCACTAATCTTTTAAAGCATGGCAATGCAAAATATTCTACTTTCTTCTGGGAACTTCATATTGGCCATGGACATGCAATGCCCTATAGTAAGGAAACCCATTTACTGTGACATTCCCAAATTTAGTTGACTCTATGACACTATTCTTATTCTGCATATCACACTTTTTGCAAAATGCTAACATCAACCAATAAGGTATAATCTTGCTAGATTATAGGTGTGTGTGTGAGCTTAGGATTTGAGACTGTCTTCTTAAGATTTATTTTATGTATGGGAGTGCTCTACCAACTTTATGCCAGAAGAGGGCATCTGATCCTACTATAGATGGTTGTGAGCTACCATGTGGTTGCTCGGAATTGAACTCAGGACCTCTAGAAGAGCAGCCAATACTCTTAACTGCTGAGCCATCTCTCTGGTCCCATAGAGGCTGTCTTACCCCCACTACCAACATTGCTTAGCCCAAATCAGTACTTGTGGGGTTTAAATTGAATGGAATAGTCAGCTCTTTCTGAGTTTCAAGAACTTATACATAGCCGCTCTTGACTGACTCTTCCTTTCCTATTTCCTTTCTCTAGATTAAGTTAGATGCTGCGAAAATCAAACTACCTAGACTGCCTCGTGGATCCTACACACCCACAGGAACGAGGCAGAAGGTCTTCGAGCTCTGCGTCTGCGCCAATGGGAGGTTATTCCTGTCCCAGGCAGGAACTGGTTCCACTTGTCAGATAAACACAAGTGTCTGCCTTTGAAGGACTATCCATAGTGGACAATTGTCGGCAGCATAAAGGCCCTTTTTGGCTTGAGACACTGGCTGCCAGCTATTTTTACTAGAACACAGAAAGCCTATCAAAGACCTTTTGTGTGTGTGTGTATGTGCGTATGAGTGTGTGTATGTGTGGGTTGTGTGTGTGTGAGTGGATATAAATATATATAAATATATATAAATAAATATATATATATATCCTCTGTATAAAATGAGGTTTCAGTACAAAAGGAACCATGGGTGACCCTGTGACATTATCCACTGTCATTTTTCCACCCCATCCCCATCACCCACATGACAGAATCTAAGCACTCATTCAGGATCAGCATTCCCCAGGCAATTTCAAATCACACTGTGGATTGGGCACTTACAGAATATCCATCAATATTTTCAAGTAATCACCTAGCTTCTCTCTGAGTCATTAGAGGCAGTGATGGCGGGAATCTTTGGATCACTCTCCAGTGCTGATATATTAGTATAAAAGATAAACATTTGACCCATCTGTAATCCCAACTCCAGGCAACTTTGTAGTGATGGGGGCCAGCCTGGGCTACAGAGTGAGACTCTCTTAAAAACATATATATTTGGTTTCCCTTTCTTAGCTTCAGCCAAGCTGGTCAAGTTCTTCTCTTCAAGATAAGGATAGGGTATACCCGTAGAAATTAGCCATAGAAACTCAAAATGGCCACCCTACCATTGTAGACCAACATACTAGGAGTTGTGTGGCTAAATGAATGGAGGCAGGGAGGTTGAATTCTGTAAGAATCACCTAACTTCTACTTATTCTACTTCCTTTAAACTCACATATTCTCCCACAGTCAACGAGTAAGAGCTTTGAATCACCATAGAAGAGGATACCAGCTCCTCTACCATAGGATTGAAGCTATTCAATGGCCAAACAGGCAAAGAATACATGGACGAGACATCTCATTTAAGGGAAAACTGTCTCCCAAGCTTTTAGGTTTTCACTTCTGACTTTACCTAACAAATGGACAAAAAAAAAAATCATTAAATCAACCAGAATACAAAAGAGTGAGCCCAGATCCCAAGAGTCATTATTTTAAGATGGAAATCTAACCAAGGATACTATAGGGTCGCTAACTAATTTTCATAAGTTTCTTGAGATGGGTGGGACATGTCGTATTCTCAAGGGCTTGTATAAATTCTCTTGCTTTGCTCTTGTATATTTTGTCAGTACTGTGGTATTCCTATTCCTGAACTCACTGTTTTGTTTCTCTAGGAATCAGAGAATTGCTCATGCCAAATTAATATCAACAGATCATCTGTCCTCATCAGAATCACTGTGTCCCCTGGGCTCAGCAGCACCCGATCCCCATACATGGAAATAGTCTCTAATTCCCGCCATCAGCTACCTCTTCTCACCCTACCTTCATTGCCATGCCCCAGGGTCACCCTGGCCAGCTCTTGTGCTGGGACAGGGGATTACACCATCTCTGTTCAAAGAGGGGGAAATGTGCCTATGCCTTAAGCCAATGCACTCAGCAAGGAGAAGCACATCCTATCTATCTTGTTACCTGTAGTTTATTTTGGGTGGTTGGAGGGAAATGGTTTAGTCGAGACCGAGCAGCAGAAACTGGCAGACAAGCCAAATGGTTTCCACAGCTGGACTCCGAGGAGCCCAGAGTGGAGGAATAACTGGCTTAGCTCATCCTTGATGCTACTGGTGAAGCAACGGCCCTACAATCTTGAAGGGAGTTGTATTCGCAGGCCTGAGTGACACTTGTTTTTGTACTCCACAAGGTTCTCATTTTTCTTACTCCACAAGCTCAACAGTTTGTTATAGGAGACAAGAAAGAGGTTCGCTATTTCTGATGCGACATGCAAAAACAGGCTGAGGTTCGCACCCACAGAATGTACTCCTCGGTTGCTTATTACCACAAAGCAGGGGCTATTCTAACCTGACCCATGACTTGGACTTCTGGCTATGAGGCCAGGCCTGGTTCCCCTCACCCTCTCTGTGTATCTTATGCAGAGGCACTGGGTGGGTCGATCTTAGGACAGGAACTTAAAATTGTTCCATTTGCAGCATGGGAATCTAAAAAGGGATCCTATGAGAGGCCACAGGTTACTGAACCTCTTATAGGCCCTTTCGGCCAGAATCTGCCAGTATCACAGACGGGTATCATTTTCAGGACACCAAAAGCCCTTCCTAGCTATTAGAAGCACCTACCCCATATTCTTCAGCTAAAAAATAACTCTGAAGTCCCTTGTATAAAGAAGATAGGGTTGTTTGGGGGTGGTTGGAAGGGATGTTTCATTTTGTTTAAGAAGACAAATTGCCTTTCCATTTGGCCATCTCACAGCCATTGTCTTTGGATAAGAAGAAACAAAGTTCCCTGAACCTTTCTGATTTCATTTATAATTGTGGGATAAAGTCCTATTCCTTGGTAATTTTATGACAATTAAAAATATGGTGGTCACATGCAAAATTGAATCCTAGAGCAAACAAATCACACAAACACAATAAAATAGTAATTGGGGATATAAATCAAGAAATCCCTGGAGCAATAAATGATATAAAATTCTGGCTAATTCTGGCTGTCAGTTATGTTAAAGGACCACAGGACATCAGAGGATCTCTGGCATGAGAAGATTACTTATCTCAGTTCAGACTGGAAACTAAGATGCATCCTTAGTTGTCATTGAACTCCCCCTCAATCCACCCACCCTACGCTCTCCAACCAGAATATTTGTCCATGATCATGAGAAAAGCTTTCACCAGAATTCTGAAGAAAGGGAGGTCAGCATTTATATTAATGTCTACTGACCCCTACTTTTTGAAAATAGGAATCTTTCTAATCTTTATATATAGTATCTTCTAGACAATCACACTCCTGGGTCTATTAACCAGCTAGTGGGATAACAGGATTCAAATGAATCTTCAGCATCCTAGAACTTCTGGTATGCTAATATTCTTCAGAAAACATTTTACAAATCAAGATGTGATCTCCAGATACATTTATGATGTAGTTCTGTTCAGCACATCTGTTTGGCAAATCTTGGGAGTTTCACTTGGAGGGACTACCTCAAGATGACCTAGGTTTTGAAGAGCTCCATGGTCGTATCTATCTAGGTAGAAACTTGGTGTGTGGTTTCATAATTGTTACGTGACTAAGGAATAGCACTGAAAGACTTGAACTAGCTTTTAGCTTCCTTCATGTCATTCTCTCTCTAAGCAAACCATAGACCAAAGAATACTTGAAGGTTGACCCTATGGAAGGGTCAATAAATAAACTGGAGGCCCAAATCTGACTCCACAGCCACAGACATTTACATGTCGTATATGAGCCATGTCATCTGTACCCCTACTGTTGGCTACATGGCCAGCAAAAAAACATTACGACTATACAACTCTTTGTAGAAAACATTTGCTGACCCCAGAGCTACAGGTCACCTGTAGACTGTGTTAGACATGGTGGGACAGAAGGTGGATTTCTCAGGAACAAGGAGTAGCCTGTGTTTCCACGGGGGCTTGGGAATATAAAACTTGGCTGAAGTTTTAAGAAGGACACATCTAAGAGAGAAGGCAGCTCAGAGGACTCGGGGTAACTGAGAAAGTGGAATGAAAAGCAGCCTGGGAATAAGGAAGCTGTGTTCCTCCCTGGCTGGGTGTTTCTCAGGTGAGCAATGCTTCTCAAGTGAGCAATGCCTGACCTGAATTGAGCCAAGAAGAGCCATCTTGATTCACAATCTTTTCCCTAAAAATACTCAAGTCCATATACACCCACAAAATCTGCATCTTCCCATGTGCCAGAGAGACTTTCATACCTAGTTTCTTTAGAAAATACATCTGACCTTTATGACCTCCATTACCTATACCTCCACTGTAGCCACTTGTTCTACAGCTCCAGTTTAGACCAATAAATAACTGGAAGGAAAGCAAAACAATAACATCTTTATATAGGTAGGAATAAACAGTGAAATATTTTCTATGGAGCCATTTCTAGAAGTGACCAGATGAATGGTAGTTTGTTTTTGCTCTTCAGAATTTGGGTCTTTGTTCCCTTGGAGTGGAGGGAATACAGAAAGAATATGTTTTATCTTCACACACCTCTGCTTCTGTGTGGTAAAATCACTTGCTAACATAGGTCTGCCCCTTTTGCTGATAGTGGTGTTGTGCTTATTGTGATAAACACGGCATCATGATAAATGAAGCTTTGTGGGTGTGAGTATTTACCTTGGAGAGGCAGGATGTGTTTCAATGAGAATATCTACCATTTTGGGTCCTTAATCTACATCACTACAGGAAAGCCCTCTGCCTTTCTCGTGAATGCATTTGAAGAATCAAGTTGGCCAACAAAATTAGACCCAATGAGAGTATCCTCGTTTTATTTATCTTAAACAAAAGATAGCATAATGCTTGGGCCAAAGTGTTGAATTCATCCATCTTTAAGTACCTGATCCTTTATTAAGGATCAATAAAAGAAAAAAAAACCTTATTTATGTAAGTTGCAAACAAAACCAGATCTCCCTCCCCATACCATACACCACCTTAGGAATTCTTAGGAACAAAGACAAGATGATAAAGAATCAGTTTCTTGAATGGTACACTTGCATGACGCACCAGTAGCAGGCAAGTTGGGGAAAAGATCTAATGAAAGAAGTGACCTTAGAAAACAGACCTTTTATCTCAAAGATAAAAAGTCTCTCTGGCAGATTTTCATCACTTCTTCCTTGGAGGAAGGCTTCCCAGTTTCAACATATTTCCATGAAAACAGTGAAGCTTACTGCACCGGGATGTCAGATGTATCTCTTTCTCTGTGGCAATCGGAATTTTAAATTGTACAGTTGCCTCTGAATTTCCCATTCACAAAACCAAACCACTGATCAGTGATAAAGCAGCCACCCGCCCGCTGCTTCAGGCAGCACAATGCACCGTAGGCATTAGCACTTTCTAAAGCAATGTGATTTCTATGAGTCCTAAAAGCTTTCTTCGTAATGGAGTCCTTGAAACTTGTCAAGGCGGGTCTGAATGGCAAAGGGAAAATAATTGCTTGTGGGAGGTCCTCTTTCTGAGTTTAGGTGGAGCACATGTATAGAAGAAAATCCCCTGGGAACACCCACACTCACACAGATTATTTGGTCCCTCCTTCCCCCATCTTGCTTTTGTGGAAATGGGCAGAGTAAGAAATCAGTATCTTTTTCTGAGGAAGAGAAAATGTCATGAGCCTTTGATGCATAGGGGGGTTATGCCACAGCACAACATTAAGGATGCTGTCAGACCCATCCCTAAGAGTTGCAAGAATAGAGCTACCGCAATGCCAGCTGCTGCCCCTTACCTTAAACCCAGCAACAGACAGCATCAGAACACACTTGGAGGCTACCAATTGGAACAGATCAAAGGAACATTTGCTACAGGCAAAAAGTGGCTTTGGAGTCCCAATCTACCTGTCTTACTAGGAAGTCAGAGTCCTCAGCCAAAAGCCTCACTCAGCGTGTTGCCATCCTCACTGACAAGTATGTGGCTTTTGCTTCCTCACTAAATACAACAAACTTGAAGCTGCCCTTGCTGAGAAAACAAGAAAGAAAACTGACATTTAAGATTTAAAAAAAAATCTACCCCCTCCATACCTATCTTCACAGCCTACTTTAATGGACCTCTGTCACTGGAAGAAGAGATAGCTCCAAAGCAGACTGTTCATTTAACTGAGAGTGGGTTGTCGGAGGACGGAGAGGTGGCAGTGGCCGATAGGTGTTTAGTGTTCCCATTCACCTGACTCGTGAGATTCCAGGATCTGAGGGCCATGGTTATTTGTTTCAGGACGGGGGCGGGGAGAGGCTATCAAATTTTCATCACGAAAAGAGCCATGTCCTCAAAACTCATGCATAAAACAAGAGGCTTTTTTGGATCCACAGCCTCCCCTAAGATATGAAAAGAACTAGCCTCCACTTTCCAGTTGTTATTAGAATGGTATGTTAATATTCATTGAACTCTGCACTGGGCACTGTGCTAAATGCTCTGTCTGCACCCATTTATTTCTTCCTCTGAACAGCGCTTTAGAGTTGAGCTCCCAACAAGGTTCCAGTTTACAGATATAAAAAATGGGACCTCAAGAGGCTAGGAAACTTATTCAAATTCACTATCTATAAAATGACCAAGCCAGAGTGTGAGTCTCGTCCCTGGGCAGTTCACTAACATTCAAGTTTGTTTTCAAGTTGCTGGGGAGTGCTTCCCTCCTAGGTTTTAGATCAGACTTTCTAGAATGAAATAGACTACAGAACTTTCACATCTCCGTTTTCTGTAGTTTCTTATCAGAGTTGCATACAATAGTAAGGTGTGGATATGTGGAGCAGACATAGAGAAAGCCTGACTAAGTTACAGAGTCTAGAACAACAATAACAAAACCAAACAACTGCTTTGTTCTGGGTATGAGTCTTGTTAAGTCAGACTTCTAGTCCTTAGAACTGGAGGGAAGCTCACTTGTGAGTCTCGTATGTAGGAGAAAATCTGGATGCTCAGTAATGCATCTGTATGGATGAACAATGCTTTGTTCCCAATATATATTATTTCCTTCTCCTACAGCTCCCTCCAAAAATCAAGTGTCTTATGTGAGATCCTTGACCATATTAGGCTTTCTTCTCTCCCTTTACTTCTAGTAAAATAAAATCATCAAGTAAGTCGGGGCTCAATCTCTGTCACTGAGAGTCACCTAGGATTCAATCTTAAGCATTCAACACCACCTGAAGAAAGCCACTTTGACTCTGTAGTGACTTACTCCCCAGCCCATCACAACTATCACTAAAGGCCATATCCCTCCAAGGTGCAGAATTCTTCCCACTAGAGGCCATCACCACCAATTCTCATGAGTTGGATATGATAGCCATTCTCTACTTAACCAGGGAGCTTCTTTTATATTGGTGTCCCACCCTCAGCCCTGAGGCTGTAGGTATTCTAGCTAAAAAGCAGGAAGCGAATACAATCGACAGCTCATTATAACTGGGTAGCTTTGAACACTGGCACCTTCTGAACACAGAATTGGAGTTTGGTCCATAAGAGTAAATAGACAAGATCTTTTTGGAAAACCTAACTCAGCCAAGGTCTGTCTGAACAGATTACACACCACTATGTCCTTGTGACAGTCATGCTGTCGGTCTCCCAGAACCGAGAGATGCTATAAAGATGGGATGCTTGTGTTTCTATGTGCAGCCTTCCCATGACAGTAGAGAGTCTGGACACTCTCACACTCAGCCCCAGGGCTAGAGCTTGTTTGTGTCCACCTCTCATTCACTAGAATGGATTCACTAGAACTGTAAACTGTGAAATCCCTTCCAATGGTGTCAGTTTCCAAATGGCAAATCATGTATGAGCACCTTTAAGGGGTCTTAAGTCATCAACCTCCCTGGACAAATATTGGAAATCACAGCAAAGGAAAAGGAACTGATGGGTTACATAGGCTAGATTCACACAAAAGCCGCTGCTAGCTGATGTTTCCGTGAGGAAGTGGGGTACATTTTCTCATCTCTCTTAGTCAGCATTTTCCCTCTGAGAGACCACAAAGCCACAGAAACCTACCGAAGGTACCCATGCTTTAGATAGGAAAGCAGGACATCTGTCATGATGGGACTGAATACCCTTTGGAGAAGACACTCTGGGGCGCTTAACAGAAAAGGTGAGGTCATAGAAGTTGACATGGAAGTCGGTTTGTTTGGCGATTAGGAACTTTGGAAAATGAACCTCATCTGAATTTGACCTTTGTGTTATTTTAGGTTTTGTTTTGTTTTCTTTTTCCTCTGGGTTTGGTGCGATGTGAGAAGAGTATTTTAGTTTTGTTTTAAATAACATCGATCCTTGCACACTCTATGCAAAAATTTTGTAAGCATTGCAATAATGCTATGAATTACAAGGAACTATTTTAACTTTATTACACTTTCTGTATAAAAAACAAATTTGTATTTAATATTATTTCAACTGCAGTCTTGTAAAATATATTAATAAAAAATAATGATTGGTAAGAAGGCAAGTACCTTGTCCACTTCTTCAGGGAGCTCCTCTCTCATAGCAAGTAAAATTCCACATTAATCTCTCTTCTACATGGCTTTGATCAATGTTCTAACATGTTAGCTGAGGCATTTTGGCTCTTGGAGAGTTACTCACATGGACTGTCTTATGAAAAGAGAGGTTAAGTTAAGGTAAGCATGACCTGCAATTTGAGACTCGTGATTTGGAACAGGTCAAGGGAAAAGCTATTCTTAATGAATCGCTAGGTCACCCATATGAGCATTTAGAGAAAGAACTCACTACTCAGCTTTCCAAGTCTTTGAAGAAGTCGTTCCCTACTGAGGATACCCCTTCAGTCAGCATCCCTTGTGAGACTATAGAGTCAGGCACTCAATCCTGGTCAAGTCAGTTTTTATCTTTTTTTCAAAGAATAGTCCAGCAAACTCCCATATGGAGCACAGCGAGAGCATCCAGCGTAGAAGGTAGAATCTCTTTGATCTACTCACCACATTCAGTCCTTCATTTACCACATTTTATCCTTTTCCCTTTCCATAGTGATAAATTCTTCTGTGTACCATGTATTCCATCTACACAGAATGCCTCCCATCTAGCGCCACCCGCCCTAGAATACCATGCTTCCCAACCACATGTGTCATCTCCCTGTGGTCTTCATCACTAACCCTTAATTCCACCATTAATTACTTTACCTTATAAAAATGCATTTTATTAGGGTCTTACCTACTTATCTATCTGAAACCTTAGAATATTGGCATTTAAATTTAAAGTTTAAAAACTTGAACGCAAACCTAAATCAATCATCACGATTGTATTATAACGCAGATAATTTCCTTATCTAGAAAAATTTATCACGAATTTTTTCATGTCCTGTACATGACAAAGCAATTCCCATTTACAATTGTATCTTCATCAAAGGCTACCTCTCATTAAATTTACCTGCTGGCTCCCAATAGTGCTGAAGGAACACATTCCTCAAAGCAAAGGGCTTTTCTATAGTAAAAGTCTCATTGCAGAGCAGGGTGCAATCAATGTCCAAAGATGGTATTCAAAAAGAAAAAAAGCAATCTAAATCAAAGAGAATTAAGTTGCCAGTTAAAAGATCGGGTGAAAAAAAAAGTTTAATCATAGTTTAAAAAGAAAAAGAAGCACTCAAGAGGGAGAAATGCAGGCAAATACTGACAAATCAAACTATTGAACTATTGACTTCATTGTTATTACAAAATTAGAGAGCATATGTAAAAACTAAGAAGCTTTAAAGAAAAATGGTTGTGTTCCTTTTCTTCAAAGAAGGGGATTTTTCAAAGTAGCAAATAGATATAAATCAGCAACTACTAGATCTCTTTGTATCATGACCCTATCGTGTAAGATTCTCTAATGGAGCATCCTCCTTGAGTCTAAGAGCCAAATTAAAGGAGCAGGAGTGGGGAATCTGTGCGCGGAGTAATAAACACAATAAACACATTTCAAAAGAAGCTGTGAGTAACACACAGGAATTGGCATCTCCAGTTGAGGACAATGGCAAGTTAACTTTAGTTTGTGTTTGCCAATGTTTTAATAACGCTCAACAATACTGAACACCTGGCAACAAGTGAGAATCAATTTGCTTCTCCAATACTTCTTTACTCTTCAATAGGAGGGTAAAAGATGAACTTTTGAGTCTCCTTGGCACAAACAATAAAGCGTAATCACGAATACTTGTAAAATATCAAAATAATGCCTTATACTTTAAAACGTGATAATATAATCTTTTGAATTATAGTCCATTCGAGTAGGAGACAAGCATTTGAAAGTAATGAAGTTTCAGATAGTATTATTAATCAAAGAAACATGTTATAATCCCAAATAATTAGTCTTCATCTACTATGAGGCCTTATTAAGAGTTGTATTTTAAAAATGATATGCAAAAATAAACAGTAAAATCAGACTTAAAGAATAATATTTAAAGTGGATTATATATATTTATATATATATATTTTTTTTAATGTCACTTGAGGAGAGAGCCAGTTTAGCAATATGCCCCAACTCATTGATTATACATGATGAAGCAACTAAATGAACAGTAAACAAAAGTATAAAACCATGACAAATAAGAACAAGAAAATTTTATAATTATGGGAAGAAACTATTATGCTAGCAAGTAGCTTCTACAAAGTTACAAAGTATAAAACACAGACATACAAATGTACGAGGCTTGATGCATACACACTATATACACACTTCTACGTGACAGCAAAGAGTAACTTCTCTTTGGCTGTCCATGAGCATCAGAATACAAAAATTAAACTTTTCTGACAATATTCTCTCAAAACCAGAAAGATAAATGGATCGTGTGTTCTACATTAACGAGATCCCTGAAATTTAAAATGAACAACATTCTGTTGTTTGAGAAAGGAACCAGCCTAGGTATGGAATGAAAAGTTTTAAATATCACAAATTGTAGAATGAGGTGGTACAGGCCATTAACCCCAGCACCCAGGAGGCAGAGACAGGTGGATCCCTGATTCCCAGGCCAGCCAGTACTACATCGTGAGATGCTCTTTCAAAAATAAAAAATTTAAGAAATCACTACAAACTATATGGATACAAAGTCTTCTGAGATATAAAAACATTTTAATTTGTAAGTAGAGACATAGTGAAAGCATTCCCCATAAGATTCCAAAACCATCAATACAGGGACAAAAATAAATTGACTAAGAGAAGGAGTTCTAAACTTCATGTCTTTAAAAAACAATCTGAAAGGGGCATTACTGCTAATAAATAGTTAAAACAGGAAAATAAAATTTAAAAGTACATGCGTAAAATTAAAAATTGTGTAATTTCTTTATATGAAAAAAATGGAAAATCTCAGTGAGATACAGAACTTTAAACTCACCAAGCATTAAAGGAAAGGTGAGCGCTTGCTTCGCAAGCAGCTATAAAGCACTTCTCATGGAGAAAACTCCGCCAAGTCTGATACTCTTTGCTATATAAATACAACATATACTAAGTATAGGGCGCATCCAGCCAGATGCACATAAACTTTTGTGTGGAAGAATGGAATGTGCTTTTATCTTATGCTAAGAAAAATACAGTTTCCACACAGTGAAGAATAAAATGACCCTTAGCTGTAAAGAGATAAAAATGATGGAGCTTTCCTTGTTTTCCCTCAAGTTTATTTACTTACGTATTTATAATTCTACCTAACAGACATTTTGTTCTAAGAAATATATATAAAATGTTATAAGAAATATACATAAAATGTTCAGGTATAATCAAGTGGGAAATAAATAGCAAAGATAAGCAATAGATTCCAGACAAAACACTGAAAGAGTTTTAAAACTACAAATCAACCATAGAGAAGATAACATTTTCAAGATGTGTGTGATTTCTGTACTCGCTGAGGTTGCAGTAGACAATCACGATAATGAAATAGCCACAGATATGAAATATGAGATGCTTGGAAAACAGATGGATTATCAGCACAAACCAAGGGAAAAACATAAAGATCATAAGACCAATATTTGAAAAACTGACCAGCCATTTATTGGTTGAAGTCAAAAGACTTCGGGGTCATATCTTGAATTATCTCCAGGGACCATATTTAAGAACATTGCTGTTATCTGGTATCTGTGGAGTCCTTGTGTTCTTATAAAAACATGTACCCCTTGCTTTAGGGAAACTCAGAGCCTTGCAGGCTGCATGCACAGAGATCTAAAATGCACAGTTATAACACAGCATGGAAGAAAAGACAAAATGACAGGACAAATGATCATCTAACCCACGATCTGGGAGGAGAAACTAGCCCATCAAGTGCTCGTTTGTTTGGGGAGTTCTGAGGACTTTGTGTGTGTGGTGAACCTCACAGTTCTACTCCAGCCTCAGTCCCCACGTGCTGGAATGAGAAGTACATGCTACCACATCCAAACAGCATACGCAATTCTCAGGTCCCTTCTTCCCTCAGCCCACTGTCATCTAGAAGGTCTATTATAAGTAAACACACAGTGGGGCTGGAAGGTGGGTCCGTGTTTAAAAGAATACACAATTCTAGCAGAGGACCTGAGTTTGACTCCCAAAACCCAAGTCAGGTGGTAACTCCAGTTCCAGGAGAGCTACAGTCTCTGGTCTCCTCCTGCACTGCATTCAAATGTGCACAGACCCATACACATATAGTTACAAATACATCTTTTTAAAAATAAATGTGAAAACCAGAATAAGTGATTAAATATTCAAAGTGCTTATACAGATTAATAATAAAACTCTCAATATATTAATGCATCTTTAAAAGGGATAATAAGTATATATAATTCACATAAGTGAAATTATTCATTTTCTTCCATGCTAAGTCATTGGGAATTAAAACCAAATTAATGAACAGTTTTCAAACAAAATAAGAATATGCCACTGCATTAAATATTCAGTGTAAAGTCAGGCATAGTGATGCACACCTGTAATCTCAAAATTTAAGAGTTATAAACAGACAGGTCAGAAGTTCACGGCTATTCTGACTTTAGAGTGAGTTTAAGGATACTCGGGGTTACATGAGAATTATGTCAAAAAAATGTATTCACTGTAGTATGCAATCTGACTTTAGTAATATTTAAATGATCTTAAAGTATAATACATATAAACTACTAAAAATGTAGTTAAATTTATTACAAAATGTGGTTTCATTAATGCCTTGTTGCTGTTGCAAAATCCCTGACAAAAGCAACATACAGGAAGGGCTGACATCAGATCACACTTCCAAGGTACTAGAACACCATGGCAAGGGTGTCAGTCACACTGTGTCTTCAGGCAAGAAGCAGGGAGTGATGATTGCTAGTGCTCAACCTGCATCGCCACTTTTGGTTGTTTGCTTTATTGGTTCAGTCCAGGAGCCTCGCCCATGGAATGATACTGCTTACAGTAAGATGGGTCTTCCCACATCAACTGACTCAATCATGATAATACCTCACAGACTTGGAGGCTTATATTCTAAGAGATTCTAGATCCTCTCAAATTGACGATCAATATTAAGAATCTGGGAAATCATAGTCTCATGGGGAATAGATGCCTTAATCTTTAGTTTTTCTAACTATCAGATTGGTTAAATCGTGAATATCAAATTAAGGATCATGTTAAATAATAATTTTATATTTTATCATTTAACCCTGAATATAACCCAGTAAAGTACACATTATTATGACATTTGAAAGAAATATTTCTCAACAAAATTGAGAAATGCATGAAGGGAGGTCCTATAGCTGAGAGTTAAGATCACAGATAACTTCTTCCATGCTAGGAGATTCCCTATTTTTTTTCTGTCATATGGAGACATGCACATCTGTGCACTGATGGCAGAAGGGTGGAGACAGATGCACATCTGTATGTTGGTGGCAGAAGGATGGAGACAGATGCACATCTGAGCACTGATGGCAGAAGGATAGAGACAGATGCACATCTGTGTGCTGATGGCAGAAGGATGACGACAGATCCACATCTGTACGCTTATGGCAGAAGGCACTGGTGTGTTCTGTCAGAAAGCTTATAAAAATATTCATAGCTTCTGACCCAGCAAACCTATTTTCAAAATTCACCCTTCCAATAATATTTAGATAGAAAAAGGTGGTTCTCAAAGACTTCTGCACAACAGTAGAACTCAGAAATGAAAAAAGTCTCACAATGCTACCTTATCGTTGAAGGAGACATTAACTAGACAATGGTGTTTCAAGTTCACAAACTATCAAAAAGACATTCCAAAGATTTGTAGGATTTCTATCTTAATATAGCAAAATTTAATGACAAATGTGTAAAAGTGATGTATATGCAAGAGTCAACATTTCTACAGAAACTGAAAGATAAGCAAACTGATATATTTGAGTGGCAATGCTGTGGGCATTTTTGTCATTCTTATATTTATAGTATTTGTGAAGTAAAACTTTCCCAAAATAAGAATAAAATCTTCTCTTTCTATAGCACCGAGTTAACATGTTTTATAGCACAAATAATCTATAAGAAACAAATTTATAGACCAAAAATTACTTTTTTCACTTTGATAAAGAAATATAGTTTACAATTTACCTTTTATCTCAACAGTTGGAGTAATAGGTACATAAATCCCACCACATCCAATCATTGGAAAATAAGTTAAAATAATTTGGGAGCCATAGAACATGTCACACATATAAAATAAGAGATGTTAAGTTGAGGTTGCTTTTACTTTAAAGTAGGGTAGTTAATTCTTGATTGTCAGTGCCACTTCAAAACACCACAAACTATGTTGTTTAAAAATACCAGAGCTTTCTTTCTCATGATTCTGGAGTCTGAGATCAGAATGCCAGTATGTTTCTAGCGAGGGAATTTTTTCAGGTTTCACGTTACCTAATTCTTATGTCCTCACACACAAAAAAGGGGAGGACAAGAGATCCCCCTGGGGTCTCTTTTAATAAAAATAAAAAGATGCATCTAGTTGACGAGGTCCTGCCTTGGCTTCTCATCACCTCTCAGAGGCTCTCTCTGCCTTCTAATTCTACTACATTAGGGGCAACAATATCAACCTGTGGATTTTGGAGAATACAAGCATGGAGTACACTGTAAATGGCAAATATATGTATTTTTAAGATAATTAAAAATCATTTTAAAGCATTAAAGCAATATAAGCATGACTGTTCCTGTTTTCTTCAGTTCTCTTGAGAATAACCATTAATTCTGTACAATGGATGAACAACGATGATTTCTAAGTCGAGCTTTAAAGTATTTAATTTCAACTTCAGTTTATTTATTCAAATCTACCAATGGGCCAAGTTTGAATAGATTTCTGAGTGTAGAGAATAATGCAAATTGAAGATTGCCTTTTCCTCCACCTCACAGAAGAGTGAGATATTTGAAATTGTACTAGCTGCTACGGTGGTTGCAAAGACCTGCCATGGAGCCAATATCCAAGAACAAGTCACAGATAGGTGTTCTGTTTGTGCTCAAGGTTTAAGTCAATTGGATCTCATAAAAGATTTGTAGCAAGGTAAGGAATGGCCCAAGTCTTCCCCTCTTTTAAAAAACGCAAGAAGGAACCAAGGGAATTTTTGGTCGCAACTTGAAATGGATATCTGTCAATTCATTGTGACAAAACCTTATAGAGCTTCTGATCACAGATTAATTAATCCACTTTCATTAGAGTTACATATTTCCTCTAGCCTCAACATTTCAGGTTGGTTGGTTGGTTGGTTTTGCTAAACTGGCTTTGAAATACATATATATTGCACTTGTATGTGTGTGTCTGATATACTTGAACATGACTCTGTGTCCGCATGTGTGGTGATTTGCTGTGTGGAGTTGCATGTACAAATGTTTATGCATGTGGAGGTCAGAGGTGAACATCAGGTGTCTTCCTCATTTGCTTGTCACCTTATTTACTGACACAGGCTCTCTCACTGAGCCTGAAACCTATGTATTTGGGTAGTCTACATCATCATCTTCCTCAAGGGCTAACCTGTCTCTACTTCCTGAGTGCTAAAATTACATAGAAGCTACCATAGCTGTCCAAGCTGGGTACATTTTCAATCCATCCTTCCATGATATTCAGACATCAAAACTTATTTCTCTCACCTCCATGATGCTGTAGTTCATTATTCCTTGTACAACATCTGATTAAACATCCACCTCTCTATTAAATGTATGTGTGTGTGTGTGTGTGTGTATTCCACCTTAACAAGGACTGCACCAATGGACATTGTAACATGGAAATGGCTTTACCCCTAAACAAAGAACTACAGAAAACTTGGCAATCCTGAGAGTGAATAAATGGTCTTTTGAGGGGAAGAACACCCCAAGTGGCTATCCAGTAACAAATGGTCAACCCGAGATATACATAAAAGTAGCACACAGACTGAGTAAATGGTATATATGTATTTAGGAATACTCTCTTTGTGTGATCTCTTGCCTCTCTCTTGTCTCTCTTTGTCTCTGTGTGTACGTGCGTCTGTCTCTCTGTCGTTCTCTCTCTCTCTCACACACACACACACACACTCACACACAAACACATAACAATAATTGCAGAAAATAAGCAATGAATCTGAGAGTGAGCAAAGTGGTTGCCTAGGAAGGATTGCAGGAAAGTAAGGGGTAATGATGCAATTATACTATAATTTCAAAAATATTATAATAAAACAACTAAGCAGGAAAAAATTAAATACAAGTTTCTCACACATACAAGAAAGTCCCGTACAATGGGCAATCCAACAAGCAATGATGAACCCCTCTTCCAATGTTATGAACTGCTACTTCAGTGGTCCAACTCTATTGTTTAAAACTAAATAACTGATAAAGACCGTGAATCCCTAATCCCAAAATCTTAGCTCTAAAATCTGAGACTTTTTGAGCACAGATCCTTCTGTGAGTAGAACAGCATATACTATGAATATTTGTTTATGCAGAGAATTATTAAAATTATTCTATTAAATTACCATAATAACAAGTAAACAAATTCTAAAGTTTTAATTCCAAAACATTTGAGGTCCTAAGAATTCTTGAAGTAGATATATTCAGCCTACACACTGTAATATGGTACCACTAGTTCACTTTCTTTAACCTTTTTGCCTTCTCCCAAATAGGTATTCTCCAGGCAAATCATGGCTCTCAGGGCAAAGGCTGGTGTCCATACAGGATACAGACACAGAGGGGCCTTTCTAATTTTAGGAAGACCTGTGTATGTACTCCACTACTGTCCATATCAGTCATGCCTTTTTTTCCCCATTACTACTGCAAAATATCTGAGGCTGAGTATTTTCAAAAAGAATAATATTCAACCCACAATTTCTAGACTAAAAGTCCAAGGTTGTAAGACCTCACCTGTTTGGCCAGGGAAGGGCTCTCAGTGGCACCCTATAGGGACATTTTGGCAGAATGCCTGTGGGAGATGGGATCTCATGGTGAGACAGTAGGAAACTGTCTTCCTCTGTCCTAGAACCCTAATCAGAGGATTATCTTAATTCCCTCTGTATGGGTACAGATCAGAGGCCCCAGCGACTTAACTACTTTGTGGTACAGTGTACCTCCCAAAGGTCTCTCTTATACACACAGGTGGGACATTCCATAGCACCAGTCTTTGCTACATGCCAGCAGTCATTCTAAGCAGCGAGTGTAATTACCTATAGGGTACATGTACAGGCTGCATAAGAAACACAAATTAGTTCTTGCTGAGATTTCGATTTCATCTCCCAGATTTCTCATGTTATTTATAAAAAAAAAATACTCCAAATTGTTTTTTAAAAAATAATTAAAAATTAACTAAATCTAAACTACTTGTGGTCCTAAGAATTTTGGGCGAGTACGGTTCAGCCCATACTGACATAAATCTTCACATATCAGTGGTTTGGACAGCACAATAAAATCATGCCCAACCCATGGGCCCTGGAGACAGGACACAGCCTCATAGAGAATGACTGCCACCCCTGACCTCAGCCATACGAGTCCCTAACACTCTCACCACCCTACCTTGGCCTTTTTATTTTGTCCTGCACTAAAAGACTCAAATCTCCAATTTAATTTTTGCAAGTGGAACTGTTCTTTTTAAACACCTACCACCATTAAAAATTCCCTCTTCGTCCATCTTGGGTCTGAATGCAGTGTGTGCAGATGCCTTGTTAGTGGTCTAACGAGCTCCATTTCCTTGCAGGAAGTCACCAGCCCCACTCCCCATCCCACCCCCATGATATTCCCATAACTCAGAAGAGCACGAGTAGCATCCACTAATAACTGCTCAATGAAATGAAGGCGCTCGGAGTCGCTTGCTTTTTATATTCCATTCTGATCATTTTACAGCACCCCAGACAGATCTCTGACATGGTTTATAATTTGCATGGTTGACTTCCTTTCTGCTGACAGATCTATCATGATTCTGACAGAATGTAACATGATTCTGTAATAAAAACATTTTATTAGACAAACAGAAGAGGCCCACTTGCCAATGCCCTTGGTAGCCATGGTAAGTTCTTTACGCCAGCCTTTGGTCAAACCTCAGATCTTGCTTAATGACCTCTTATCTTAGGGCCCCTATGATAATCTTCCCTGTTCTTGACCATCCATCTTTTCCTGTACAATAAATACTCTGAACACAAGGGAAGTGAACACAAGGGAAGTGATTATCTTACTTATACTTTTGATTGCTTCTCTCAAACTGAATTCTCATATTTCCAAATAACCTTTCAAATTATCTTATTTAATTGTTCAGTGAGCACGTAATCTAAGTACAATCTCGACATTGTATTGAGAGCTTGAAAAATGAGCCAGAAAGAGACTCAGAATGATCCAAGCAGAGATGTGTGGAAGGGGTAGAGACAGATCTGGGATCTGCTCAGTGTGTCTTCCTTGGCTGAGCACCAGCCACGTGGTAGGGGCACCAACGACTGATGCTCCTTTAAAAGCAGGTCACATGGCACAGAGGGAAAATAAAGAACAACTTATTGTCCAGTATGATCACCAGTTAGTTGTGTGACTGTGCTCAGTACCCTGGAGCCTTTTCCCTGTAAAAGAAATGTATCAGAAAAATGATCTTCACTGGCTCTCATGGCCTGTGTCTGTTTTTTAAGAGTGTGTATGGTGGGGATCGAGGGTGCCGTGGCCAAGGAGGCTAGAATGGTGTAGTTAAGGGGAAGGAGCTTGGTTTTTGTTTGTTTGCTTGCTTTGTTTTTGTTTTTGGTGTTTTCTTCGTGTTGGGTTTCTGTTGGTGGTGGTGTTTTGTTGTTGTTGTGTTTTGTTTGTGTTTGTTGTTCTAGACACAAAGGAAAGAACAGCCAAAAATCTGGAAGATTTGAACATGGTCAGCAGACTGAACATGGCCATGAGAGGCACAGGAGTAGAGAGAGAGAGATGGGGAGAGTATGGGAGAACAGAGCAGAGGGAGGAGAGAGAGAGAGAGAGAGAGGAGAGAGAGAGAGAGAGACAGAGAGACAGAGAGACAGAGAGACAGAGAGAGAGAATGAATAGCTGAAATATCAGGGTTATAAAGGGAATGCATAGCTGAGGTGGGGGAAGCCCATGAACTGGAAGAGTTCAGGGTAGGGGAGGAGGTGAACAGAGACAGGATGCTAGCATGGACTTTGAAAACAGCAACTAGGAATACTGCAGAAGCCTGGATGCCAACATGAGCTCTGGTACACTAACAGGCACGACAGACAGTCATTTGTCCCTCTGCCATTTGGAATTAGGGGAAAATGGAGTTTTCTTTAGACCTGGAACTCTTAACCTCTGGTTCATCTCTCAAGCACCACATCCTCTGGTCCTGCAGAGTGCCCTGGGAAATAGTTGTCATCAGAGTTACCAGTGCTGGCCTCACGCTACACACACACACACACACACACACGGGGGGGGGGGGGGGCGGGGCAGATGCAGTGATGCTCCTACATAGCTACACTTATATAAAATGTTCAAAGGACAGAAATTTGTAGGTATGATGATTAGTTTCTACATGGGACTAGGTGTGATGGGAGGGATCATTACCAACCAGCAGACAGAAGAGAGGCAAATTTTCTAACACAATATCGTACTAGTCATTTTATAACTATGTAAATTAAAAATTTACTGACTTCTATACTTACAATGGGTAAATTTTATGGAGCATAAAATTATACATCAATAAAGCTGTAACTGAACAACACACGAAGGATCAGAGAAGAGGAGGTAGAGAGACAAACTAAAAATATATTGCTAAAGCTGGATGATAAGTACAAGAGTTTATCATTCCTTTGACTTTCTTGTATTTGAAATTTTTTATAGTAAAAAGTTAAATAAAAAGTTCTTGTGCTGAATCATGGTCAGACCAGTCCACTCTGTTTAACTAGTTACTTTTTAACTAGTATGTGAAGATCATTGGTGATGCTCTCATATATTTGGAAATTATAATAAAAAAACAACTAGGCATGACCTCCAAGGTATTTATATAACAGTGGGAAGCAGCAATGTCCGTGTGCAAATAAACAAGACTGTTTGAGTTAACACAAAAGTGCTGCCAGTGAATTAAACTCTCCCCCAAGGAGGTACATCTGAGCTGAGATTTGATGAGGAGAAAGCAGGCACATGGAGTTTTAGAAGAGTGTTCTGACTGAGCTATGTTCTTGGAAAATGTAAGTTATTCAGCGCGTTAATCGGGAAGACTGAACTTTCCCTTGCTTGCTCATTTTCATTTTCTTCTGTAAATTAGACATCTGGAACACAATGACTTTCTTTTCACCTGCTGGGACACTCTGGCTGTTAATCCGTCCTCTGTGGAAGAGGATGACCTTTTGGTTGCTAAGGAGAGCTTCTATAATTGGCCATTCCAAACTTGTTGAAAGATGGAAGGGATACAAGGAGAGCCCAGGAGGCCAGTCAGAAGGAACAGGATGGAGATCATTTGAGATTAAACCAGAGACAGGTGTCAGAAGTCACTAGTCCTAGACATTTAACACTATACTATGTCAGAGACCAAAATGCCAAAAGATAGAACACTGTGGATGTGGAGGGAGATTAGACTCCACAGATCAAAATCTGCCCCTTCGGGAGAAGTCCAGTGAGATATTTCAAAGTTCACTGAGGACAATGCAACAAGACAACCCTCTTGACAACCCCCTAATCTAAACATACATCAAAATTAAACATAAAATGGGAAAATATAGAAATATGTAAGATCATCTTTAGAATGTGATATTCTCACTGTAAAGCAGAAACTCATAGAAATGGATCGTAAGCAAGGCTAACCATCCTTTGGGACCTCTGAACCCCAAGATGCAGTTAAGCAGAGGTTGCTGGAGGTTAAAAGAGTAGTGTGCTCCATGCTGAGCAGAGAACAATTGGGAGGAAGGGAAGAGTAGGACAAGCTCCCCATCCATAGGGGGTAAAGATCAGCCTCTCTCACCACATCTGGAAGGAGGAGGGGCTGTCCTGCTATCCCTCTGGGAAGAAGGCTCAGCTCAAAATGCAAGACCTATTTTCTGCTCTTATGTACTTTTCAGAGACTCTAAAGCAGAAACTGATCTCGAAAACTATTAGAGACAGAAAATTAGAAAAATAGACATCCGGAACTGAAGGGGGAAGGCCTCGAACATGAAGAAAAGTAATACTAAGTAAACAATAGTTCTATAACTTAGAAATGCAATACAAATAAATCAATATTATAGAAGAATAATGAGGAAGAGTTCAAAGTTAATTGTTGTGGCATTATTATCTTAGTTACTTTTCATTGGCATGACAAAACACCTTGACCAACACAACTTATTAAAGAAAGCGCTTAATTTGGGGCCTTATGGTTCTAGAGTGTTAGCATGCATGACCATTATGGCAGAGAGTATGGCAGCAGGCAGGCAGGCATGGTGCTGAGCAGTAGCTGAGACCTTACATCTAGATCTAAAGCAGAGAAAGAACTCATCAGGAATAGCATGAGCTTTTGAAACCTCAAAGTCCCGCCCCCCCAGGGACACCTCCTCCTCCAAGACTATACCTCCTAATCTAATTCTTCCCAAACTGCTAAACCAAATGGGGATCCAATATTCAACCATATGAGTTTGTGGAAGCAATTCTCATTCAAACTGCCACAATCACCAAAGGAAAAAAATAAAAAGGAGAACACAATGCCAACTAACCTGGCATACTTAGGGGCAAGCAACAAGAGACCCTGCCTAAAAGCAACATGGAAAGTGAAGACCAACACTGGGGATTTGTTAGCCTTTCATCCCCACACATGTGGTGTGGCAAAACCATGCCCACACAAGCATATATACTACACACATCAAATACATACATACACACACATACACACACACACACACACAAATAGAAAACATGAAATAAGTTCCTTCCCCTCTCTATACACATGCATACATGTGTATCTTTATTGTGTTTGCATAATATACAATATGTGTGAAAGTTATGAAAGCTTTAGCAACCCTAGCTCTAGTTCAATACCTGATGTTAAAGGGCACGCCCAGGCTTCGGCCCCAGTTCTGATGCACTGTTTGAAGTAGAGAACCCACCTGTACTTTGGATCCATCTCCAGTTTGACCCTGAAGTCAGAGAGTATGCCCATACTCCAGCACTTGCTCCATTTGCCACCTATGGGAAGAGAGATCATCCATTTAGCCTCAACCTGGTTTATTATTGAAGTTTGAGAATATACTTGTACTTCAGCCCTAACTGTAGTTTGCTATTTGCAGTAGTGGCTTTACCCACACATAGAGCCATGGCTAATGGAGAAATACTCAAAAGTTATCCCACTAAAATCAGGAGCAAGACAAGAGTGCCCACTCTCCCCCTCCTATTCAATATAGTTCTTGAAGCCTTAGCTAGAACAATAAGACAAGAAGGAAAAGAAAAGAAAATGAAATGAAAAGAATACAAATATGAAAGGAAGAAGTCAAAGTACCATTTTTGCAGATAATGCAATTTGACACATGAGCCACCCCAAAGACTCCACTAAGAAACATTGGAAGTTGATAAACACTTTCACCAAAGGCTACAAATTTAACATATATGACTCAGTAGCCTTCCTATAAACTGATGACAAACAAATTAAAAATAAAATTAGGGAAACAAACCCATTCACAATAATAGCAATTAAAAAAGAAAAAACTGCCCAAAATATTTTGGAATAACTCAAAACACTGGAAAAATTGAAAACAAAACTTAGAATTTGGAAGATTCCCCCATGTGCATGGATTGATAGGATTAGTACAGTGAAAATGGCCATACTTCCATTATCAACCTATAATTTTGATACAATTTTAATTAAAATGCCAACTCAATTCTTTACAAAAATAAGGAGAAAAAAACTTAAAATGTACTTGGAAGCAGAAAATACATCAGATAACCAAAGCAATTCTGATTAATAAAAACACCACTAAAGGCTTCATAACCTGATTTCAAGTTATAGAGCCCTAAGAGAGCATGATACTGGTACAAAAACAGACACATAATCAATAGGATGGAGTTAAGGTTCATATATAAGTCCATACAACTATAGCCACTTGATTTTTGAAAAAGCCAGAAATAATGATTGGAGGAAAAATAGTGAAGAGACTATTTTTTATTATTTTATCATATATATATATATATATATATATATATATATATATATATATATTCTATATACAGTTCTTTCACCTTACACAAAAATCAACTCTAAATGGATTTGAGACTTCAATGTTAGACAGAAAACTCTGAAATAGTTAGAGGATTTTTAATTGTAGCAGGGACTACAATTAAAATTTAAACATGAGTGAAGAATTTCTGAATAAGACTTTAATCACATGGGAAATAGGGCCAGCAATAGGTAAGTGAGGCCTCATGAAACATAGAAGGTTCTAATGCCAAGAAAACTCTTAACTGAGTGAAGAAGAATCCTACTAAATGTGAAGAACTCTCCACCAGCTATACATCTGACAGAGGATCCATGTCCAGAGTTTAACATTTAGCAAACTAACATAAAGCAATTAAAAATGACCCATGGAACTGAACCCAGGATTCTCAAAATGGATAATAAACACTTTTTAAAATGTCTGATGCCTATAAACCATCAGAGAACTGCAAATTAGAATTTCTTTCAGATTTTATTGTATTCCATTTGGAATAGCTATTATCAAGAAAAAATAATAATGGTGTATGCTGGTAATAAGACTATGGGGAAAGAAGAACCCTTATCCACTATTGGGGGGAGTGAAAACTGGGAAGCCATTTTGGAAATCGGTGTTGGGTGTCCTCAGAAAGATGAATAGAGTTGTTGTCTGACCCAGCTACAGCATGCCTGGACATAACCCGGAGGATTCCATCCCCTAGGACAGAGAGACCTACTGTGCTTCCACATTCAGGACAGCTCAATTCACAATCATAAGGAAATGAGCTAGACTAGATATGTATCAATGAAGGAGAGATAATGAAAATGTGGTATATAAGCAAAATGGAATGTTATTTCACAACCAAAAAACAATTAATTTACGAAATTTGCAGGAAAATGGGAAGACATGAAAAATTTTACAGAGTTAGGGAACCCAAGCCCAGAAAGACAAATGCCACATGTTGTCTTTCATATGGATGCCAGCTTCAAATTGTTAGTGTATTTAATATAAAGTAATAATAAATGCCAGAAAGAGATAAATGGCCACTAGAAGGATGACAGAGAGAAATAATGGAAAAGACAGTAGAACACATAAGACATGAAGGT
This sequence comes from Chionomys nivalis, assembly GCF_950005125.1. Classification (NCBI taxonomy): domain Eukaryota; kingdom Metazoa; phylum Chordata; class Mammalia; order Rodentia; family Cricetidae; genus Chionomys; species Chionomys nivalis. The sequence continues at coordinate 29,464,075 of NC_080092.1, read as the reverse complement.
AGAGGGTAAGTCCTGGGGTGGCAAAGTTTTAAATAGTAAGGGTTGAGAAAAGGGAGGAAAAGATAGGAAGAGTAACCCAAAATAAGCATACATGAAAAAGCCATATGAAAACCTATTTCATACACATATCAAAATATAATCTAAAAACTAGAGAAAGAGATTCAACAAAAGTACTCTCCCTGGATGGATAATACTCCTCCCAAAAGCCAGGGGTGATTAATTGAAAACCCTAGCACCCAATGTGGGTACTTCATTATGAGTTATCACTCTTGAAAGCCTGAAATTCTTCCAAACAATACAGACTACTGACAAAGTTCTTGGCCACCAGAATTTGACTGTAAGACCATAGTGCTAAAGACATCACACACTTTGGTTACAAAAATAAGAAATCAAGATTAGAGGTGAGCTGGAAACATCTGACCTAATACCTAGCTTTCACTATACCAAAAGTCAGGATGCTTTTAAAAGTTATCAATGACCTCACTCAGTCGTGCTGTGGGACAATGCTCCTGTACACTGTAAAGTTTTGTCACTCATATCTGTTTAATAAAACACTAATTAGCCAATATTCTCAGAGAATTCTGAGAAGAGGAAAGGCAGAGTCATAGTCACCAGACAGACACAGAAGAAGCAAGAAGAGAATGCCTCCCTGAGAACAGGTACCAAGCCACATGGCTAAACATAGATAAGAATTATGGGTTAATTTAAGCTGTAAGAGCTAATTAATAGTGAGCCTGAGCTAATAGGTCAAACAGTTTACAATTAATATAAGCCCCTGTATGTTTCTTTGGGACCAAATGGCTGCAGGACCACATGGGACAGAAACTTCTCTTTGTACAGTAGTAAATTCTGAATGTAATAATATGAACCTACCAGGCCTAATGTGATATGTAGTACAATAGTGTTGTTACTATTGAGCGAATAACCAATTATTTTGATTTGGGGCCTACTCTGAAGAGGGGAAACACATTTCTGGTTCAAGAACCCACAGCTTGGGAGGTCAATGGCCCTACTGGGAAACCTACTACTATCGTTTGGCTAAATAGTCTGCTTAATAAACTGCCTTTTAAATTCTCCTAAGTCACTACTGTATCCAGCCTTCACCAGCAAAGCTCCTTTCTATATGTGGTTAATGCAGAAACTTACAACAGGCCAAAGTTCTGGGACAGCTCAATCAACCCCATCCCTCCAAGGCTAGGTAAACACTGTGGAAGAAGTCATTGCTGCTGTGGTTAGCTGAACAAGATCTGCACAAGACTGGATCTATCAAATGTTCATGGCGGATACACAGATGCGGGAAGGGCCTTAAAGGCCCCACCCCTCCCTGAAGCACTCTTAGTACTTAGTGGTTGTAGGAGGAGGGTATACTATGTGTCTTTGGTGGTGTGGCACTGATAAGTTGCCCACACTCCAGTAACAACCTCCTACATGTGATCTGATGAGCAATTCTAATCAAATTCCATGGGTCACACACAGAGAAGAGATGCAGGTCAGAAGAACTTGCTAAGAAGACAGGTTCCAGGTGGAACGGGAACAGGACGAGAAGGGAGCAGGTGGCAAACATGAATAAAATTCATCATTTACAGGTATTGAATTGTCAGACAGAAAAAGGGTTTAAAGCATTTGTGAATAAATTAAAAAGTCACTAAAATAAAACAGGGATTAAAGCTAAGTTTTTGAAATATACACATAGAGAAAAATGAAATCAATGAGTCAAAAATTTTCAAGAATTCCACAACAAGACACACATGTAAAAGCAAATTTTTGAATTATGGAGATGAAGTTAAGATTCATAGTTACTAGTATATGCCTTATTGAATGGGTCATCAAAATAGAAAAAGATATATTGGTGACATAATATTCAAAGAGATACACATTGTGCTGCTTAGTCTTACATCAACTTGAAACAAGCTAGACTAATCTGAGAAAAGGGAGCCCCAACTGAGAAAATGCCTCCATAAGATCAGGCTACAGGAAAGCCTACAGAGCATTTTTTTAAATTAGTGATTGATGTGGGATGGCCCACCCCTTTGCAGGTGATGCCATCTCTGGGCTGATTGTCCTAGGCTCTGTAAGAAAGCAGGTTGCCGGGCAGTGGTGGCGCACACCTTTAATCCCAACACTTGGGAGACAGAGTCAGATGGATCTCTGTGAGTTTGAGGCCAGCCTGATCTACACAGCAAGTTCCAGAGCAGGCTCCAAATCTACACAGAGAAACCCTGTCTCAGGAAAAAAAAGAAAGAAAAGAAGAGAGGAGAGGAGAGGAGAGGAGAGGAGAGGAGAGGAGAGGAGAGGAGAGGAGAGGAGAGGAAGAGAGGGGAGGGGAGGGGAGGGGAGGGGGAAGAAAAAAGAGCAGGGGAGAGGAGGGATGGGAGAGGAGGAGAGAAGGGAAGGGGGAGAGGAGGAGAGGAGAAGAGAGGAGGGGACTGGAGGGGAGGGGAGGGGAGGAGAGAAAAAAAAGGAAAAAAGAGGAAAAAAGCAGGCTGAGCAAGACAGGGAAGCAAGCCAATAAACAGAGCACCCCTGCTTGGCCTCTGCATCAGCTCCTGCTCCAGGTTCCTGCCCTGTGTGAATTGCTTCTCTACCTGTTTTCCATGATGAACTGTAAAATTGAACTGTGAGGGAAATAAACCCTTTCCTCCCCAAGTTGCTTTTGGCCATGGGGTTCATCATACCAAAAGTATCCCTACCTGAGGTATACACTGAAGTGTTTCTAAAGTAAAAGCTCTCAGTTTCAACACACATACGCACACACACACACACAAAAGGTAAATGAAAATCCACTTATTCATGTAAAATTTGAAAATAAAACTGAAGACATCATGGATCCAGAGAAAATGTTAAAGATTTTAAGCATGGATTTGGAAGAAGTTCTTATCAAGAAGACAAGGTAAAACTTGGCATCTTGTGCCCTTTACGGTGCCGGTGGGAACCAAATTATGATTATGAAATTAATTCCACCTTTAAGCTATCATTAGAGACTAGGCAGGAAAGAGATAACACAAATGCCTCTGTATACAAGGCCTGGGAGGATGAGGCATTCTCTAGATCTCTGAATGAACTATCCAATAAAGAATTCATTAAATAATAGTGACACCATGAGGCGGAAATGAGCCAAGAAATTAGAAAAGTGGGTAAAGAACACATCAGGTGAGTAAGATAAAATTAAAGAGTGTGTTCATGTAGGATTGAAGTCCATGACAGCAAACATCCCACTACAAAAGGCTGAAGGAGGTAGATAGACATTTCTCGAAACAATGCACTTAGTTGGTTAATCAGCACTAGAGACAATATTCACAATATTTGCCATCAAGGAAATGCAAACCAGACACAAAAAGAGGAAGTTCTTTATGTCCTAGATGGTGACTACAATCAAAATGGCAAAACCAGGCAAGGGAGAGCCTGCTTGTAATCCCAGCATTGGGGAGGCAATGTGTCCAGCATGTTCAAATGTACTATGAACTATCTTAAATAAAAATGGACTACAATCATGATTAAAAATTAAGACTGAATTAAATACTTGTAATTTCAGTTCTCAGGAGACAGGAAAATACTGAGTTCAAGATCAGTCTGGACTATATAATGAGACCCAATATTAATACTAAATAGTAATTAAAATTACTACTTAAATTTTTCTAAAGCAAAAGCATGCTTCTCATAAAAGGTAAAGATTAAATGTGAGGATAAGAAAAATACAACATGAAAGGACAAAAAGTTATTCCATCTATAAAGTTTCCAAAATAGAAATATCACACTCAAGACAGGCAAAGCCCATCTAAGACAGAAAACACAATTGTCTTAACACTGTATTTCTGTTGCTAAATGTATCAACACAGATAAAAGAAAGTAGCATATGTTTCCCCTAATGATTTATGTTCAAGATCTATAAAGCTGAAGGTAATTGTTAGAACTGCAGAAATATCGACCCCTAGGAGGTGAAACGACAAAATATCCTCAGAAATGGAAATCACTAACAATCTTTTAAAAATCAACAAGGACACAGAAATTTGAACATCACCATTAATAAACTTAATGTGTTTAATATAAATAAAATATTTCATCCAAAAAAAAATTTCATCCAACAATCATAGAATATACTTTCTTTTCTAATTTATATGGGACATTTACAAAGGCTACCATTTGGGGGGGGGGGGACATAAAGCCAAAATCAAAAATTAAATTTTATACACATTCATAATAACTATAGTGCAAAGACCCCTTATGCTTTCTACAAATTGAGCAAAATATATATATATATATATATATATATATATATATATATATATATATATATGTTTAATCTAGAAGATATTAGTACATCAACAGGAAGAGAAGTTTGGACAGGATTAAGGATGTCAGCTCTACTTGGTCCCCAGTCTTGACACAGCCTGTTTAATTGCCATCTGTCTGCCCTTCTGTTGCTTCATCTAGACCACCTGCCCACTCGGTCATCTGGATCTTCTCCTGCCCTTCAGTTCCCCTGCTCCCGCAGCTCATCTCTGACCCTGCAGCCTAATTATGAAAAGCAGCCAACCAGCAGTAACACTTTTCCAGCAAGACTTTCAGTTCACTTTGGTTGCTATTGTATCAGTACAGATCCTATTTACATTTTCATCTGATTTTCTGTTTCTCCGGACTTCTGAATCCTCTTGAACACAAAGATGGACATCTGAGTGCACGTAGGAGCACTTTCTACTCTTCCAGAAGACTCAGGTTCAAAGCGCCTACAAGGAAGCTGATAATTTCAGTTCCAGGAGACCTAATAACCCTTTCTTCTGGCTTCCATGGACACCAGTCACACACATGTTGCACAGGCAGAACACCCAAATGCACCTTTTTAGGGGTATATAAGGACAAGAAGAAGAAGAATTGAAGGTAGGAAGGAAGTAAAGAATAATAAAGAAAGAAAAAAGTAAAAAATTGTGAAGAGAGAGAGAGAGAGAGAGAGAGAGAGAGAGAGAGAGAGAGAGAGAGAGAGAGAGAGAGAGAACAAATATGGAGAGAGGCAGAACGGGAAAATGGAAGACTAAATACAAAACAAAAATGGAACAAGGGTTTGAAAACCAAAAGGATGAGAGAGAAAAGAAGAGAAAGAAAGGGTCACAGGTTGGTAGAAGGTAAACAACAAAAGGAAGGAAGGAAAAAAAGAGGGAAGGAAGGAGGGAGGAAGAAAGCAGAGAAAGAAGGAAGAGAAGCAGGTAATCTGAGGAACGGGAAAGAAGGAAGTGTAGGAAGAATAAATTGGCTGTATCGCCATCTTCCAGGAGTGCTTGCTATTTATGACGTAGAATCGGGGGTTCATTCCTGGCACTCCAAGGATACCGTGTTTTGCTCCCCAGGCACTATTCCAGCCTCATTTCTCATGATTCCCACACAGGTCAACGAGGTCTGCAGGACATACGCTTCCCTTCCCGCCTTTATATCGTGTCCTCCGTGTTGAATGTTTTCCCCTACAGCCTTTTCCTCTTGACATGGCAGCCATTTCACTTCAAGTCCAAACCCAGAGTCTCTAAAGAGCTTTTTGAGATGTCCTGGGTGGAATTAATGTCTTCCCTCAAAACCACCTGCTGACGTCTATACGATGCTCATTTGCACTTTATAGCTTCCATCACTGAGGATTTTTAAAGCAGGTGCTTGACAGTCAGTTTGGGCCTCCTTCTACAGAAACTCTAAGGGTTCGATCCATACAAGTTGACTAATACATATTGGTTACATTCATTAGCATTTGCATTTGGAGCTGACAAGACACTGGCATAGATATCAAAGAGCCAAAACAGTATCACCCAAACCTAAGCTAAAGCTGAGTTCTGTTTCTTGCTAGGACAGAAAGACGATGAACTAGACTGAGTTTCTCACATCCTTATCACTGAGGAATAGCAGAATGGACACGCTATTAGCATGGAAATGTACTTTCAAACCAGTCTTTCAATGTGGGGACTTTGACAGGGTTGGGCAAGAATCAATATAGTACTTTAGGATTGGTGGACATAGCATGGTGAGAATTTTGAAGAGATAGATTCAGTCTTAACATAAGAATGTACTTTATGATTTTCTGTTGGATAGTTGATGAGTCTTAAAATGAAAAGTAATGTCATTTGTGCTCTGGAAGGCATTTCCAAGAAGAATAAATGTATAAAGACAAGAGAACACTATAGCCACCTTAATGGAAAACTAAGGAATGGATTGGTAAGATTTCCTCTGAACATCATTAAGAATTATCAAGCTATTTCTTCTGGTTACTACCACGTCAATCATGGCAGTAAACAGGTCCTTGTTACCAAAAATCTGAGGAAATTCTTTGGAACATACTATAAAAATATAAGTATTATTTCATAGAACCAAAATGTTCATATAAATTCCTAGATTGACAGGTAGAATAATCAGCTAACAATAATATTTTGGTTGGGATACAGGATTAAAATAGTGTCTTCAGGTTTCCTAACAAGTGATTGGTGCACAGGTAGGAACAAGGTGCCAAATGATAACAGAACTCTTCCCTGGGTTTCCAAAAATTGATGTGATAAAAAGAAAGTCTCTTATCTCTTGGGCTATTATTTTGAGTTTCTTTACGCTTGAAAGCATGGCAATGGTGCAACATCCCCTTCCCTGCTCTTTACCTGAGTCATGGAAAAATTCAGTTGAAGAAGAAAACACTGGTAGGAACTCAGAGAAATCGTGTGCCAGCATCAGTAAGAAACAACACACAGAGAATAAGAGACTACGCATGCTCTGCTGTAAGTGGGGCATCCATACCACACCTCTTTCTCCCAAGCCTCAGGGAAAATAAAGGGTAAAGGATCCGAACAATTATAAGAGTCGGAGGCAGTGGGTGGTGACACGGAAACAGCCACAACAGGACTGTGGCACCTGTTACCTCAAGGTGGTTGCAACAGCATACATAAGTTCTCCACAGAATCAAGCCAGGCAAAATCCCAGCATAGAGAAGGGAGGCACTCACAAAGGCCCATCTCTAGCTAAGACACTGTTGACAATTGATGGCTTCTGGAGAGAGAGAATCAGTTTCTTCAAGGATATGACCCCTGAAAGGTTAGCCGTGAGTAGGTGGCCCTACACCATACACATACTGGCAGTGCCAAGCGGATTCAGTGGGGGAAACCAAACAAAACAGAAAATGAATTTGGGAGAGAGTTTTGGTGGGTGGTATGGGAGAGGAATTGGAGTGGACTGACTGTGGGTTGTCTTGATATTTTAAATTAATTAGCTAGTTAATTAATTTACATGTGCCACATGAGACACATGCAATTTTATGTAAAGAGTCATGAAAACATAAAATATAAGAAGTTTTCTTCAAATACACACATTATGCAAATCCTTATTAAGCCATTAGGTTTTTTTTTCTACTTGGTTGGTTAAGTTTTTGTTTATATGCTTGGACTATTTATATTTTTCTTAGATGAAAATTAAATACCCACCCATTAAAAAAAGGGAGGGAGGGAGGGAGGGAGGGAGGGAGGGAGGGAGGGAGGGGGAGATAGAGAGAGACTCCCCACTCCCCACAAAAGAGGACCTTCTTGGGTTGGTGATATAACACAGTCAGTTATGCACTACCAAAACAAGCCTGAAGACCTGAGTTTGATTCCCTGGAACCCATTGTGCCAGGAACCCCAGCACTGGGGCAGCAATGATGGGGTTCATGGGGCTTGCTACCCAGCCAGTAGAGCTAAATCAATGAGTTCCAGATTCAATGAAAGTCCCTGTATTAAAACTAAAGGTGGAGAACAATTGAGGAAAACACTCGATGCTGAGCTCCACATGTATGTGCACACGTACTGTACAGATGCACACATATACACACATATACACATGCACAAACACAGCCTGCACTAATTATAAGTTATAAACTCAAAGAATAACTTACAAATCCATAGCATAACTCCAGGTACTTAGGTATCAGGACTCGGGAGAGCTCAGATAAGGGAAGCAGGAAGCACCATTGTCATACAGATCAGGCCACCTTTAGCCCTGTACACCATGTGCATCGTATGACTCTGCCAACCCTCTATTAAAAATAGGGTTCTGTTCCTTTTGCTTTGCTGAGCATGCACCAGCTGACGAGTTCTGCATTTGTGAGGAAGTAAAATGAAGATTGAGACAGGGTGCCTGCAGTGCCTCTGGGGTTTACTCACTAGGGTTTATCAGTCTTGATGCAAAATTCTACGACTTGAGATCACACTAGCATGCAATCGCCCTCTGTTACTTCACACAGAGATTTCCCACGTATAAATAAAATTTCTTCATGGCATTCCCTTTCCATATGACCAATAATGCAGAAAATGCCTGGGCTAACTCTCTGTGCAGGGCAGAGGTAGCAAGACACTACTAAGGCAGACACATGCATCTAACGAATTCTTAAAAACCGTGTTTCCATAAATCTATTCTCTAACACCGCAGAAATTAAAGTCAAAGTGACCTTGTTTGTTTAATAATTCTGTCCCTTTCCACAACCAAAGGCAACTGAGAAAAGAAAGCAGACTCTTTTGTATTAAAATTGTTTCCTTATAATATATTGTGAGCATGCTTTTCCTTTCCCCCAACTCCTCCCAGATTCTACCCACCCAACTTCAAGTTCTCTCTGGCTGTCTCAAACCAAAACCAAAACAAGACCATCATTATTTTTCATCTTACTGCCCATCTTCTAAGCAGGCTGTCTTTCTCCCCACCCCAAGACTCCATTTTTCTGCTTGAGGTAGTAAATTCGGGGAGTTTTCAAAGGGACAAAATCTACTTGAATACAAATATCAAACACATGGAAATTTCTCCTGGTCCACCACCCGACCCCCATCAGAAATGTCCTCTGTTGTCTGCCAGTGTGTGTCAGCTGGCTGACATCTCTGGTTGAGGAGTAATCATGCAGGCAACATCCTTACAATGCAATGACAATCAGTTACCAAAAATGTGCAGGCACTGATAACAGGATTCAGAAGGGTCGGAGATGAGAGGAAGCAAATGGGCATTTCAAACAAGTGCACAGAGGCTGCTGCCGACCTTGGCTTGAGATTGCATCCGAAACGATTATTAATTTTCTACTATAAAACAGAAGGAAGCCAAGTGAGATCCTGATAAAGAACCATTCAGGACAGGGAGGGGAGAGAGCATTTTCTGTTCCGATGGAATTCTTGAAGTTAAATTCAATTCTGCCAGAAACATCTTTCTTCTTCCTTTGTTCAATCAAGAAGAGCGGGATAGCAAAAGGGAGGCATGATTTAACTCCACACATATACCTTCTTCGAGGTAAATGTGTCCTCTCTATGGTTTTTAGTGGATTTAGAAATCTAAGAAAAGACCTGTAAATATATATATTTCAAGGGTTTCAGCAAGCCTGTCACAACATTAACAATTTATCCCAGCTAGGCATCTTGTCAGGAGACTCTTTGCACACAAACTACAAAGGCAGCCACAGCTTGGAACTTTGTGTATTCCTACCACCACCCAGCTGTTTACATTTAAAAATGACCTCCTCAAACTAGGCAGGATCCTGGCCATGGCAGTGAGCAATCACAGGTTAGAATAAGTTCACGTATTCCTGGTCAAGCAATTAATATGAGAATCGGGGAAAGGGAGGTTATTAGCAGCCCATTTCACCCAACCAGGAGCTCACAATGTGTGTGTATTCTACTTACAAGTAAAATGTTAAAGATAAGCTAGACCAGCAAAGGGTCATATCATTTCGCATGGACTGCAAATAGTTGAGCCATTTGATTTGGAGCAAAAGGCTGACCAGGCTTTTATGAATAGAAAGAAGATATCTGAAAGGTCCCCACCTAAATGAGGAAAGACTTCCTTCCCTGTAGTCAATGTGTTCTATTAAAAACAAACAAGGGCCAGCACAATGGCAGCAGTGCAAACAGAGCATTCATTTCACTGGGCTGGGAAATCAAAATGAATGTGCTCCAATCGAGCTACCAGAGAAGCTAGGATTTAAGTGTATATAAGAATATTTGTGTCAGCTCCAAAATATGCATATAAGTAACATTATATAAACTGAATAGGTAATATTTAGGTGTATATGTTATATATGCATATTTTGGAGCTGACACAAATATTCTTATATACACTTATATACACAAATATTCTTATATATATTACCTACTTATAAGTAGGTAATAACAGGTAACAAAAAAAAGAAGCCATGGATTTGAAAGAAAACAAAAAGAGATATGTAAGGGATTTGGAGGAAGGGAAAAAAAGAAGAAACTGATGTGATTATAATCTCAAAAACAAAAGAAATAACAAAGATAAACCTTGGAGAGATGGCAAGTATTAAAATGTAAACATCGCCAGGTGGTGGTGGCACACACCTTTAATCCTAGCACTCGGGAGGCAGAGGCAGGAGGATCTCTGTGAGCTCGAGGCCAGCCTGGTTTACAAGAGCTTGTTTCAGGACAGACTCCAAAGCTACAGAAAAACCCTGTCTGAAAAAAAAAACAAAAAAAAAAGTAAACATCATAATATACTTTTTCTCTTTTATTGTAAATTGTTTTTCCCTCATGTACTATAATGTGATTATTGTTCCCCCTCCCTCTACTTGTCCAAGTTCCAAGCCACCTCCCCTCTCATCCAGATCCATACTCTTTCCATCTCTTATTAGCAAACAACAAATTTTTTTTTTTTTTTTTTTTTTTTTTTTAGTTTTTCGAGACAGGGTATCTCTGTAGCTTTGGAGCCTGTCCTGGAACTAGCTCTTGTAGACCAGGCTGGTCTCGAACTCACAGAGATCCGCCTGCCTCTGCCTCCCAAGTGCTGGGATTAAAGGCGTGCACCACCACCGCCCGGCCCAAACAACAGTTTTTTAAGGGGTAAATTTTTTTAAAAAAATTAAAACAAAATAAAATGAGATATAAGATAAACTAACACATTGGAATAAAAAATATACATTAATAGTAAAAGATCCCAAAAAATGGCACAAGAAACAAATGTAGAGAGAGAGATCCAGTTGTTCACAGATTTAGGAATCTCATGAAAATACTAAACTGGGATATATATCCAAAACTCCAAAAATGCCATTGACTTTGTTTTCTGTTGACCATCTACTGCTGGTCATGCAGTCTACCCTTGAGAGTAAGAGACCCTGCTGAGACTCCCTTGAAAAAGATCAAATTTTCATTTTCAAGTGGTTTTCGATTAGAAATGGCTTTTGGGATAGGGATGAGGGCTTATGTCCACTTCTCCTTTCTGCTGCTCTAGGACTTCATCTGGTGTAGACGCATGCTGCCTCAGTCTCTGGGTTCATATGTGCACTGATCCTGTTGAGTTAGTTTCTTGGAATCCTCCATGCCCTCTGGTTCTTATACTCTTTCCACCTCCTCTTCCTTCAGATTCCCTGAGCCCTGGAGGGAGTAGTTTAATGGCAACATCTTTAGAGTTAAGTGTTCTGGTGTCTCTCACTCGCTACATATTGTCTGGGTGTGGGTCTCTACATTTGTTCCCAACTACTGCAGAAGAAAGTTTCTCTGATAATGGCTGGAAAAGGCATTGATATATGAGTATAGAAGAATTCCATTAAGAGTCATTTTATTAATACATTCTATTCATAGAACAGTAGTATTTGTTTTATCCTAGGTCCATGGCCTACCTAGTATTAGGTTCTTGTTCACCAAAGCATTGTCAGGTACAGATTTCATCTCATGGAGTGGAACTTACGTTAAATCAGATATTGGATAGTTACTCCCACAACCTTGTGTTGGAGAGGCATGCCCGTTTTTTTCCCAGCTATCAGACCCATTTCTCAGCTACCCTGTCTTGAAATAACCACACAGGAACCATATTATTTAAATCACTACTTGCCCAATCACATAAGAGTTTTGCCAGCTAGCTCTTATACCTTTGGTTAACCCATTTTTATTAATTTGTGTATCACCACATGGCTGTGGTTTACCAGCAAGGTTCTGGCTGGCAGTGAATATCTTTCTCCTCTGGTGGCTCCATGACTTCTGACTCCACCTTCTTTCTCCCAGCATTCAGTTTAGTTTTCCTACCTAGCTCTATTCTGCATTCTGCCCTATTACAGACCAAAGCAGTTTCTTTATTCATTAACCAATAAAAGCAACACATATACAGAAGGACCTCCCACATCAACTTTGTGCCACTATAGCACTTGCCTATCTTACAGGCAGGACACCATTGTAGATCAAAGGGTTTGCAGCTCTGTTGGTGTTTATGCTTCCTCTTTGGTAGCATGCAGAATACCTTTCCATATCAAAGATACAAGGATATAGGGTGTGGTGGCGCAAATGAATGCAGACAGATTATATAGATATATACAGCTTTAATAAGGAAATAGACTTACAGGACCACAGGTTCCCGCGGAGCAAAAGAAAAAGGGGCTTTTTCAGACCCCGGCCAGCTGGCCTTGGTGAGTTCCCGATAGAACATCCCCATTGCCTCAGTGTGTGGTTGCACCCCTCGCAGTCCTGAGTTCCTTGCTCGTGCTTTCTCTCCTTCTGCTCCTACTTTGGATCGTGAGACTTCAGTCCAGTGCTCCAATGTTGGTCTCTGTCTCTGTCTTCTTTCATCGCCTGATGAAGGTTAATATTCAGGGGGATGCTTATATGTTTTTCTTTGGGTTCACCTTCTTATTTAGCTTCTCTAGAATCACGAATTATAGTCTCAATGTCCTTTATTTATGGCTAGAAACCAAATATGAGTGAGTACATCCCATGTTCCTCTTTTTGGGTCTGGCTTACCTCACTCAGGATAGTGTTTTCTATTTCCGTCCATTTGTATGCAAAATTCAAGAAGTCATTGTTTTTTACTGCTGAGTAGTACTCTAATATGTATATATTCCATACTTTCTTCATCCATTCTTCCATTGAAGGACATCTAGGTTGTTTCCAGGTTCTGGCTATTACAAACAATGCTGCTATGAACATAGTTGAGCATATACTTTTGTTGTATGTTTGGGCATCTCTTGGGACAAAACCGGTCTCGCTGAACATAATGGACAAGGAGGACTACTGAGAACTGAAGAACAATGGCAATGGGTTCTTGATCCTATTGCACGTAATGGCTTTGTGGGAGCCCAGGTAGTTTGGATGCTCACCTTAATAGACCTGGATGGAGGTGGGTGGTCCTTGGACCTCCCACAGGGCAGAGAAACCTGCTTGCTCTTTGGGCTGAGGAGGAAGGAAGACTTGATTGGGGGAGGGGGAGGGAATGGGAGGTGGTGGCGGGGAAGAGGCAGAAATCTTTAATAATTAAATAAATTAATTAATTAAAAAAATAAAAGAAAAAAAAAAAGAAAAAGGGGCTGCTGGGCTCACGCCCGGCAGATTTATCCGTAAACATTAGCCCGAGGCGAACACGCCCCCAATGGGTGGGGCTATGTCCCTACATCTCCCCCTTTTTGTCTAAATAAGATAGAACCAAACCAAATACAACTATATACAATAATAACAAATAATAAATATAACAAACAATATTGAGAACAAAATTTTTGTTAAACATTTTGTCTCAAGGAGTCTAAATAACATAGAGAGTAACTACAATTATATAATCTTCAACTCCGTTAAAGATCTGAGAAGGGAATAAATATTACTTAACAATCGAGAGATATCCAAAATGTGTAACAATTGACAGAGACAACTGACTACCTGGGCAATCACCCAAAGTCTCTTTTGTAATGTTGAGTCAACCAACTTTGGCTAAGGCCTAACATATCTGGCATACCATTATTAAAGGCAAGGAACTTTCTTAGGACTATCCTACCCTGTCTTGGCAAGATAAGACAATCCTGTTTTATTCACTTAGGGATATTTTGTATCTTTGTCAGAAGTTGAGGTATGGGTTTTTCTTAACCCAAAGGCCAGTTCTGCCAAGAAGACAAGCTCCCAGTGGAGTGTCTTTGGTGCTCAACGTTCTCTCGGGAGTAGAGTGGTGTTGCCAGGAGTAATTGTGTCTCTTTGGCACAGAAATTTTAGGTTAGATTAAAGGCCATTTTCTACAGCTCTTCGAAGAGGCTGAAGATCATACTATCTATACTAAATATAATCTCTATGTAACTAAAAGACCTGATTAACTTAAAAATAAATATGACAAACATATAATTCTCAATACCTATCTAACTTTGAAGACTAAAAGAATAAACAACTGTGCAATATATGAAGACAATGATCTTCAACTGTAAACAATGTCATAGTATCAGAGGTAGAAATGTACAATGTAATATGGTAGATGTATCAATACAATATAGACAAAGTTATAAGCATACTCATACAAAAATAGAGGTAGGAACACTCACATTCAATATTTAACATATCAATATACAAGAAACAGTCACAAATACCAATCATCCCATAAAACCAGTTAATCCCCCTTCTAGCCCAACGTTGGGACGCCAAATGTGGTGGCGCAAATGAATGCAGACAGATTATATAGATATATACAGCTTTAATAAGGAAATAGACTTACAGGACCACAGGTTCCCACGGAGCACTGGAAAAGCGGAGCAAAAAAAAAAAGGGGGCTGCTGGGCTCACGCCCGGCAGATTTATCCGTAAACATTAGCCCGAGGCAAACACGCCCCCAATGGGTGGGGCTATGTCCCTACAATAGGGTGAAGGCTCTATGTAGCCACCAGCTCAAATTCCCCACATTCAATGAGTTGTGAAGGTGTTGTCTTCTGTAACAATACCTTGACCTCAGTTTGTAGAGAGCAACCTATAGGCTTGACAATAATCTAGGTTTTTGGGGGGTTCCAATGGAACCCCTTTGGCCAACAACCCAATTAGATACAATCCATTCCCAATACTGGAAATTTCATTTGATGATAAGAGATGTCCATTTGGGGTTTTGTCCTACCCATTATTTAATGATTTCATTTAGACCACCTTCATACATGTATATATTTCAGTAAACTTCTACTTAGTATTAGGTTTACATACTACCCTTCAAATGGCCGTTGATTTTAAGTGTCTCTCCCAATATTTTCCCCATCCCTCTGATCTTTCCTTTCCATTCATAACTCTATTCCATGTTTTATTCATAGGAAGATCTATCTGAACCCCCTGGTCCCTTACAGTATACCTCTTACAAATATACTCTGTGGTTCCACAAATTGTAGCATTTGTGCAGTGTGATCAGTATGGATTTATTTGCATTTTTCTAAATGTAGCCATTCAGTTTGCCCAACACCATTTGTTGGAGATATTTATCAGCTGTGGGGGTTTCCTAGTGATTTTTAGGGTCACTTGTATAGTGTCATATCATCTGCAAATGAAGATATTTTGACTTCTTCCTTTTGACTTTGTATCCCTTTATTCTGCTCCAGTTGTCTTTATTTCTCTAGCTAAGACTTCAAGTACTATTTTGAATAGGTATATGGAGAGAGTAAACAATGTTCCCCTGTTCCTTATTTTAATGGAATTACTGTTATTGGTTGTTTTATACTCTTTACTCTTTTTGGGGGGTGGTGCCACGCAGCTCACAAATTAATTATACACACAAAGGCTCTTTATTACTTGTGAATACCCAGCCTTAGCTTGGCTTATTTCTAGCCAGCTTTTCCTAAATTATCCCAGCTAACTTTTGTCTCTGAGCTTTTACCTTTTTCTTACTTCTTACTTTCACTCTTACTCCATGACTGGCAGTATGGCTGGGTTACTGGCCCCTAGCATCCTCTTCCTTCCTCTCTTGCTCCTTCTTTTTCTCCTTCGATTTATTCTCTATGTCTGACAGCCCCACCTATCCTTTCTTCTTCCTTACTATTGGCTGTTCAGCTCTTTATTAGACCAATCAGGTGTTTTAGAGAGGCAAAGTACCACAGATCACAGAGTTAAAACAAATGCAACATAAAAAAGCAACACATCTTTGCATCATTAAACAAATGTTCCACAGCATAAACAAATGTAACACATCCTAAAATAATATTCTACAACAAATTACTTTGAGTTTCTCTCCATTTTAGTTGATACTGGCTATGGAGTTGTTGTAAACTGCCTTTATTATATTGAGGTATGTCCCTTGTAGTCATAATCTCTCCAGGACTTTTAATATCAAGAAGTATTGGATTTTGCCAAATGCCTTCTCTACATCTAATGAGATGATCATGTGGTTTTTGTCTTTCAATTTGTTTATATGGTAGATTACATTTAATGATTTACAAATGTTCAACCATCCTTGCATCTCTGAGATGAAGTCTACTTGATTATGGTGGATTGGATGATCTTTTTGATGTGTTCTTGGATTCTGTTTGAAAGTAAAGTGCTTTATTGAGAATTTTTGTGTCTATGGTCATAAGGGAAATTGGTCTGTAATTTTCTTTCTTTGTAGAGTCTTTATGTGGTTTGAGATCAGGATAAGTGAGGCCTCATAAAATGAATTGGGCAATGTTCCTTCTGTTTATATCTTGTAGAATAATTTGAGGACTGTTGGCTTTAACTCTTCTTTAAAAATCTGTAGAATTCTGAACTAAAACCATATGGTGCTGGGCTTTTGGGGGGTTATTAGAATTTTAATTACTGCTTCTATTTCACTGGGGGTTATAGGTCTGTTTAAATTGCTTATCTGATCTTGACTTAACTTTGGCAAGTGGTATGTATCAGAAAATTATCCTTTACGTTTAGATTTTCCAAGTTGGTAAAGTACAGGTTTTTAAAGTGCATCCTTATGGTTAATTCTCTGGGTTGTTGGTGTCTATTGTTATGATCCTTTCCCCTTTTATCCATAATTTTTTTTAATTTTAATTTTCTCTATGTACCTGTTAGTTAATTCAGATAAGGGTTTGTCAATACTGTTGATTTTTCTCAAAGAACTAACTCTTTGCTTTTTTGATTATTTGTATTAGTTTTTTGTTTTTGTTGTTGCTTCTGTTTTATTGATTTTAGCCTCAATTTGATTGTTTCTTGACGTCTACTCCATTTGGTTGTAGTTTCTTCTCTTTGTTCTAGGGCTTTCAGGTGTGCTGTTAAGTTACTAGTATGAGACCTCTGCTTTTTATTTTTTAGTTTTATGTAAGTGCTATGAATTTGCCTCATAGAGAAGCTCCTTCATTGTGTTCTGAAGTTTGAGTATGCTCTCAATTCATTTTCATTCAACTCTAGAAAGTCATTAATTTCTTTCTTAATTTCTGTTTTGACCCATTTTTCATTCAGTAATGAGTAGTTCAGTTTCCAGGAGTTTGTAAGCTTTCTGTTGACAAAAACAAAAGTAAATTTTTCTAAGTCTGGAGTGGTACCACATACCTGTAATCCCAGAACTCAGGACATAGTTCAAGGCCATATATAAGCATACCCAAACACACACATGCACATATGCACCTCCCATCTATACCCCCTACAGAGAGAGAGAGAGAGAGACAGAGACAGAGACAGAGACACAGAGAGACAGAGAGAGACAGAGAGAGACAAAGAGCGAGAGTAGGAAGCAAGAAGAGCTCCAGCATTTATCTCTCTACTTCTCTATTGTGGCTACACCAGGACCAGCTACCTCATGTCCTGCTGCTCTGTCTTCCCCATCCTGATGGACTATAACCTGAAATCAAGACTCACAATAAACCCTTCTGTAAGTTGCTTTGGTCAGGTATTCTGACACAAAAATGAGACAAGCAGCTGATACAAATGAAGAGGTGGGAAATGGAAAATATTTGGAAAAATAACAAAAACTATGGCTGACTCGCCTGTAAATGGAAATTTCTGTCTCACCTGGTCCCACAGTCATTCAGTTCCAAATAAACACACAGAGGCTAATGTTAATTAGAAACTGTTTGGCCTATTGGTAGGGCTTGTTACTAACTACTAACTACCTCTTACAATAAATTATCCCATAATTCTTAACTATGTTTAGTCAAGTGGCTTGGTGCCTTTTCTCAGTAAGGCATTCTCATCTTGCTTCCTCTGCTTCTGAATGATGACTGCATCTCTGCCTTTCCTTTTCCCAGAATTCTCTTATACTGGTGGCCCCACGTATACTTCCTGCCTGGCTACTGGCCAATCAGCATTTTTTAAACCAATATGAATGACAAATCTTTACAGTGTACAAGAGCCTGACAGCACGCCTCACAGAAAAACAATGAAAGATGAAAGACAGTGGCATTGATATCTTTAATGTGCTAAGAGAGAGAACTCTAGAATTCTGAAAATGGAGAACATATAAAAATGCATCCAAAAATCATGTAACCAGCCTCTCAAGTTCAAGGGAACGGTCCAAGATGCAAAAAGAAGTGAAGACTTCCAAGACCAAATGCATTAAAAAAAATATAAGTATCCCAAAATGTAGTAGTATTGAGAGCTGAATAGATAGATCAATGAATAAAGCACTTGTTGTGCAAGCATCAGGACCAGAGTTCAAATCCCCTGAACCTACACAAAGCCAGGCACAAAAGTACCTATTTCTGTAATCCCAGTGCTCCTAGAATGAGATGGGAGATTGAGGCAGGAGGATCCTGGAACCTTGTGAGACAACGCATCTGGTGAATGCAATGCAGAACAACAAAAGCCCCTGCATCAAGTAAGGTGGAAGACAAAGACCGATCCCTAAGGTTATCCCCTGACAGCCACACATAAACCATGTGCACGCACATACACAGAGATTTTTTTTTCTTTAAGTTTGGGTATTCAAAACCACAGCAAAGGAAATACATCTAGGAGTTCATAATAAATATAGAAATACCAATTATCACTTGAGAGAGATCAAAATACCACCTCAAACATATTTCCACTTTTATTCTGAATTGGTTATTCAAAAAAACGATACACCACTGCAGATGGAGGCACGCTTCATAGAGCTGCCCTATTGTAAGAAGTCTGCATCTGTCTATATCAAAGCATTAAAGGTAGGCACAGAACCTTTTTCTGTGACAATGTCACACTTCAGAGGAAAATGACTGATGGTCTGACCCCTGGGCCAGACAGAAGCCACCATAGGCTACATCTGCATCACAGGACAGCTTTGACTTGCTGTAGACCCTTTCATTACACTTCCCTGACCTCTAACATCCCTCTTCCAAAAGACCCAAGTTCATATCCAGAGATCAAGCTCCACACAATTTGCCAGCATCTTGCCAGCTTAGAGTTTTATATCCCTGTTAATATGATGTAATGAAATCTATGTGGACTTGTGTGTGTTGTTTTAGATGTTGCCTTTTTATCCCCCAGTGCTGGTAATTGAAGTCGAGGCCTTGCATGAGCCAGATGAGTGATCTACCACTGAGCTACATCCCTGGCCCTTGCCACTCTATTTCATATACTAAAATTATTGAACCTTCAGAGAGAGGCGAGTATATTTGAAGCTTCTCTATAGACATCAGTAGGGAAATGGTGTGGAGAGAGATTAAACAGGATCCTATTTCTAGAAATCTTTTTTTTAAGTTAATTAAGATGTAAAATACTAATTAGATCAACTGGATAAAGTGGGGAAAGTTCAAAGAGCAGGTTGTAGGCAGTAGATTAGTTCTCAGCTGCTAATGTCCCCCATCTGACCCTGCACCAGAGCACTTTTAGTTGTCACTAAGATTGGGGTATAGTTCCTACTGTTGTTTACTGGCAAGGGCCCTTCTAGACAAAGCTTTTATAAGTTAATAGAAGCATTCTTAAGACTACCTGTAATAAACTAAATAGTGACTCCTCAGGGATGCCCCCCTCCTTGCCATAACTCACAAAGATGTCACAAATATGCCTAAAACAATTTTGCAAGACGATAAAAGGATCTTGAGAAGGGACAATCATCTTGGATTATTATCGTGGTGAGTGTCTTAGTTAGGGTTTTTACTGCTGTATAACCAAAGGCAACACGGGAACTAAGTGATTTGTTTTGCTTTGTTTTTGTTTTGCTTACACATCCTGAATCACAGTTCACTGAGGCAATCCAATGCAAGATCTCAAACTAGGAAAGAACCTAGAGGCAGGAGCTAATGCAGAGTCTGGAGAGGATGCTATTTCATCATGATTTGCCTCCCTGCTTTCTTATAGAACCCAAGTCCACCAGCTCATGGATGGCATTACCCATAATGTGATGGGCTTTTAAACATCAGTCACTAACTTTTTTTTATTTAAAAGTGTTTTTCTTTTCATTTTACATACCAACCATACTTTTCCCTCCTTCCCCCCCTCTTGCTCCCCTGCTCCACTTTCCTGACTCTAGACAGACAGCTGGGGAACCTGTATAGGATTGACTAGTCCCTCTGAATCACTGATCTTTTCAAAATGCCCCACAGGCATGCTCACAGCCTATCTCATGGAAGCATGCTCTCGATTGTGGTTCAGATTACTTTGCCTTCTGTCAAGCTGGCAGAGCTTGTCGAGTGTGATTACAGGCCACCATAACCTCAGAAAAGAGAGGTGAGAGGATCCGAGTCAAATAGAAGGCAATACAATTAAAGACAGGGCAGGCAGAAAGGGCAAGAGAAAGGAAAGGGATTAATGACTACAATTTGAAGATGCCATTGCTAGCTTTGAAGGTAGAAGATGGAGCTCCACACCAAAGGAGAAGGCAGCCTGTGGAAGCCAGGGAATAAAACATTCTTTCTTGAAGTTCCTTTGAGTTCAGTCCATCAAAAACCATTGTGGACAGCTGACCTCCAGAACTCCAAGGTAACTGTGGTAGTTTGAATGCAATTGGTCCCCATAGCTCATAAGCAGTTGCACTATTAGGAGGAGTAGATATGGTCACTGTAGGAATGGATTTTGAGATCTCATATGTTCTCAAGTCAAGCCCAGTGTTTCAGTCCACTTCCTGTTGCCTCTGGGATTAAAATGTAGCTTCTTCTCTAGCACCATGTCTGCCTGCATGTGACCATGTCCCACCATGATGATGATGGACTAAACCTCTGAAAATGTAAGTCACCCAATTAAACGGTTTCCTTTATAAGAGTCACTGTGGTCATGGTGTCTCTTCACAGAAATAGAAATCCAAATACAGAAACAAAACTAAGGTGTGTAACTACCAAGTTTGTAATCAATTGCAAAAGCCATATTGTACTAACATGCCAACCAAATGCCTCTACTGTTCAAGCTTCCATTTGTAAAATGGGCACCATTGCAATGATAAAGACAGCAACACATGACCAGAACGTTCATTCATGCAGCACAGTTATTTGGCACTGCCCAATTGATGATGGTGTCTAAAACTGAAGCAAAAAAAGCAACCAAAACAAAATATCCTTGTACTGAGGAAATTAAAATGGACTATAGAAGCATTTACTAATCAGAACTCAGCCAAGCCCCTTGCTGGTCCTTCCTCCATCAGTACTAACCTTGACTCCTGATTGACAAGTGAAACAGTTTCCCTGTAGTTGAATGCCATACACAGAGCTGCCATTTTGAAAAATCCGGAGCATATTTTCAGAACAACTTGAAATTCTGTTTCCTGGGGCTGTATCCAACCTAAATGTGATGTTCTCGGTTCTCAAATCTCTCCCCATCAACCTTGGTTGACATATTAAAGCCTTACCTAAATTTTCATAAGCATTACTGACAACTAGAAAAATATGGCAATGGGCAGAATTCTCATGCAGTTAGAGCTCTCTGAATAACCTCAAGCTTTTACTCAAGATATTGATATATAAATAAACCAGGTGTTGTGACTCTTACCAAGCTCAGAGAAGGCAAATGGAAGGCTCAGACAGGAAGGCCAGGAGTTTGAGGCAGTCCTTACCTGGTACCTAGTCTGGGTTGAAGATATCTATGGACAGTTCCAGGAAGCCATTTGCTCAACTTACTTTTGACCAATATCATGAAATGAAATATGCTGTCCAAACCACCTCTGGCCTGTCTTTACTAAGAATGCATAAGGTAATGGCCACATCCAAAAGGATTGGCTCTTATATGGAAATAGCCCATGCACAGCACCTGGCATAGGCTGAACACTCAGTAACATTTTCCTCTCTACTATCTAGTAAGTGTCCAGGGAGAAGTAGAGAGGATGAAGTCACTCAGTAACCCAGTGGCTGAGGCTCTATGTCCTCAGAGTTGTATCTTCAACCATTTAACAGTTTAACTAGGAACTGTCTGTTGGTAGCCATAGGCTGGGTTTTCTAGGCTGCTGAGATGAGGGTCCAGAGGGAAGCAGCCCCAGTACTTACCCTTCCCACCATGAACAAAGAGCGTAGCCTGTGCAGCGACACTTGCAGAAAGCTTAGGAGAAAGTAAAGCTGCAGGTTCAAGAGTGTATTAGTCAGGAAAAGAGGGAAACAATGGAGTTTGTGTGAGTTAAGCCTCAGTGGGGTGGAACCAACCAATGTCCAAATGTTAGAGAAATGGGAGGAGAGTTCTGAGGACTCCCATAACCTTGATACATCTCCAAGATTTTACTGTGCGCTCTGTGATTCTCCAGGGGAAGGATATGATAGTATTTCTTTATTTTGTTTGACTCCGGGTAGTTTACTGTTGGAATTTTAAAATTCCTTGAAAGGGCTAGGACTGTAGCTCAAGGTTGGCAAAGTGTTTGCCCAGCACGCAGGAAGCCCTGGGTTTGGGTCCACCACTGCATTGTGGTGTGCACATGTGGCCTCGGCAGCAGTGGGAGGATCCAAGTTCAAGGATATCCTTGGCTAAATACTAAGTCTGAAACCATCCTAGGATGTGTGAAATCAACAGTGTTCTGTGAGACCTGTCCTCCAAACAGTTTAGGGAGTAACTTATGCACCATCCCAGAAGTCGGTGTTTGGGTAGAAATTCTTTTATTTATTTATTTACTTACTTACTTATTTATTTATTTATTAAAGATTTCTGCCTTCTCCCCGCCACCACCTCCCATTTCCCTCCCCCTCATCATCATCCCTAAGAGTAATCCGGGTTCCCTGCCCTGTGGGAAGTCCAAGGACCACCCACCTCCATCCAGGTCTAGTAAGGTGAGCATCCAAACTGCCTAGGCTCCCACAAAACCAGTCCATGCAGTGCAGTAGGATCAAAAACCCATTGCCATTTTTCTTGAGTTCTCAGTAGTCCTCATATATTGGGTAGAAATTCTATCCCAAGTCCTCTCCCCTGGGAGTTGCCTCAGTCCAGTCTCCACCCTGCCAAACAATGACTCCTCCCCAGAGATGCTCAAGACCACTCCCACAGGGTATTTAAGCTGCTCCCCAGAGAACAATCACATGGTTTTCTAATCTTCCTTCCCCATCTCCTCTCTGAGGGGCTGTAAGGTCACCCAGGAGTACAGTTATCCATTAAACCTGGGCTTTCTCTAATTTTGTTTGATTTGGTCTGATTTGGATTATTGCATCTGCAGAGAGATTTCTCAGGGTGCAGAAACTTTTTCAGTCAGAAGTAAAAAATAACAGTTGTAAGAAAAAGTTATAAATATTGCCAGACTGGCATTTTACAAGGCTAATTCTAAGAGCAGCAATGGTTTGCTTGATCTATGATAGATGTAATAACAGGATTAAAGAAGATCCCATAATCTCTACCAAGAACACTTTCATAAGAAACCCTTCCTGTCACGAAGCTTCAGTGCATCCGACTTAAGTCCTTCTTGCTGCAAATTAAATTCCTCTGTCCTTCCTGCACCATCCTTTATAATTAATGCTCTTCTCGCTGAAGATCATAACAGAGCACTTTTCCCCTTCACTCGTTCCACAACCCTCACTAAATAACAGTACACCAGAGAGTTGGATGTTTCGCAAATGAAAATAGGTGTTCAGTGATAAACAATTCTGCTTCCTATGCATTTGTTTCAGAGGCTAACATTTTCTAGATGGGAAGCTATTTTGTGAGTGTCTATGTCTACCTCTGGAGAACTGTTCTGTCTCCCCATTGGCCACTTTTACGTTGGTTACTCTTCTGATTGCCATGGCACAATCTCTAAAATAAGCAACTTACAGAAGAGTGTATTTTTGACTCCGTTTGTGGGAACAATCCAGACTGGGGGAGGCAGAATGGCAGAAGCAGGAATCAAATGATGGTCATATTCCTCCAATCAGTAAGCAGGGATGGATGAGAGCTTTGCCTAGCTTGCTTTTGTTTTAATTCAGTCAGAGAACCCAATACGCAGGATGGAGCCACCCACATTTAGGATGAAGCCTCCAATCCCAGTTAACCTAACCTGGAAAGTCCCTCGAAGACTTGCGCAGAGGTTTGTGTCCTAGGTAATTCTAGACCTTGTTGAGTTGATAATGGAGACTAAGTATTGCAATGATGAGCCATGAATATTCCCATCCAACTGAAAGTGATGCCTAGCAGTCAGCTTCGTGTGTTCTCTCCCCAGCTCCCTATGAAGCAGGATATTAGGAGAGCTGGATTCAGAAGTCCTCTGCTATAGACTGGGTGCCAGGAATAGAGATGACTATTATCTGCATCCTATCTGACTGTCCTTCCTGGTCATCTGATGGAAGTTTCTAGAATGCACTGCCTTTTAAGCCTGCCTCACCACTACACTTTCTGACTAACCTCTCCCACTTGCTTTTCAGTTTTGAAAGTTGCTTTCTTATGTTTGCTTTGAGATAAGACCTCATGCAGCCCATCTCAAACTAGCTATGTAGCTAAGAACCCTGAACTTCTGATTCACATGCTAAAATTACAGGTGTGTGCCACCATGCCTACATTACCTCTCCCACCTGCAAGAGGCCAATGCGTAGGATGTAGAGAGGCTCCAAGGTGCTCTCCAGCGTGACTTTCTTCATAGGGTATTCTTAACAAAGAATTAACCACCCCTGAAATTTCATCAATCCTCTACCTCACTTTTACCTTTCATACATCAAATAAGGTTAAGGTTGGAATATTTAAGCTTTCTAGACTACCACCCCCTCTAACAGCTATGTGTAGCTACATCCTCCTCTTTAAATATAAAATGTGACCCATGCAAACACACATAATGCTGTGCATTGCACAAGGGACCCATCTCTTACCTTACTTGAGCCAATCAACTAGCTCAGTCCTGGAGATTTAGACAAAAGAAGCCAAGGCAGTAGAGAAAGTTCAATGCTATAGGACAGTCATTATAGCTGGCTCTCTTGGTAATGCTACACTTGGCCCATGATTGAGTTTTAAATTATTTTTGAGTTTGAGCTAGATTATACAAATGAGATAGATTCACACGAAATCTACCTATGCTGGGATTCCAGCCCTCTTTTCTGGGTGGAGCCCTTCTGGCCCTTCACAAATCCCCCATGGTCTCCAAGCAGTTGACAAGTATCTCATCATCATATTTTTGCTTTTTTTCCCCCACTAACAGAATCACTCCTGGGGAAAGAAAAGACACACCAAGTGGGGAATGATGGGATATAGGGAACATCTCTCTGTGGAATAAAGGAGCACCCTTGCTGTTTACTATGTAAATACAATATGCCCCTGACCCATCATCTGTGTGACTCTGTGGGCACCTGAGTTTGAGGCCTTGACATGTATTAGCTATTGTCTCCAAAATAAGACATCCCCTCTTGGAGGCAGGAAAGAGAGTCCTAAACCTGGGACTCTTATAGACAGACCTAAGCTAGGACCCTTATGAAACTCAAGAAGCCCAAGAAAGTAGCAAGAGTAAAGAGACTCCTCCCAGGTGGCAGATAAGCAGAAAACTATTGGGGAGCACAGGGGACTCTCAAGTGTTGCCCAAGAGATAGTCATCACCCATGCTGGAGTGAGTGTTTCCATGGTGCAGCTTGCCAGAGAGTTGCCCATGCTCCTTTGAGTTCACCATGCAGGAACTGACTTGCATGGAATCACTTCTTTGGTCTGCCATCAGGGTCCTGGCAGGAGGGAGTAGATAAAGTGCTCAGAAATGTGTGAAGCCTGGGGTGATGGAACCATCCTGAGAGGGATTAACCATTCCTTCTCGGTGTCCCAGCCCCTCCATATTCACCTGCAAAGGAAGCCGCCTGGACAGAAAGTCCCAAATCCACAACCCCCCGCCCAAAAAAAAGCCAGTCTCTGAAAAGAATCAGAAGGTCCTTTCCAAGTCTTGCTAGAGTAAGAAAAGACAACACTGACACCCAGTGGTCCATTGGTCAGTTCCCATTTGATGTCCTACCTGCTGAAGAATACAAAGATGCCCAGCCAGTCTCCTCCCAATTGTGAATATCCAGCAAACAAAAGGTCATTATCAGTCAGTGATGTATAAAACAGAGCTATGGTGTCCTGGAGGGTTTCTCGCTTTCTGATAAAATTCTGGTTATGTGTCAGTTTGACTTGAATTCATCTATTACCACAAGACATTTGTATTCAATAAGGTATTTATCTTTCATTATGGAAACAATTACACCTTTGAAACTAAAATGCAAGAGTTATTTCTCAGGAGATAAAAATCCCAACACCCTGCACTGTTCTAGTAATTTCTTTGATTTGGCGATTAAACTTCTAAGCTCTGAAAAACAAATGCAAAACATCTAAAATCATGAGGACAGGGACTCTGTTTGAACTGCCCTGTGGCTCTCCAGCACATCCCATAATCCTTACATGTGGAATAACAAGACTCCTGCCAGAGCGAGGGCAGAGGCAGATGTGGAAGCAGGTACCCACTTTGGAAAGTGGCTTTTACTTCTGGTGGGCTAATGGTAACCAGAGTCTCAAAACCAGCAAGACCTAAAACAAAATTTTGGGTGACGTTTATTCTGATTATTGATTTCAGGAAAATAAAGGAGTGGGGAATATATTTTACTGTTCTTTCACACTGAAGATTTTGATTCTGCCAGAAGTGTCTGTGATAGCATGGTGTTCCAGTCCTAACAGGAATGACTTATTCATAACAGTCCAAATCAGCCTTGGAACAATGGTATTGGTGAGAGATATGAGAGGACTTAAGGAGAGCTTAGAAACTCTGATAAAACATCCAGGGGTCATGCTTTTCTTTAATGTATGTGAGAAATAAAAAATAAATAAACACTGCTATGGTGCCATATCCCAAAGGCTCATAAACAGTGATATAAAAACAGAAAAATAAAGAGTAAACCAGCCACAATTAAACAAGGAAAATAAACATAAATCACATCTGAAAGGTGGTGACCAAGAAAAGAGACTTGCTCCAAGTCCATCCTCCAAAGGCCCCCGAGTCTCTGAGCCTATATCTCTTGCTGTTCCCCAATTGGACAAGATGAGGAAGGTGGTGTCCTTATAAGTCAAATGGAACTATTAAAAGGAAAGTGGGCTACTTGAGCTTCTACATGGGCCACTGGACACCAGCGTCTCCATTTCACACAAACAGGACAGAAAATAAAGTTTAACCAGGAAAAACAAACACATCCATCCAAGAAGGGTTGCTAGTGCCCAGCCCCAGTTGAGAGAGTCAGTCAATTTGACTGGAATTAGAACCACCTCCTCTGGGCACACCTCTGGGCACAACCATGAGGTTATTTCCAGAAAGGTTCAGCTGGAAAGAAAAGATTCACCATGAATGTTGTTGGCACTGTCCTATGCACTGGGTTCCTAGATTGAATAAAAAGGAAGAAAGGGCTCCCTACCACATTAATCTCTGTATGCTTCCTGTTTCCCAACTGTGGATGCAACATGACAAGGTATCTCAAGCTCCCGCCCCCATGTCTCCATTATGATGACAATGCCCTCAAACTGGGAGCCAAAATAAACCCTTCTTTTCTTAAGGTATTTTTATCTGGGATTTTTGTTATAGTAACTAGAAAAATAAAAAAGCAGCTTAATCTCTCTACTACAGGCTCCAAGCAAGTAGCCTTATACCTGGGGCTAGCAGAAGAGGTGCCTGGAAAGGCTAACACAAAAAGCCTGAATGAGCCCCCTCAGACAGCTCGGCAGAAAGGTGGGTATCTCTGTTTCATGAAAAACAATGCTCCAAGGATTATTCCCAAGCACTTAGTCCAACAGAATCAATTACTGGGCATGCAACTGTCAAAAAATAAATAAATAAAGTTAAACCTCTCAAAGTTTAGACAAAAAACAGAAGCAGAATAAAAGGACATGATGATCACTAGAAACAAAATATTTTTAAAAATGCAAATAAAATGATGCCGATTTAGAACTAATGAATGAATTAGAAATGACAAGGAAGATTAGACACACACGAAACAAAATTAGGACATAGAAGATGAACTTCATCACAGGAGGTATAGAAGGGGGTGTAAAGTTAACACAATGGAAAATTGATGGGAAAGAGTGTTTATTATGTTCTACAGAGAAAACCCTTCAAGTGAATGTGATCCTCACATTGGAAATAGTGTCTTTTCAGGTGTAATCAAAATAAGGTAAGTGAATCTTATAGGTCCATGGGCATGACAGAAGTTCTGATGACTTAAATTCCCATCAGTCTTAGTGGTTTTTAAATGAAATTTTGCATTCCACAGCTCTCCTTGCCACTCACTGGTTAGTGAGAGGGGGCACTCTGGAAAGGCAGCTTATTGTGTGATTCAAGAAAGTAAGATTCTGAGCCGGGCGATGGTGGCGCACGCCTTTAATCCTAGCACTCGGGAGGCAGAGGCAGACGGATCTCTGTGAGTTTGAGACCAGCCTGGTCTACAGAGCTAGTTCCTAGTTCCAGGACAGGCTCCAAAGCCACAGAGAAACCCTGTCTCAAAAAACAACAACAAAAAAAAAAGAAAGAAAGAAAGAAAGAAAGAAAGAAAGAAAGAAAGAAAGAAAGAAAGAAAGAAAGAAAGATTCTAGAAAAATACAGGGACAACCAAAAGATGATAGTTTGCATGTAGTAAATGCCATTATATTAGTCTCAGCTTCAGTCGGAGAAGCCCCATTCAGCAGTAGGCAGTCGTCAAAGCAGAGATTCATAGCCAGCAACAAAGTGCTAAGAGTAAGACCACGGAGTACTCAGCCCTAAACATGACATCTCCATCACTCGTCCAAGGCCCAGGGAACACTGCAGAAGGAGAGGAAAGACAGTACAATCTGGAGAACAGTGTGAGCAATATGATGTGGCCATGGCAGTCAAGAACACACACTGCTATCTTACACAAGGCATTGAACCCAGGAATGAGTCTAGCAAAGAGGATGTTGTCAGCAGGAATGAGAAGTGGATAAGAGCAAGTGATGGGAGAGATGTGTTCACAATACACTACCTACAAGTAAGAAATTGTCAAAACTTTAAAAACAATGAGAATGCCACTTAAATGTTTATCTGTATAGTTTATAGCAAACTTTAAAGGGAAATAAAATGTAGCTGGTAGACATTCAGAATGGAGGTAGGGAGAGAGAGAGGATAAGTCACAGAAGGCTGTTAGGATTATAAAGTGATTCTGTGTGAAATTGGAACTGTGGTTGCCTCACATGTGTGTGAGAATCCAAAGACCTTATATGTAAATGATGGACTCCATGTAATATGAATATTTTGGACTAGGTGTGGTTGGACACATCTGTCACCCTGGCACTGGGGTTGAGGAAGCAGGATATTGACCTTGAAACCAGTCTGGGCTTTATAACAAGACCCTGTCTCAAGAAAAAGGCTCTATATTGGTTCCTTGACTGTAAGAATGTGCTATGTCAATTCAAGCTGTAGTAATAGAGGAAGTAAAGACAGTCTCAAGTGTCTTAGTTACAGTTTCTATTTCTTGAAGAGACATCAAGACTATAGCAACTCTTATAAAGGAAAATATTTCATTGGGGTTGGCTTACAGGTTCAGAAATTCAGTCCATTATAGTCATGGCAAATATCATGGTGGCGTGCAGGCAGACATGGTGCTGGAGAAAGAGCTGAGAGTTCTGTCTGAATTAGCAAACAGCAGAAAGAGATAGACAATACTGGGCCTGATTTGAGCATCTGAGACTTCAAAGCCCACCTCCCAGTGACACACTTACTCCAACAAGGCCACTCTTCCTTAAAATGCCATTTTCTGGTAACCAAGCATTGAAAACTATGAGTTATGGAAGCCATTCCTTTTCAAACCACCGCAATGAGAGTAAAAAATATGCATCAACTGATATAGTGCTTATCACAAAAGTATGAGTTTGGATCTTGAACATTCAGGTAAAAGCCCAGTGTAGCTGTCTGAACCTGTAATCTCAGCACTGGGCGCATGGGGAGGGGGCCATATGCAGAGATTAGCAGATCCCCAGATCTAACTGGCCAGTCTGGCCAACAGCAATTTTATATTCAGTGAGAAGACCCTATCTCCAAAATAAAAGTAAAAAGTGACCAATTAAGACATCTTAACGTCAATCTCTGACCTCCACAAGTAAAAGCATGGCCACATGTTCACCCACATGTGTACACATATATAAACACGCACATCCCACATACAAACAAACAAAACTGAATTATTTAATTATTAAAAGTTTGTATATGGAAACACTGTTCTTTCCTTCTGTTCAATTTCCCAAACGTCTAAAAATACTCATAAAAAGTGGGGATTTTGATTGTTTTCTTTGTTTTTTAAAAAAAAATATAGTTCCTTTTTCTGTCATCAGTGTCAACTGAAAGAGAAATCTTTAGAAAATACTTACTTACAAATTATAGATTAAAGGTGACATAACCTTAATTGCATATTCATATTTCTTCTCAATTAGTGCACAGGTTTTCTATTAAATGACTATTCTTATATATCAAGCAATTTAGGCTACTACTTACAAAATACCTATTCTTTGCAAGTATCTTTGATAAGCACTCACACATTTTTAAATAAATAAAACCCTCCTTTGAAAAAAATCATCCCGAAGTAGAAAGGAGGGATGACCAAACCATCATAGACTCTTGCTCTGCATACACAGGTCACCTTGTTCCCTGCTTGTTTCTCAGCAGTCTAACAAGAAAATGGGACTCTGCCCCCCCCCCCCCCCCCGCTCACATCCTTCTCTCTCTTGCCATAAACACAGTTTTATAGATTCCTGGGCTCTTCTCAACAGAAAGGTAATCATTTCTGCCAGCCCACAGCCACATTGATATTCATGGACAAACGTTTTGTAACTATACAGCCATACCCTACTAATGTAAATTTCATACACAGCTTCCCAAAGGTTAAACAATGCTGCCCAGCTCCACAGTGCCTGGAAAGCAAATGACAACGAGAGGCTCAACCTTGGCTGGGGCTGTCCTCTTTGAGAAAGTTCTCTCACAACAAAGTATCACCCTCTTCTTAAGAGAGAACTCCAATGCCCTCTACAGTCAGTTCCCTAGAGCTGGGAAACTCAACATACACACACACACACACACACACACACCCATAACACACACTCAACTCTCTTGTCTTAGCAACTCATCCATAAGTAAAGGGTAGGAGAAAAATAAAGATGAAAGTATTTTCAAGTTTGTTTTATGAATTTTGTAAAAAACTTCCCCCAATATTTTTAGAGTATCATCACTTCCTCTCACTGACCCTTACACTAGTTCTCTGGCTCCATACTTTCTCATTCAGTCAGGAATACTTACTAAGAGTCTCCCATATGCCCTTAAAGGTTCAAGGGTTAAGGCAATGAGAAATTCATATAACTTCTGTGTATATTAAAGGATTCACAATCTTGGAAAGGAAGACAAAAAATATATTCAGTTTTGACTGTGTTCAACATATGTAACGTAACAGTGAGAAAAGTGGGTGCATATAGCCTTTAGATGGGAGGTCACATAAAGGCTCTACAAAAAGGATGAGGTGACATCTCCATTGAAACTTCACTGCTAAAAAGGTTCAGACCATCCAGAGACGAATGGAGGCCTCTGGGTATAAATATGCTAGTGTACCTTAGGGTGAAAAACAAGTCAGAGTGATAAGTGAAGAGTCAGGTGAGGAAAGGGGGTATAGTGATGTGGGATTTCCCTTTGTATGCTGTGAATACCATTGGTTAATAAAAAAGCTGCTTGGGCACACGACAGGGCAAAGTATAGTCAGGTTGGAACAGAGAGAGAGAGGGAGTAGGCAGAATCTAAGAGAAGCCATGTAGCTACCTCAGGAGACAGATGCTGAATAGAAACTTACCAGTAGGCCACAATCACATGGTGATACACAGATTAATAGAAATGGGTTAATTTAAGATATAAGATCTAGGCAATAAGAAGTGTGAACTAATAGGCCAAGAAGTGTTGTAATAATATAGTTTCTGTGTGATTATTTCCGTTTGGGGTAGCCAGGAAACAAACAAGCAGTTTCTGCCAATAGATTGGCATGCCAACTTGGGGTTGACTATAGCCACATAAAACCTGAGAAAGCTTGGAAAGGAATTCTAGACACAAAAGAAGAGAGTTAAGCATGACTTCTTGGTAGCTGGCATTTTTTTCAGATAAACTCTGTTTGCTGGTAGCAAGCAGGGGAGCTGAAGCTCCTTTAAGAAAGGTCTTCCTGATTCAGCACTAGCAACAAAAAGTTGTGCAGTTAAGAAATAGTGGCTTCTTGGTTCATGTTGCCAGTATGAGCTCTGGATTTTTCAGGAGGCTGAGAACTTGAATGGGGTTTGTGAAGAGAGTGCTACAATTTGCTTAATGGCAACATAAACCTGCTGTGTGTCTGGAAATGGGATTGTGAGCATGGCTTGCAGAGCTAGCACTGGTCAGACTTCCACCATGTTGGACTGGGCAGAGCTAAAAGGCAAAGCAGCTATGGTCTAAGCCACAACACATAGCATTTTAAGAAGCTGTCCTGGTCAGAAAAGGATTACAGATACACAGTAGGACAGTTCAGACATAAAAGATATCCAAATGAGACACAATGTGTTTTAAAAATGTATGTAGGCTTGGAATGGAGAAAAAAGAGTATAGAGAGATATAAAAAGAAGTAAATCAGGGCCAGAGAGATGTCTCAGAGTTTAAGAGCACTGGCTGCTCTACCAGAGAACCAGGGTTTTATTCCCAGCACCCACATGGTAGCTCACAGCCTCTGTAATTCCACTTCTAGGGGATCCAACACCTTGTTCTGGCTACTGCAGGTACTATACACACGTGCATAACCATAAAATAAAAATAAATTAAGAATAAAAGTAAATCATTTGAAAAAATAAAACTAAGTCTTTAAATAGACAGTGTACAGACAGTCATAGATTAAAGGAGTAAAGAAAAATAAGCCATGTAAAGAGGAAAAATACAGAGAGAGTCTGGATTATGTATATTATTGTGTTTTATTTGAATTTTTGACTGTGAATGAAGTGAGTACAGAGAGACATTTCATTGTACAGGCTGCTAAGCTAAACCAATATATATACTTTAAAGGTATCTTGACTTTAAAATTTGGGTCTAAGGATATGTTGCCTTGGAAAAGAGGTCAAGCTTTTGTTTCCACAGAGGATGAGAACCCAGAACCTGTAGATTCCTTCCAGGTTAATGTGGTTTGATAGAACAAGAACTCCTGAAAGGTCTCCGTAAACCCCTAAAATTACTTCACCCAACAAAAAGCAGGAAGCAGTTTAGAGAGAACTACACCCAAATTCCCAAATATTGTTTATAAATTTTTTTACATTTAAAGGAGGATATTATATAGAGATGAATACTTTGCATTGGTGTGGATCTTGGTTTATTGATACAAATTTAAGATCAATTTTGTTATATTTATATTTCTGCTCTTGATTAAGGTATTGTGTTTGTCCAGCTCATTTTAAAATGCAATGTATAATTAAGTAATATAGGTTAATAGACAATCATCTATAATAGTCAAGATTGTATCATGTTAGTTATGTTTTCTAAATATATAGAGATATATTTTAGTTAGATAGATAATCTTCAAACCTTTCAAAGACCTACAGAATATGGCATTTAAAATGTGGTGGTGGTGGTAGTAGTAGTTTGTTGTTGTTAAACACTCAGGTGAGTAGTTTCCATAGTACACATGTGGAGGCCAAAGGATAACTTCCAGGATTTGGTTCTCTCCTTCCATCATGTGGGCCAAAGAGATTAAACTCTAGTACTCAACCTTGGCAGAAAACACCCATACCTGCTGAACTGTTTCATTAGTCTCAAAAGGTGGTCTTCTGACCACTAGTCCACACAAAGGAACACACTTATCAACTATGTGAAAATGACTTATCTGCTCAGGAGCCCTGTGAGTCAAGAAGAATCCATCAGTGTGTCTCAGAGAGAAATCCTAATAAAGAAAATACTATGGAAGGTACTAGAACAGAACTACTGATGGATCTAGCTATGCGTAGGTAGATAAGAGAGAATTGATTCCCAACTTTTGGCTATGAACATCAAGATGAGAAACCCAATTCTCTGTGTTGAAGATGAATACCTTTATGGTCCTAAAAAATAAATTGTTTCAAGCATGACTAAATGTCTTATAAGACAATATAGAGATAGTTATATCAGGGGAAGAATAAAAAATAGAGAAAACTCAACCTTGTTCGTGTGTGTCAACACACACAGGTCTGGTAGAAGATACACAGCTAGATGATTCCATTATGGTCCCATCAGTGACTTCTCTGAATTCATGCAAAGAGACTGGACATGAGGCCCATTCATCTTGAAATAGCAGCCTAGAGGTTGAATGCTGGGCAGTGTTCACTCAACATGTGTTTTATAGCTCATTTCAATCAAGCATTCCCATATCAATCCAGACAGTAGATCATCTACAAATTTAATTAAGAGTATTTGTGCAGAATCTCAATTTGACCATAAAAATTTAATGCTTAATATAGTTTAAGGTTCAATGGACTTTTTTTCAAATGGAGACAGATGAAATGGCCACAGATTAATTTTTCCGGTCATTCTCAATATATCAGAGTTATGAAGACAACTAAAAAGACTGGATACTCCATGAAGCAGGCTGAATATTAGATAAAATATAGGGCTTAACTGTCTTCTACAAAACTCCCCTTGAGCAATAATTTATTGTCTCTAATGAACTAATTATATGCTTGATAGTAATATCTAGGTAATTGCCTCCCAGAGCCAAATATTTCTGTCCACATTCCCTTCTAAGACCAACTCACCTTTGGAAATATGATGGCCACCATGTGTGCTTGCTGATAGTGGTGTGGGTGTGATGGGGGTAATAGCCTGCAATGTATTGAACCAGATCTATAAATACTTCTAAAGCCTGTGAATTCATTTATGCTTCTGGGTCTTCAAAATTAAAAAGTTTTACTAAACCACACTGGACCTGTATTTTAGTCTTAACTACTGTGCTTGCCAATTTGGCAACCATGGAGAAAGCAGTAACCACTGGTTTCTTCATCTACAAAAGTGGGAGAATAATGTCTCACCAAGATCGTCATAGGAAGGTAAACAAATAAATGGAAACAGGGCATGTAAAAAATCAATGACTGTTTCTCTTGACAGGATGAATGAACTCAAGAACATGACCCACTATTTATCTGAAATATTTTACTACATGTTAGTTTAAATTGTCAGCTTGACAGGTCTTAGAATCCTAAGAGAGGAGCTTCCAGGCAAATCTGTGAGAAGTTATCTATATGAAGACAGCTCTGGCTATTCTGGCTATGCCTATGACAGATTATCATCATTAGGAGAGATAGAAAACCCCACCCTAAATGTAGGTGACACCTTTGCCCAAGCTTGAGTCCTGCTCTACAAAAAAAAAAAAAAAAAAAAAAAAAAAGAACTGAGAACTATTGTATCTCTGATTCCTGAGACCCAAATTTTGCCTCTGTAATTTCCCTACCAAAATGGACTATACCCACAAACTGTGAGTCAAAATGAGCCCCTCATGTTACTTGCACCTGCATTCTATAACAGGAAAATTAATGAATATATCTCCAAGTAATGGGATAGCAGAAATTAAATGTTTCTGAGCTGATACTGACACATCCTGAAGCCTGTGTTCCTTCCCACTGACATTAACAATTGATCAATAGATATTGTATTCTTTCACACTGACACATAACAGTCCATCAGTAGACATTATATTTCATCTGTCTCCTTTTTTCTCACTAGAGGGGACCAGAGAGTTAGCTTATGTTTATTCTAAATATGAAGAAACCAAGACCCAGAGAGGTGGAATGACATACCTGCATATTTGCATAAATCTCCCCACCTTGGTTTCTCCTGTCAAACTAAGGGTCTTAGAATACATGGTAATTTTGAATTACTTGTATAGTGGAGTCTATATACAGAGCCCAGGAGAAGCAGAATGGGCCCTCCATTTGTTCAGGACAGGTTGGCTTCTAAATATAGAATATTCTAGTTCTGCATCAGATTAGCATGCAGCTAACAACTTTGGTTTACTTCATAGTATCATTTGGTACACCAGATAAAGGTTTATTTTTGGCTCAAACATGATATAAATGTTAATGTTATTGAGCAAGGCAGACCTCTGCAATGCACCAGGTCCCCTTAGCTTCTTTCTATTATATACCAACCCACTTCACTCAGGAAACTTCTCTATAGCTGACTGGAGATTACTCCCACATGGCATCTTTCATGTCTTGGAGAATTCTATGATTTACTTGCTTGGGTTCTTATCTTCATAATTAAAATGTCAGAGTGGTGGTTACAAAATATAACAGAAGGTTAGACAAGATGATGTATTTCCTTTTCTTACAGCAAGCAGTTCTAAATATGTGCAGTCTGTGCATGCCGCAATTTTTCTGTGGTATCTGGAAGCAATATTTCCCCTCTTGTCATCATCAACCTATGTCAGTTCTGTCCTGAGGGGTCGTCTGGACATTTCTGAGAAGAGGAGCGTGGATTGAGGAAGGAAATAGACATTAGAGAGAAGCTACAGTTGAGGGGACTTACAGTGAATACTGTAAAAAAAAAAAAAAGCCCAGAGTTCATTACTCACAGTCCTTATATACCCCAATCAAAAGGGAAGGGTACAAGACTTCCAAGATACAAAGAACAATCAAGCATCATTATCACCTTACATCTCAAAACACCTGGTAACCACACCCTAAGTCAAACATTCTGTTGTCTGGATTTTGATGAGTAAAGCATTCAATAGCCACACTTTTGCTCAAAAATCTTGTTATTTGTCCTTGAGGAGCAGGAATAGGCTTGAACTCTCTGACCTTTAGTCAAGATGGAACAGATCCAAAACTGTGAGCCTTCATGATTCCCTCTTTTTAATTACTTTAATAATGCCTGCACTTCTGCCACAGAACAGATGACTATGCCTGTTTTAGGTTGTCTTTTTCAACCTTCAAGACTTACCCATCATTGGTCCACACATTCCACCATGTATGTCCTATCTTTGGTTTACTGGAGGCAAAAAAAAATCTTACCCATCTTTGACTACTAACATCTGTTTATAAAGGCTTAAGGGAGAGTGCATAGCTTGATCCCATGCACCTCTAAGCCAACTTTATACTGAGAGTTCACACGTAACTTGATAATCATAAACAAGCAAATAAAGCCTACAATACACATGCTCCTATCGCTGCAATAACTTCTAATAAGAGAGTAAAGAATGACCAAACTGGAATGGCCTTTTTAAATTGATCTAGGATGTCTTCAGCAGTTTTAGCTGCAGCAAAATCCAAATTTGCCTTATTAAATATATCAAATCTAAGGACTCACTAGTATAATGCCAAATTTCTCTCAGATAAAGTATAACCTTTTCCCAACCAGTAACAAAAGAGTTACAAACATCACAGGTCAATACCATAATTCTAGGATGAATATTAACAATGACAACACATTGATTAAATTACAATTCTCATAACTTTGTTCTAATCAAAGGAAATATTTTTCTGGTGGTGTGGTCTGTTGGTGGAGGCTGTTTGTTCATTCCCAGCTGTCCAAAATCAAAATAATCATTCATAAATGATATTTGCAATACTATTCGGCCAATAGCTTAAGCATATTGCTAGATAGCTCTTATATCCTAAACTAACCCATCTCTATTAATCTGTGCATCACCATGAGGCCATGGCCTACTGACAAAATTTTGGCAGTATCTGGTGGAGGCATCTGCCTTATACAGCGGCTACATGGCTTCTCATCAACCCTACCTTATTTCTCCCAGCATTCAGTTTAGTTTTTCCTCCTAGCTCTATTCTGTTAAGGCACTTGTTGAGACAGTTTTATTCATTAACCAATAAAAGCAACACATATATAAAAGGAATTCCCATATCAGAGATCTGAGTCTTTTTCCTCTCCTAAAGTCCAATTGCATTGTTGATACCAACATCAAAAGATTTATTTGAGCTGCCGCAGTCCCCAAGTACCAAATATCAGCAGCAAAACCTTTATTCCACTCCTTCTCACTTACTGAAGAGAGGCTTTAGTCACACACAGCCTCTATAACAATGTCTGATTGCTCCAATGACTCTATTTCCCATGGAGGGGAAATTTCTGAGGCACCTACTCTTCAGGTCTCCTATTTTAACAGCAGATGAACGCTATATTAGCAAAGGTGACTTCTACATCCAAAGATATAATGTAGATACATGGCCAAACACTTAGTTATTCCTCACCTGGATTCAGAGTGATCAAAACTCACAGAAGTCTGGGAAGTTGGTGCAACAGATCTATAAAAAAAGCTCAGAATAATTAACAGTCACTATAATCTCCTTCCCTTTCCAGACTTCAGGAAGCAATATTGGATGATCAGGAACATAGATTCAAAAATATCACTTCAAATCCTCTGGGGGGGAGCATCAACACCCATGATATCATCAGGGCTGGCACTCCTCTGTTTCACAAAAAACACAAAATACTTAGGAAGTCATCAAGCTCCACTTTCTTCCTGTGAAAAAACACAAACATGACCTCTATCCCATATTAAAATAGGGTCAGGTCCCTTCCATAATCCAGTGCAATCCAGGTCCTTTCCATTTCACCTGAGCAAAAGTCACTTCTGTGGCACCATGCAAAGAAAAAAAATCTATCCATGGCAGATTTCTCACAGACATCCACATTCAGGAAATTCAAAATAAAGAGGGCATGATTTAAATAATTATGTGGTAACTGAGGACATAACTCCCCCTTATTTATTTTTTGAAGTTGTGTTTTCAAGGATCCATAGGCATGCACCACAATTCCTTGTCCTTGAGGATTATAAGGAATGTCTGTTTTGTGTTTAATTTTCCATTGGGGAAAAAATTGCTGAAATCCTTTACTAGCATATCCAGATCTATTATCCATTTTCATAATTTTAGGAATTCCCATATATGAAAAACACTTTAAGCAACGAATTATCACATGCTTAATGGCTTCTCCAGTTTGTGCATGGCTATCCAGAATCCTGAATAGGTATCTGGTGTGGGAGAATTGTCTGTATTCTGTCAATCATGTTTTAAATAAATGCTGATTGACTAGGCAGGAAGTATAGGTGGGTTAATCAGACAGGAAATAGAGGCGGGGTGATGAGAACAGGAGTATTCTGGAAAGCAGGAAGCTCTTCTCGCATTCCTGCCCAGACCACCGAGAAGCAAGATGTAATCTGTCCGGCTGAGAAAGGTACTGATGATGTGGCTAACATAGATAAGAACAATGGGTTAATATAAGCTACAAGAGCTACTAAGTACTGGACCAATCAGTTTCATAACTTATAGAGATTTCTGTGTGATTTTCTTTGGGGGCTTGCCTGCTGGGGGATACCGGGTGGGACAGAAACGCCAACAAGCTGGCCCTCATGTTACAGGTATCGATTGTCACATGCATGTATCTTAATTTGCCAAATTCTGCAACATGAGTAACATCCATTTGCTATAGATAATTAGGATTTACCTCATGAATTTACCCCTAAGGTAGGCACAGGTAAATATTGTGGATATATATCACATTGCTTAACAATTTGATGAGCAGGGTCCCTGGTAAGGCCAAATTATTTTATTAAACTGCTATTCTGATAAAGAGCATGTGACTTTTGGGCCAATTCTACTGGGGAAAAGACAAATATCTATGCTAATTTAGCAGCTGATGCATTGCCATCTATAAGAGGTCCAGGAAGACTGCAACAAGCTCTAATTTGACCCACAAAACATGGCAACTTTCTTTTATGAATAAATGGCATCTTAAATTTGCTGGAACAGTATTCTGACTTGATCCTTACTAGTTTCAATACAGGGAACAGTCTCTATGACTTGAACAACTCTAAAAATATATGACTACCAGTATATTAATTAAATGAACTATGTACAAAAAGCTGAAAATCCATAGCCACAGCTTGTAATTCTTGTAATTCTACTATCTGAGCTGAATCTGGAGCTGTTTGTACTCCAAAACCTTTATCACTAATAGCATAGGCAGTTCTTCCATTGGAAGAACTATCAGTAAAAGCCAGCATAGCATATTTTATAAAATCTTTCATCACAATTCTAAGAAATATAAAGAAATGCACTTGTGCAAATTGCAACAATCAGTCAGCTGGAAAATGATTATCCATTTGACCCAAAAAACGAGCAAAAGCAATCACTCAATCATTATTTGGAAATAACGAATAAATCTATTGTTTAATATAAGGAATATTGATTACATTAAGTTCTTAATATCACCTAGATTCTATCTGGTCTTTCTGTGCTAGACAAGCAACTACTTCATAGTAAGAGTTTAATATTTTGGCTAGGGAAACAGATGCAGCTGTAATAATTGTCCTTCTTGCCATAGTATAGCCATTGGAGTAGGTCATGTAGAAAGCACATAGGTTTCCCATGGTTTTGCATAGTCAACATAGCGTACCTGCTGATGTTAAATTGCATGCTCCACCTGGACAAGCACTTGTCTGGTAACATATGTAAGGTGTCCAGGAAAACTGGGATTACTATTTCCCTTAAGAATCTCACTTAAGGGCTCAGGATCTCTTATAGACAACTTCAGATAGGGCCAGAGCCATGGAATATATCCCAATAATTTATGAAAATCATTCAAAGTTTGTAAGCTATTTTTTTTGTAAGCTCCAATTTCTGAAGCTTAATTTCTTTAGGATACAAAATACATCCCAAATAGTGGAAAGGTGGTTGCCTTTGCACTTTCTCTGGGGTAATTATTAACCCTGAATTGGCAAAGTTCTGCTGAAGCTGTCCATATGTTGCAAACAAAACTCCATCATTTTTATGGGAAAGCAAAATACCATCCACATAATGGATAATATAAACTTGTGGAAATTGATCTCTAATATTTTGTATGACTTGAGCCACAAATTTTTGGCATAATGTAGCACTATTCGCCATACCCCAAGGCAAGACATTCGAATAATAGCTCCTCATGGGCTCTTTGAAATTAACTAAAGGAATTCTAAATGGCAATCATGGGGAGTCACAGGGATGGTATAAAAACAATTCTTTAAACATAAAATAATTTTATATGTATCATTTGGTATGACTGTAGGAGAAGGTAATCCAGCTTGCAAGACTCCCATCAACTGCATGGTTCCATTAATGTCTCTAAAATCTTGTATTAAATTCCATTTCCCAGGTTTCTTTTTAATCACAAATACAGAAGAATTCTAGGGAGAATTGGAAGGCATAATATGGCTACTATTCAGCTGTTCCTGCATTAACTGCTGGGTGACTTGCCCTTTTGTCAGAGGCCACTGATCCACCCATACAAGTTCCTCACCTTTCCAAATAATAATGTCTGCATGGAGTGCATGTTTCTCAGGGACCTCTCCTAAAAATGTCCTAATCCTGTCTTGGGAAGTCTCTTGCTAGGCATGAGAGGATCAATTCTTCCTTCATTCTCCCTGTGGAGCCTTTGAATGGGCAACAATCCTTGTTGAAACACTTGATTAGTAACAACTGCCTTGGGGCTATATAAATACATTCCTATTTGGCTCAATGTATGACCAAAAAGTTCCTTCGTGACCCTCTTCATCTCTCCAGAAAAGCTCGTTGCTACTTTGCTCAGGACTCTGAGTTTGACCAATCCCTTGTAGCTGTGTAATAGTTTCCATCATTGGCCATGTTGATGACTGACACATCTGCACCAGTATCCAAGAGACCAGTAAAGTTCCTTCCACTTATAAACAAAGTGAGTCCTGGGTGCTATGGACCTATGGCTTATAACCAATAGGCATCAGACACAACCTCTCTTCTCTTACCGCCTTTAACTTGATTTCTAGTTTGCACTTGGGAAAATAAAATTAATTGTGCAAGTCTCTGGCCTGTCTTTACCACAGAAATTCTATTAGGTGAATGAGTCATAACCTTGATTTCTCCTTCATAATCAGTGTCATTCACTCCAGGAGCAACAAAATCCCCCCTGCATGGCAATACTAATCCTTGCTAGCAATAATCCTACAGTGCCTTTTGGCAAAAACCCATAAATTCCAGTAGGGAGGGCTTGCACCCCCATTTTGGGAGTCAAAACCATGTAGAGCTGAGATTGAGTCCTGCATTGGCTAGGGTTGCTCTGTATAGGTCCTGAATGGATTTACTAGTGAGAGGCAGTATGCTGGAGTACCCCATGAATCTATTTCAGGGCCTAGAATAGCCCCTCTGATAGTTTCCCAGCAGGGGATTCCCTTGGGCATCCTCATTTGATCTACATCCATTAGTCCAATGTTTCCCTCTCTTGCATCTGGGACACAGTCCCAGTTCCCTTCTTTCCCCTAGGCTTACTCTCTTATCAAGACACTGCCTCACCTGATGCCCCATCTGGCCACATCTAAAGCAACTTCCAGGAAATCCTGAGGCCCTTCTTTTCCCTGGACCTTGATATCTTTGTTGGAAGAGAACATCCTTAACTGTGTTTCCCTGTAATGCAGCAGCCATAGATGAGCCCTGAGTACAGGAGGGCCCAATATCCAAACAAAGTTGAATGTAACCAGAGATGTTGCCTTTCTTTCTAAAATGTCTCAAA
Organism: Chionomys nivalis; assembly: GCF_950005125.1. Classification (NCBI taxonomy): domain Eukaryota; kingdom Metazoa; phylum Chordata; class Mammalia; order Rodentia; family Cricetidae; genus Chionomys; species Chionomys nivalis. Next base: position 29,421,601 of record NC_080092.1, on the reverse strand, counting down.
GCACCCTGACAGGCTGAATTAGCATTCTCATAAACTAATTGTTTAACAATCAAAAGTCCAGCTTCTGAATCCCCAATTAATCTGCCTGCTCTCTGCATTAGCCTAGAGACAATGCCCCGAAACAACTCATCAGGTCCCTGCCATAGACCTGGATGGAGGTGGGTGGTCCTTGGACCTCCCACAGGGCAGAGAAACCTGCTTGCTCTTTGGGCTGAGGAGGAAGGAAGACTTGATTGGGGGAGGGGGAGGGAATGGGAGGTGGTGGCGGGGAAGAGGCAGAAATCTTTAACAATTAAATAAATTAATTAATAAAAAAAAAAAAAAAAGTCCTCAGTCTGCCTTGCAAAAGATGGAAGTTTATTCCAGGCCTTCTTAGCAACTGCACTAACTTGGAGATATACTGCCACATCAAAATTCAACTGCTGATCTGTTTCCCTACAAATACCATCACCAGCAAGCATATTATAAGAAATGGGAATTTTTTGGGTCTGATTTGTTTCATCTGTGGCTTGACATTGTTCTGAAAATTCAGTTTTCCACAGCAGGTAATCTCCCAGACAAACAAGCTTTGGTCATCTATTTCCATTCCCCAGGGGGCAACGTCTCTACAGCCATGCTTTCTAAAAGCACTTGTATAAAAGATGCTGTGGGTCCACATTCAGACCATACTGTTTTTAATTCCTTGACTTGCTTAAATGGAATTGAATCATGCGTTCTGAATATATTTCCCTGAGTGTCCCTTTGATTCATCACTGGAAACTTCTGAAACCCTTACACATCCTCTCCCTGACTTGTTGCTTCTCTGATACTAGCTTGCAGGGGAGACACAGAAGCACACAGAGGTCTACAGAGAGAACTACATCCATATTCTCAAATATTGTTTATAAATGTTTGTTTACATTTAAAGGGGAATATGATATAGAGATTTTCATTGATATGGGTCTTGGTTTATTGATACAAATTTAAGGTTTATTTTGTTATACTGTGTATATGTATTTCTGATCTTGATTAAGGTATTGTGTTTGTCCAGCTCATTTTAAAATGTAATGTATAATTAAGAAATATAGGTTAATAGATAGTCATCTATAATAGTAAAGTTTGTAGTCATGTTAGGTTTTCTAGATATATAGATATATTTCAGTTAGGTAGGTTTTCTTCAAATCTTTCAGAGACCTTCAGAATATGGCATTTAAAATCTTTTAAGAACTTAGGACTTTTCATGAAAGTGACACACATCTGCTCCTGGCAGCACCAAGCTACTCCAAGATGTTGATGGGCATCAAAGAGGCTCTTTATGGAGTTGATTAGCCATTTGGGTAAGAAACTGCTCTTGCCTGGACTGCTTGATGTTATACTGGTTGAACTAGACAAGCAGGACCCACAGAGAGATCACTGCTGAACTTGCCAAAAGGTGAGATGGTCCTTCAGGGTTTCTGCTTCATGAAAAAGTCTGATAGACATTCTGCAGGAGACAGAAGAAAGTGACTGACTGCCAATAGAGGCAAAACAGTCTTTGAAATTTCTTGCTTCATGGAAAAGTCTGCTGGATACTATGGGCCTGTAGGCTGATTATGGATGCTCCAATGATACAGAAGAACTTTGCGTGACTGCCTGGGTAACAAGATATCTCTGTCAATTCTAGAGCTTTGGAAGTTGCTTACAATGCACTTTCTATTAACTTAGGTAATATTATATGCTTCTGGAGTCTTTGATGGAGTTGAAGAATATATAGTTATAATTATAGTTTTCCTTAGTTATAATAAAAGATAAAGTAAATATAAATATTATAACTGTAATTCTTTTTGATACCTGTTGTGTTATTTGTAATTTTACTATGTTAAAGTTAAAATCTTGCTTTTTATTTAAACAGAAAATGGGAGTTGATGTGGGATTCCAGAACCTCTGTATGCCATGAATACCACTGGTTAATAAAGAAGCTGTTTTGGGCCTGTGATAAGGTAGAACAGAGCTAGGTGGGGAAAAGTAAACTGAATGCTGGGAGAAAGAAGGCAGAGTTAGAGGAGATGCCATGTATCCCTACCAGAGACAGACGCCAGAAGTTTACCCAGTAAGCCACAGCCTCCTGGCAATACACAGATTAAGGGAAGTGAGTTAATTTAAGATATGAGTTAGCCAGAGAAATGCTTAAGCTATTGGCCAAACAGTATTACAAATAATATAGTGTCTATGTGGTTATTTTGGAGCTGAGCAGCTGGAAACAAACAAGCAGCCTCCTACAACAAATGGTGTCAAAGTGGACAACTAAATTCACTTAAAATTTGAGAGAGTTTGGGAAGTAATTCTAGACACAAAAAGAACAGAGTTAAGCATGGCTTCTTTTCTCAAATGGGCTCTGTTTGCTAGAGGCAAATGTGCCTCATTGAAGAGAGGCTTCCTGATTCAACTTTAGCTGCAAAAACCTTGCAGCTCTTTTAAGAGGCCCCACCATCAAACACTTAAATGGTGTTGATGAATAGCCAATAGCATGCTTCTTGGTGGTGGAAGGGACCTTGAAACTCCAGAGTTCGGGCAACAAACATGGCCCCTGCCAGTACCTCTGCCATGAGGCTAGACACTCAAAAAGCTAAGGAATGAGGTGGATCCAGCCATTAAATCCATAGCTTTAATCCTATCCATATCACTTAGCAAATTAAAGACTCATGTGGTCAAAAAAAGAGATATGTACAGTAAAATAGATTCTGATGAAGAAAACCTCTAAATGGTTTATAGTGTGTTTCAAAATATATGTAGGCTTGGGAGAGAAAAGAAAAGGATAAAAATCCTTAAAAAAGAAAGAGAGTAGTTGGGTGTGGTGGCACACACCTTTAATCCCAACACTTAGGAGGCAGATGCAGAGAGACCTCTGTGAGTTCAAGGACAACCTGATCTAAAGAGTGATTGTCAGGACAGCCAAAGATACACAGAGAAACCCACTCTCATAAAACTGAAAATTAAAAATAAAAGAAATAGAGTTAAAAATAATTCCAGGCAAAGATGAAAAATACACAGAGAGTATGGATACTTATGTAATTGTGTCATCTTTGAATTGCTTGAATGCTGAGGAAGGAACAACAGCTGCTAAAAGACATTTGATGAATTAATCCAAGATAGATATTTTTAAAATGTTCTGACTTCAAAATTGAAGTCAAAAGATATGTTAGTTTGTAGAAGAGGTTTTGCTTTTGTTTTCACAGAAAAAGAGAGGCTGTAGATTCATTCTGGGTTAAGGAAAATCAGGTTTGATCAAGAAAGACTACCTGAGAAATCTCCAATAGGAGCAGATGGCCCAGATGTCTGAGTTCTACATCCAGAATGGTTTCAAGACTGCTGACTGAGATGATCAAGTCTCACAGGATATTCCAGTCAGGACTTGATCATAATTCTAAATTTTCTTTATGTCCCCATAAGATTATCAGTGCCCCCAATCAGCAGGAAGTAGCCTGGAAAACTATGCCCACATTCCCAAAAAAATGGATTACAGATATTTATCTTTGTTTAGAGTGTTGGCTACAAGTTATTATAGATAATGGTCAGGAAAAAAAGCTAAACAAAGGAGATTAGATTCAGAGTTCTTGTTTTGAAAAAAAAGGGGGGAGCAATGTTGTGAGACAGAGGTCTCTTATCCTGCCACTTGCATTTTAATAAAGTGCTGATTAGCCAGTAGCCAGGCAGGAAGTATAGGCAGTGTGATGAGGCAGGAAGTAGAGGCAGGGAAATGAGAAAAGGAGAATTCTGGGAAGAGGAAACGATCAGTCTGCAGTCGTCACCCAGACATAGAGGAAGTAAGATTAGAATGCCTCACTGATAAAATGTACCAAGCCACATGGCTAACACAGACAAGAATTATGGGCTAATTTAAGATGCAAGAATTAGTTAATAAGAAGCCTATACTAATAGGCCCACCGGTTTATAATTAATGTAGGCCTCTGTGTATTTCTTTGGGACTGAATGGCTACAGGACCAGGCACCAGGCAGGACAGAAACCTCAGTTAACAAATGCTGAGTGTTTGCCCCACTCCAGGAGGCCTTTGCACAGATGGCCTCTTAACAGGATCTAAAACAACTACTACAGTTGGAAGGGAAATGCCCTTCTGAGAAAAGGAGATTTCCAAGGTCTCCAATTTTTGTAAAAGGGATAGTACTAAGGCTCTCAAGTCCTTTAGCTTTTACTCAATTTCACTACAAGGTTTCAGCCTCTCAGCACTCAGAAGTGATGGAGGTTAAAATAGGGTGTTTAGTAGCTTCTTCCTCTAATCATTCACTTGATCAAACTGATCAGTACCAGACAATCGAGTAAAGACTTTCACATCTAGTGATTCCTCTAGCAGTACAGAGGGTTTTCTTTTTTTCTTTTTTCTTGTTGTTGGTTTTTTGTTTGTTTGTTTATTTTGTTTTGTTTTTTGTTTTTAGAGACAGGGTTTCTCTGTAGCTTTGGAGCGTGTCCTGGAACTAGCTCTTGTAGACCAGGCTGGCCACGAACTCACAGAGATCCTCCTGCCTCTGCCTCTTGAGTGCTGGGGGGAATACCTCCTATTGTTCAGTGAGCAAATCAAAACTGTCACGTAAAAGTGCCCATAGACCAAAAACATCCTCTGGGATGCCTCCAGGTCCATACTCACCATAATGTTGTTGGATTTTCACCCCAGTTCTTCCCCATTCTTGTTTTCATGTCCAAGGTTTCATACTCAGAAAACCAAGGGCAGAGCTGCTCTACAAACTCTAAAAATTTCTGTAGTTGTTGATGTTCTACCTGAGTGCCTCTGGCTTTTAGAATATCTTTAAGCAAATGTACAAATAGCCGACTACTATTTCCCTGCTCCATACTTACAAATTTTACTCCCAGGATACTCAGCGCACTTCCACATTTACTAATTATTCTAGTGCTCACTTTTCACTACATCTGTGGTGCCCATCACATTATTCCCTTTTCTCCAGCACAACATTTGGCGTGCCATCTGTGAGTTCTGGCCCAATGTGTCTATACATTCCTGAGGAGTGTGGATTGAGGAAAGAAATAGACATGAGACAGAATATTGAGTCAGGAGGGCTTCCAGTGAAGACTGTAACCGCCGTGAGCTTATTACTCACAGTCCTTACATAGCCCAATCAAAAGGGGAGGGCACAGACTTACATGATACAAAGAACAAGCAATCTCCTTACATCTCAAAACACCTAGTAACTACAGCCTGAGTCAAAACATTTTGTTGACTGGTCTTTGAAGAGTAAGGCACACTTTCGGTCAAATATTGAGGAATAAGAATAGGTTTGAACTCTCTGACCTTTAGTCAAGATGGAACCGATCCAAAACATGGGGCCCTCACAAACCTGTCATCAGGCATCCATTAGACAAGACAGAAGTTAGGATTCCTAAAGGGAGAAGGAAAATGGGCTAGTGGTTCATGCCACCTCATCTTCCTTAATTTCTAAACACTGAGGGCAGAAACTAGGGAATATTCTTTCCACATACACCATGTAGCACCCAGTCAAATGTAAAATCTGCAGGTGGCATTTACTGTAGAGAGTAATATATTAGGCCACAAAACCAATTTCCATACATTCAAACTTTAAAGTAATATACTATATTAGATCTGGTAACAATGAAATACAAATAGAAGATAACACCAAAAGAAGTTTTAATTTTTTTTTCAGATGAACCTAGGGTATTGCGTGCATTAGTAGTTAAGCAGTCTAGCACTGAGCTACCCTAGTGATCAAGAAACTTTAAAAAATACACAAATTTGTAGAGACCAAACAACTCACGTTTGAAACAGTGTGTCAACTTTTATAATAAAAACATAGTACTGAGAGAATATATATATAAAATCTCAAAAAGGAAAAAAGTTAGGAAGATTTCAAATGATCCATGATTCAATTCAGTTAGCTTCAGCCTAGGAATGAAAAGATGGCTCCACATGTGCAAAGCAAATCAAGACAATTATTTGAATTTCCAGCCAAAAAGCTTGGCACTGAGTCAAAACATTATAAGATCTATGTAGAAAAATAAAATGTCTAAGAAAAATTAAGGTTTTTTTTTTATAGTTTTGGCCAGAACTGAGACTTTTTAAATCCATCTCTCTTGCCTATAGAAGTAATAAACCTATAGAAAAGATAAACTGAAAATCATTGATAAATATAGAGAGAGATGTTGCTGTTGCTGTGTGTCCTATCTACCAGAATTGAGAGGTAGTCTTTCTTTGGGAAAATGAGGGGTTTTTGTTTTTTTTTTTCTGATGCCAGAGCTCAAGCAATAGTCCTATCTCACTCCTAGTGGTATTTCCACAGGGTTTAAGGGTCCTTGTTATAATATGGAACATCAAGAGAATAAAGAACAAAAATCACACATCTTAGTATATTCAGAAAAAAACATTTGACAGGATTCAGCAGTCCTTCATGATAAAGGTTCTAAACAAATTAGTATTTCAATATAATAATAAGGGATGTGTATAGCAAACTCAAGCCAACAACATAAAGAACGCGAAAAAACTACAAGCACTTCTTACTGTTCTCATTTTATAGGATATGAAAAGTCCCAGCTAGAGCAATTAAACAAGAGAATAAAAGCAAACACAAAAATAGGAAATGAAGAAGTCAACTATTCGAAGATTACATGATTCTATATAGATATAGAAAGATTTGAACTCAACCCAAAACATAATTTGAACTTAAAAGCAAATTCAGTGAATCAGTCAGATCCAAAATAAAGATACAAAACTGAGTAGTTTTTCTACATATCAGTAACAAGTTTTCTGAAATTATAAAAGCAATCCTAATCAATAACTGCTGTAAAAAGAATAAAATATGGAACTAAATTTAGCCAAGAAAGTTAAAGACAATTTCATTGAATTTTATGTTAATAAGTACAAAAGCAGCATGAGGAGGCAGTAAAAGTGAGTAAGGAGGAAGGGAGACATTACTAAAAATAGTGACTGACTTTGTTATTTAACCAGGGAAGTGAGGTCATTAAGGTGATAAGGCATGGAGGGAGGAAATGGAAGGGTTAACTGATTGCAAACCCTGTTGAATTTGAAAGACTGTGGGGAAAAAAAAAATCGGAGATGCAGCTCAGTAAAGGAGAACTTGCCTAGCAGGGACAGGCCTTGGGTTCAATTTCCAGCTACAAAGAAATGAAGGGACAGAAGGAAGGAGGCTAAGAAGGAGGGGGCCGATGAAGGAATGGAGATGGATGGATACTGGGAGCATATGAGACTTGGAATTAAAATCTACATGTGGTGAGTGAACCCGAGAAGAATCCAATGTGTCCCATTTTATTTATTTATTTTTATTTATTTTTGGATTTTTCGAGACAGGGTTTCTCCGTATCTTTTTTTTTTTTTTTTTTTTTTTTTTCGGTTCCTGTCCTGGAACTAGCTCTTGTAGACCAGGCTGGCCTCAAACTCACAGAGATCCACCTGCCTCTGCCACCCGAGTGCTGGGATTAAAGGTGTGCGCCACCACCGCCCGGCTCCAATGTGTCCCATTTTAAAAGGAGAGAAAAGTTGTTAATCCCAAATATACTAGGAGAGAGATCACTGACTGAAATCTTTATAACCAAATTAATTAAAATAATTAGTTACAGCATGCTTTTTTTTTTTAATTCATGAACATGGGATGCCTCCCCCTCAAACAGTGTTCAAGAGGACAACATTGAATGTGAGGAAGACAAGTTTTTCATGGCTCAGGGATAGGGTTTCCAGACGGGGAGTTGGTGGGCAAATAGGCAGGATTACCGGAGCAATCATAAGCACGACAAGTTAGTTGTAATGACCTTCTGAAACAGACATGAGTGAAAGGTAGGTGCGAGGTAGTTAGAACAGGTGACGGTAGTAACCTTTGAAACAAAGGCATGGTTTCTCTTTCCTGGAATAGGCAGTACAGGACCACATGTAGTTAAGGTTACAGGTGGGGCATAGCCTGATCCTTGGGAAACAGATATTTAATAATAAACAGGAATGAATCTAGCTTGTTTTTGCTATAAGGTGGCTATCAAGTCTAAGAGAGAGGCAGATTGGTTCATCAAAAGCTATAGCCTCTAACATCCACGGCCTTGCCTTGTTAGGTACACTGGATGAACTATGCTGTGCTCCCCTGCCCCGTTGTCTTTATCAGAACACCCCCCATAAAACGCCAGATGGTCCTTATGCTCCTCTTCGCATATCCTTTTTTTGGCTTCCATCTCTCCTGAGCCACCAATCTGAAATCAAAGTCCACTTGAATCCACAGCAAATCTTAGATCATTAACCTCTCCCTTCACTATCTCCTTCCCTTCCTCAGTCTATGCCTTAGACCTGGCTCTGTCCTGCAAACACAAGTTCTGTCACGGCCTTCCCAAATGGTGGACCATATTGCCCAGGACATGAAAGCAAGGGTTTCCCTTTGCTTATGGTTGTGACTTTGTTTCCATTTCATTCTCTGTTTAAAAATAAAAGCAAAATAGCTTCGAGTCTCATGTTCCTAGATGATATCACAAATACCCCTTCCTGGTCAGGGTCAACAGATGAACGTTGGGTCACCTCTAAATTCTCTAGCAGTAAATTACTGCCTCGTTACCACTTTATTACTGCCCCTTTCTTTGTTCTTGAGGTCTGCACATGAATGAATTATCCAGCAGGCTGGTCTCTTTTTGTGTGTCTTAGTCTTACCTTAACTTAGTACTGTGGGCTAAGATATGACCCTCAATGCATATGTTGAAACTGGAAATTTCAATTTTATGGCCTTGGAGATAGGGCCTTGGGGACAAAACCCAGCTTAAGTAAGACCATAAAGGTGGAGCCCTTGTTATGAGATTATTGTCCATACAAGAAGAGATATCATAAGGCCATCCCTCTCCCTCCAAGTGAAGGTAGCAAGAAATGACCACACCTGAGATACAGCAGTTTCTTCAACCTAACCAGGTTAGAATATTTACCTTTAGCTTTTAGTCTCTAGAACTCTAAGAAAATAACCTCCTATTGTTCAGACTTGGTCTGTAGTATACCTTCTCTGATATACCTCTGTCTAGTCATTACTGGCCAGGAGAATGCCTTTGTTAGGAAAAGAAATGAGGTCTAAAGAAGCTTTTTAAACAATCAGTAGGCGACGGGGCCGGAAGTCCTGCTCTCTCTTCCTGTTCTCCATCATGTCGCAAGATCAAGGTGAAAAGGAGAACCCCATGCGGGAACTTCGCATCCGCAAGCTCTGCCTCAATATCTGTGTTGGGGAGAGCGGGGACAGACTGACCCGGGCAGCCAAGGTGTTGGAGCAGCTCACAGGTCAGACACCTGTCTTTTCCAAAGCTAGGTACACCGTGAGGTCCTTCGGCATCAGGAGAAATGAAAAGATTGCTGTTCATTGTACTGTCCGTGGAGCCAAGGCAGAAGAGATTCTGGAGAAAGGCCTGAAGGTGCGGGAGTATGAGTTGCGGAAAAATAACTTCTCAGATACTGGGAACTTCGGCTTTGGGATTCAAGAATACATTGACCTGGGCATCAAATATGACCCAAGCATTGGGATCTACGGCCTGGACTTCTGTGTGGTGCTCGGCAGGCCAGGTTTCAGCATCGCAGACAAGAAGCGCAGGACAGGCTGCATTGGGGCCAAACACAGAATCAGCAAAGAGGAAGCCATGCGCTGGTTCCAGCAGAAGTATGATGGGATCATCCTTCCTGGCAAATAAATTTTATCCAAAAGGCCAATAAAATTTTTCTCAGAAAAAAAAAAAAAAACAATCAGTAGGCATCGCTGCCTCTTTTGACCTGCACATAAGAGAGACCTAAGTGATCCTCATTCCATCTGGAACTTCTGCTCCATGTTTACGGCTTACTAGGCATAGGACCCCCCCCCCCAAAAAAAAATCTTTCAGTTGTCTTTCATTTCCTCATTTGGGAAAGGAAGATAGCACTTATCTAACGGCCACCAACTCAAAAGCTGAAGAAGGCTCAGCAGTGAAGACCACGCCCTGCTCAGCCTTGGCAGGAGACTTGAGTTTGGCTCCAGCACCCACGTGCTGCAGCTCACAACTAACTTGTAAGTTTAGCTCTAGGTTGCCCTCTTGGGGCCTCCTTAGGTATCGGCAGCCGGCACATAGGCATGCCCATTTCCTCCCACAGATATATATGCTCGCGTCTAAATCATAAAATAAATCTTTACAAAATTAAACAGGGTGAAAGTCACGTCCCTCCTTCTGACACTGTGACTTGCCATCACCATCTACAAAATTCAAGATGAAGAACCGCATAACTAACTTTATTATCTTGTGTTGGGCTGTATTTACAGCCATCCAGGACCATAGATTGGGCATGTCTGGCATATTATAAATGATAAAAGCACAAAATTATACCTCTAACTTCAAATTTAGGACAGTTACAGAAATATGCCTTTTTCCGATTTATCTACTCAGAGGAGAAGAAGCCCGCATTTCCTCAGGTTAACCTGACTACATCCAAATTCCTGCTGCCCTGCTTGATTCACATGAATTTGAGGAAATATCTTTTTTGTCTGGAAAGTGAAGATAACAGTGGTGTGGGCCTTGCTGGGTTATGGTAAGAACTAAGAGAAGAGATAGTATATGGAAGTGAACATTTATCAATCACAAGGCGTCTGGGATCGCCTGTTTTCAGAATAAAGCTTTATTGGAACACAGCAATCTCATTTGCTCAGATTTTGTCTGTGGCTTCTTTCCCATTTTAATTACAGAATAGCAGAGTTTCAGCAGATATCACCTTGTGTGCTAATCCTAAAATACTGATCATCTGGCACTTTGTAGGGGGAAAAATACTTTGTAGACCCCTGCCATATGTACACGGTTTAAAGTAGATCGAAGCAACTTAAATTCTCAATGAGCAATGGTGCATTTGTCCTTGGAAAAAGCTTGTGTCCGTTTTGCTCGTAGCTGTAGGGCGAGGCTGGATGGGGGAGGGTAGGCAGAAACAGTCACTTGCCTTGTGAAGTTTAGCTGTAAAATTCCAAAGCACACAGTCCTTCACAGAAGCCAGCCTTCCCTCTGGGTTGTGGTATAATTGTGTGCAGTGGGCACAGAATGGGGTTGCAGACTTATTGGATTTCCCTGTCTCTACTAATGCTGGTTAGTAGACCTCATACTAAGCATGAAATATGTTCCCCAGGCTGAAAGCTCTGTAAGAAGCCTTAACCCCAACCAAGGTTCTCGCAGCAAAATGGGGAAACAAGTGTAAGAAGGAACAAGGAAGTTCTCACACTATACAGCCCCGCAAAAACTAAAAGCTGTGTTTAGTAAGATAATGGAGAACAGCCAGAAGCAATGATGCCTTGAAGTTTATCGGGTGAGATACACAGAAACAGATTCCTGTCGCAACTTGAGTTGTGGCAGGAGATAAAAAGCATTTCATAAAAATGCGTTTATATACCGGACCCTGGCACACTAAAAAAAAAATAAATAAATAAATCCAACTTTAATATCCCTCTACATACCTCAGTGCAGCTTTCCCCACACTGGAGAAAACATGTAGAAGCTGGCACTTACACAAAATGCACGTTCTCCTTCTGCACATTTATTTACTCACGACGTTTTTCATGACGCTCATTTTCCAGGTGACAAAACTTGGGCCACTAAGAGGCTGTGATTGGCTGAGAGATGGTCCACGTGGTACAGAAGTGATCATCTGGGTGGAGGAGCTCACTGCCCAGGCTTGGATCACACACCTGACACTAGCTCAGAAGACTGTTGAGCCCATGTGGGGCTTTGCATCCTGCTACCAGAGAAGTGTTGTGAGGGCCTAAGGAGAGGGCGGGATCTTTACATGTTTAACGTGGTGCCTGACACCTACATTCTCAGTAAGCACTAGCTAGCATGGAGTGGTCATCAACATCGTCACTCTGTTGTAAAGAGAGGAAGGGACAGAGTCAGAGCCTTGGAAGCCTGTTGTGGTCAGTGAGGAATTCAATTCCATTGGGGCTGAGGCATCTAAAAATCGATACAGTGTTGTTTGATCCGGGGAAAAGTAAAAGGATTAATTTCTACCATGTTTTAGCTCTCCAAAACAGTAGGTACCTAAGTATTTCATCTTTATCTTACATTAACAAAATTTATATCCTCCCCCCCAAAAAAATACATGGAAAGGTTATTTTTCAATAAAATACTGCCATCTTACAAATAACCAGATCAGTAGAAACTAGATGTCCTCCATATAAACAGTCTATCTTAAAACATATCATGGGGTTTCATGCTTTACGTTCTAGCAGGCCATTAAAGTATAAACCAGTTCACATTAATCCAATACTGTGAATTAAGGGTGTATTTTATCCTGTTGGGTCTGACACATTAGTCTGTCTGCCTTGTCCTTAGGGTACAGTCCTGTAAAGGTCCCATGAGGACCTCAAATGTCGAGGCACCTCATCCTCAGCACACACTTCAGTTCGAGTGCCCTTCTGAATTCTCTCTCCAGTTAAGTGAGAATATTGATGAGTCTGTCTGCTTCCCAATTCCACCACCACTGATTTCTGAAGGGGTTTGTCTCCCGCGACCCATGAACTGGACAGCCAGAGCCTCCAGGAGAGACCCGTGCAAAGGACTGAATTCCTAATCATTTTCCTTTTCTATGAAACTGTGACCTACCCTGACAGGTCCTAACTGATTTGGCTTCACACTCTGATTTTGTTTTCCAAACCCACAAGGTGGCTGAAACTCCTTCCGGTTTGTCAGCCTTTGCATTCGTGGCAATTTTAAATAAGCACTTGCTGGGGGTGTGGAAGGGTCACAGAACAGCAGACCATATCCAAGGAACGGTTTCCACGGGATCAAGACTTCTCCATGCCTGGCTGACTTGGCGATTCCTTTCTAAGAGTCTCTGTATTTTGATGAGCTTCGGTTCGATCTGTCTTTACTTCGATTATCTCTGTGTTTACACATCCATGTGTGTACAGGTATATGTGTACAAATGTGTGTGCAAGGACACATGCGCATGTGTTCACATGTATGTGGAAGTTGAGGACAACCTTGGGTGTAATTTCTTGAGTCCCATGCACCTTCCTTGATTTCTAGGCTGTCTCTCACTGGCCTGGAGAAACCAGTCAGAAGCCCTGGGGATCTCCCTGTCACTGCCTTCCCAACGTTAGCATTACAAGTGTCTGCCACCATAATCATTTGTTTCTTTTAAATGTTTTATTATTATCTTATCTTAATGGGTGTTTCACTTGCATGTAATTTCAAACTCACTTGCATGGCTTTTCACTAGAACTTCATGTTGAGAATATTTTTTTTTTTGGCTTCCACAAAATTATGGCAACTTCAAATTTTTTTTAAATTAGATATTTTTATTTTTGAACATGAGTTCTTGCGTGCATGTACATATGTGTGACACATGCATATTTTGTGCCTAGGGAAGACAAAAGGGAGTATCAGATTTCCTGGAGCTGGAGTCAAAGATAGCCCTAAGCTACTATATGAGTGATGGGAATTGAACCCAATGGCCTTTGGAAAAGCAGTCAGTGTTTTTAGCCACCAAGCCATCTCTCCAGCCCTTCAGTTGTCCATTAGAGACTTCATAAGAGCCTCTATTTAGATGGGCTGGATCTACTAACGTTACTATATTTTTTTTAAAAAGACCCTTAAGAAATATTTCAATATTTTAAATAAAATTGTTATTCATTTTAGTAATACAGACTAGTAATGTTATTTTTAAAAATGCTTCTTTTCCCTTAGAATAACGGATGCAAGGATGGCACAGTTTTCCATAGTTTTAAAAATCTTTCTAAGGTTTAGCTGAATAAAAGAGGGTCAGACTCTGCCACCAGCTTCTGTGTTCATTCTGCTGCTGTGTGTTGTCTTGGGTTGTAGGACATGAAGAAAGGAAGCCTCACACGCATGCTCTGCTCGAAGCTGGGAGAGGACTATAATCCCATTTCCTGATAATTCTGGGACTGCTCCTTGGACACTACACCTACACCCAAGAGGCTGTGCTTTCTCCAGCACAAAAGTGATATGATATCCGACATCACATCCACTAATACTGTGGCCATGCTACATCGAAATATAGTAATCTATCTTTTGCTGTAAATGAGTGTTTTACAAATCAAATAGTTGTGATATCATACACTGTCTATCTGGAAAATAACGGATGACAGTCATATACATCTTTTAAATATTAGATTTTTTTCCACTATAAATTTAAAACACATTTGTCAATGTTCTGGTCAAAATGTACAATTTTTGAGAGACTATCAAACTGGTGGTAGTAAAACCAGATTTCTCCAAACCTTATCAACAACAAATAACAGATACTGTCTATTTGTACATTTTTAACTTTTTGAAGTACAGGATTCCTTTTAAAATTTTGAAACAGCATCTTACTGTGTCACTTAGCTTGCCTCAAGTCACATTGCAACCCAGGGTGGGCTTGAGCTCAATATCCTCTTGTCAGCATATAGGTAGATGCCACCAAACCTAGAATTTTTTCATATTTACAATATACTATCTACAAAAAAAAAACCTAAGTATGAAAAAAGCAATAGCTGCCAGCTACCTTTTCCACCAGTGAAAACGGTACACCATGAAAACACTGGCCCAAACCGCCTATGGCAGCCCCTCAAGTGGTTTGGTGTCCCCCAGAGCACTTTGGGTAGCACCGCCATTTTGTTGCCCAGAATGCTTTGAAGAAAAAGACCATCAATTAATTATTTTATGCTTTATCAAGACCATTTGAAGTTAGTCTGTTCTGTGTGATAAATCCACATATATGTGTGTGATAAGTATGATACACACATCTGCATTTTGGCATATATTGCCCTGATGTCTAAAGTGTGTGTGCATGGTGGGAAGGAGTCTTGATGGGATTATTTTTTCACCTATTTCAGCTAGTGTTTTCATGTCCTCTAAGGCATCAGCAGTTTTATCTACCCCTGCTTTGCACTCTCAGCAAAACGTCAATCATAGTAGAAATAGCTTAATATTACTGTGGTGATAGTAACAAAATCCCTTAGAATGTGGAAGAAAACAAGACTAAAAAACAAACAAACAAACTAAAGTATTTATTTCTGCCTTAAAATACATATCTATATTTTCCTAGTATTTTCTATTCAAATTCCACTGATTTTGTTTTTTTTATACCTCATGGAAGTACTGTTTCCAAACGCTTACAAATTGCTAACTCTTCAGAGTCTTAATAAGCCTTGATAAAAATATGTAAACAGAAGCAAAAATTCATACCTAGTGTTTGCTTTGTTTCTTGGTCATTTCTTAGTAAATGTTTTTGTTTTATGTTGACAGTGTGGTTAATTAACTATTCCTGTATTATCTCTAAATTAATTCCGTCGAGATATAAATTAAATTGCTTACAAATTATCTGTTTACATGTTTTTAAGCAGGAGAAGATAATATTCTCAGCATGACTTGAGGGAGCTATAAATAGAGGAGATTAACTTGGTTTGTAATAATGCCAAAAATAAAATTAAAGGGAAAAGAAGCCTTTTATTTTTACATTATAGGCATTATAGCCCAGGCAGAGGAATATCCACATATAACTTATATTCTCCTTATGTCTAAAATGTAATTTGATAGAAGAAAAATGACTACAATTTACAAATAAACAAACAAAAAGAAGGTATGAGTGGTGAAAATGGATATAAGTGTGAAAGAAGGATGAAAAGTAAATAAAAATGGGAAGTTATACTCTTGCCACACTGTTGGTCCTTTTAGTTTCAAGACAGGGGCTTACTATACAGACCAGGCTGACCCTGAGCTCACTACCAGCTTCTACGAGTGCTGGGATTTCAGGCTTGCATTACCATGCCTGGCCATCCTATAAAGTTATTAAAGGTGATATCTGAATCATGAAATAAGCTGTAAAGAAGCTGGCATAGTTCTTCCTAGAACCTAGAGGATGCTCTAAGCAACCTTGAGCATGAGAACAGCCCTCGAGACCTTGAAGGAAATGCTTGTTCTCACTGCCACCCGCCTCAAACAGAATACTTGTTGCGGGGAAGAGATAATGAAGTTTTTTCTCTCTTCATTCTGGAGTCTAAGAAGAGAAGATGGTACCAGTCACACACCTATACACCTGTGTGGGTGTAACACAGATTAAACGCGTGTAAACAATGTTGCGCACGGACAGTGTGTCTCTTTTCGCCTTTCTTCTGAAGCAGTGTGTCTGATAGTGAAAACAAACTGGTTCTAGGGCAGCGAGTTGAGCCTGGCAAAAATCATTCTGCTAGATTCAGTTGTTTTTATCTGAGCATTTTATGATTTCTTCATTTACTGCTAAACAAACATCCTGCAGAAGCTTCACTCAGTTGAACTGAGGGGACTAAGAAGGGTTAAGTAAGGCAGAAGAGCAATCAGCAACTCTCTTCTGAGGCTGAGCAGTCAGCCTCCATCCTAGAGAAGGAAGGCAGAGGTATTGCAAAGGCAGCAGGGATAGCCGCTGATGGAGAAGGTAGCAGGGCTCACATTCGAAATGCAAAGATAAAGGCCTAGTTAGAAGAATTAACTCAGCAATTGAGCAAGAAGGGGATCATGTCATACACAAGCCATCAGCTTCATCCACCGTCATAAGACTAAAGCAAAGTTAAATTCATATTAACTGTGTGTTAGTGTTTGTGTTTCTCACAAATTGTCTCAGATGAAGAAATGACTTGGTGGTTACGAGTACTTGCTGTACTTCCAGAGAACCCACGCTTGGTTCTCAGCATTCACAGTGGGGAATTCGCTTCTAACTACAACCGCAGGGGACCCAACACCCCCTCTGGCTTCCACAGGGGTGCCTCTACATGTGGAATACATGATACACACAAGTTAAAATAAAATCAAAACAAATTATCTCTAAAGAATGATTTCAAAGGCTTTTCTCGAGAATTAGAGAATAATGTAACAAATTTAAGTTCTTCATTGATTAAACAAACAAAAAACACTCATCTCTTCCCTGTGTGTTTGCTATTCTGCCTCTTCTTGGAAACGTCTTGGAGACAATGTTTCTTCAATACTTTGGCTTTGCTTTGCCACCACTGACTTTACCAAAGAATAGTTAGTCAAAGAAAAAAAAATCTAGCCTTGTTTGTAACAGTAATAGCATTTTTATTTCTTCAACTTTGAAACTGAATAAGAGCCCTTATCAGCAAATGAAAGCTTCCAATAAAAGAGAAATAAACTGATTGAAAAACTCATTAAAAGCCAAAAAGAAGAGAGGGAGGGAGGGAGGGAGGGAGGGAGGGAGGGAGGGAGGGAGGGAGGGAGGGAAAAAAGAAAGGAAAGCAGCATGAAATTAAAGCAAATGTCTACTCTCAGCTGCCACTAATCTCTTGGGCAAATATAAAACTCTAGCAAGTTTACTGGCTGTCTCCTGACTGTATGTCATTACTATTATACTATTTCCATAGCCACTGATACCTTCTCAGTGGGGGCCACTCAGTAAAACGTTCAAACAGAAACATTATAAAGATGAAGAGGCACAAGTACGTTTAAATGCTGAGGTTAAAAAGTTGTAAGTTTACTGATTTACTTAGGAATACACCGCACACATAAACAAGTAGAACGCTGCTGGGCTGTGGTGGTGCACGCCTTTAATCCCAGCACTTGGGAGGCAGAGGCAAGCAGATCTCTGTGAGTTCGAGGCCAGCCTGGTCTACAAAGTGAACTCCTGAACAGTCAGAGTGCTTATATAGATAAATCCAAGAAAAGAAAGAAAGAAAGAAGGGAGAGAGGGAGGGAGGGAGGGAGGGAGGGAGGGAGGGAGGGAGGGAGGGAAAAGTAGAATGCTATCTAATGGGGTTTTTACAATATTTCTCTAAACATTGTTCAATAAAGAAAATAGGCATCTTGAATTAACTAAGTGGTGTTTCCCAGACTGCTCTTTCAGGAGATAAACACCTAGTTTTAAAAAGTACAGCTAACGCCTACCAAGCAAGCCTGAGGATGCCAGTTCAGATCTCCAGAACCCACATACAGCCGAAGGCAGCAGCACACATATGTGACCCCGGAATTTCTGCTGTGCGATGGAAGGCAGAAACAGGAAAATCTCCCTGAGCTCAAAAACCTGGCACACAAAGTAAGCAGTAAGTAAGAGAAACCTTGTCTCAAATAAGATGGAAATTAAGTACCCATAGCTGAGATTGTCACTGGACTCTACACATCTGTCATGGTATGTATGGCTGCAGACACACACACATACACACACTCACACATACACACACGAGAGGGGGCGTTAAGTACAATTAATGCAACAAGCACAAAAGGTTATTCCTGTAATTCTATATTAAGCTGTTATCTCTAAATCTAGAAGCAATAATCCCACAATAATGGAGAAGTACTCTGAAAAGAAAGTGGGGCCATGAGCTTTAAGCAAATGTAATAAAACTATTAGATGGAAGAAAGAATTTATACTCAATCTATGTAGTTCCCTAAATTATGAATATATGGAATAGGAGTCTGGCTACAGGGAGAATATTATGGAAAAACACAATTGAGACGATTATTTCTCGTATAAGCTCTCTAATTTTGAAATGGAATATAATACGGGTCGTTGGTGTCCTTGTCAGTAGACTTATACAAGGGCAAGCCACTAAGATATTTCAATAGTGCCTTAAGTGTAGGGAAGAAGCATTGCTCAATGATAAGGCACAAGGTCCTAGGTCCAACGACCAGACAGAAAACTTAGACTTATTTCAAGCTCACTTTGCATATCTTCACAGTAGAAATCCATGCAGAATAAAACCTTCATTTACTGGTGTCCACAAAAATTATGGGAACCTCAAAAATCAAAAGCCATTTTTTAGATTTGATTTGTGAATACGATGGTTTCAGCGCAAGTTCTGCACTGTAAAACAACCTTCATCTGACTGAAAAAAAAAATGGTTGTGGAAATTTTGGTAAAGAGAACAAAGATCCTTTTATTTATATATGAAAAAAATTAGCCACAGTGGCCAAAACAATGGAAAAAGAATAAATGTTTTGTCATAGCAGAAACATCACATCTTAAAAGTGGGAGGATGACGGATGTAGAAGAACTAAATAATGTTGTCTAATGGAAAATAGAAAAAAATGGTTAATATAAGATGCCAGTAGCATGAAAATATACTACTTCTGACTATTTTCTTATAAAAATATTTTGTTAAATTTACTTACTGTGTTATTGGTACCCAGCAGAGCCCAGCTCTACTGACTCCCTGCCAAGGTTCAGGTCAGTTGCCTCCGTGTAGCAAAGGACTTGGAAAATTTCTAGTCTAAGAAGTAACTTGGAAGATTTCTAGTCTAAGAAGTAACAGCTCACAGACATGCTGTTCAAATCATGTCTTTATTATTCTTCTCCTGTTGTTGTTTTTTTTTCTGCAAAGTTTCCAGCTTATATAGACTCCCAAAACAAAGGCAATTCTCTGGTAATCGCAAGGTTACAAATCTAATGTTTCTCTCGGGGTCATAAGGCAGATGGGAGCTGTCCCAGGAGACTCAGTCATCAGTTTATAGTTCGAGGGAAGGTGTGGCAAGGAAGACACCCTAGCCACACTAGGAGGCAGAAAGATTGATTTAATGGACTCTAAATTCTAAAGCGGGTTCGTACAAAATACCACATTTCTAGGTGTGCTTTGATTAACTAGGGTCAGTGATAGATAAATACAAAGGGAAAAACGGGTAGGTATAGGGGGTTCGTGACTTATTTTTTAGGGTTAGAGCTGAGGGACACCTGAGGTTAGCACTTTCCCAAGTCAGCTATGGGAGAATTAGGGCACTCAATCTCCCTTTAAGGGTCCCATATGCGATCTATATGAAAGACTCCTTTCCTGACTGCATGTCCTGCCAAATGGAAGAGAGTTGTAGGGAGCTGGCTTCTAAGTTCATCTTGGGGAGGAAAATGAAGATTTAACTGTGGGAATCAAACTTTTTGACTGTGTGACTAAATTCTCTTACCAGAAGTCTCACGGAATAGGGGAAGTCACCTGATAAACAAAAGAACAAGGCAAGCTTTTCAGTATCCACAGTCCTTGGAGGACAAATAGATCCAGTAATGAAGTGTTTCCCAGTATATATTCTATACATCAAGACTACATAGTCAAATGAAAAGTCATCGTCCAGACCACCCACAGACATTTGTGCCCATTAGATTGAGATGTAAACATGAGATTACATATACACATAACATGAGATTATATACTATAATATAGGTTTTGGGAGCTACAAAGCTGCTTCAGCAAAAGAGAGCAACAGTTTGCAGAGTTGATGGTCCTGCAGACCTTGTCTGGACAGGACTAACCTCCATCAGATAACCATGCCTCTGGCGGGCTGCCATCTGAACACTAGTTGTCACCTGCTTCTCATGGACCCTGACACTGTGTTGGGGCAGGGTGACACACATGGCACTGTATAATGAGGAAGGAAGAGGATAACTTCAGGGAGTCATTTCTTTCCTGTCACCATGTGGATCCTGGAGACGAACTCACATTGTCATGCTTGGTGACAAGTGCCTTTATCTACCAAACCACCGTGCTATTTCCTGATCATTTTATTTTACCTATTGTATTCACTGATTCCTCCGATTTGCTCAAAGTGGGAACAGAGAACATTACTGCTTCTCTATAATTTCCCTGGGAATTCCTCTAATGTTTTCTTATTAAGTTAGAAAGAAGGTGTAGTTGGGTAACAGGTTCTACTACACTGAACGGGCAAGATGATCATACAAGGGTTGGGATGGGTGTGCAAACAGAATCGCAGCCTCTATTCAACAACCAGTAGGGGCATTGATTTCTGCCAACAACTGTGTAAATTAAGTGAACCTTTAGATGACCATGGTCTAGGCAACAACTCCAACTGAAGCCTGCAAAAGATTCTAAAGAGGTCAGCTCAACCATGCCTAAATCTCCTAAGCCACCGAAAGTTTGAGACACTCAGTGTTGGATTAAGGCACTACATTTTGAGTAATGTTCTATGTAGCAATAAATAAATAACATCATGAATATAACCGTAATTCTTCACTAGATCTGAGGGGGAAAACAGAAGATATTGCTGAAATGGTCAGAAATTTTTGAATTTGCATTAGATAATGTCGTATTGATGTGAAATCCCTTAGATGGAAAATATTATCAGGGTTATGTAAGAAAAATGTGCTGCAAGAGTCAAACTAAGATGGTAGAATAGATGTGACTCACTTTCAAGTAACAAAAACCAGTCTGACTAGGTACAGATGCTGTATGTTCTCATGTGGATGTGCTTATCCAGAAGGCTGGCAGCCAAACAAGAATAATTTACAAATGCCCGTGAAAGGAACATGAATATTTGCTATATTATTCTACAGCAATGGTATAATTGTAGATGCCATTCTATAGATCAAAATTGCCAACTATTTAATAGATTTTAAACTTTTCTACATCAATGATTACATTTTAAAGTTTACTACAGCTAATACACGGACAGTAGGAGAAGATGTGCATCAAAACCCCAGACACCCACCCACCCACCCACCGAGTGCCCCAGCCTCCTCGGGGGCCAAGGGAGACTGGGAATAAAGCCCCATGATAAACAGGGTCAGAAACCCACCACAGTAGATTGCTTTTTAAGTCTGATACAGCAGTAATGTCATGCTTCTTAATCCATTGCATAACTCAATCATAATGTGTTTGATATAAAGGTTGTCTTTGTATAGAATATTAGTTTCAACTACCTGAAAGTCTACAGCTCCTAAGAAAAGGTTACTAGACAATTAATTGGAGCTTTTGAGTTGAGCAGTGACGATCCCATTTCTCCAATTTATTGCTTATAGCACCTTAGTAGGAAGGACCTGGGAATCTTGGTAAAATGCAGATTCTGACCCATTAGTCTTAGAATGGGGCTCTAGAGCTTACATTACAATGCCCCCCAGATGACTCTGAGCTTAATGGTGCTAGGATTACATTCTAATCCCAAAGTCTTTGTTCCACTTCCCACCAGACTATGGTTTAGTGGAGTTAAAACTGCTAATCATGGCAACACTGGTAACTTACCTATGAATTTACTTCTCAAGAAGGCAAATGTGTGCATGTACGTGCTCACGTGTGTGTGTGTGTGTGTGTGTGTGTGTGTGTGTTGTCACCATAGTAAACTGGGAAGAACAATTTTTAAAAGGAACCAACTAAATGTTCACCGACAAGAGAATGGTCATATAAGGGATGGTTTATCTATACAACACAATACTCATCTCTTTTTCAAGACTGCCACCCATGCCCATTCCTGTGACCCAGCAATTGCAGTCCTGATCACCTTATTCCACAAGAGAAATGAAGTAGACCCACAGAAAGATGCATGGGAGAATGTTCATAGGAGCTTTATGCCTAAGTTCCTAAAGCAGGCTAGGTGACCATGAACAGGAGAAATGGATAAACAAACTGGAGCACAGTCACATAATGTAGGGCTAGTTGGTAGTAAGAAAGAACATACTGCTGGTGTACACATATACCAACATGGGTGGCCCACAAAAGCATTCTCCTTAGCAAAAAAAAAAAATACTTATACAAAAGAGTTCATGGTTTGTGAGGTAGTAATAATTGCCTATTTGGGGGTAGAAGTTTGAAATACATAGGTGGATGCATTTATGAAAAGCCACCAAATCCTACAATTGTCCTTTGTGGATTGAATTGCTCACCAGCTGCCCCAACACAAAGGGGAAGAGAAGGCATCCAAATGCCGAACTCTAGTAAATGACTGCACAGGAGAAGAGAAGCTCACCACCAACACCTAGCGCTTACTGTGAAAGGATCAGGGCAATAAGATCAACTGGGAGCCGGATGGAGTCATGAGTCATGAAACAGATAACAGGCGCACAGCAAAGCCTTCATGGTAGAATCTGTGATGTGGCCAAAGTTTCTTTAGCTCTTTTGTACCCTTACATTTTTCTCATATTAAAACTGTTGGATAAAGTACACTATCATTATGTGGAAGATAAAAATATGAATTACCAGTCTTCTTACATATCCGTATGCACAAGTGCAAGAAAGTTCTGGACAGGCAAACAGGAATTTAAGCTCTTTTGACCCTGGAAAAGTTGTTGGTTGGTGGTAGAGACAGGGAGGGTTGACTTTGTGGCAGAAGGCAGGGTTTGTGGGGGAGGAGCAGAGGCGTGTTTAGAAAAAGTGATACTGTCAAAAAGAGGTTATACAGGCAGAGAAAGCAATGACCTGCAACAGCCAGAAGCAAGAAGCAAGGCTGGGCTTAGTAACAATACGTGTGCTGAAAACGCAACACAAGTGTGAATGACAAGTTGTGTAAGTCTCTGCCCTTTGCAACCCACACAGAAGCACTAGGGACCGCCTTGACCCTGCCCCTCTGTGCAGTCAACTACACAATGCTGAGACATGTACAACTAGTTCTTTTTGCATTAAAAGTGCATCTCACGCTTGGGGTGTAGCTATGTCGGCAGAGTGCTTTGCCTGACATGCGCTCTGGTCCTGGATCCTCAGCACTATATCAACTGGACATAGTTGTACGTGCCTATAATCCCAGCACCAGGGAGATGGATGAAAAAGGATCAAGAATTCAAGGTCATCCTCAGTTACACAAGGAATTTAAGGTCTACCTGAGCTACATGAGACCCTGCCTTAAACAAAAAACAACAGCAACGAAAAAGTAGCATGCTGTTGTATGCCAAGATGGACTAATAGAATTCTTAGTTTCTTTCTCAGACTTGGTATCTTCCATAGAGGGAAAATTTAGACACTAAGGTATGTGTGAGAATGATTGAAAATATTGTTCCTAACACAGATCTGTTAGCTACCTACCTGCCCAGGCCACTGAACTTCTCTGGGATGATTCCCACAAAGATGTAATCACAGACCTACCTACACGTCTCCCACTTCCCCCCATTAGCCATGGCTAATTCTACTAGGATAAGCAGAACCAAGATGATCCAATCAGATTCTTTCTCCTACCAGTCCAGAATGTTAATGTTGCTAACGTTAACCATGGGAGACAGGTAAACTTGGGAACTGTGGAGATGCTCACTTCTACCAAACGCAAGTGAAAAGCAATGCAGAGCTGATCTGCAGAGAGAGAACCTGAGACTGTGCAGAGAAGTAGCGATAGAGTCAACAGGGCTAACAACATCCTTGGGCAGAACACTTATCTAGAATGCAAGTGTTCCCAGGCTAAGAGTCAATAAGACCCCACAGGGAACAAGATACGGTGATATCCAGATATACCGTACACTTCTGGTTCCTTCCATGTCACACTAATAGGTCCCTCCCCCTGGGTTTTAGGATACAAACCTGACATTGGCCACAGAAGGTTTTACTTTATTCAGTAAGTCTGGTGAATTTCTCCAATCTGTAGAGGCACAACTCAGGCAATTGCCCCAGAAGAGCATGCAGAGTGCAAACTCAGAGGTCAGCAGGCATGTTGTTTGAGACCCTGAGAGATCAGAGAACGTCACACTGAATGGTCTTTAGGCTCTCAGAACTGTCAACTCCCTTCCTTGGAGGAAAACATGGCCCTTTTCTGTAGCCCCCTTGCTCCAGACCTCCCAGCTGGGGGTCAGAGGCAAAAGGCAGTTAGGAAATAAAGTCTGCATTATATAGTAAGAGAGCCTTTGACCATCACTTACAAACAAATGTAAAAACAGCCTAGAAATACCCATGACAGATGTACTCTGGCTCAATCTAAGGCAATTTCAAAGTATGCCCAGTGAGGCTTGTTCTTTGGTTCTCATTCTTTGACATCATATCAATGGAGACACAATAAATGGCCATAAATTCAGACAGAAGACTGGGGTCTGGTGATGTGGATACCCTCATACCTTAAAGAAAGCAGGTCAGCTTCTGAAAGCATCATTTTGGACACTTACACATATACACCAAGAGCCAACTGTACTTGCTGACATTACAACCACTAGTAGGGGTCATGGCCCTCCAAGCTTTCTAGTTTAGTACTACTATGGTAGTTTGGATGAGAATGACCTCCTTAGGCTCATGTATTTGAATGTCTCATTCCCAGGGGGGAAAGATTAGGTACAATCTTGTTGGAGGAAGTGTCGCTATAGTTAGCTTTCTCTCTCTCTCTCTCTTGCTTGTGGATCAGGTAGTAGCTCTCAGCTGCTACCCCGGTGTCATGCTTGCCTGCCTGGCACCACGCTCCCAACTGTGATGATCATGAACTCACCATCTGAAACTGTAAGCCCCCAATTAAATGCTTTCTCCTATAAATTGCCTTCAGAATGGTATCTTAGTGTAGCCATAGAAAAGTAACTAAGACAGGATCCAAGGAATGACACTGTCAACAAAACCGTGTCTAAGGAGATAATGTCATATAGAAAGTAGAAGCAGGCCTTGATGTATGCAGGCAGAGAACACCATGAATGATAGAGTTCTGCCCAGATTCTCCAACACTCCAGTGATCTTCATAAATCCCCTCTGTGTCTGTCTATGGGCCTCATCATTTCTCATCACAGCTCCAAGGTAATTTATTATTAGAAAGGACTTAATGGCTCTTTGGAAGAAAAGGTTCCTTTCTTTTCCCGTCTCCCCAACCTTACTTCACCTGACAGGTACAACATGAATTTGTCACACATACACACACATTACTTCCCAGTGTGATGCATAATCACTAGAACCTAGCAACAAATAAAGCATGCTAGGCAGTGGTGGAGCATGCCTCTAATCCCAGCACTCAGGAGGTAGAGGCGGGTGGATCTCTGAGTTTGAGGCCAGCCTGGTCTACAGAGTGAGTGCCAGGACAGCCAGGGCTACACAGAGAAACCCTGTCTTGAAAAAACATCAATGACAAAAACAAACAAAATAACAAAGCAGAATAATCTAAATCAAATAAAAGGCTTTAGGTTTGTTTTCAACATTCAGATTGCAAAGTCAGGACTGATACTAGCCAGTGCATGTAACTATTGACATATGGACAGATCGATAAAAAAGATCTGTTGAGTCCAAAACTGGCCTATAAGAGGCACCCATCATGGTGTGGGTGGGGAATGAATTTCTTACATTCTTGCATCTGAAAGCAGTGGGAGATTATAGATTGTCCAACATATGGTAGCAGAACACCTGACCAGACATTGAGATGGCAACAAAAATGTATAACCACTTTGATACCAAAATAAACTCTAAGGGGATGAGACAATAAAACAAAAAAATTTAAATTGTAAAATACGTATCAATAAGTACATATATTTAAAAGTGGGACCCACTATTCTGTAGGCTTGGGGTCCTGGACAGGATTAAAAAGAGAAAGTCAACTGGACACATACATTCATCGCTCTCTCCTTCTGACTTCGAACTACATGTGATCAGTCACTTCAAGCTCTTGTCACTTCGATTTCTCTACCATGACAAACTATACACTGAACTGTTAGCACAAATAAACCTTTCACAGACATTCACAAAATAAACCTTTCACAGATGCTCATGTGCGTGTGTGTATAAGAGCTTAGGTAAAATATTTAAACTGAAAAAAACCTCAAAGGGGAAAATAAATTTCAACAACTACACAAAAACTTTAAGACCATAAAGTCATAAGAAGACGAGTTTGATAGAAAAATAGACAAAAAAAAAACAAGGCAAGTTTCTTGCTTCATATTAGGACAAATAAGATTTGAGAGACAAATTACCTCCCACTTCCCAAAGATACTAAGAAAGAAATGTAAACAGCTTTTAAAACAGGCTCAGGCAGACAGTCAGAAGTAAAGAGATGCAGTTTAAAACCAGATTAAGAACACTAAAAAGTTAGGAAACCGTTGATGAGGGGTAGGAAACAGGCTTTCCTGTGCAATTACAGATGGAAATATCAGCACAACCTTTCAGAAGGATGATGTGGCTGTATCTCTAATGGTTTAAATGTCGATTTCCTTTACAATTATATTTCAAGCAATCTGTTCTCCTAGATGCAGTTACTTACAGGTGTAAAGAGAAAAGGCTGAGGTTGTAGGATTCTTAAGAGTAAAATCTGGCGATTTGAACATACACCAAAGAGGAACGAGGAAACACAACAGAATCATAATGCTGTAATCTTGGACAGGTATTCAGAACACTAAGGTTAACCTACATGGGCTGTTAGAGACAGACTTCTGTGACAAAATGCTACCTACTAAAAGCAGTACAAGAGTATTGCAGATATTCTGTGTGCATGCCTCCACCCAAAATTATATACTATCGAAGAACAACCAGGATAAGTATCTGTCACACCCAGCAAGGCCAAAATCAATCCATTTTATTAGCCTGTGTTATATTGCCAATGGGAAATAAAGTGTGGGCTCGATCCCAAATGTGGTAGATACCTAAGATCACATTGTGAGCCTTAGCGCTTCTTACCATAAAATGATGTAAAGATGATTAAAAAAAAAAGTAGCAAAAGACAACAAATGGCAAGACATCCCGACTTCCTGATTTTCAAAAGAAAGATCTACAACAAAATGATGGGATTTTACAGCAGAAAGCCACATTGGTCTTTAATTCCTTGAATGGAAAAGACTAAGGCAGAAACAATGCTTAGCTGCGTTTTCATCCTGAGATAATCCACACAGGCAGACCGTGACAACATTGAGAATTTTTCTCCTCTGATCCATACAAAACCCACTGCCTGGAATTTTTAGCATCTGGCTATGGGTAAAACCCACTGCTTTCCTTCTAAGCTTGAATTAAATACTAATAGACTTCGAACTTGAATGAGTCCCCAGCTTGTTTGAAAGCACCCGTTAAAGAAACCTGGAGCCAGCTATGAACACTCCGCCACTCATTGCCAATCCACTTGGAAGGCATCAGGATTCCCAGGTGGCACTGAAATCTGCAGCAGAAAGGCCTGCAAAAACTACATCTTTCCAATGTGTGAAACCACTCTGTGATAAAGCCTCAGGAATTTAATTTTCAGTGTGGGGCAGAGCCAGGAGGATCTCTGGGCAACAGTGTTCAGACAGTTCAACTAAAACAGCAATTTCCAGCTTCAATGCAAGACCTTGTCTCAAAA
The DNA here is from genome assembly GCF_950005125.1 of Chionomys nivalis. NCBI lineage: Eukaryota > Metazoa > Chordata > Mammalia > Rodentia > Cricetidae > Chionomys > Chionomys nivalis. Next base: position 29,393,736 of record NC_080092.1, on the reverse strand, counting down.
AAAAAAAAGGTAAGATGGAGACTGATGAACACCTGATGCTGACCTCTGACCCTGTACATGCACAGACACATATAGACATGTGAACATATATGAACATCATACACACACACACTTCATGAAGAGTAGACAGAAGGACATCACATGCTTCACAATGTGACAGCCTCACAAAGTGTCACACAGTTTTTTTTTTTTCAATTACTCTGAAAAGGTGTTCTAGTTTTGTTTCTGTTGCTGTGATAAAAAAAAAAATATGAACTTATGGGGGGAGGAAGGAGTTTATTTCAGCTTACAGTTGCATGTTACAGTCCATCATTGTCAGGAAGTCAGGGTAGAAAGTGCATATCACATCGCATCCAGTCAAAAACAGGGACTTGGCTGTTGGCTTGCTTGTGCTCAGCTTAACTTCTCTACTCTTAAAGGAGTTCACAATCCCTGACCAGGGCACAGTGCTGCCTATGCTAAGCTGGGTTTTGCCATATCAGTCAGCTGCATTAAGACAATCCTCCACAGATATCCCCACAGGCAAACCCCAATGTAGACAGCTCCTCATTGAGCCTCTCTTTCCATGCGCTTCTGGGTTGTGTCACATGGACGACGAAGACGAGCCATCGCATTGGGCTATTGTTAAAGATCTAGCCAAGGATAAGTAATCAAAATGTAAGCACAAGGAACCAATTCAGATCCAAACATAGAAACGCTCTCTTTTAAAATGTGTGTATGAGCCAGGTATGGTAAGCATATGCTTTTAGTCCTAGCACTCTGGAGGCAGAGACAGGAGGATCTCTGAGAGTTTGGGACCAGCCTGATCTACAGAGATAGACCAAGGAATGCCAGGACTGCATAAAGAGACCTTGCATCAAAAACCAAACAAACAAGTGTCTATCGGGTAAGGGGCTCTCTGAGAACAATGGTATCCTGGAGTGGATCATGGAAAGGGTAGGGGGGAAGTAATGGTGAGGATGGATAAAGTCTTTAGTTCGGCTAATGGTATGGCATGGAAATTAATTTCCTAGCTTTGACAAATGTACCATAGTCATCAATTACATTTGCATTATAAGAAACCGGGTAAGCGATGTGCTGGAACACTCCGTACTACCTTTAGAACTACTCCATAAATCTAAACTTGTTTCAAAATCAAAACAAGAGGAAGTGAAGCTAGCTGTGCTTTTTTGAAACTGTTAATGGTGAGAAGACAACGTTTAGGAAAATGTTGCTGATTAAAGTTGACTGAGGAGACAGGACAACAAAATCCAATGTCTGACCTTGACCAGATCCTGTGCTGGTGAATGAACTTCAGAAGAAAACACACAGCATAACAACATTGAAAGAGGATTTTTGTAACGACATTAAATGCACTGGCACAGCTGGTAACAATACTGGATTTGTGGCTGTGAAAGCAACCTATACTCTTCAAACTTCAAAATCACCACTGGAATGTTTAGAATGTTTAGATGGGGGGGGAGGCTTGGATACAGTAACAAATTAAATAGGGCCAGATGCTAACAACAGATGAATCCTGGTAAGAGACACTACATCAAAGATGATGACCACCAAAAGGTAAGTCGCATTTTGCAGACTTGGGGTATAGTCCTTGACTAGACTACCTTCACCCCACAAGTGAACCACAAGTTCTGGGTTTCCTAGGCCAGCCACACTTTGAGTCCGTTGCCTACAAACTCACAGGTTCCTGCTCTCCCTCCTGAAAAACGTCACTGGACGGCTATCTGATACTGGTGCCCCCTCTCCACCATTGACGGCGAACCCAGGCTGCATCCCTTAAATGTATGTATCCATCACATCAGTTCTGTTCCTTACAGCACCCTGACTAATATTGGAAGCTTCTCCTCTTGCCTTCGGGGCCAAAATCGGATCACTTGAACCCTAAACAAAAATTACTGTTCTCAAATCTTAATAACAGCATAAGCATGCATGTAGATCATTTGGGAGGGGATAGATGTTAGAGTATCAATGATCAAGACAATTAAATTGATGAGAAAACCAATTTTTAAATGCTTTTCTTGGTGTACTTTTTTTTTTCCTCTGAAATGATCTTTGTAATCCATTCTCTCTTTCACAACACACATAGAACCCTGAGGAACTGATACTGATTGAGCACTTTCAAAGTACCAACTGCTAAGCCAAGTGTGCCACCTGATTGGCCCTCACCACCCACCTGCCAGTTAACACCTCCCATTGTATGACTGATGAGACCAAGCCCAGAGAAAGACTGCCTTTGAAGTGAGTCTCCTCCTGATAAAACAGCCAGGAAGACTAAGTATGAATATTCTGAGGGGAGAAAACAGGGATAAAGGTCAGGAGACTAAAAAGGACCCCCTCTAACTGATAAAAAAAAAGAAAGAAAGAAAAAAGAAGAAAAAGAGAGGTTGTAAGGGAAGGAATGGGGAAGATAACAGAGGAAATTGGAAGAGGGTAATGATGAGGTGAAAAGGTGGGACAGGAAAGGAGAGGGAGGGAGACAAGGGGGGAGCATAAGGAGCTTCAAACAGAATGAAATATGTATCAAAATCCCATATGGAAACCTATTACTTTGTGATCTAATTTTGAATTAAAAATAATGATGGTAGCCGGGCGGTGGTGGCGCACGCCTTTAATCCCAGCACTCGGGAGGCAGAGACAGGCGGATCTCTGTGAGTTCGAGACCAGCCTGGTCTACAAGAGCTAGTTCCAGGACAGGCTCCAAAACCACAGAGAAACCCTGTCTCAAAAAACAAAAACAAAAACAAAAACAAAATAATGATGGTAGTGGAACTGGGACGCCCCCTCTCTTGAAATAAGTATCCTACTATTCTTCCGGTCCTGTGTCTCTGTCCTTTATTATGTGCCAAGGGAAAAGCCCCATTTGAGACACAGATTCATGTAACAAGAAGAGCTACCAAATATGTCCCTGGGTTTCTTCCACAGACACTGAAAGAGACAATGATAAACCACGGAAGCCTTAGGACCAATTCCCAACCATCAGGCGACACTTAGGGTGGAGAGGCAGGTTGCTTTCTAGGAAAGAATCTGCTAGCTCAGCTCAATAGAATTCCTCAGGAAACCCAACAGCCTGCTGATGTAAATTAACTTTCATCAATATAAGATGTCTTGGCCCCTTGCAGGATGCCTCATGAACATCAACAATCCAAGGTGACTTAGGGCTACCCACTGACATGTGATTAAAAACTTCGAGAAGGAAAAGATGAAGTCGGTCAGACAAAACCCAAGAGCCCAGTACCGTAGAGAATCTCCTGGTTCTTGGTGGAGCAGGGAATGATGGATGGGGCCCTCTCCAAGGCTACCCATGATTGAAGCCAGAATGTCAATCAGACAGTGAACCAAGAGTGCAAAGCAAGAAGTTGGATGCTACTGTCAGCTTGCCAGAGGGTGCCACAGGGGGTTGGACTGTGTAAAGAGTGAAGAACAACAAAGAACACTAGGGAGATAGCAGACAAGCTTTCTCAGCAGTTTCAAGGACACCCAGGTGGAAATCTGGGCCATCTGATGTCATAGCAATGATGAGTTTGCAGAAAGTCATACCCTCACTTTCGGAAGACAGAGACCTCTATTGGCACAAGGATGGCTGGCCACAAGAAGACCCTTCTGAGCCCCAGACTTCCCTTTACTCAAAACTTAGAGACAGTGCAGGGGTTAGGAAGTATAGTTGTAGAAGACAAGGTACCCCTGAGGCAATTTTCTCACACGCTGAACAACAATAAAGGGGTAGGGATCTCTAACCTGTGAACCCCTCATACCCAGGAAGGGGGACTCTGGGCTGTGAGAAGTCACTGTTAAGATTCTTTCACATAGTCAGGCAATTCCCTGGTCAAGTCTTTTATAATTTCCTGTAAAAAACAGACCTGCAAGTCCCCAGGATTCAAGGAATCTAAAAATCCCAGAGGGAAACTAGGTCTAACGTTTCTTAATTTACATTCTGGGGACTCTCTGAAAATGCTCTAGGGCATGTGGGTATAAATGAGCTATCCCCAATAATCTCAGACCGTTGATGGTGCTCTTTGGGTGGGTTTAGAAGGTGTGGTCTTACTGGCGGAAGTATGTCACTATTAGCAGGCTTCTAGTTTGCTTTCTCTACTTCATCCTTGTGGTTCAGATATGAGCTCTCGACTTCCTGCTCCAGCTGCCATCCCTGCTTCTTCCTTTAATGCCCCCCCCCCTCGCCATGATGAAGTCTTAGCCCCCTGGAACCATAAGCCCTGATAAGCTCTTCTATATAAACTCTTAATCACAGTGTTCTATCTCAGCAATAGGAAAGTAATATGGAGCCCAATTGATAGGGTTTCAGGGGACAAAGATAAACATCAGGCAGACTCCAGGCAAGGTTCCAGGCAAAGGAGCTTTGTATCCAAGAGTTTCAAGTAACAGCTAACATTTATGCGGACTTTCCCTCTGCCAGACCTGGCCATTGTGTTTAGGTGTGTTTTCTCGCTTATTTCTCCAGACTGATTAGGTGATCAAAATCCCTAAGCGTAAAGACAAGAAAGCTGGAGCTCAGAGAAGTCAAACACCCAGCCTAGGGTCATGCAGCTGGCCACTGGTAAATGAGAATCAAATATAGCTTTTTGTCACTTTGTTACATTGGGGTCCTCTTTTTTAAACTTACTGAAAGTTTTACTTCTCTAAAGGTAGAATTGATTGAACCTGTTCATCCATCTTCTATGCCAGCAGCTGGGGCATCTCCAGCCTTGGTGTTCCTGGGCTTTGTGCTTTGAAACCACCTTGTTAAGTCTCTTACAAAGCAGCTCCAGGAGGGCTACCCTGGCCAAGCACCCACAAACCTTCAGTCTCCCAGAGACCACAGCTTATAGTTGGGAGCATCCAAACAGAGTTGGTCGTGCGTAGCTTTGTCAAACAGGAGTAGGTAGTGAAACTTATCCTGAACTCAGCCTTTGGACCATTTCTTTGAGGCCTTGTCCCCAGACTGGCTTACTGGGTCTTTGTCTTTCTTGACCAACTTCACAGCACCTTTCTTTTTGGGATTGCATGGGTGGCATGGCAATGCTCAGAGAGCAGTGACAACTGCTGCAGTCCCATTAAGATGTCAGACCAAAAGGCAGGATCCTCCTAAGGCGCCCCCTGATGACAAGACTAAGTAGGTGGCTCAGTTGGTAAAGTTCTTGCTGTGCAAGCCTGAGGACATGAACTGGATTCCCAGCATCCATGGAAAAAGTATTAAAGGCCTGGCCTTGCTGGTGTACTCTTGTGATTCCAGAGTTGAAGACGCAGAAGCAAGGAGAACCCTGGGGCATGTTGGCCAGCCAGTCAACCTAGCCTAATAGGCAAGCCCAGGTCCCAGTGAGAGACCCTGCCTCAAAAAACGAGGAGGACAGCTCCTAGTCTCTCTAGGATGCATGTGTACCTGCATACATTTTACCCCCTACCCCTACACAAACATAATTAGCAAAGAGGCTACCACTGACAAAGGGGGTTTCTCCTAGTACACAGCAGACAGTTTATAGAGTTTATCTAAGGTGCCCAAGCTACAGGCAGAGACTGACAGTTGAAGGCTTATCTAGAACACTGACAATGGCTTCTGAGTTTTGAGGGCCACATCGCTGGGTGGTTTACTCTGCCAACTGTTAAAAGGAGGAGAATATTAAATATTGACCTCTTACAGCTCAGGCAGGCTTTGTGAAGCTTAAAGGTCTGATGTCTAAAAAAATCACCTCCTACCATTACATTAGGAACACACAGCTGCCTCCTACTAGGCAACCAGGGCTAAGGAAGAACGGGGGTCAATTGGAGAGCTTTATCCTGACTTTGCACTGTGAAGATGGGGAGAAAGAAAGTGGGGCTCAGTCAGGTGAGGAGGGTGGGGGCTGCTCACAGAGATGATGGAGAAATGAGCAAACACGGGAAATAAACAAGTGCTCACTTTTACATGGAAGGTGAAACACCACTTTGTCTCCTGAAGCAGTCAGTGTGTTTGTTTTTATGAGACTATGAAAGGTGGCCATAGTTTTTGTTCTACCTTGCCTATAAGAAAACTCAGTTAAATTTTATGTCTGATTTGAGCCTATTTCCTCAGATTTGATTTGGGGCAAACTACTCCTTCCTTACAATACCACTGACACCCACCCAAAGTGAGAGCCACTGCACCCGGCTATGATCTGGCTTCACATGCTTGTTGTTAATAAGAAGTTAACTTATTAATTATGGTGCAAAGATGATAGAAGAGACAGTGTAACCTTGGAAAACACAGGCTGCAGAAGATGTGATCTTTCTCTACCAGCATTTTCTCAGACACAGTTCAACTCCAGAAAACAAAGCCTGAGAAAAAAATGAATAGCATCGTTTTTTGTATGAGAGTAGAGGCCTTTGCTACCGTTGTTAGATAGGATCTCACGGTTCAGGCTGGATTCAAACTCACTCTGTAGCTGAGAGCAGAGTCCAGGCAAGCAACACCACACTCCATTGATGCAATGATGGGGAGCAAATGCAGGACTCCTGCATCTGTATGCTAGGCAGCATTCTGCAGCTAGGCTACACACACCTAGCCCCAACACAGTTTTAATATTTTTAATGGATAAGTGCTTAAAACCTTTCTGCTTAAAATGATTATAACACAGGCAGAATCTGATAGCAAATATCTGGATGGTCGACATTTGAAATAATTCGAAAAGTAAGGCCAAATTGCAGAGACCTTCTAGATGAGAGTGAGCAGCCTACCAGGGCTCCTGCCAGGGGAACAATCCCTGTTTTCAGTCTGGAGTCAGGCAAGAAAAGCTACCAACAACACTCTTCTTTCCAATCTTGAGTATGTGCAATTAACTGAGAGTCATGCAGACCTCTAGAACAGATTGTTAAATAAGCATATATGAGACCTGCCTTGCTGCAGTTGTCAACTACTGAAAAGACAAAGAAAAGAAAAAAGAGTTAATAATCACACATTATAGTAAATGCCCCCAGAATTTAAAAAAATGGTATTAATAGAGACCCTACTGAAGGATCCTTGCCCAGTTTAGATGAACTCATGGTAGAGGTTTTCTATAAGGAAGTTCTGCTTGCTTAGCTCATATCAGAAAGATAAGGAACAAAGGAAGTGGAGACATTCTAGACGGGGATGTAATGTCCTCAGGCAGCACAGAGTTGTGAAAGTCCCAAGAGATGTCCATTGACGTGCCGCACTGAGGAGAGGAAGGCCATAGGAATCCAAGAGGTAGGCAGGGGCCAGACCATCCAGGGCCTTGCATGGTAATTTGGAGTTGGTAGTTTATATAAAACAGATAGTGGAGACGGTAAATGTCTAGAAAGAAAGAACCTGAAAACAGGTCGCTCTGGCTCTTGGGTACCAAATGGCCTGGAAGTTTGTTAAGACTGGAAGCAAAGACATGAATGGGGACAGGAGTCACCAAACCTCAGACTGTGAGCTGAGTTCAAAGGCATTGCCTGTGTTCATAACTAGAGTTTTAGCATGATGCTGCATGGTAGTTTGTTTATAGCCGGTCTCACAGATAGCGGTAGGTTTGTTTATAGACTATAGCCGGTCTCACAGTACAGCAGTAGGTTTTGTTTCTGAAAGTACCCAACTTGTCAAGGGCTCAAATCCTGATGGTGAGAAAGCAAAATTAAGCAGTAACCATACTTTCAGTTTCGAGTTTTAATCCTGTTCTGAGCCAGTGACAGACAGTCTGATTCCCCCCCACACGATGCTGAACAAGAGCCCCTCAATCAGAAATGACCCATATTCTGCAATACACGGAGTTGATAAGCTGTGTTTAGTGGGTGATATACATTGATATCATAAAATCTGAAGCACGTTTATCACCTTACCACAAGCTTATTGGGACAAAGCCCTTGCAAATCAGGACCATCTATGGCTTCCTCAAGGAGTATAATGGCTTAAAAATCTAAAAAAATCTACACCAAAGAAATACCTAATAACTGCTGGCTGGTAGACATGTGAGCCTTGTACCTGTTATTAGTTTACACATAACTAGGGTACTCTATGCCCTGGCTAGCATGATTCAGCTACAAATACATCATGTGATCTCCAGCAGGTCCTCTACCTTCCTATCTGTGAACTGCAGAAATGGGTTTTTCCCAGCAGGCTTTCCCCACTGAGTCCTGTGTTTAAATCACTGCTCAGTTCTTATACACACACACACACACACACACACACGGGGGTGGGAGGAGAGAGCAGGAGTCTGCTATTTACACTGTGTTCCTGAGCTCTGCTATTGGGCAGTCTCTGCGATCCAGGCGTGGACAAGCCACAGGCAGAGAAATCCTTTGTCTTTGGAGCACAGCTGCATGTCCTTCATGAAGGAACCCAGGTGCTTCTTGAAATGAGAAAATAGGAAAAGAACATATGTAAATGTCTCAGAAGTCAGAACGGCCTACCAGGAACTCCGGAGCTGATTCAAAGTGCTATTTTCTCCTACCCTACAAAAGCAACCTACCATACTGGAAATAACAGGCATAGCTCAGTTGTCTGGTGGCACAAAGTCCTGAGTTCCATCCCAGCACCAGAAAAACTGGCCGTGGTGGTTCACATTTCTAAACTCAGTATGTCAGAGGTTAAGGCAGGAGGACCAAAAGGTCAAAGTCATCCTTGGCTACATAGCACATTTGAGACCCGTCTGGGCTACCTGAGATCCTGCCTTGATTAACTGAATAATTAAAACTATTAGAAGAAATTCATTAGCAATAGTTTCTTGTTTCCTCCCCTTCAGCCCACTTCTTATGAAAAATTTTATTCATTACAACTACAAGACATGCCAAGAACATCCCAGTGTTTCCCAGCTCTATTAGCCTACTAAAGAATTCTAAGGACTTGAATCCCCATGCACTGACAGCGTTTACTGCCTACTAAGTGTAAGCAGTCTGGCCTACCATCACGGTCATGGACATCTCCTGCAGTCATATGAAGAGGGACAATACTGGCTCGGAGTTGAACTTTCTTTTAATCATGGCTTCCCTGAGGGTCAGACATGTGACACCATTTCCTAAGGTCACACAGGTAAATCAGGACTACAGATGGCTCTGAAGCAATGCAGTTTGCATGTTGGTAGCATTCAGTTCTAGGGAGCTTTAGATTACCTTCCTTCGTCTCTGAGATCTGTGTGTTTCGATTCTCTAACTTAGCCCTGTTATAAAACCAGGGCCTAGTTATAAACATGAAGACCAACACTACCTGCCAGCTATCATTTAATTGCACACGCAGTGTTCTTAACTCTATTGAACAGCGTACTTCAGATTCCTGGAGGTCCTTACTAGAAACACTTCATCACATTTGTGTTTTTTCCTGGACGAGGGACAGCCTAACTGAATCCAATAGTGCCCTGGATCCATTGCTCTCCGGGAGCAGAGATGAGTCAGTGGGAATATACCCAGAAGACAGAGATCAAGTAGATGCAGCTGAGCCCACAAATCCTGTCCTCTGTGGCATTAACAGCCCTGTTCGGTCAATGTGTGTCTTCTCACATGACTCCACTACTCAGCAGGAGATGAGCCTGTCTATAGCAGTAAAACAATGCCGTGGCTAATTCTGCCCTCATCTTCCCTATTGTAGCTCCCTAGATAGCTAGCACCTACTATTAAGTTCTAGGGGAAAAGATGAGCAGGTGTGATTTAAAAAAATTGCTCCATTCGAGGTTGTGTCTGTGTCTAACTGTCCAGAGACAGCAAAGTGACAGGTAACAAGGAAAGAAAACTGCCATGACACCACCACACGCTCACACATGCCTGACCCTTCAATTTTTTGCAAAGGTGCAAAAGGACAGAACCTTCGGGACTCTGTGTTCTTAGGCATTTACAGAGTGATTCGGGAGCCTCTTTTCACACACCTACCTCTGCCAAGATGTGCTTCAGACAAGCCACATGATCAACGAGCAAGTGAGGCGCAGTGGGTCAGGAACTGCATTTTAACAGCACGTTCCAAAAAGAAACTTTTTCTGGATAAGGATATTAAAGACAGGATGAATGGATTGACTCAAAAGTTTAACACAATGACAACAAACGTCAAAGCCAAAGTCCTGAACTGGGACTCCTTAGCCAACTATATTTAAAACAATAAATACAACTTCACAGAAAGGCTCACATCAGGGGGGCAAATACTGTGCACCCCCTTAACAGAATCCGTGGCAATAGTTTGTTGGTTTATTTTTTTTCCATATTTCCGGTAGTGATAGTAGGAGTTTGTTGGGAGGCACTGAATTTCTCTGTAATATTTATTTAAGGTTTTGTTGTCCAAGAACACATATTTTTTAAATGTTTCTTCATATGACATTAGTCACTTCAAACAAATCAACAGTCTGCCCCCTCTCCGGCCTTTTCCCCTGCCAAAACTGGGTCAATACGTGCTTCCAGTTCCAAGCTCTTTCCATTCAGAACCCCCTGCAAATGGAAGAAACTTCCTTGCAATCTTTTTTTTTCTTTTAAAATTTATTTATTTATTTCTTTATTAAAGATTTCTGCCTCCTCCCTGCCATCGCCTCCCATTTCCCTCCCCCTCTCCCAATCAAGTCCCCCTCCCTCATCAGCCCTAAGAGCAATCAGGGTTCCTTGCCCTGTGAGAAGTCCAAGGACCACCCACCTCCATCCAGGTCTAGCAAGGTGAGCATCCAAACTGCCTAGGCTCCCACAAAGCCAGTACATGCAGTAGGATCAAAAACCCATTGCCATTGAGCCTATAATTCGTGATCCTAGAGAAGCTAAATAAGAAGGTGAACCCAAAGAAAAACATATAGGCATCCTCCTGAATATTAACCTTCATCAGGCGATGAAAGGAGACAGAGACAGAGACCCACATTGGAGCACTGGACTAAAATCTCAAGGTCCAAATCAGGAGCAGAAGGAGAGAGAGCACGAGCAAGGAACTCAGGACCGCAAGGGGTGCACCCTTGCAGTCTTTAAATGTTGGCATGTAAATATGAAAGTGTCCTCCCCAGCTCCTCCTCTCTCTGTTCCTCCATTCCCTCCTTCTCTTCTTCCTCCCTCCCTCTCCTGGTGGCTTCATACTCCTGATCCTCCAGGCCCGAGTTCTCTGAATCCCGAAAGCATAGATGTATACCACCAGACCCAGTGCCCCTTCCTTCTGGAAAGCTAAGAGCTACCTAAAATGTTTAACTAAGTTCGTTTTTCAACGACTATTTGTTGCAAACAAGAAAATAGCATAGTGAAATTTACTGTTAACAAGAAGAGTAAAAGTAGCAATCAATCTACAAAAGGTAAAGGGGGGAGAAAAGATCCTGAAAATAAAATTACCCAGTACGGCTTAAAGCTAGTCATAACTATTTTAAATTACTCTGCATATAAATATCAGTTGCTCCAATGGGAAAATGTAAAACACACAAAGAGAAAGGTCTAGATGTGATTGAATTATAAATCTGGTTTTATCGTTGGTAGAGTCAGGCAGTAGAAAAACATACAGCTCCTTCCCTACCCTTCCAATCTACCCTCCCTTCTGCCTGCAAAGTGAGACTCTCTGCTGGTGGAAAAGAAAATGACAAAAACAAACTTGGCAGCAAATCAAAGAAGTGCACAGACAAAAATCAATGCAATTCATACTCAACTCCATTACTTCCCCTCTGAGGCCGAGCAGTTTTCATGAATATACTCTTGGAACATCGATAGTTTGCTTGAACACGCTGTCATCTAGTTGGAGAAGCATGTGGGCTTGGTTTTTAAGCTATTTTGCATGAAGGATGAAGAGGAGTTGGGCATATGGTTCAGTGAGTAAATCACTTGCCTTAGGACCTGATGTCCTGATTTGAGATCCCCAGAACCCACATAAAGACAGATAGAGTAGCACTCATGTCTGTAATCCCAGAATTCATACAGGGCAGTGGGAGGTAGACAGGAGAATCCTCAGAAGCTCAAGTGTGGCCTGGGCTTGCACACCCAGCTGGAAATATAAGTGAGACTCAGTCTCCAATAAGATGGAAAATGAAAACCAACATCCAAGGTTATCTTCCCCCTCTCTCTCTGTCCCTCTCCCTTCTCCCCACCCCGCCACACACAGAGTGAGGGAGAGATTAAGCATAAAAATAAACGAATAAACAAAACAGGATGAAAACGTGTTGACAACAGTGACCTTGTGGACAATCTGCATTTGAGACCATGTTGTCAGCATAGAAGCTACTCAGGGAAACTATCAGAACTAAGCCTGGGAAAGGACTGGGCAGGGTTGGGGAAGTGGGGGAACCACACTCAGAGCCTAGCTAAGCACCAGCTAAGCACCAGCTAAGCACCAGTAAGGGTTTATCCTCCAGGCAAGGAGTACCATTGAGAGTTTCGGAACAAGTAGGGGTTTTATACTTGGAGTTTTGATTTAGAAAGTTCTCTGGAACTGTTGGTCTCCACTGATACCACAGTGGGAAATGTCCTGGGCAGAAAGATCAGTTAAGAAGCTACTGCAATAGTACAGGCAGGTGTTTATGAAGACCTAAAGCCGACCTGGCAGGCATGCGATAAGACACAGGTGCAGCAAAGCCCTGGGAGCACGGGCAGTAAGGTTCAATTCTTGTTTGAACACAATGACTTCCAAATGTCATGGAGATATGAGAGGGAAAATGGCTACTGGACAGTTGTATATATTCTGAGAACTGGGTAAATGATGTGGGATGTCCTTCTGTATCTGTGTTGCTTTTATTGGCTGATGAATAAAGCTGCTTTGGCCTAGAGCAAGGCATAATAGAGCCAGGCTAGAAGAAAGAGAGAGAAAGAGAGAGAGAGAGAGAGAGAGAGAGAGAGAGAGAGAGAGAGAGAGAAGGCAGAGTCGGGGAGACACCATGTAGCTGCCAAAGGAGAAAGATGCCCAGGACCTTTCCAGTAGGCCACAGCCTCATGGTGATACAAATATTATTAATAGATGTGGGTTAATTTAAGATGTAGCTAGAAATACACCTGAGTCATCAACCAAGCAGTGTTGTAATTAATATAGTCTCTGTGTGATTATTCATATCTGGGTGGCCGGGAAACAAAATACAGCCTCCGTTTACAGGTAAAATTCATCAGATTTCCTCTAGGCTCACACTACTTTAAATTAGATAGGAAACAGAAAAAAAAATAGCAGTATTGAAAATAAATTGGGATTTAGTTATTCAAACAAATACCCGGCTGTGGTTGTAAAATATCCCACATGGGCATATGTGTTTGAACACTTGGTCCCCAAGTGATGGCACTGCTTAAGGATGCTGTGGAAACTTAGCAGAAGTAGGTCATCAGGGGATGGACCTTAAAGACTATCCCCAGACCCCAGTATAATCTGGCTCTCTCTGTCCTCCCTCCCAAGATAGGAGGATTTCTCCCCATGAATTTCAATATCGATGAACCCCACCACACCTTCCCACCAGGACAGATTGTACATCCTCCAGCTAATGAGCCTAAAGAAATTCCTCTAGCCTAAGTTCTTGCTTCTTTCAGGAATTTTATCATGGAAAGGAGAAAAAATATTAATACATACAATCAAGCTGGGGGTGGGGAGAACATAGGAAAGAGGAAATGGCTCTTTGAACCCGCCAGGGCTAGTGAGCCAGGTCTAGAAACAGCTCTGCACTCTGCAGTGGAGTCTTCTTACACTGGAGTTCCTCAGTAACAGTGCAGCCTGGCCAGTTGCTGGGGTAGCCTGCCACCTAGTGGCCTGTGTCTCTAGATGCAAGGACTGTGCTCTCCTCAACACCCCTGCCGAAATGCCGCCTTCATCCCCAGTCATTTGCCCTGCGTTCCACCCTCTGGGCCAGCCCCACACTTGAGTACTGGCTGTTCACTCTCCAGTCAGGATTATCGCCTCATTCTCTTTTGTCCTCACAGTCCACAAATGGAGAGAACTATCTTCCTCCTGAGACATATTTCTAAAAATAAAAAAACTCAACGAGAGTTGCTCACACCTGGCTCACTTTCTCTCATACCTCCTCACATCTAGCACCAGGGAACCCAGAGCTTCCACCACCACCCCCAACTCTTAAAACGCCAGAGTTATAGATACTGAGAAACATTCGAAATCTCTACGATTGAACCATCTAGGACATGCGGATTCTCCGCACAGCTGAGCCTCATCCGACGCCTGAAAGCAGCAAGGCAGAACCACAAACGTTGACAAGGTACAGCCTCTACCCACTGTGAACTAACTGAAAGAGCCAGGCACAAAGCAGTGTGAATCACAGTCCAGCAGGGAACCCAGGGATGGACCCTATATGCTGGTATTGTCGCCAACAGCTCTAGCAAAGAGACTTTAGATTTTCAAATTATCAAAGGTCAACGTCAGAAAGCAGTTGCTCATCCCAGTGCTGTGTGAATCAAGGAAAAAAAGAGACTCATGATGAAATGTTCTAGTCACTCCTTACCATTTTATATCCAATAAAATTGATTTAAAAAAAAAAACCTCTCATTTCTGCTAATGTCTTGTTACCAGGATACCATTTTTTCAATAACTTAGAAAGAGCAGAGATTATTAACCCTATGATTCTTATTCCAGCAGGGCTTTTCAAAACTGCATTTCCTGCCATCCACCCAGGTTAAATAATGAATTATGAATTGCCCCATGGATAATGACATTCTGCGAATGAACTTCTCTGGGCTGCAAATGGGTTTCTTTGGAGACTGTGGAGGACCGGGAGGAAGGCAAAGCCTTCATAGTGAGAAGGGCTGAGAGACTCAATTTGGATTTCCGAAGCGATGAGGAAGCCCTCAAAGCCTCTCTCCTGGAACTTACCTGAATTCCGCTGGCTGGCCCTCAGTAAACCTTGGTGCTGGAGAGACTTGAAGTTAAAGGCAGCAGGGATCGTCTGTGGCAGCAGCAGTGGCCCACAACCTAAACTGAATCCTTGAGACTTAGTACCGAACTCTGACCTGGGGGCCGCAATCTCCGTGCAGGAAAGAAAGAAGCCTGGAAGCGGCTTCCCTGGCCGCCTTCTCCCCGTGATGAGATCCGTGCAGGCCTACCTCACTCAGGTGTAGGGCCTTGAGGGGCAGAGGCAGAGCTGCCTAGGAGGGATCAGGGAGAGCTACAAGTGGTAATGATTACAGCTCCCCTACCCCAAACAGCAAGGCAGGCCGGTGCTGGAGTACCAGCTGGAAGCTTGAGAGAGATGCCGAAGGCTGACCTGTGACCTAGGGTGGGGGTGGGGGCAGGTTCACAGGCTTTACAAGTTGAGTTTTTCTACTATTGAGTAGCAGTGATGGGAGTTACTACCGCACTGGATACAAAGAGGGAAGAGTCTCCCTTTGCGAAATACCTTACAAAGTGTTCAAGAACCATCATTTTCTCAAATGGTGGCGTGAGAGAAACCTCCTCAGAGAAACCACCCCTGCAAAAGGGCGGGCTATCTGGGTTCGCTGTGGGCAGCAGGAAGGCTCAGCTCCAGACTGAACCTGGTTCTTTTCAATCCACACTTTCCGCACGTGTCATCCAGAGACTTTGGAACTAGACTTCCATTTGAGCAGCCTCCTGGGTAGCTGTAACAGTCCGCAGTGACGTCCACGAGAAGAGTGGACTCTTCTTCTTCTTTTTTTTTTTTTTTTCTGTTTCAAAAGGCTTTATTTTTACTTGGTCCAAGACTTGAGAGGGGCTCCAGGGCATTACAAAGCTGCCTAGTGACTTCTTGAGAGGTTCGGGTGAAGGTCCTGAGGCCGGCTGGTGCAGAGCAGAGGTGGGAGCCCCTCGGAAGGAGAGGCCTCCTAGTCATGCTTGAGAGTGAGCCGCCCAAAGAGGTACTCGCCCAGAGACACCTTGGGGCCCAGCAGCCAACCTGCGGAGGTTGGTCAGGTGGTTGCCCATCTTCTTGATGAACTTCACCTTCTTATCCAGGAAGTGGTTTTCAAGGAAGTCACAGAGATGAGGATCTATGTGGGAAGAGCCCAGGGAATGAAGATCCAAGAGGGCCTGGTTCAAGTTCTTCTCCAAGGCCAGGGCAGCTTCCATGGCCTCCTGGGTTTTACCCCACTCATCTGGAGATGGCTTCTGCACATCCTGAAAGAGTGCACGGCCTCCGCGATCGTTCTGCAACTTGAGGAGACGCTCGGCGCCCTCGCGCTTCTCCTTGGCCAATTCGCGAAAGAAGTGGCCTACACCCTCCAGAGCCACGTCATCCCGGTCAAAATAGTAGCCCAGCGAGAGGTAGGTGTAGGAGGTCCGCAGGTGCAGGTTGACCAGGCGGTTCACGGCAGCCTCCACTTCGGTGGAATAATTCTGACGAATCTGGGAGGTCATGGTTGAGACGCAGTCTGGAGCTACCCGCAAAGAGACGGTGCTGGCTGGTCCTGGGAGCTGAAGGCGGCGAGGTGATGGTCCCGACTGCAGATGAGGAGCGGTGGAAGCTAACAAATGGAGGCCCCGGGTCTGTTCCGTCCAAACACTGTTGAAGCAAGACACAGATCCACGGGATCTCCGAAGGCTGCTCAAAAGTGGACTCTTCTGTGATGTCTCCAGATCACAGATTAAAATGCCCCACAGCTGTGGTCGGCGCCCTTCCAAATGTGCCACCCTTCAGTGTGGTTCCTTTTGTTAAATTGTTTTTGTTACTACTTTTTAACTGTAATTTTACTACTGTTATAAATTGAAATGCAGATCTCTGATATTCAGGATATCTGATATGTGGACCCCAAGAGGGTCACAACCCATGGATTGAGAGCCACAGCCCTACAGTCTTGCGCTTCTGCTAAACACTGGATTACACAAGACCCCTACTTAGAAAACCTCTCGCTTACCTTGAGGACAGCTGGCTGTTTTTTCCCTGGACTTTCCTAAGTGAATCTGTTGAGTAACTCAGAAGAAACAGCTGCCTGGGACAGCTGAGCTTTATACAGTCTAGTTCCTTCTCAGAAGGAAGGATAAGAACCTCACAGAGTGTCAGGACAAAAAGCTTATCTGCTACCATCATGTAAAATTGGCCATCTTAGTGGTTCACAGCCTCTGTGGGCTGTGAGCCCATCTGATTGTTCCCACCTGTCCTGTCTGTCTTTTGTCTTTTTCCGTCTCTCAAAAGCAAAACACACACACACACAAAAAAAAACAAAAAAAAAAAAAAAACGACAACAACAATAACAAAAAAAAAACCTACATGTTGATTTGACCAGTTAAAAGATACTGGCACATAATGATTCAAAATGTTCCATATTTCTACTTTTGCTTTATAAAATATAAAAGCCCACTACTGGTTGTGTTCTTCTTACTACCTGCCTTGAAAATTAAAGGTTACAAAAGGGCCCCCCAAATTAGATACAAACACTTCTTTTTTAAAAATAGAATATAATAACATAAAACAAAAACAAATTAATCGGAATGGGATAAAACAAATGGAAGGAAGAGAGTCCAAGAAAAGGCACCAGGAACAGATACAGACAGAGACCCACTCATTCACACACTCAGGATCCCCAAGATAAATATTCTTCTTTAATGTCAGGTATCTTAGCTGGAGAGTGTGACTCAGTGGCCGAGCATTGGTCGAGCATGTACCAAAGCTTATGCCTGAGCCCAAGCACCATCCACAAAAATCAAGATCAAGTGCCCTAAATTATACTTAAACATAAATTACAATATCCTGATAGGTAGTCTCTCAACATTTGAAAACCTCCACCAGGAAAAACAGTTGCTTCCAAGACCACTCATACATCCCACCCGATCTCTAGAAAATTCTCCCTGTTTTATGATTACAGATATCTGTTATAGACACTTTACCATCCTTCTGCTCCCCAGCACCCCCTCATCCTCAGAAAGGTTTTGTGGATTTTATTCATTCGCCAAGCCCAGTTCAGTGTCTCCTTGGTGGGTTGACATCCCATGAACTTAAATATCTCTGGTCCAGGCAAGAAGAGAGCTCAGTTGTAACTGTGTCCCTGGTTCCCTACTTGGAAGAGAACACACTATGAGGCAAAGTGATGTTGTGAGCACTTGCTGTTCTCTTCCTAACTGGCTGCAACCCCCAGACCAGGTAGTAGGATATCCACCCTCTCATTCCTCTTGGAATTCTTGATACAAATCAAGGGCATTATATCACCAGGTCTTTGTTTTTCTGTTTTTGTTCTAGAATCTGACCTCTGTGGGAAACTTGGGATGGAGATGGGTGTGGCATGAAAAGCAGAAAGAGGGGAGTGCCTCTGAAGTCAGAAGAAAAGGGGAGCAGAAGAGCAGATGGCTTAAGGGTGGAAGGGAGCTCATCCTGCTTTCCCCAGGGGGTGCTTTAGAGACTTTCAGAGGACTAAAGAGAAGGCTCAGTGGGTAGGGGAATTTGTTGTTCAAGCCTGAGGACCTGAGTTCAAAGAAGGACACCTAATGCCTCCTATGGTCGGACATACACACACACTCACATGTACACGTGTGCACGCACATACACACACACACATACACACACACAAAAAGAGAGAGATTCGGATCTTAGAACATCTATTTCAGGAACCAGTGAGGCTTAAGTCTAGCTATCGGGTGTTCCATCTGTATAGATATTTATGATGCAGTCTTTCTGTGTAACTACCAGATATCTTCACCAAAGTCCTCCATGACTGAGGCTTGGTAGAGACTTCTGTGAGGGACTAATAATGAACATGTTTTCCCCCTACTTTCTGGCTACTAAAACTTTGAAGCGTTCTCCCAGGGAAGGGGAGAAAGCCTCCCAAACTGAGTCCAAATTATTTCCCTCTAGCCCACCAATTTGTAGATTTAGAGTCTGATTTTTAAAAAATTAAATACCTTGTTTTTCTTTGTTTACAGTCTGTACTGTAGCAACAACAACATTTCCATCCCCTTTAGACCTAGGAAGTACTGTGAAGGGACTCGAAGGTCTCTCTGCATTAGTGAAAGCTATCTAATTGGAGATAATACTTTCATGTCCTGTGGTAATAAAATGATTTTATGCTCAATATAAAGCAGTGTGACCCCTGTCGTGTCACCTTTATGTCTATGTCTAACTTTCCTCTCCTGAAGAATGAGACAGTGAGACAGTGGCTTCTAAAAACTGCCGGTGGAGTTCCACATTGCTATGCAGGCGATTGTTTCGAAACATTTTAATGCCATGAGATTTGCAGAGGTTGTTTAGAATATAGACCAAAGGCTTCATATCCAGATAAAAGCACATATTCTTAAGTTCTGGCTTCTTGGGGCTCTGAGAAAGCTAGCTATCCACTTCAACACTTCAGTTTCCTCATTCATAAAACGGGGATATTAATAGTAGCTAGTTTGTAGCATTTTGTAAGAATTGAATGATATAGCTACCAAACATCCGCGGCAAAGTACTCAGCGCATCCTAAATGCTAATTAACTATTCTGTGCTGCAGAGATCGGGGTGGGAACATTCTACAGAATTAAACACCTCAGAAATGTTTAAGCACTTGGCATTTCAGCTGATTTGAAAGAAAATTTTCCCACTTTAAAAAAAAAATAAACATCTGGACCTAAACCATATATGATTATAACTACCAAAGGGGAGAACACATTTCAATCCACAAATGGAGAATATTACTTATTTTGATCTAAAAATAGCTCAACACCGTGATATAAACGCAGATTGACTTTGCATACATATTCACAGGATGATTAAGAATAGAAAGCTAAAAGCACAGTACTCAATTTCATTTATGTAGATGTCTGAATCCTTAAAAATCTTTTAAATCAAATCACTTCCCATCGTCTCCCAGGCAGATGATACAAAGGTCTAATCGATAATTCATCCCGACAAAGAAACTCATTAATCAGCTCGGGCTGGGACGCGCATCTTATCAGGGACCCTTGTTTTGTGTAAATGAGATAATTTAGTTCAAAGTGAATAATCCAACTCTCTATAAGTAAGTCATTCCAAGATTAAGCATTATGAATGCATTTAAAAAAAGGCCTCCCCTGCCTGGGTGCGAATCATTTCTTTCTCACTTGACTCTGAAGGATGGACAGTCTAGGGTTATGAGAGTCCCTTTGAAATCACCAGATCCACTGGTGTCTGATGCGGGAGTGATTTCTTTCTAATCTGTTGCTTTCATTGGTTAATTAATAAAGAAACTGCCTAGGTCCACTTGATAGGCCAACCCTTAGGTGGGTGGAGTAAACAGAACAGAATGCTGGGAGAAAGAAAGCCGAGTCAGGGAGTCGCCATGATTCTCCCACTCCAGACAGACGCAGGTTAAGATCTTTCCTGGTAAGCCAGCTCATGGTGCTACACAGAATATTAGAAATGGGTTAGATCAAAATGTAAGAGCTAGCCAATAAGAGGCTGGAACAATGGGCCAGGCAGTGTTTAAAAGAATACAGTTTTTGTGTAATTATTTCAGGTATAAAGCTAGCCTTGCGGGCGGCCGGGTGCCAGGTACTTAGCCTGCTGCTCTTATCACAACAGGTGTCTGGGTTCTACCTAATAATATGCATGGCTTTCTGTCCAGTTCATAAAGTCCTTTGCCTGGTGTGTTGTATCTGCATTTGCCCTGGAGATGAACAGATCCAAACAAAATAAAGAAGGACTTTGGAGGGAATGGGATACGGCTCTTTTGTAGTGTGGGTAAGGCGCTGGGTACCTCAAGGCTCTGGGTGCCATACCCAACTCCAAACAGTTTAAGAGTGTGGGGGAAGCAAAGAATATGTATTTTTAGATGTCCTCAAACCCAGCCCTTCAGACAGCCTATCTTTCCCTCCTTACCCATTCTACAGGCTGGTCATTCTCTTCCACATGATCTACAAAAGGCTTAAGGTATTATGAGAACCTGCAGAGATTATATGCAAATAAGACACCATCTTCCATAAGATACTTGTGTGTCCGATTGGAGTCCTTGGGGAAGCTGGAGCCACTCCCTAGAGATAATGAGGGACAAATATATCTTATTACTGTTTGTTCTGCTTATCTTTGCTATGAAGAAAGTGCTTTTCTTTATATATTTGATAAGGGTTAGCTTTAACAAAGCTCTTTAAGAAATGTGCATTTTCAAGGGCAGTCAGTTCTACTAATGCTGACTGGGTACTCTGGGTCAACGAGCCTATTGCTAAAACAAAACTCCAATTTTTTTTTTTTTTTTGAGGATTTCCTACATGAGTACAATACATTTTCATCGTATCTACCCCTTCTTCTCCTCTCCAACTCCTCTTGTTGGGCCTCCAAGTCTCCCTCTCAAACTCATGTCCTCCTCTTCTACTATTTTTGTTATTATTATTATTATTATTGCCATCATTATTATTTAACTTACTGAATCCAATTAGTGTTGCCACAAGCACATGAGTGGAGGGCTGATCACCGGCGCATGGCCAACCTACCAAAAGGTTCATTCCAGAAGAAACGTGCCTCTCCCTCCCTCAGCAACCATCCGCCAATCATTGCTCCTCATCTAGAGGTGGGACTTGGTGAGCACTTCCTCCATCCATGCTGGAATCTGACTGTGTAGTTGTGTGCAGGCAACCAAAGCTGCTGAGGCTCCTGAGCGTGGCCTTCCAGTTGTGTCCAGAAGACACTGTTTTGTGACAATCCTCCACATCCCCTGGCTCCTATTATCAAGGTAGTATTAACAAATCAACAGCTTAACAAAATAACTAAAAATTGTTATGCTCAGAACTAAGAAAATGCCACACATAGCAATGTTAATTCTAGAACTGAGAACGCTTGCCTTGAAGTGTTTTCTAATCTGGAAGGGCTATCTGCACCTTCGAACTGTCCTGGCTGTGTAATGGAACTTAAGCAAAGCGAAAGGAGCCTTGGGGCCATCAGTGAGACTTTGGTAAACCGCTGTCTGGTTCAGAACCAATAATAATCTATCAAGATTTTATGTAAACATACATTTGAGCCAGCAATTTTTCTAGGAACTTACCATACTGTGACACTCCCATTCCCTGTATCTCTATTCAAGGCCAGTAAGATGCCTCAGTTGTGATGGCATTTGTTGCCAAGGCCCACAACTTGAGTTCAGTCCCTAGGACCCACACAGTGGAAGGAGAAAACTTTATTCCTGTAAGTCATTCTCTGATCTGCACATAGATGTTAAGGCATGTTGCACCCACAGATACACCCACACACACATAATAAATCATTTTCTTTAAAAAAAAAAAAAAAAAAAGATACTGGGGCCAGCAAGATGTCACAGGATTTCAAGGCTCTTGCTATCAAGCTTGACAGTTTGAGTTCAGCTACAAGATACACTTGTTGAAAGGAGAGCATGGACTCCCGTACATTGTCTTCTGACCTCCAGATTCACGCCATGGCATGCATGTTCAGCACGCAAGTGCACACACACACACACACACTCACACACTCACACACTAAAGGTAAAAAAAAAAAATCTACGTAAGAATATTCATTGTAGCCGGGCGATGGTGGCGCACGCCTTTAATCCCAGCACTCGGGAGGCAGAGGCAGGCGGATCTCTGTGAGTTCGAGACCAGCCTGGTCTACAGAGCTAGTTCCAGGACAGGCTCCAAAGCACAGAGAAACCCTGTCTCGAAAAACCAAAAAAAAAAAAAAAAAAAAAAAAGAATATTCATTGTAGTGTGGATTGTAATAACAAAGAACTGGTCTCAGTAGAACTACCAATAGTTCGGTGGTTAAATGTTAGTAATTTATATAATGACACATAACTTAAAAATAATAAGTGAATGAAATACATTTTAATGTGCTGACCTTAGAAGATCACCTATAAACATGATTCTAAAGGCATGGCTGTCTCTCTGGCTGTTATCCAACTTCCTTCTCCCAGCAACTGCTAGGTTTACAGATTGCTCTGATGTTTGTCCTCTCACACGCTAATAAAATGCTCCTGAAACTTAAAAATAAAATAGACACATAGATAGGCAGGTAGATAGGTAGACAGACAGACAGGCAGACAGATCTCCAGCAATCATCACATTGGAGAATAGGACAAGATACCTAGCAATCTGTACAGTGCCATCCTTTGTGAATAATAGAAAAATTAATATATACATTTTGCTTGTTTGTGAATTAAACTAGACACACACATTCTCCAAAAGACAAAGAAAAAGGTAAAATATTAAAAATCTTTAAGCCAGGTAGTGGTGGCACATACCTTTAATCCCAGCACTAGGGAGGTGGAGGCAGGTGGATCTCTGTTAAATTCAAGGCCGGCCTGGTCTACAGACTGAGTTCCAGGACAGCCAGAGCTACACAGAAAAACCCTGTCTTGAAAAAACAAAACAAAACAAAATAAAATAAAAACATTTAATTCTGTATTCAAATGTCTTATTAAATTATTTTTAACAATTTATTTAAATAACCAAAACTCTGGAAAATAAATCTGATACTCTTCACTGAACTGAGACTTCAAGTGACAAGAGCTCACTGCTGTTAATACAGAAACACGCAGGCTCTCAGTCTCCTCAAATTGATTTAGAGCAGAAAGTGTCAGCAAAGGTTTTCTTGCCTCCCAGAAGGCAGACATACGTAGCTCTGATAAACCAGCCCGCCTCCATCTTAAGCTTGAAAGTCATCTTATATTAAAGACAAATCAGATTCATTCCTGTTTATGATTAAATCTGTTTCTCAAGGACTGGGCTAAGCCTCTCCTGTAACCTTAACTACAAATGGTTCTGTACTGCCTGTTCAGGAAATAGCAACTATGCCTTTGTTTCAAAGGTTAGTAGACAGTCACCTTGCCGCCATGTCTTTGCTTCAGGAGGTTACTATGACCAACTTGTTATGCTTGGGTTCTACATCTGTAATCTCCCCTATTTACACACCAAATCCCCCATTTGGGAACCCCCTACTCCTAACCTACAAAAACCCTTATCTTTTCCATGTCCAACACTGATCTCTTGAACCCTGACTTTTATGATTGCTGGCGGGTCCCAAGCAGCTGGTGGCAGGTCCCAGCGGCGGCAGGTCCCAGTGCCCCATCCAGAGCAGCGGGGGCCGGGCAGGCAGCGGGTCCCAGTCCCGGCAACACTGAGTCCCCGGAAGGTGCAGTTTCCCAGCAGTCAGCAGCTGGACAGGTGAGCGGCTGGGAGACACGTGGGCTGACACATCGTATGGATCAGAATTAGATATTTATTACTTAGAGGAGAGAGGAAGAAAGAGAAGAACAGGAGAGAGACAGAGAAAGGGAACGGGAGAGAGGGAACGCACACGTGCCAAGAGGGGACAGTGAGAATATAAGATGGCCAGAGGAGGGCAGGGGTCACCAGGAGTGGGCATGGCTTGTCTCTTAAAGAGCCGAAAACCATAACATTGACTTTACGAAGAGACAGCTGGTGTTCATGAATGTGCAAGCTTGCTTTAATTACTGGCTTGCTTTAATTAATTTGGCCATGATGATTTGGATTAGTGGTCTTTGCCCTCGCATGTGTCAGACTCACAGATCACCTCTCGGCCCAGGTCATGGTTTCCTCAGTGTTGGTCTCGCCAAGCTTGACTCCCAGGCTTATGCCACCAATATCTCAGCAGAAACAATATTGCTTCAATTCTTTCTGAGGAGACACAATATACACAACTACTAACCCCAGATAGGGCCCATGAGAGACAAAAGTAATGATTCTATCCAAGTTCAACTTGGCGAGGGGTTACTTACAGACATAGGCATGATTCACATACAGCTGAGTCACCCGAGAGCCAACGTGTGTGGTGACGACTCCCAAAAGCTGCAAGCCCATCACTCTCTGCAAGACTTGCAGGCAGCTCACCCAGTCTGAGAGTCTCCTCACAGGGGCTTAGCTGCTTAGAAGGCTTAAGCTCCTTAGCTTAAGTTGTTTGTGGCTTCCATCACCTTAGAGAGGGGCCCTGGTGAATCTTCTAAATTCATCTTTCAAGACGTGTTTATTTCCTCTGTCTCACAAGGCCACCCTCTCCTTCCTGAGGGAATGTTTTAATCTGAAGGGAACTGCTGTGCAACACACTTGCCCCACAAAGGCCTGAATCTCCAAGCAGAGAAGACCCCTCAGAGAAGGCCCAATAACTTCCTACCAAAATGCTGTGTTTTATTTTTATATAATAAACCACGCCAAGGCTGATTTTAAATTTTTCATTTGTCACATTGCCTTTGGTTTATTTTGTTTTTGTTTGTTGTTGATGTTGTTTGTTTTTTTGTTTCCTTGAGGTTTAGGAGAGTGTTGTTTGTTTAAATTTATTTAACTTTATTTCATGTGCATTGGTATGAAGGCATCAGATCCCCCAGAAACTGGAGTTACAGGCAGTAGTGAGCTGCCATGTGGGTGCTGGGAATTGAACCCAGGTCCTCTGGAAGAGCAGCCATCTCTCTAGCCCCATTTGTTTTTGAACAGGGCTTCACTAGATAGTCCTTGCTGGTATGAAAATCGCTGCAGAGACAAGGCTGGCCTCAAATGCAGCAATCTTTCTTTGCCTTCCTGTTTTCCTTCCATTCCTTTCTGTGTGGCATGCGCATGTTCACACTCATACAACACACACACACACACACACACACACACACACACACAATGTTAGCATTCAGACACACCTGGCCCACCCCTGGAATCTTGGCAGAGTGTTTCACCCCAGCATGTCTGCATTTACCCTGGCATGCTGTGTGGTCTCTGTGCTCACGCTCTGTGCTTTTCCCTTTTAAAGGGCAGAAACCCACCTGTTCACTCTCTTCTTTCTCTTCCTCTCTCCCACCAGCCTCTGCCTCTCTCTCTGGCCCCCCAATAAAAACACTACAGGCAAGCTCTGGCATCTGCAGTCTCTCTCTCTCTCTCTCTCTCTCCAGCCCACCATTTTTAAAATTGTAACACACACCACACACAGAAGTCTGACTCTTCCAGGTACTGTCAAAATCCTCTTAGTCATAACAATATGCCAAAAATATGTGTCAGAAAAACTTTACTCACCACAGATTCAGTATGAAGCAACTGGGTAAGACAACGCTGAAGAAAATTATTGTGGTCCCCAGCTGCACGCACACAAATATGATGGTCTTGTTCTAGGGTGGGCAAGGTCCCACATACACTTAATCCAACAACACGCTAAAGAACATCACTGAGCTACAGGGTGCAAACTATGAATTCCCCTTTAAGAATATAACCAATGATTTTCTCGTGTTTTCAGAATTATGTAAGCATCATGGTGAGTTGAGTTTAGAACACTCAGAGCCATCCCGCAAAGAAGCCTAGTGCCATTGGTAATCACACCCATTCCTGCTCTCGCCCCCAGCTCAGCAGAGCCACTGATCTTGATGCTGCTACAGATTTACATGTGCAGCTCTTTAGTGTCAAGGGAGCCAAGCAGTTGTCTTTCCAGTCTAGCTTCTTTCTTCAGCATTCATCCTTCGGATTCATCCTTCTTGCAGCTGCTTTTTAATACTGAATGGGATTTTCCTGCTTGTACAGACCTGTCATCTTCACTATCAATTCACAGGCCACGGGATTATTTCTACGTGATGGCAGTGATAGTGATGCCAGGTGCAATATTGCACAAGTCTTAGACATACACTCAAGAGTTGTGCACCCTTACACTCTGGCCAACAGTGTGTGAGGGGTTTGATTTCTCCCAGCCCTTGAAGGGCTTGTCATCGTCTTTTGTTTTTGTTGTTTTTGTCGTTTGTTTGTTTTTGAGACAGGTTCTCTCTGTGTTACCCTGGCTCCTGGAATTTACGACGTAGACCAGGTTGGCCTCTGCTTCCCCAGGGCTGGAACTAAAGGCTTGAGCCGCTGTGCCCAGCTTGTCTGCCTTTTTAAAAGTGCGATCTGATTGTAGTTTTCATTTGCTTTTTTCTTCTATGCCATTCTCCACTGTTTGGGTCTCCAGGGAAATGTAAGTTTAAATAATGGCGTGATATCTGATTCAACACGCTATAAAACCTAAAATAACCAGACTCCAGACAGAAGCCAGAACGTTTATCTTCTAGTCCCCATCCTTCAGTAGGAATGGGAAACGCCACAGTGAACTGAAGTATAAGATGGATTTAAAATTAAAATATAGAGTTGGGGAGATGGCTTGGCAGTTGAGAGAACTTACTACTTTTATAGAGGTTCCAGGTTTGGTTCCCAGCATGCATGTACCGGCTCACAACCATCTGTAACTCCAGCTCCAGAGGATCTGACATCTTCTGACCTCTGTGGCCACCAAGTGTGCACAAACATACAAGCAAGGAAACACACATATAAAATAAAATAAATCTAAAATACTGAAATGTAAAAAAAAATAACTTCTAGGGACTAGAGAGAAGGTTTAACAATTAAAAATCACTTGTTGCTATTGCAGATGGCCTGTCATCAGTCCCGAGGACCCACAGGGCAGCTCACAACTGTCTGTAAATCCAGTTCCAGGTGACGCAACACCCTCCTCTGACATCAAGCTAAGACATGGCACACATACATACATGTCAGCAAAATATTAATACATACAAAATTAAAATAAATCTTTATAAAAATAACTTCTAGCGTGTATCTTAGAGATAAGGAACTCTCAACATATTGTCTACACTCTACATATCTGGTGCTTTGCAACCTTTCTTCAGGTACAGAATGGCGCACTCAGCCGTCTTCTGAGATTTTCCGCTATATTGGAAGTCCATTATGAGGTGGCTGATACCATTCATAAAGGAGAGTCAGAAGAGGATGGTGTGGCAGGCAGGAAAGCCTTTTGAGTAGGTGCAGGAAGAGCTGGGAAGGGTTCATAGAGGGTAGCCAGCCCCTTCCCAGGTATCTGGCCTCAATATAGCCACCCTGCTTGTGAGAAGTGGTGACTTCAGTCAGGCACAGGCCCGCCCCTGAGTTGCCTCACTATGAAGTTTCCGACTTTCCCCATGCTCCCACCAGGCACCAAACCCTCCAAAGAGGTGTACTCTTCTCTGGGGCTACTCTGCCACACCTGCACCCTTCCCAGAGCTTTGAAACCAAGGGTATCAAAAGCTCTAGAAGGACTACTACAACAAGGTAGCAAGATGCAGTGTGTGTGTGTGTGTGTCTGTCTGTCTGTCTGTCTGTGTGTCTGTCTCTGTGTGTGTCTGTGTGTGTCTGTGTGTCTGTCTGTGTGTCTGTCTCTGTGTGTGTCTGTGTGTGTCTGTGTGTGTCTGTGTGTGTGTCTGTGTGTGTCTGTGTGTGTGTCTGTGTGTGTGTCTGGGGTTTTCTTCAGTTGCTCTCTACCCTGATGCTCTAGGGTTTTTTTTTGTTTGTTTGTTTCATTTTGTTGTGTTTTGTAGTGAAAGGATCTCTCCCTGAACCCAGTATTCACCAAGGACATTAGTTTCTGCACGCAGCAAAGCCTGGGGGCCTCCTGTCTCCAGCACCAGCTTGCTGTTCTTGCCCAACTTTTCCTTTGAGTACTGGGGACAGAACTCAGGGCTTCATGGTTACGTGCAGGAACTTTGTCAGCTGCTGCGTCACCCTGGCCTCCTTTCCTGGTGAAGTCTTTCAAGGTAAACTTTCCAACGCCGAAGGCAGCTAAGTTCGTATCAGAATTCACAGGTTCAATTTTACCATCCCTTCTCTGTACACAAAATCTATGGCCTCACTTGGAGGTAAGCGAAAGCGTGACTCTCCTAAGAATGTAAGACCCAGAACCCCCTAGATCCTCCCAGCTTTGGACTCTTCATCACTCCCCCAAACCCTAGGTTGGAAGGATTCAAAAAACTAGGATGAAGAAAACCCAGTCCTCTAGCTAAGGTGACTACAGAGGAGTGTAAGAACGCTAAAGCTCATGGCCGAGTGGTCCTTCCTGCTTTCTGCAGGGTAAAGGTGGAATCACTAAGAGATTACCAAGGTTTCTTTCTCCTTTTTCTTCCTTCCTTCCTTCTTTTATTTCTGTCTGTCTGCCTGTCCTTTTTTTTTTTTTTTTTCTGGAGGTTAAACCCAGGACCTCCCCTCCAAAAGCACTCTATATGACTATATACCTTTTTTTTTTTTTTTTTTTTTTAATTTTAGTTTGAAACCCCATCTACCAAGTTTTCCTGGCTGGCCTAGAACTTATGAACCTCCTATCTCCGGCTCCCAAGCAGCTAGGATGACAGGCGCTTTCTGCCACAGGGGTGTGTAGGTGCCTTTACATAACTGAAGAGGCTCAGGAGGAAAGCCCTGAGCCTGAGCCAGGGCACAGCACCAGAGTTTGAATTCCAGATTGGCTGTGGGCCAACTAGGCATCTGTCTCAGCTCCTAGTCCTTCATTTGTCAAATAAATCGAATGAAACCACCGACTACCTCAAAGGAGTAGACGAAACCATGGGGTAGGAATGTAGCTCAGTGATGGAGTGGGTGATGCCCCGCACGTGCCTGCCTGGGTTTGATCTGCACCACTACAAAAAAAACAGTGATGTAGGTGATGGGAGGCCCTTGTGCTCACAGAGAAACACCAGGCAAATGAGGAATGTTAAACAGGCAGGGCTGTCTCTTCAAAGGGAGACCTGATTTCTTTCTGCCCAGAAGGTTGAGAATGGAAGTATTAATAGCCAAGTGACCTTTGGCTATCTGTTTACCAGTACCTGGCTACTGAGTCAGGTTGAATGGAACTTCCTTCTTGCCTCTGGCTGACCGACACTCTGCTGCTGCGTTTTCAGAGAACCCCACAGTTTAGAGAAGTGTCTGGTATAGATAGATAGATAGATAGATAGATAGATAGATAGATAGATAGATAGATAGATAGATGATAGATAGATAATAGATAGAATGAACAAGTGTGGAAACATGGAACCCTCATATATTAGGAAGGGTCCCAGGAAATAAAATATCATCAAGTCACTAGTCTGGGGATTTTTCAGAGCACTTATGACAGAAAGTAAAGAGAAGAATAGGGAACCCATTGACCCTTAGTTCATTTGGCCCAGTCAGGTGTCCAGGTGCCTCCTCTGGGTTTCAGTGGAATATATATCCTTTTAACTATAATAAACTTCTCTCTTAAATATATCCTTCGTGGTCTATGAATTTCATTCTTGGAATCCATAAGACCATTGAGTTTCTGGAGTCCTAGCTCTCTGAGAAAGGTTCCATTCTCAAAAACACACCAATGTTCCTATATCAAAAGTTTCAAGAAAAAATATGCACAGAATTTCTAAAGTTTTATTTCATTCTCTTATTGTCCCTTGGGGACATCACAAATGTTCCAACCACTTGAAATCACGAAGTAGCGAATAAAGATTTTTTTTAAGAAAATTGGTCTTGTTGCCTTCAATCTGCCTTGGAACAGTGCTTGGAGCTTTTTTTCTCTTGTTACACCCCTGCTGTTCGGCAGATAGGAGCCAAGCAGTCCACTCTTGGATGAATGCATATAGCCAAGTCAATGTTATCTAGCAACCTCCTAGTTTCAACCACACCAACCAGCCTATGTTTGGAATAGCTATGTGCAGATCCTGGAAGATAGAAGACATGGATGCAAATGAGCTTGCCCAGTGTCAATCACTCCCAGGACTGGATCCGTTACCCAGTTCCAGACAATGAGAAATCTGGGACAACCTTCTAGTAACTTAGGTGAGAGAGTTCTCTTTTACGTAGAGTCACATCTGAGGGAAACCCCCAGTAGCCACTCCTGTCCTTGCCATGTGGAAACATATTTGAGTTGTGCCAGCCACCCTACAACCATGAGACGAGCGCCAAGAATGTCACTGAGTCATGACTCAGCTCAATGAAGCTGTTAAACCAAACCTGGAACAGCCCTAGTCTCAAACTTCTAGTTACATGAAATCAATCCAATCTTAGCTAACTAATTTTGTGTTCTCTTCCTTGCAGTTGAATACAGTCTCATGAAGACAATATTTGTTCATCAAGAAGGGTCTTCCACTATATTTATATATAAGAAGATAGATCTTATACCTGTTAGAATATATATATATGTATATGCATATATGTTATATTTTGACTTTTACTTTATATGTGTATGTATGAATGTTTGCATGTGGTGGGCACATGTGTGTATGTGTGTGAAGGCTAGACGTTGATGCTGAGTCTCTTTCTTGAACTCTACACCTAATTTTTGAAAGCAGGGTCTCTCCCTGAACCCAGAGATTATGGATTCATCTTGTCTAACTAGTAGCTTTGACCCTGGTATCCCCCTTTCTGTTTGCAGAGCACTGAGATTGGAGACAACTTTTCTATGGCTGCTAGGTCTTCACACTTGTACAGGGAGCACTTCAGGCACTGAGTCATCCCACCCCTCACCCCCCGCTCAACTTTACTTCCTTTAATGAGAATCTTTCGTAATAATTGGTTATTATCTTGTCTCTCAGATTTTTCTGAACATTTCAATGATCATTTCTTTGAGCAAAACATTTGGGAGCACTAAAAACACAAAGCCTTGTAACTTCGACATTACTGCTGGAGCAACGCTACCTTTGTCCTGAACAGTGGTCAGCAAGCATGGGTACTTTCAGAACTCCCAGCAGCCAGGTCTCCCCAAACCACTCAAATCTGGACCTCAGAGGAAGAGCTACATGACAGTACTCTCTTTTTTTTTTTTTTTTTTTTTTTGGTTTTTCGAGACAGGGTTTCTCTGTGGTTTTGGAGCCTGTCCTGGAACTAGCTCTTGTAGACCAGGCTGGTCTCGAACTCACAGAGATCTACCTGCCTCTGCCTCCCAAGTGCTGGGATTAAAGGCGTGCGCTACCACCGCCCGGCGATGCCAGTACTCTTTAAAGTCCCCCAGATGATTGTGGTTATGTTTGAAAATCGATGCCTTCAACCAGAGCTCTTAGAACTGATATGTGTAAGTTGGCTGAAGATCATACAAGTCTCATTAAAGGTTCTTACCCAATTGGGTTAAAGTGGGGCCTATGATTCTGTATTCCAAAGAGGCGATTTGAGTCCCACTTTTTTTTTTTTAACTGGAAGACTCTAGAAGCCAGATCAGATAGTAGCCCATTCAAACCCTGGATCTCACCTACTGCAGAGTCACAGGAAAGAGTGATCAGGATCAGAAAGTCAAGTGCAAGGTCTATGCGGGCTTGTCTCTGCTCTCCAGTGTGGCTGTAGATTGAGTGGTCATCAGTGCTTGCCCAGGACCAGTCAGGGGATGCTTCTCCAGCATGCTAGGTTTGGGACTTCTAAAACCGGAAAAGTCCCAGGCAAACGTAGACACATTAACCCGTGGTCAGGAGGTTAAGAGAGTCACAGAGCAGCCTGGCCATGGACTTGCACACTCCAGTTCCTCTTTCCAGAAGTGGTAGTGCATCATGGGGTCAGAAGGGTGCTAAGGAAGATGGCATGGATGTATAGTTAGGGGAAGAAATGTCAAGATGTGTGGCAACACCAAAAAGAACCTAAAGGATTCATGGATCTGAGTGGGCATAGGGGTCGGTGATAACCAGGAAGATCTGGAGAACTTGGAAAATATCCAGGAATCAAGTTAATGATATTTCAAGAATAAAGGTTAAAGGACTGCAGTTTTAAATGCAGGTCCCCATAAGGCCTGCTTATTGTCTGGCCCAGAGCAACTCATTGCCTCCTTCATTGGCCTCAGTTTCTTCAGCTGAGTAATGGGATTTGAGATAGAAGCAGTGTAAGGGCCCCTGGCCCAGCTATTCCATTTCCAATATAGATAATGTGCACCGGGTCAGAACAGAGCCTTTTCGCTCCCACCAACCTTCTATCATCTCAGGGCTCCCCAGGGTTTCTTCAATACAGCGCTAGCATTCCTTTTATTGGGGAACACTTCCCCCTGCTGTCCTCTGCTGCTCAAAGCAACCAGAGCTGAAGGCATTTTCCTTTTCCCTTTAAAGACTGTGGCGTGTTTACAAAGCTAAATGAAACTCTATTTACAGATTCCGTCCTGTGGTTTCAAGTGGCTTCCTCCTTCTGCTCTTGTGTCCACCCGGGGAGCCCACTTCTCAACTTTCTGTTTTCTTTAGAGATACAAAGAGTCTCCCCAGCCAGCCATTGCCAGATTCCTGTTAACCTTTCATTAAGCCTGCTGACAGCTGGCTTCGGCTCTTTGTGAGTTACTTCCACACATTCCCATTTAAATGTGTCCCACCTGGCTTCATTAAGGCTCTTGCCAGGTTCTCCTCTGCTGCTTTCTCTGCAAATGCAAATTGGGTTCTGAGTCAATAACACGGGGACAAGGAAGATTGAGTTGCAAAGGGGGTGCAGTTAGAGAACAGTCAATACACTCAGATTGCCAGCGATCTTAGTAAACTAAAGTCCACTTAGGTCCAATGAAGGTCAAGGCAGGAGAAGCCTTGCGTGAAGCCATCAACTACAGCCCTCACTGGAAAGCTCAGGATAGAAGCCAGAGCATTGGATAACCCCAGCACCTGGAAAATGGGGACAGGAAAACCAGGACTTCAAAGTCATCTTCAGCAACATAGCAAGTTCAAAATCAGCATAGAACACACTAGACCCTATCTCGAAAAAGCAAAGCAAAACAAAAAGAGGGTCCTTTGGGTTTGATTCAAGGCCTGGCTCTGCTGCAGGAGGTTGGACTACGTGACCTTGAGTGAGTCCTTTTGTGTTTATTTACGCTTTGGTATTCTGAACTCTGAATAAGGGGTAACAAACCAGCTTTGACGCATTGCTGCCCGATTTGATGCTTGCCTTGAAACCCTTAGTTGAGTGTCCAGGATGCCGTTTAGACCTCGGATATTTGCATTACCTATTTCATTCTAAGGCCAAGGTTGAAAAGCTAGGCTGCTATAAATCCTCGGGGTTAGATGGTGGCCTTCCTCTATACACGTCGGCTGTACGAGCCACTGTGAATCAGCCTCTCCTTGTGGAAATGGGAAACAGCAGGGTTCCAGCCCATCATTTTCCCTAGGTGTGTTTTGTCTCCTTTAGATTTTTTTTTTTTTTTAATTTTTCGAGACAGGGTTTCTCCATAGGTTTTGGTTCCTGTCCTGGAACTAGCTCTTGTAGACCAGGCTGGTCTCGAACTCACAGAGATCCGCCTGCCTCTGCCTCCCGAGTGCTGGGATTAAAGGCGTGCGCCACCACCGCCTGGCTCCTTTAGATTTTAAACTCCTTAATAATAACACATACACACACACACCTCCATTCTGACACAAAACAGATGCTAGAAGGTTGTTCGCGCCCAGCTACAAGTTCATCCTGACTACACAAAGGGGATGAAATAGCTGCACGAAAGCCCAGCTCTAATCAAGGAGTCTTAGTACACTTAAGCAGTGTTGGATATGGAACCCAGGGCCTCGCCCATGCTAGTCAAACGCTCTACCACTGAGCTATATCCCGTTTGTTTTCTAAATTAGCTCTCACTTTATAAATCCAGTCTACAGCTGGCCTCTCCTCATCCTAGCCCACGTCATATGTTTGTTTGCATGGGACATAGTTTAACTAACTGAAATTGTATGTCCTATTAGACATAGTCGTCTGCAATGGCCTTCAATTCCTCCACTTGCTCCACCGACTGCCGGGCTGCTGAGGTCATCAGTGTGTCATGTGACCCCAGGAGGAGCTCTCTGTGGGTTTAAGAGCTGAAAGTCAGGAACCAGGAACCTCTGGCTTGTGCTGAGGAGAAATATCTCTGCCAGGTCTATGGAAAAAAACCTTAGCAGGGAAAAAGCTGTATCTCTGGAGGTTCCTGGGAGAAAGATACTTCAAAAGTCAGGTGGATCGCCTGAGAGTTGAATCTACAGTAGGCAGGCCTGCTGATTCGGGAAGCTCCTAACCTCTGTTCATCCAGGCTTGCCACCACATAGTCTGAGAGAGGGAGACCACGCCGGTTTGGAGCTATTACTCTGTAA
This sequence comes from Chionomys nivalis, assembly GCF_950005125.1. NCBI lineage: Eukaryota > Metazoa > Chordata > Mammalia > Rodentia > Cricetidae > Chionomys > Chionomys nivalis. The sequence continues at coordinate 29,359,239 of NC_080092.1, read as the reverse complement.
GAGCTTGCTAAACCCCAGGTCGTCGGGCTCTCCCTGCAGAGTTTCTGGTTCAGCGGGTACAGGGTGAGGGCAGGAATCCACATTCCTAACAAGCTCAGTTGGTGTGGTGGCCGCTGGCCTGAAGCACACAGCTTAAAATCAACCAGGCTGGCACAGGGCTGGGTGGGTGAGTGCTGTTCTCGAACAGGTGTGGTGGAGACATGCCTTTGCCCCCTTGAGAGTGCATCCTGTTGGACTGGTCAATCATCTGCTCAAAAGACCACCCTTTAGGAAGACAGGTTCACAGAAAGCCATGTTAGAGAGAAGGAAGGAAACATGATTCATTCCTTTAATGTGTTTTTTTTCTTTCCCTTCCCAGAATTCCTCTGCCTCACTTACAGAGATGCAGCCAGGCAACTCCCTAAATTTGCTCACTTCTCTGATTACCCCCAAATTGTAACTTTCCCTTTGCTTCTATCTCTGCCCTAAGTACCATTTCCCCATCACTTTGGGTTTCTCTCTTTCTTTAAAGTGCGTCCCTCTATGAGACTGTCCGTCTATTGGGTGGCTGTCTGCTCGTTGTGTGGCTGGTCTGCATGCTGGCCGAACTCAAAGGCTTTTCAGCCTCCTTGTCTCTCCATCCTCTCTATCTCTTTCCTCCAGGTGACCATGGAGAGTCACAGCTTTCCTGCTTTAGAGCTTGGGAGTTTATTTGTTAGCTTGTTTATTTCAAGAGAGGGTTTCTCTGTGTAGCTTTGGCTGTCCTAGAACTCACTATGTAGACCAGACTGGCCTCAGATTTACAGAGCTCCACCTGCCTCTGCCTCCCAAGTGCTGGGATTAAAGATGTGTATCACCACACTTAGTGAGTTTTTCATATATATTTATGAAACATATATCTAAAACCCTAATAAAATTATCTTCAAGCTTCTCTTTTAAGTACATTCTTAAATTATTTTATTAACTAGACTAAGAACTCTAAGACCCCAGCTTCCCCAGTGACATGTGGCAACTTTAGGGGGAATCACTCTCAAAATTCTGGTAAAAGCATTGAATATATATTATAATTTCTAGGGGTCCTTAAAAAAATTCAGATTCTCCACTTATACCCTGGGCTACTCACAAATAATCTCTTCAGATCCAGGACCAAGAAATTCCTACTTGAAAAACTTTCCTCTTGACAGCAAGATTCTCCTGAGGTGAGGTTAGGGATTACTAGGTGTGGGAGGAGACCTCTTGGTTCCCAGTCACCCTTCTAGCTTAGGCGTGAAATAATCACACAGAAACTGTATTAATTAAATCACTGCTTGGCCCATTAGTTCTAGCCTCTTATTGGCTAACTCTTACATTAATTTAACCCATTTCTATTGATCTGTACATTGCCACATGGCCGTGGTTTACCGGGTAAACTTCCCAGCGAATATCTTCTGTGGCTCCATGGTTTCTCTCTGACTCCACCCTCTTTCTCCCGGCATACAACCTAGTTTTTCCTGCCTAGTTCTGTTCTGCCCTTGCCATAGGCTCAAAGCAGTTCCTTATTCATTAACCAATAAAAGCAACACATAGACAGAAGGACCTCCCACACCATCTAGGGTGGAGACTCCCAGAGGCCATTACTATATCTAATGCAGTGGGTGTGCATGGCTCAGTCTGGCTCGGGAATCTAGAGACCACTGTTGGGGAATGATCATTGAGAATAGTTAAATGCTGTTTGGAGCTCCCTCCTGTCTTCTTTCTAGTCAGACAAGTTGGTGACTGATGGTGGGTGTGGTTTTAGAAGATGGACAGGGAATGGGAGCGAGAGCTAGGATGGGAGGACGGGACGGGTACCACGGACTCACACAGTTTTAAAACGGATTACCTAGATTAAGTCATGTGGTCAAACTCTACTTTCCATGTGACAACGCTGAGTCCCTGAACTTGACTTCAGACCTATTTCACACCTTAGTTTCTAAGTGATAGACTTCAGCAGCTTGAGCTAGCCTTAAGATGAATAAAAGAAAACAGAGTTTGTGTGGATCTGTAGCTATTGGTTCCTGTTTCTTCTGCTCCATACAACAGGATGAACTGCAATGAACTAAATACCCCAGTGAGAGGGTTGGGCATGGGTTCTTACCAACTGGATCATGCCAGATCCAGTGACAGATCTCATGGCTGCACCATGAGACTAATTTTGTTTGCCATGTGTTTGTGTGTGTGTGTGTGTGTTTTATTTCATGATTTGTGTGTCTGTGCATGGTGTGTACTATGGCACATGTGTGGACATCGGAAGACAACTTGCAAGAATAGGCCCTCTCCTTCCACCATATAGGTCCTAGAGATCAAACTTGGCAGCAAACTCCTTCCCAGCTGATCCATCTTACCGTATCTGTTTGCCTCTACAAGTACTGTTATTTAAAGGAGTAGAAAGGCAAAGACAGGTTAGAGAAAGAAGCATGGGCTTATTCCTTTAATGATACTTTTACCATGAGCATGAGTCTGAAAAATGTCTTTCAGATCTAGCTTGCTTTCCATAGTAGCCATCCGGAAGCATCCTCACTCAGACGTACATTTTCTTACATTCACTCATTCAACAGCTGCTTCCTCTTATTTCTCTCTCAGGGTTCCTCGTATTAGTATTTATTACAGTTTTAGGACAAATCTGTTCTTCCTGGACTGCAATTACAATGCATTATACTTAGAAGAGTTTACTTGGACAGCTTCAGTGTTTCGTCCACGCAAAATCCTTGTCATCTAATACCCTTGCCCTGATGGGCACTTGACTGCTTCCAAAATCCAACTTTACTGGCAAGAGTTCAGATGGCACTGTGGACACTCAGATCTGAAAAGACATTCAGATCATAAAAGAAGTCGGGAGTTTTTGAAGCAAGTCAAACTTTCGCTGTTATTCTGTGGTGTTACCTGCATCTCAAATGAAGCCCTGGGCTGCTCATACTACACCCAGTGGGGCCACTGAACTCAGAAAGCTGGCAGAGAAAGGGAGATGCAGGCATGTGTAAGAGGAAAGCACCTGAGGTAGGAAAGACGACACAGAGACCAGAAGAAGCCAGCCAGATTAAATGAACACTGGTAAATGGAGTTCAGCTACCACCAACAGGCAGATGCTGTCTGCGGAAAGAGATTTTGCTTTGGGAATGTCTAACTTCCTCTCCTGTTGGGAGACTGAAGGGACTCCTGTGGCTGTGGCAATGAGTTAGCTACTGACAGTAACATGCCCAGTAGAGAAAGGATCACCTAGCCACAGCACTACAGAGACGGCGAAAGCACTAGGCATGGAAGATGTGTCTCTAAAGCACCTTCATGCGGGAAGATAAAAGGAGTCTGGACCCATAGCATCAGTGAAAAAAAAAAAAAAACAGTGAGACTTTAAATGAAAATTGCAATGTCCCCAAACTTATTTTGACAATTCAAATGCCATCCCCCGGTGCTTAATCCTAAGAAAAGGTGACAAGTTAGAGAGTAAAGATTCCATCTTCATCATCCCTCCCGTGGGATATGTCATTGAGCACACCTTTGCAATCTTCAGTGTTGTCTGGCCTATAAAGAGAGAAAGGGGCTGGTCAAAAACCAAAAAAGGCAAGATCAAAGGACCTTCTAAGCTATAGCACCCCTAACCCAGGCTGAGGACACCAGACTGAGACTCCATCCTGCCCAAGCCTCCTATTTTACAGGTGTGGCACACAGAGAGCTTTTGCCAACCTGTAGTGTTGAGCTGCGGGCAGGCCTGCTTTTCGTCCCACTCGGCTCCCACACCGCTAGCTTAATACCCGAAATAACAACACACAAATTTCATTCATTTAAACACTGCCTGGCCCATTAGTTCCAGCCTCTTATTGGCTAATTCTCACATCTTGATTAGCCCATTTCTAATAAACTATGTAGCACCATGAAGTGGTGGCTTACCAGGAAGATTCTAACCTGCGTTTCCATCTCGGAGAGGAGAGCTATGGCGTCTGACTCACTTCCCTTCTTCCCAGCATTCTGTTCTGTCTACTCCACCCACCTATGTTCTGACCTATCAGGCCAAGCAGTTCCTTTATTAATTAACCAATGAAAGAAACACACAGAAAGAAGACCCACCTACATCACAACCTGTTAACCATAGAGTACAATTCACTTGGAAAAATATAAAATCATGATCTAAAAGCATTGCTATCCCAAGGGATTTCCACCTTTGAGCTTAGAAAGTCACCTTGCAGAGCCTCAGGTCCCCCACCTAATAAAGCATCATTGTCAATAAATGTTGTGGGGCTGATGCAATTAATTATTGCAATGATTTATACCAAATCTTTTCATTTATTTCACCCTAAAAGCCGTAAACAGAACATATATTCAAAATCTAATTCCAGAGACTCTTTATATACACCTAAAAAACAAAAGCAAGAGCTGGGCATGGTGGAACATGCCTTTAATCCCAGCACTTGGGAGGCAGAGGAAAGTGACTCTCTTTGAGTTCAAGGTCAGCCTGGTCTATAGAGTGAGTTCCAGGAGATGCTCCAAAGTTACAGAGAAACCCTAGCTCAAAAAGAAAAAAAAATTAATTAATTAATTAAAGTAGTGAAACCTGCTGGTCTACAGGACAAAGGAGCCAAATCCCAGTAATAATGCTGCAAATACATTATCTAGATCCTATACCGCTAACCCTCTTCTCAGTGACTCCATACAAACAATGAATGTGCTTTTAAAAAGAGTGACAAAATAGCTTCAAGCAGAGAATACCATGGCATGCATCATCTTTCGCATGCTATACTTCCATTAATGCTTTTCTTAGTCCTATTGTGGACATGCATGCAATGTTAGTTAACTGAGACAGAGGTTAATGCAAGTTAAAACTCCACAGCCTTTTCTGCCTCTAATGCAATGTCTCTCCAACCCTGTGTTTAATCAGAACACAAGCACAAGCCATTAAACCACTGAGTGGTATCTAATCATGTGTAGCAGCCTGTATAATCATCGCAACAATCGGCCATGCAAGATGAATTACCTCTTGTGTCTCGGCAAACAATTGGCTTCTGTGACTCTCCCTGAAAAGACAAGGCCAGGATGTGAGCAGAGCTGCTCTGTGAACTGCTGGGAGGAGCCTATCCCCTTCCAAAGAGACTACATCGGCATTGGTAGGGACAGCCTCTCCTTCCCCCGTTGATGTTGTTTCTGGCCTTCAACTCAACCCATTCATCTCAAAGAGGCTCCTATGTTGTGGGCTATGGTGTTACATTGTTACATTTTCAATACATTTTTAATTTAAAATGGCTTTTCACAAAATTTATTTTGATCATTTTTTTCCTTTCCCCAACTCTTCCTAGAGCCTCCCTATGTCCCTACCCACCCAACATCATATTCATATTCTCTCCCCTTTCTCTGTCTGTCTGTCTGTCTCTCTCTCTCCCACTCCTTTCCTTTTGCTCTCCCTCCCTCTCTCTCAAAACATTAAAAAAAATAACCTGGAACACAAATGAAAATCACAACAAACACGCTAAAAGAAAGAAAACCAATAAGCAATAAGACAAAAAATATGAAACAAAGCAGAAAGTGCACACACAGACGCACACACACATACACACACACGAGGAAGGAAGGAAGGAAGGAAGGAAGGAAGGAAGGAAGGAAGGAAGGAAGGAAGGAAGGAAGACACGGAATTTGTTTTGTGTTGGGCAACTATTCCTGGGCATGGGGTCTTTCTTAGAGTATGGTTTATGTATCCAGCACTGGGATTATAAGCAAACACCACATTGCTTGGCTTTTCTGCATGGGTTCTAAAACATCAAATTTAGGTCCTCATACTTAAGCAGCAAGAACTGTACTGATTAACCTACCTCCCCAGCGCCTCATTTGGGTTTTAAAGTACTTTTTATGAGATACGCCAAGAACCATCTAAGACAGCAGCTATGGCTTCACCTAAGTGCCAATCACAAGCCTCCAGGAAGCTCAGGATAGCTTTTGCCGTACTCTCCAAGGACAGGTTAGATGGCGAATAACCTCATCTTGTGGCTGGCTTCTGCGAGGCCCTATTCTCCTCTGTTTTACAGCAGCACTGGGTGCCGTGTTCTTGGACTTTATGTGAAAACCGTATGCTTATTTCACAGCTCCTGTTTGAAGGATTTACCGCTTTCTTTTTGAGGTGAGGAAAGTGTAAATCACAGGCCAGCTTCAGAATTTAATAAAAACTGTGGATCCCATTCCCTGAAGAACGTAGGCAGGGGCCGATGAAGACCATCTGTGGCCCCTAAGCAAGCCGGCTTTAAAGATGCACGTAAGAGCAAGACTGGTCACACTTTTTATGCCTGTGACGCTCCTTGAAAATATAAGACCGGACAGCAGGGCTGTTTCAAACTGTAAGAAAGGCATAACAATGCTAGAAAGATGGGTCAGTGGCTAGGAGCACAGGATACTCTTCCAGAGGGCCCAGGTTCAATTCCCAGCACAGACATGACTGTTCACAACTGTCTGTAACTCCAGTTCAAACAGAACTAATTCCCCTTTTTTGGTTTCTGGGAGCACTAGGCACATGTGGTATACAGACAGGTATAAGCAGGTAAACCACCCCACACATAAAAACAAAGAAATAATTGATTTTATAAAGAGAATAGCCGGCCTGTGGTGGCACACGCCTTTGATCCCAGCTCTTAGGAGGCAGAAGCAGGTGGATCTCTGGGTTGGGGGCCAGCCTGGTCTACTGAGTGAGTTCCAGAACAGCCAGGGCTACAAAGAGAAACCCTGTCTCAAAAACTGAATGGGGCCAGGCGGTGGTGGCGCATGCCTTTAATCCCAGCACTCGGGAGGCAGAGGCAGGCGGATCTCTGTGAGTTCGAGACCAGCCTGGTCTACAAGAGCTAGTTCCAGGACAGGCTCCAAAACCACAGAGAAACCCTGTCTCGAAAAACCAAAAAAAAAAAAAAAAAAAAAAAAAAAAAAAAAAACTGAATGGGGGGGAGGGGAGGGGAACAATAATCGTTTCAACACAAGCCAATAACAAAGAACAAATTAGGCACAAGTTGTGTATGGTATCTGTGTCCTCTCAATGAATGTGCTCTTGGTCTCATTTTTTTTTCCATTATTAAAATGTCAGCTTTATCAGGAGGACAATGCACAAAGCCATTTGGTTGTAATGAGTTTACCTGTCACCCCATGACTGGGGTGAGGACAGTGAGAGAATTGGTCCTTTTCCAAGATAAAAAGAAAGAGGAGGAAACAGAACTATCCCCCTTCCCTTGACCCTCCTGAGTCACGGCTGCTCTGCAGTCCACCCACAAATGGCCATCCCTGCAGGTCCATCACATCTGGACCTGCCCCCCTTACCTCGAAGGAGAAATCCCAGAAGCACTGACACCATCAGCACAAACCCCACACAGCAAGCAATGATCAAGATGTTGGTCTGTCTGTCGCTCTGTCAAGATACAGGCAAGGTGATTGGTTCCTCACTGCTGAATGCCATCATCTCTGGAGGGTCCCACGGGACACATCTCACCCCAAGAAAGTCTTCCAGTCACCAACGATGCCACTATGTCTAATGATATTCTGCTTGGTATGTCTCCAAGTCAAAACAAACTCAAAATTCTAAATCAGGTGTAACATTCCCACTAAAAACCCAAATCGTTTTTATCCCCAAATTGTTTACGACTTAGACATCAGACATCTTGGGCTATTGCACTCAGATGTTAGAAGATTAAAAAAATAATAACTATGCTGTGAGCTGTGTTTTCCACTGTCAAATCTCTTTGCCGCATACTGCCGTAAGCTTTTGAGCTCTCCCTAGACCTGCGTACTTCTTTTCATGAGGGACTTCAGCTTCTAGACAACAAAATAAAAGGGAAGATAAAACTCAGTTTCAAGTTTTCTATCAGGGTGGTTCTGAAGGTGTGGCCTGGGAGTCCAACACATCACAGTTTTTCCAGGAGACTTGCTTGATCCTTTCCAATGTTATTCCGCAGTGCCGTTTCCCAAGGCAGATAGATAGGTGACATCACCAGACAACTCCATTCATTGCTCATCACACAGAACATGAAACAGGCATGAGACCTGTCTCTTTCTCCTTGTGACGGTTAATCTGGCAAACTTCATCGCAGGGAAAGGCACCTAGGAGATTTGAGATGCACACTTCTGGGTGTGCCCATGAGAATGTTTCTAAACAGGATTAACTGAGCTGGGTAAACCTGCCCTGACTGTAGACTGCACCATCCAGTAGATTGGGCTAGATAAGACGGAAGGTGGGAGCAGGGAGCCAGGAACATGGACGTTCTCTCTTCTCCTCCCTTTCTCCCTCTCTCCTTCCTTCTCTCTCTCTCTTTTTCTCTGACCCTGGGCTGCCATGATGTGAGCTGCTCAGCTCCACCATGCTCTCTATGCCATGATGAAAGGAAACATCTGAACCCTGAACAGAAGGATGCTCTCATCCTCTAAACTGTTTCTTTTTGGCATTCTGGCAGGGCAACAACAGCAACAAAGCTAACTATCTTCATTTCTTTTCCTGGTCCTGAAATGAAGCAGCTTAAAGGAGAAAGGGTATCTTCTAGCTCACAGTTCCAGGGTACTATTGTCCATCACAGCAGGGAAATCAAGGTGGTAGAAGCTTGAAGCAGCTGGTGGAATCACATCCACACCCAGAAGCAGAGAACATTGAATGTAGGCTGCCAATCTGCTCCCTTTCTCCACTTACACAGCCCAAGACTGTAATAACGGATGATACTACACACAGTAGGTGAGTCTCCTCACCTCAGTTGATATAATCAATATAATCCCCGACAGGTACATCCCGAGACCTGCCTCACGGGTGATTCTGCACATCAAGCACCACAGTGACTAAACGCCACAATTAAGTCAAACACGTGAGAGTTGTCAAAGTGTGAGTACCACTAATTTCATTTTCTTTTGGAAAGACAGTTAGTTTTTATTTTTTTAAAAAAATGCTACTTGTGTGGCTATGTAGTGAGTTTGCTATCTTTGGTCTTAAGATCAATACATATTTTTTAAAATATTCCAGTGTTAACTTTTAGGAATCTGAAGGACTGATACATTGCTAGGCCTTCAGTCATATTACGAGGACACTCGCACCTCCCTCAGGCCAACTGCACTGTTTCCTTCCTCCCTTCCTGTCTCACCCTCCAGCACCACAGAAGCCCAGAATCAGCCAGAAACAGAAGCAAAGATACAACTGTCTCCAGGAAAGCCTGCCTTCACAGGTATCCGTGATGCCTAGAGTTTTTATTTGAAGCTACTGTGATTGTTTTTGCAATAAACATAAATAAAAGGAAACCTCGAAAGAACAAGAACACTGGTGGAAACAGGTGCTGGCACCGCAGTTCCATCATCAATAACTCCAGGTTCCACACAAGGGGCACGTAATGATTTTCCATGCTTTTGGCAATATTTTTCTTTTTGCTTTCAGACCATCTGTGTATGTTGAAGTAACAACTGATAGCACTCGGGAGGCAGAGGCAGGTGGATCTCTGTGAGTTTGAGGCCAGCCTGGTCTACAAAGAATGTGTTCCAGGACAGCCAGGGCTACATAGAGAATCCCTGTCTCAAAAAGCAAAACAAAACAAAACAACAACAAAAAAAAAAAACAAAATAAAACAAAAAAAACAAGCAATAGTCCTTCTGCCAAGGGTACAGTTCACAAATCTTTAGTTACTACGCATTTGCCACTTAGCAATATTCTATTCTGCCAAGCCCATCCATGCAAACCTCTACTGGGAATTTCTAAAATCAAAGTCAAATGCCTCGTACTTTGTAGATCCTTTTACCTGATTTGATGCAACCTTTCCCCAAAAAGGCTCACTTCCCGTTACCGCTACGGAGAAAAAGAGAGAAAAATAGTTAGACTTCCTGTGGGAGAATTAAAAACGCCCACTGAAGTAGGTACCCTAGGCCGCCTGCTAAGCCAGAAGATATATTTAATTCTGTGACAGCATCTTCCTGTTCGTGTAAGGGATTTATGCAGATCTGCTTTGATACGGCTTTACTGAAACACCCACCTGCTCTCCAGCATGCCCCCGGGGGAACAGAACATCTGCACGCTGCAGATGGGTGAGGGAACAGAACATCTGCACGCTGCAGATGGGTGAAAGGTGACCCAGAGAATCAGCATTTGACTTCAGTTTTTCTTTCCTCCTTCTTCTAAATTACGATGTTTTTTAGAAAAAGATTTATTTTTATCTTATGTGTATGTATGTGCACAACGTCTGTGTCTGGAGCTCATGGAGACCAGAAGGAGGCATCAGACCCCGTAGAACTGGAGTTCCAGGCAATTTTTAGCTGGGAACTAAAACCTAGGTCCTCTGCAACAGCAGCAAGTGGCCTTAACCACTGAGTTATCTCTCCAACCCCTTAAATATTACATCTTAAATATTACATTTTATTTAGTGTGTGTGTGCATGGGATGAGGGGAGGTGTGCGGGCACACACACACATACACACACGCACGCGCAAACCTGCTTGCTCAAGTACCCAGGTATGTGTGAACGGCAGAGGATGACACACGTCTCTCCTTTCACCATGCTGATCCTGAGTTTTCAACTCAGGTTGTCATGCTGGATGGCAAGTATTTTTACCCATAAATCATCTTGACAACCCTGGCTCTGATTTTTCTAGAAGCCCCAGCCATGTGTTCAAAACTCTTATCTAGCAATGAAAATTACCCGTGTCTCAGTTAACAAATATTTACTAACAATTTAATATCATCCACTGATGTGGGAGTCCCCTCTGTATGCTGTGAATACCATTGGTAAATAAAGAAGCTGTTTTGGGCCTGTGATAGGGTAGAGTAGAGCTAGGCAGGGAAAACTAAACTGAATGCTGGGAGAAAGAAGGCAGAGTCAGAGAGAAGCCATGTAGTCCCACTGGAGACAGATGCCAGAACTTTACTCGATAAGCCACAGCCTTGTGGCAATATACAGATTAGTAGAAATGGGTTAAATTCACATGTAAGAGCTAGCCAAAAAGAAGCTAGAACTAATGGGCCAAGCAGTGATTTAATTAATACAGTTTCTTTGTGGTTATTTAGGGGCTGAGCAGCTAGGAACAAACAAGCGGCTTCCCTATAATAATCCACTCTGCTAGTTATACACTAGACCTCTTGGAACTCACTACATAATGCATAAAAAAAAATCAAAATTGAGCAATAACATAGCAGCATTTTGGTCAATGATGAACACCATAGCCAACAAGGGTACCATGATTTATTTGGAGTCAAAAGATTCTATCATCTGAAATGTCTTGGCGAGCAGAATGTCACTGCAAAAGGCATTGTTGCCCTGTCTGCTGCTGCTGCAAACCTACTGTGCTACCAACTGTACAGACATTCAGCAAAGGCAATTGTGTACTTGATCGCAGATAGCTGCCATGGGCTATTCACTTTTCATACCTTTTATTGTTAGAGCATAGGCTTTCTACTTATAAAACTATATTTACTGTAATACACCACACCCTGTTTCTCTAGCAGCAGCCTCATACATCCTGTGCTTACCATTAAGTCTGCTTGATTTGATATCCTGTTTTCTTTCTCCTAAACTATACTGTATGTGTGTGTGCGTGCACGCACATGCATGCACATGTATGCATATACATAAGATATATACATATATACATCATTTATATGCCATGTACATGTGCACATGATGCACACACATATCTTGTAACTGAGGCATACAGTAAGCTACACCATTTAGGATTCTGCAAGTCCACTCTGTGATGGTATCCCAAGTGTCACCTCACTTAAAGACACCATTAAGCAATGTGGAAGATTGATTAAAAAAAAAACAACCCATACAGAACTACGTGAAGAAAGACTGCAGGATATCCCAGGGTTAATCATGAGAATACAGACTGTTCTGAAGGGTCAGGAAAGCTTCTATGAAAGGAGACATTAAAACTGAAACAAGCAAACAAACAAACACACAAAAATCATAACCAATAGCTAAGGTCCAAGGGAACCATCCTCCAGGAATTCTCAAGTCCTAAGCACCAACTGCTTAAAATGCCGAGGTGACTGCACCATAGACCTTACGCCCCTTGGGATGCTGACGGTATGCTGGAGGTCAGAGGCCAGAAGATTGTTTCAGCCTACCAGTCCAAGAGCAAGGAGGGATGTGCACAAACTGCTGGGGAAGGTAGGCCTAGGCGAGACACTCAGCTCAAGGATCAAAGTTCAGCAATGAGAATCCACCCTGCAGCAAAGAGTCCCATCTGCCTGTTCAGCATGACCTAGCACATACTTGGTAGCCAACAAATGTTTGTCAAATTGGCAATAAGAGGATGCAAGGCTGTGCAAGAACTGGTTGGGCAAGGAAAGGCAGTGGGGCGTTTCAGGGAGATGGAACACAATCAGCCAAGCCACGGGGACATAAAAGAGCATGGTGCCCTTGCTGACATGAAAGTAGCTGTGGAGTTGGAGCATGGGGGACAGAAGTAGCCAAAGGTCACCTAATGTGTGGGACCAGGCTGTGGAGGGCTTTATTTTAACATGCTAAGATTCCACTGGGTTCTCAGGCCATTAAAAGTGACAGCAATGTTTGTGCTGAATGGGGCCTAATCAGGACAAGGGCACAGCCCAGAGGAACCTCATCTGATTCTGGATCTGAAGTCCTGTGCTGGTAGATTGAGAAAGTAAGAGACAGGTTGCAGAAACATTTGATGGGGGGAATAAGAAAAATAGAATACGGACCTTAAATGTGGGCTACAGAAAAACAAGAGCCTTAAGTAATTCCAAATTTCCACAGGAGACACAGGACCACCAGCTGCCTACTGATGAAGACTCTGAAGAGGAAAGGACAGGGGTAGCTTTCTCAGGGAGACAGGTTATGAGACACAGTCAGAATCACTGTGTTTACTATACCAGTGGGACACACACACCTTGTCTATGCCATTAAACAACTGATCTATTTGAATTTGAGTCAATTTTGTAAAAGGGGTACAGCCAGAGATACTGTACTCTTGGGGAATCTTCAGTATCCAGCAGGCAGTTCAAGTCTTCAGAATGTACATCCCATGAGAAAGGGGGGAAATCCTGAGAAATATCAGGCTTAGGAGGTGAGCTGGGGAGGTGGAAGAGGAGGAAAAAAGGCAAAGAAACAGAAAGACCAACAAGAAAGACTAAAGAGTAAAAGCTGTGCAGAAGCCAGAGCAGAGAAGAGCATCCAAGAAGAACGCAGTAAGACTATATAATAAAAACAGCACGTAAAAATCCAGAGAGCTAGTGAGATGGCTGAGTGGGTAGGGACACTCACTCCGCAAGCCTGAGGATCTGAGTTCAAATCTCCAAGCATATCTGTAACCCCTAGGATTGGAGGAGTGGTATAGACAGGTAGATCGTAGAGCTAGTTGACCAACCGGGCAGCTGGCAGACGCAGGGGGCTTTCTGTTCAGTGAGGGCTGCTGTCTCAAGGAACTAAGGTGGGGAGCAACAGAATAACAGCCGTCCGTCATCCTGCTTTGATCCCATGTGTATGAATGCACAGGTGTTACACCCATGTAGTCACACACATGTACAAAGAACACGTGGAAGGGGGCCCTGAGCATTAAAGTATTCAACCTAAAAGTCACTGAAATCGATCCCTTGTATTTTCTCCCAAGCTTTCTAGCACTCGACACCAGGGGAGAAAGTTTTGTATCACTCATAATTGGTATCAGAGAGCTTATTTGTTCTTGGGGGAAACTGGGTTGTTGAATTCCAGGGAGCATAAAAATGCAAGGAGGAAAGTCTGTGTGTTTTCCTCCCCTTGCCGTTTGTTTTCTGTTCTTCTCTCCCACGGCTGGAAATTGCAGGTAAGAATTCAAAACTCCAACCTTTGTTCTGCCAAACCCTATTGTACTGTAATCATTCATGATGGATCAGCTTGAAATTGAGGCCATCACACGGAAAGCCAGGCTGGGTCGGTTTTATCAGAGCTAATCTGTTTTAAATTGGAACGGTCTAACATAAGAGACACTTTGCAAACATCAACGCTGGGGTATGATGCCAAACAGAACCCCTAACACACACACACACACACACACACACACAGTTTCATAAAATGTGAGAGGTTACATGGGCCATACTCCTAAGGCCACCGTGTTGTGCATGAAACAGCAACAGAATACAGATCAGTGGTTACTTTCTTCCCTGTGAAATGTAGCCATACCAACCCTCTGGGATGGAGCTGGCGTCAGGTCCAAAGGAAACTCCATTTCTCCAATTCCAAACTACAGGAGGGACAAATGGCTAGCTGTGGTGCCTGCTGGCACACCTACGTGCACGCTGGTCTCCTCAGTGTCGCAGCTAAGAATTACACATTTCAAAGTCCACGCTAGCATCCTAGGTCTTCTTATCACCTTCTCTACCCTAAACTCCCACCTTCCCAGGGCTCCCACTCCCCAACCCAGTCCCAGTTACTCGTTCTCCTTTTAACCCCATGAATCAATCTCTCAATCTCTCTCTCTCTCCCCAGTCTCTTTTCCTCTCTCTGTCTTTCTGCTCTGCTCCTGCTTCTCTCATAGCCAGGTCTACTATGATAGCTATGTTCCAACTACTACTTTCTCTGTCTGCTCTGGACTCTTCCAGATGCCTCTGGTTGTTCTCCCTCTCATGTCTACAATGAAAACCTTCCCCTTAACCACACCATGGAGCAGTCACATCTTCAGTTTATGCAGTTAGACCCACCAATACTGCTGGATTCCATACGACCTGTTCCCAGACCTTCAGGGCCTGAAGGCCCTGAGCTCCATATAGGTGCCGCAGAACAGGAGACCTCCAGAACTTGCTAAGAAAGTAATTTTGCAAGAGGGGACTGGTAGTGGGTTGAAGAGTGCCCCTCCTCCAGGAAAATATCCACTAGAATCTCAAGATATGATTTTCATAATTAGAACCTTTCCTGCCTATCATTGTACACAAATGCCAAAACACATTACATTAAAGATTGAAATGTAAGATATAAAATTACTAGAAGAAAATACAAGGGAAATACTTTGGGATAAAGATGTTTTGGCCCCCACTGCACATGTCACAAAAGCAGAAAAAGAAAAACTTAAGACCAAACTAAAAAAAAGCTTCTGTACAACAAAGAAAATAAATGGGAGAAAACTTCCTCCCACTATTATGTGAGGATAGATTCGTATCTAAGGTAAAGGGAACTCAAGCAACTCAATAGCAAATGTAAGATGATCTGTGGATGAGCCTCTTAAAGGAGAATGTACACATTTCAACGAGTATGGGGAATGTTCAATCCTATTCAGGGAAACACAGATCCAGACCCAGTGAAATCTTACCTCTCTCCAGCTGGGATCCAAGAGATGAGGGAAAGGAGGTGTTGGGGAGTCAAGGGAAGAAGAGCACTTACATGCTGTTGGTGAGGTCAGCAACTCTGCTTTGTTTGAGTTCCTTTTACCTTAGATACCAATCTGGTACCACATAACCGTGGGCCAAAGTTTTCTCCCATTTGTTTTTTCTGTTGTACATGAGCTTTTTCGTTTGGTGTCAAATGACTCAGCTGTGGGCAGGGATGTGTGCCTTTCATCATTGACCCGTTTTTCTCATCAAAATAATTATGGTGATGATTCACAGGGAAAGTACTGAGCAAGAGCCAATTCTTTCTTGTGTATTGTCTCCTAAGGCATAGTTCAAGGCTGAGATGTAATTGTGAACGCTGGTGCTAATAAAAGACACTTATCAAGTACTTACTATATGTGAGAGCTGTACTCAGGGCTCTCACGCATGGTAAGGCATTGTATTGTCTAAAACCACAGGGAAGATTTGATTGTTCTGTCCACTATATAGAAGAAATGGTTTGGAAAGACAAAGAAATTCATCAGAGCTTGACACATAGGCCTCTTTTATTCTTTGAACCTAGACTTTTAAACGTTTTACTATCTTGCACATGAGATAGAGGTAGAACTCAATGAAGGTCCTGTTGGCTCACCTACAGATATTGTGAGATGAAGGGTTGGCTGGAGTTGAAGAGAAGGATGAAGGAAGGTAAGAAGAAGACTCCCTCTTCCTCTCTCATGTCAAGGGAATAACATTTGGGAGAGAAGAAAAGCTAGCTAAGGGGATAGAGAGAAAGTTGCCAAAACTTGAGTGGGCTCCAGAGAGGAGATCAGAGTCAGTGTTCCTGAACTTGTGGGTCACAACCTGTGCCTCACCAAGCCAGGTTCAGTTCTTGTGCCCTCCCTCAGAAGCCAATTTTGAGAGCCAAATTAATAGCAAGAAGCAGAAAATGCAGCCACATTTGGGGACACTGAAAGAGATCCAATGACTCCCCCCATCTTGAGTCCATCATCAGGATCATAAAGTTATGGTTTTAATCCAAGGCAAGAAATAAGCTTAACTATGTTCACATGTGGTCCCTGACACTGCCCCCCACCCTGGTCTCAGTCCAGCCCAAGTCATCCCTGAAAGGTCATCTGGCAATTGTGAACTGCTCAATGTAGGTGCTGGGTCCTCTGGAAGAGCAGCAAATGCTCTCAGCCTGCACTGTACCTTTACTTACTCTTTCTAGAAAAACAAAAACAACAGCAACAAAATCAAAACACAGTGGATGGTGGCTATTGATACGTAAGCCTGTCTGCACCCTCAAAGCGTGCGACACCTTTGACTAAAGTGACCATGATCATTAGTTGCTTTGCTTTAAGACAGGGTCTCATATCTCTCAGGATGGCCTTGAACTCACTATGTAACTGAGGAATACCTGAACTTCCTCCTGTCCCAACTCCCCAAGTGTTGAGATTTGAAGAATGAATCCCAATGTCTAGCTGATGTGGAGGTGGAGACTGAGTCCAGGGTTTTGTGCATGCTAGTCAAACATTCTACCAATTGAGCTACAACCTCAGTCCCAAATTACTCATTTTAACATACCCTTTGTCGTTTACAGAGTGGGAACTCTAGATAATTTTACCTATTTTCATGGGTCTAAACCAAATGTAGAAGTATAAGATGAAGATATAAAATTCTGCCTCTAGTCATGCCTTCCTCGAGAATCCTTTGACCTAATGAAAAAAAAAGGAAGCTTGCTTTGGAAGGTGAAGCTTGGCTGGCTTTGCTCAGAAAGTCATAGTAAGAGAAGGAGAAAGAAGAAATATTTTCCACAAACACGCTCACCATACACACTTGGCCTGTGGAGCCAAGCAAAATTCACAAGCAAAGAAAAATGTCATATTACCAGAACAGTGTTCACTGTTGCCGGTTGTACTAGACCGACCTCAGTTCTCAGTCTATCTGAGCCCACACTGCGTTGACTTCACTGGCTGATAGGTGCACACTGAGATCAAGCTGGGCCCTGCTCTCAGTTACTTTGTATTGTGTAAAACAGTATTTTTCAGCCAGTGCCATGCCCTGAGAGACTGCACTTTGCCAGTGGCATTTGACTCAATCTTGCAGGCTCACTCTGTACCGTGTGGTGCATGTAAACAGCACAAACCGTCCAGGGCAACTCATGAGACCCAGACAAATAAATAGCTAAAGGTTGGGGTGCTGCACGCGAAACTTAGCAAAGTAAGTTAGTCCCATTAAAATCATACCAGAAAAAGAAAACAAGCTTGAGAACTCACTGAACACACCAGGCTTGACAAGTGCAACCCCCTCCCTGGACCTCATAAACAGGACGTTCAGCGTTATTACGGTCCTAGCCCCATCAACCCATCACCCTGACCCTTCTGTCACCATTCTGTAACATGTGCATGCATGTGCGTACGTTTGTTCTGTGATGTGGAATGTGTGTTCTGAGAGCTAATACTAGTACTTCAAATTAAAATAAAAGGACTTAGACAACCAGCCAGCTATCATGGAACTCAGGAGCATTTGGCAAATTCCAGCCAACAGAACCAATTTATCTTGTCAATCTGTTATTCAATAAATTCTGACATTGCGGAAGGACACTGTCATCCATTTCTGACATAGTACAATAATAATAGTCTAAAGATTCATTTAGGAGCTGAGAGAGTAATAAACTTCAACATTAGAAATGAATACAATATCCTGCCTTCAAGAAAGCTCTGTTGAGAGCAAATGGCAGCCAGACCTGGAACAAAGGTCTGTCCTAAGTGGTGGGAGAAGGGATCAGTCTGGAAGGCACTGCCTTCCAAGTGCAAGGACCTTCAATCCCCAGCACACGTGTAAAAAGGCACATATGATGATAGCATGTGTGATTACATGCGCTTATAGACCCAGCACTGGGAGGCAGAGGCAGGGGGATCCCTGAGGCTCACTGGCCAACAGTCTAGTTCCTTTGGTGATCCCAGGCCAATGAAAGACTCTGTCTGAAAAAGAGGAGGATGGTAGACTTGAAGATGACATCTGAGCTGTGATTGTGTGGCTTTCTCATGCACAGACACCCCCCCAGGAACATACACACATACTTATATGCTCACATTCTCACACATATGCACACATACAGACAGACATTTAAAAGTTTCTTTTTTAAAGACCAACCCTCATTGGGATCAAGTTTTTGGGTTGTATTTTGGTTTCTCTGTAGTTTTGAAGCCTGTCCTAAAACTAGCTCTTGTAAACCAGGCTGGCCTTGAACTCACAGAGATCCGCCTGCCTCTGCCTCCTAGTACTGGGATTAAAGGCGTGCGCCACCACTGCCCAGCGGAATCAATTTTTCACTAGTCTACGAATAGTACTTTTCTATGCTACTTCCCAATCTTATGTTCTTAGACCTATAGTTAAAATGAAGAGCCCTGAAATGTGGCTATAAGTCCCAGCTCTCTGTTAACGCAGCTGTCTGATCTTGGACAAGTTCTAGTATGTTCCACACAGCAAGAGCATGGAGGAGAGAATGTGCCATCCTGGGTAACGCTTCTTCCACTGAAGACCAAACCCTTTGAAATCAGAGAACACTGAACTAGAAGATATGTGTATGCAAAATTGCCTTACAAAATAAATTGCATAAATCTAGAGGTCCTTGACTAGAAGACAGAACTGCAGCTCCTTTTCTGAGCCATGAATTGATCTCCACTCCTCAGCTGTGAAGTGGAACCTCCACAAACTGAGAAATATAAAGAGGACAAAGCAACCAAGAGGCAACAGGGGACTAAAGACGGCACACCCCACCTCCAGCCATAAAACCAACATTGCAAGGCCTACAAAGCTGTCTAGAAGGGAGGCTGTGACAGCTTTCAAAGCCTCCCTCTCCCTGATGGCAGAGAATTACTACTGTAAGATTTTAAAAGCTGCGGAAACCTCCCAGAGCTTGTCATTTTTTCCCTCATCTGCTGTTCCCTTAGTGTGATTAGCAGTTTGAAAAATACCATACATTTAAAACGTATCTATGTTCTGAGCAAGAATATTGAGTTAGCCAACAGCTGATGTATATGGCCTCTTATTACCTACCCTGTGCACTTGCCCGAATGGGAGAGCTGTAGCAGAGATGTAAAGAAGCAAGGGAAAAGTCTTTCTCCATGATGACTGCCATTTACGGGTCAGTAATTACACGCTAGTCTTTTCTCCTGCATTTCTATCCTTAAGAGCCCCGGTATAAGCACCACCATCATCTAGATTTTATATTTTGAGGAACCCGTGATTTAGAAAAGGACAAAGAAAGTAATTCATCCGAAATTATTAAAAATGAAAATAAATCACCACAAAATGGTGATAGAACCATGTGACAGCAGGGTCCCATAGAGCTCTTTGTACCCCACACTGGAGGCTATGCAGAAGGCTGTGAAGAGAACTAGAGAAAGGGACTGAGGTATCCATAAACAGAAGGGATAACTAGGGACTGTGGCACACATTTCTGCTATGAAGTACAAAGGGTTGGAGAAGCCCGTGATATCTACATATAAGAGGGAAAGGAAATTTATGAACAACCTTCTTCAGAGCTTTCACTTTATTTGGTTGTATTTGCAATTGAATTGTAATTACTAACCATTTGAAGCAGTGCAGAAGTTTGGGAGAGTCTCATGTGGCAGTTGAAGCTATGCGTCTCTTGCAGAGAGTAAGCAGAGAGGCAAAGGGTTGAGAGGCAGAAGTGGGGTGGCTTACAACTGCTCCAGCTCCAGGGCATCTGATGCCTTCTTTTGGCCTCTGTGGGAACCCACACCCATGACATGCATGCACACACACATACATGTATGGACATGTGATGGAGGTGGGTCTTGTATTAATCTGTTGCTTTCATTGGTTAATTAATAAAGAAACTGCCTAGGCCCATTTGATAGGCCAACCCTTAGGTGGGTGGAGTAAACAGAACAGAATGCTAGGAGAAAGAAGCTGAGTCAGGGAGTCGCCATGATTCTCCCACTCCAGACAGACGCAGGTTAAGATCTTTCCTGGTAAGCCAGCTCATGGTGCTACACAGAATATTAGAAATGGGTTAGATCAATATGTAAGAGCTAGCCAGTAAGAGGCTGGAACTAATGGGCCAGGCAGTGATTAAAAGAATACAGTTTCTGTGTAATTATTTTGGGTAAAGCCATGCGGGCAGCCGGGTGCCGGGGACGTAGCCCCACTGCTCTTATTACAACAGACATGGACACGCATAAATGAAATAGCATCAACAGTGGGGAGCCAGCTCCCTGACACATGAGCTTTCGGAGAGCCCACACACACTCCATGTTCAACTCTAACATAAGCAACAGCTAAGAGGCAGCTATTAGAAGTGGACTTCCAGGACACGGCTCCTGAGACCTGTGTGACCTCAGGACATTTAGATAATATAGGACTCTGAATATCTACCGAAGAGATCCTAAATGAAGGGGTCCAGGAAGATATCTTAGTGCTGACCCAGCACTTAGTATATGCTAACCGAACCTCAGTTTCTTCCATAATGACATGTGACATGGAAGCAGTCTCTCTTACAACATGGTCCTCTTTCTCAGGGTAGCCCACAGACATGGCAGCAAGAATTCTGTCTACTGGGATTTGGCCACAGAGAAGTCAAATGACAATTACCAGGGACAGCATAGGAGAGAAAACATCAGACAACATCTTGATCTCTTATAATACACTATAAACTAGTTTTATGTTTGGATGGAATGAAAGGTAATAGTTTTGTGAACACTCTGTCCTCCATCAAGTTTTTTCCCTTCCTGCATCCTCTTTCACTGGAAAAGAGCACCCACCTTTCCCCTAATCCATGAAGAAAGAATGATGAATCTTGACAGTCAGTCTCCCGCAAGTGGTCAACTCCTTGTCCAGATTTCAATCCCCACCCCCTGCCATGCATTGGTGCAAGTCAGAGCTTCTCAACCTCAGATCCCCCTCAGTGCTTCTCTCGATTTAGAGTCCTGCATTACAACCCATAGTCTCCCCTTCACTCCGACCTGTCTGTCCCCGCCAGTCCCGTCTTCGGAGCCTCCAAGACTAATGTCACATTGCCTCCTCCACACAGCTGAAGGATAGATGTTTTCGCTAATAAACACAAAGAAAGACGCTCTGACTCCGTTAATGAGAACAAGCGAGGAACAAGATGACATGTTCTCGGGGGAACAAATGGTTGTCTCAAGTGTAGTGAGGATAAGGAGAAGCAGATAATCTGTGGGAGGGAAAACAAATTGCCTCAGCCTCTTCCAAGGACAATTTTGTAATAGCTATTAAATTTAATAGTGCACATTTTTCAACGTAACATCTCCACTTCATTACCAGCTCTCCAAAAAAAAAAAAAAAAAAAACTTGCATAAATACTTAAGGAAGTACCCAGGCTGAAGGAAGTGCATGGTTCTGCTGTCTATAATACTAAAACACAGAGGCAACTGAAATGCCAATCAACAGGTAAAGAAATAGCACACGCAACTTAACATGACAAAGCGGATCTCGCCACGGAACGGGAAAGGAAGTGCTCTGATGAGCAAATGAAGCAAAGAAAACCAAATGCAAAGACTTCGTGTGGCATTTTTTTTTTAAGACACACACAAGGAGAAAGACTAGATGAGGAAGTGCACGGAGCAACGGCTGCTGTGTTGACAAAGTGGGGGCAGGAAGAAGCTGTAAGGCCGCATGCTGCTTTACAGGTTACAGAACTGGTGTGGCGTTGCAAAGGAGAGGTGTCCGTGATAGAAACGTATAGAAACCAGCAAAGAGCAGAAAAGACTTGTCCTGACCAACAGAAAATGCTTATAAAGAGCCCTTTTTTAAAAAGTATCCAGTAGATTTGGGCGTGGTGGTCAACACCTTTGATCCCAGCACTTGGAAGGCAGAAGCAGGTGAGTTGAAGGCCGGTCTGGTCTAGGGAGAGAATTTTAGGACAGCCAGGGCTACACAGAGAAATCTTGTCTCAAAAAACAAAACAAACAAACAAATGTATCTTGTAAGGGCTAAAGAGATGGCTCAGCAGCTGAGAGCATTTGCTGGTTTTCCAGAGCTCTCGAATTCAGTTCCCAGCACCCACATTGGTGGCTTACAACCTCCTGAAATCGCAGCTTCAAGTCACCCAGTTTCTCCCTGAGCACCCATCCACGAGTGGCATTCACTCGCACAAACACAAATACATACATGTAAACCAATATAAATCTTTTCTTTAAGTGTATCCTGTGGGTCAGTGAGAAGGCTTAGGGAGTAAAAGCCTTTGCAGCACAAACTTGATGAGTGCAACCCCCCCATCCCCAGGACCCAGATAAATATGGAAGAAGAGAAATGACGCCACATCCTTGTCTCTGGCTTTCATACGCATGATGTGGCACAAACATCACTATTTACACATAATAATAGCAAATAAACAAAAGCTTAAAATAAATGTATAGAGTATAGGAATGTACAGTTTTTGTCCTAGGTTAGTTCTTTGTTTACCGGATGGTCACTTAGCAGGGCTTTGTGGGAAACAAAAATTTAAAACAAAGGAACAACAAAGAGAACTCAAATAACGGAATTTGTGCCAGTTACAAACAACAAGCCTGTATATCTCAAAGACCCTAAAGTTTACAACATCCATACTGGAGATAAATTTTATAAGGTTACTCTCAATGGGAAAAAATACACATATAAATAAGACAATAGTACAAAATTATCTAGAATGTTCCAACTAGTAATACAGACTGTGTCAGGAAAAGGGGTTGGGATTAAGCATAAAA
Source organism: Chionomys nivalis (assembly GCF_950005125.1). Lineage (NCBI taxonomy): Eukaryota > Metazoa > Chordata > Mammalia > Rodentia > Cricetidae > Chionomys > Chionomys nivalis. The sequence continues at coordinate 29,336,286 of NC_080092.1, read as the reverse complement.
TGTATAAGAGAATTTTGTTTCCCATCGTTTTATGACCCTCTCACAAAAGCACACTGCCATAGTGTCTGTATGTATGGTTTAAATAAATAACGGGTGGACAAATGGAAATGTGGTTTGTTTACTACTATCCTAGTTCCAAGTCAGAAGTTGCAGGGAAAACGGAAAGGCCCCAAGAGAGGGTCCTGAGAAAGCAGAAGGTAAGAATGTTTCATTTTCCTCCAGTCTAACTGCAGGATGTGGGAGACAACCACAACAGAACCAAAAGAGCTGATTCCAAGAGCCCCAGACAGACACCAGAGACTTCCCAAGGCCAGACCCAAGCCACTCAAAGAGCAGAGAGACCTCCCTGACCTCAGTGCTGAGAAGTCTAGAACTCACCCGTTTTCTGTGAAGTTGATGGGAGAATCCAATCTTTGGACCCTTGGAAAAACAAAGAACAAAGTTCTCCTAGCTTCCAGCCAGATGTGTAATAGTAAATATGACAGAGCTGTCATATGTGGGCCCCCAAACTCCGTTAATCAAAGAGGGTGCTATCCCTCCTCCCTGTTCTGCTATCCTCCTCCCTCCAAGCTACCGGAAGAAACCAACCACAAACACTGCCCTGGAAGGAACCAACCACATACACTGCCCTGATGTCAACATGCCCTGGGAGGATATCCTGGCACAAAAACTGGGGTCATCTCTGGGTCACTTTTATTCTGTTTGCATCTCCCCTGCCCGAGGTGCAAGGGGAAGCTCCACGCAGTAGGTTTTGCCTGCATACCTGTGGGTATGAGTAAGGCTGGGTCTGCAGCCGTGGTCTCCACGCTTCTTTGAGAGTGGTTGGATGAAGAAATGGTTTCTGGTTCTGGGGGACAAAAGATTTTTTTTTAACTGCTAAAAAAAAAATGATAACATTATCAACATTGTAGTGGGTGATGGGATTCAGGGCAATTTTTATTATCATCTTTGTTATTATTGATACATTTCCAGTTTTTCTCAATAAGTGGATGAAACTTTTAGAATTTAAAAAAAGATTATAATTTTTGTCTTGAAATATTATTTTAAAGCTGGGGAAATGGCTCAGGCAATATAAAGCATTTGCCGTTCAAGCACAAGGACCTGAGTTCGAATTCCTGGCATTCATGTAAAAAGCTGGCCATAGCGGTATGTGCCTGGAACAGCAGGGGAGGCAGAAACAGCCAGATCCCCACCCAGAGCATGCTTCCTAGGTATTGCTGCTGAAACTGTGAGCCCAGGTTCAGTGAGAGACCCTGGGTCTAGGGAAAGGAACAAAAAATACACAGAATTTTGATTAGTTAAGAATTCAAGGGGCTGGAGAGATGGCTCAGTGGTTAAGAGCCCTGGCTGCTCTTCCAGAGGTCTTGAGTTCAATTCCCAGCAACCACATGGTGGATCACAACCATCTGTAATGAGATCTGGCGCCCTCTTCTGGCAAACAGGAATACATGGAGGCAAAATGTTGTATACATAATAAATAAATAAAATCTTTAAAAAAAAAAAAAAGACAGAGAAACCCTGTCTCGAAAAACAAAAAACAAAACAAAAAAAAAATTCAAGGATTTTAGTGACTACTCGGAATATAATAGAATGAACCAACTCAGTATTGGAAAGCTGTCTGACTTATCCAGGCCTTCGAGGGACAGACAGCTGGATTGCCTGGAAAAGCTGCCAAGCTACCTCACAATGACTTCTGATATTTTTACTTCATCATCAGAAGCATGGTGGGAGCTTTGACAAGCCCCCCAGCCTTGGAGTAGGTCACCCAGAGTTACAAGATTCAGGGTCAGGAAAAATTCAGAACAAATAGAAAGAAGTAAAGAAACAAGTATATAGCTGATTTCTGTTAAGGGATATATCTTACATTCTTTTTAAAAAGGTTTTATTGGCATATTTTAATTACACATAATGGATTTATTCCATTTTGCTATGTGCATATATTTTCACTATACTCACCCCATTACTGTCCTGTCTCCTTCCCAATCTTGTTGATCCCCCTCCTCTTCTCTTCCCTCTCTCTCTCTCTCTCTCTGTATGTGTGTGTGTGTGAGTGTGTGTGTGTGTGTGTGTGTGATCCACTGCAGAGTTGTTTACAGGAGCATGGTCAGTCTACTGGCGGCTACACTACTGAAGAAAGTTTTTTTTCCCCAGCAACCAGGAGCTGGGAAGGGGTGGGCATCATGAGCCCCCTCCTCTTACAAATTTTAAGGCCACAAATTATCCATCTTACATCCTAAACACTCAGACAGAGATTTTTGTCCCTGTGAGGATAGGGCCAACACTGACTAGAGTTTGACCCGGGATAACCTTCAACATGCAGATTCTGCAAAACTCCTCAGAGGTCAAGTGGAGAACCCAAAATGCTGACTTTGCACAAATATAAAGGAAAAGAAACACACACACATGAGCGCACGTGCCCGGTCACCAGGTTGCTTACTGGAGAAGAATTCGTTCCAAGGAAACAACAATATGTCTGACCAGCAGAGAAGAAAGAATGGACAATTCTCACCTGCAGGGAAGGCAGACCCCTCGGTGAAGATCTCAGGGGTTGCAAACCTTGTGGTTTCTGGCGAAGAGGAGCTGAGTATTGTTGAGGGGCATGTGGTGACTACCGTTGTGAGGACAGTGGTGGCCAGTGTCTGAGGTGGGGTTGCAGCTGTGGGCTCGGGTGTGGTCATGACTGTTGTCGGAAGCTTTTCTGTGGTGGTGGTGGTGGTGGTCACATAAGGGGTGGTGGTTGGGCGAGAGGTTGTTGTTGGTCTTGGGGTTGTTGGGGCTGTAAGCAAGAGAAGATGCATCTGGCACCAAGTAGAAATGGGGACTAGGAATCACCGCAAATACCACCTGAGATCTTTCCACTTCTGCTAGCCTCTCTTAATCCACTGGCCTGGCCCTTCTGCTGCAGCTGAGGTTCTTGCCTACATTTCTGTCCTTTCTGGTCTATCTGTCACACTCTGGATACAGAAATCATAAAATCTCCGCATGCCTATGACCTGCTTAAAACCCATCAGCGGTTCTTGTCTATCAGATTTTAAAAGATCAAAACAAAACAAAAAACACTTAGGCCTGCTTATTTCCCTACAAGGTGCCACCTGTGCTTCTGTCCTTCCAATCAAATGTTGCTAGCAGAAAGCAACATGTACCTCAGCTACAAGCTCTCTTTTATGAAGTAATATCCCTGCCATTTGCCCTAGTACTTGATCACAATGACATCTATTGTATTTTTGTAATCACACATTTATCATTACTTAATGTCTGCTTCTCCCACCAAACAATCAGCACAAGGAAACCAGGCCTGTATTCTGTTCTCCGCCATGAATTGGATACCTATCATAGTGTCTGGTATTGTACAAATGAATCAATGCATAAAAATGAGGCCACAGTCAGGAGTCACAGAGCACACCCGCAGTCCTAACCCTTGGAAGCCTAAGGAAGGGGGCTCTCCAGTTCAAGGTCATAGTGAGATTCTATCTCAACCATAAACAAAGTGAGCCCTAGGTACTCAGCTTTGGGTGAGAATGTAGACTTCGCTATATGGTAAAGATTAGTTTGTGCCAACCTCTCTTGCTTCGTTAACATAGATTTTGGGTTCATTATTTGCAGTACACTGTATGGCTCTTACCCTCTCCAAATATGCCAAATTCCTATAGGTTTTAATGAAGCAAAAAGTTACCATTTGTTCCACTCAACTTGGAGTTGACCCTGCAGAGTACTGCGGTTGACAACATTTTATAAACTAGCAACTAGTTAAGATGCTGTGTAAATAGAGACATGACTTCTGTTGGGCTAAGTCAGCATCAGTCACCTTCTCTTCCCGCTTTTTTGAAATCACAAAGTTGCTATGAGATTAACATATGCAATTATGCCTGGGAGTTCACTGATTAAAATTATCCAGTTCCAAATTTAGCACATATGAGAGCCATCTGAGCAGACTAAGAACACAGCCACCCGTGACCTAAAGGTGTCTATTGGCCACATCCTTCAGCCGTAAGTTCCTTGTTGCCTGTTCTGCACAGCCCCAATCTTTAACAGTATTTTCTCATCCCAGACTCTACCCAAAGTGTCTGATTGCAATGGACAAAAAGAGGGCATGAGATCAGTCAGGGGTGGTGCCCACTGCCATGCCCTTCTCCCTCTGCCAGGGATCACAAATCATTTGCTTATAGGCTAAAACTGATCTATGGATATTACTCAGTTCGCAGTGTAATTTTTTTCTTATTACTTGGAAATCAGTGAATATGAAAAAAATTATGATTGAGATGCCCAAAAACACTGGGCCAAATTTCTGTAAGGTGACAAAAGGCCCCCGGATAGACAGCACCTTCCTTCTTCCGTCTAACTCTTCCGTTTATCGGCTGGATCCCCTCATTCCTTTCTGCGGCTGTCCTGGCTGGGACTAGTATGTGGGTTCCCCGGCACACATTCTGCGGCTCACCGAGTGAAACCCAGCCTTCCCCTCCACTGCTCAAGTCAGCACTACTTGCCACCAGCACCCACGGAATGAATCTGTTACCACAAACCACGGAACTCTTCCTCAAAGTTGACCGCCATTCTTTCCTCACCTCTCCTCAGCTCCAGGCGCACAGTCTTCTTGATGTCGTTGAACCAGCCAGGCACCTCTATACGGCAGCAGTACATGCCACTGTCACCTTGATTGGTGTTTGTGATGGTCAAGGACACATCGCCCCGCCAGACAATCCCCCGAAGTGAGTATTTAACCGACTTCCTGGAGGTCACTTTTGCTCCATCTGTGTGGAGAAGCTCTTCGTTGCACTTGGAGTTGGGACATGCGCCTTTGCCCCAGCACATGCTGTTGCGGTGCCGGGACCAGGATGGGTGGTGACAAGGCAAAGTCACCGACTGGCCCAAAGCCCCTATTATTGTATCCTGTGAGGCAGCAGGTGCTATGGAGAAAATGAGAAAGCTGTTACGCAGATGAAAATCTGTCGAATACACTTTACCATTTGTGTACAAACAGAGGCTTCCAGGAAGACGAGGGAAAGTCCCGAGTTCCTTTAGCACAATGTCGACACGCTTGCCTATTCTCCCCGGCACCTAAGTCCACAAGCTTCCATCCCAAAATTAGTGACAGGTGGTCAGGAATCTCTAAACACAGCTCCACAGCAAGACCCTTTTCCTGGGTTTAAACGCTCTGCTCTCATGTACCACTGAGTAAGTCAACTCCCAAATGAAGAGGCCAGACCCTATAATCATGCTCACATACTTCACCTAAAGCCACCCCAAAACTGTGCCTGCCCCCCCCCCCCCCCCCCCGGCATCTCACTAAGTAGATAATTGTATGCTGCTGATTGAATGTTTCAAAAGAGTTACCCAGGCCAGACAGAATTCTGACAGGAAAGAAAGCTGCTGAGGTAGACTCCGCTATCCCTCTCCATGTTCAGAAATGGAGGCGGGATTTGCTCACTGTGTAGCATCTGGCTGCGGCTAGATTCTATGAAGTTGGGGACAGTTCATGGATATGCACTTCTTCACTGTCTTTAAATCTCATTAGTGTGTGGGGGGAGAGTTGTATGTATACCACGATGAATGTTTGGTGGTCGGAGGGTGGGTGTGAATTTGTTCTTTCCTTCCACGTTCACACCACTTCTGGGGATTGAACAGAGGTCTTTAGGCTTTAGGGCAGTGTTTCTTAACCTGTAGGTCACAACCTCTTTGGGGGGGGGGGTCCCATATCAGATATCCTGCATATCATATATTTACATTTATGATTCATAATAACAGCAAAATTACAATTATGAAGTAGAAATAAAATAATTTTATGGTTGGAGATCACCACAACATGAAAAACTGTTTTAAAGGGTCACAGCTTTCAGAAGGTTGAGAACCACTGCTCTAGGGCATATACCTTTACCCACTGCGCCATCTTGCAGGCCCTAACCCATTCATTCCTTTTTAAAATTTGCTTAATAATTTTACTCTTGCATATAATGCATTTTTGATGGAATCTATTGTCTATTCTTTCTCTTCCAGTTTCCCCCCAACACCCTTCTAAGGTCATGTGCTCTTGTTTAAAAACCTAAGTGAGTCCACTTAGTGCTGACAGTATGTGCATGCATGGAGGGTCACCTGGTAGAGCATGGGTAGCCTCGCAGGGGCCATAGCCCTGAAAAGCACGGGCTACCCCTCCGCTAGCCATCAGCAATTGCCAACGACTCCTTTACTAGGGGTGGGACTTGATGACGGGCTTAAGAGTCATGCTAGGATTTTGTTGGCTTGATCCTGTGGGGGTCTTATGCATGCAGTCATGGTTTCTGACTCGCTTATTTCCTCTTTTCTTTTTTTAAAAACAAAAAACAAGCTGTATGTGCTTTTACTTAACGTGTAAAAGTATTTTGTCTGTTTGCATGTAAGTACGCTGCATGTGTGCCTGGTGCCTGTGGTAACCAGATGAAAGGGAAGGACTGGAACTTGGCACAAAAAGTTAAACGGGATTTAAACATTTTACCATTTTTCTGTTTTCACCCAAAAGTTTCCATATTACTCACCTAATAAAAAAAATACTCTAAAAAAGGAAGCAAGAAACTCGATGTGGTAGAAAAACCCCCATTGAGTGACACTGTGAACGTCACTTTCGAACAGTGTGTGTTTTGAGGTTCATTATCGCAAGGTACAGAGGACAATACTTGCCACAAAAGGAGTTCCAAGGTGACCTTTAAGCCTTTCCCCAAGCCAAACCTCAGTTTTACCAGAGTGAAGATGCCATGGACCACCTCTTCTGACACATCTACTTTTGATCCTTGGGTACTCTAAATGGTCACTGTCTTCTCCGTTGACCATTTAAGTAGAGACACATTAAAAATAAATAGATAAACCAGGCATAGTGTAATCCCTATAATCACCTGTAATTCCTATATTCAGCAGGAAGAGGCAGGGGGCCTGCAAGCTTGAGGGAGCCCCTGTAACCCAGCAAGACTCTACGTCAAGATCAAGCAAATTTTAAATAAGCAAACAGAGAGATCCATTCACCAGGCCCTGACTCCTTCAAGCCACGGTGGAGCAGCCCATTAAGCACTGTTCGGTCACAGACGGGACACAAGGACATAAACTCCAGCCATTTATTTTCTGTAATTTTCATATGTAACAAAAACTGCTTGGAGGCCGGGCGGTGGTGGCGCACGCCTTTAATCCCAGCACTCGGGAGGCAGAGGCAGGTGGATCTCTGTGAGTTCGAGGCCAGCCTGGGCTACAAGAGCTAGTTTCAGGACAGGCTCCAGAGCTACAGAGAAACCCTGTCTCAAAAAAACAAACAAACAACAATAACAACAACAAAAAAACTGCTTGGACCAGTTATCTGCTATCCCAGCATTCCAGGGAATAAGGCAGGAGAGTCTCAAGTTGAAGCCCAATCTGAGTTACAATGTTAGACACTGTCTCAAATAAATATAAGTAAATAAGTAGGTAAGTAAGAAAGAAGTTCTTGTATAAAATTCAAAGAGATGTGACCGAGACTGCCTTCATTTCGTGAATCTCTTTTGCAATGACTATGTACTCGTGGCATCGAGTGCCAAGTTACGGGTGACAAAGCCATCCTCACCCACTTTCTGCACAGTATCTGGGCCTAGAGGCAGCAGAGAACACTTGTGTGGCGACCAGGTCTAGAACACCAAAGATAAGAACTCAGTGGGAACCCCTAAAGCAGCTTGGGAGCCACAGGCGAACAGGAAAGGCTCGAGTTTGCCAATGACCTGGCTTGACCTCCTCTTATCAAGAATGAGAGAAAGAGGGAAAAGCGGAATGATGCAAGACATATTCGCGATGTCAGCATTTGTGACTGGGAGGGCTATAGGCCTAAGCAGAGTGGTCGCTGGGCACCTCAGGATATTCATCCAAAATGGCGGTTCATCTGTGTCAGTCAAAGCCTGTGAACAGTGTCAGGCTGAAAAGAAACCTCCCCTCAGCTGGGCACAGCCACACACATCTGTAATACTCTGGAGAATGGAGCAGGAGGATTGCTGTCTCCCAAGCAGCCTGGGCTACATAGTGAGATCCTGTCTCAAAGACACCAAAACAAGGCCGGGCATGGTGGGGGCATGCCTTTAATCACAACACAGGTGAGTTCAAGGCCAGCTTGGTCTAAATAGTGAGTTCCAGAAGAGGTAGAGTTACATAAGAGACCCTGCCTCAAAAATATCAAAGGGGGTGGGGTGAGAAAGAACAAAAAGGGAGAGAGAACTCATTTTGAAACCCCACTGCTAGCAAAACAAAACAAAACAAAACAGAAAGCAAATAAAATCTCCAGAAAACAAAGGGGACAATAAGCATTAAAAAAAAAAAAAAAGCTCTTAGCAGAACAAAGTCCCTGCCTCTCGCTTTGTAACACCTGCAGATAAGACTTCTGGCACCCGCTCATCTGACATTTTGTTTCTTCTATGCCATGGCTTAAACTGTTATTTCTAACCTGACACAGATTAACACACCCCTGAGAGCCCAAATTAGTCCCTAGGGAAATCATCCCTGTGTACCAAGGCAAGGAAGACATCTTCTGAAAGGGCAAATCTAGAAGGAGGCAGGCATAACTGGACCGCCTTATCCTGCAGTCTCCCCTCCCCTGGCCCCCAATGGAAGCCTCCAGAACACTTACTCAGATAAAGACCCCAGAGCTCTATCACCAGCGAGAGGAGAAAAAGTTCCTTGGGCATTGTGACAGGAGCCTGTGTGTCTGTCAGAACCCATGCCTTATATCACAATTACTGCTGACGGGGTGGGCCACCGGGCTTTCACTTCCCTTTCTGCCTGACAATCTTCCCGTTCCCTCATCCTGAATGACCTCCCTCAATCTGGGATGTGTGAGCAAATGTGCTGAGCACATGGGGGCCAGTGCATGTGTGACAATGTGTGGAGAGACGGTGTGGGCGCCAGTGTGCTTCTCTGTCCTTTGTCCTGTGTGCGTGTGAGCATCTGTGTGTGCCTGCTCGTGTGTATGTGCGTGTCAGCTACAGAAGCCACAGTGTTCCTCGTGTCGACCAAAGCGAAGGTAAACTGGCATTTGACTCCACTTCCATTCTAGGTACTCACCATGAAGCTCTCAGCCCCCCCACCTTCACAATGGAAAATGAAAAGTAGGGCGCAATCAGTCACTCAAGATCTGCTACCTGCACTGTCAGAGTTTAGTAGAACGGGAAAGAGGAGCTCCAGGAGAGGAAGCTGAGCACGGAGGGAAGGGCGCAAAGGATAAGCTGGAAACCAGATGATAGGACCTGAACCCGGTGATTTTGGAGTTCTTTAGGATTCTATAGAGACACTCAACTCTACCTAAACAAAACAGAGGAAAAATCAGACCAATCCTTGCCAACCAGATCGGAACTAATATAAAACAAAGAATGGGATCCTGGAACAGAAAAAGACCATTGGGCTCCGTGGTTAAGAACACTTGCTGCTCTTGCAGAGGACCCAGGTTCTATTCTCAGCACTCACATGTTTTCTCATGTCTGTAAATCCAATTCCAAGGAAACTAACAACCTCTTCTGGCTTTTTTGGGTACCAAGCAGGCATGTGATGCATATGCATGTATGCTAGCAAACACTCATACACGTAAAATAAAACCAAAACATTATTACTAAAATAAGAAAAAGAAGTTGGGTAGTGATGGTGCATGCCTTTAATCCCAGCACTTGGGAGGCAGAGGCAGGTGGATCTCTGTGAGTTAGAGGCCAGTCTGGTCTACAAGAGCTAGTTCCAGGATAGAAACCCTGTCTCACAAAACCAAAAAAAAAAAAAGGAAAAGGAAGAAACCATTAAGAGAAAACAAAAGTCTAGTGAACGTAGTCATCTAAATAAAATTTGAGCTTTGATCCACTGTGATGCTTCATTATTGATATATTATAATAAATACAACAACCTAATGTGTGGTGTTAATAATAAAGTATCCCTGAGTACAAACCCAAAGGAATGCAAATCAGCATTCTGCAGAGAGATGTGCACAGCCATGTTTATTACAACACTATTCCCAGCAGTCAAGATGGCTGTGGTGTGGAGGTCTGAATCAGAATGGGCCCCTACACCGGTATGTTTGAATACCTGGCCCCCAGTAAGTGGAGCCTTCTTGGAGGAGGTGTGTCACTGAGGTCAGGGTTTGAGGTTCCAAAGACTACCTGGCCATTCCCAGTATGCTCTCTCTGCCTCCTACCTGCAGATCAAGGTGTGAGCTCTCAGCTGTTTCTGCCACCACGCCTTTGTTCTTCCGCCAGCATAAACTCTGACCCTCTGAAACCGTAAGCCCAACAAAACACTTTCTAAGTCATGCTGGTCATGGTGCTTTGTCACAGTAAAAAGCAACTGAAACAAAAGAACACCAGCATAGAAGTCCATCAACAGGTGACTGGATAAAGGAAATGTGGTCAGCTATGAAGAAAAGTGAAATCCATCATTTCATAGACAGATGGAACTAGAGATCACCATGTTAAGTGAAATAAGGCAAACCAGACTGACAGATGCTGCTTTGTGCTGTTATTTTTATGGTGAGTCATGATTAAATTTCTATTCACCCCAGAAAGAGCACCGTGACACCTCAAAGAAATTATTCCTGCCCCAAATCCAGCTTGATAAACCAAAGCATTTATTGGGGTTGTCTATACCAGCAAGGATAAGGGATTGCTTACTAGAGAATAAGTCTAACTTGTGGACCGATGCATCACCTAAAACCCTACTCCAGCATGGGTGAGGACTCTAATGCTGAGTCTTCCCCTCAGCATTCCCCAAGCACACATAGGCAGGAAAAGGTGGGATCTCGGGTGAGGGTCTGGCAACATTCCCTACTTACCCCCTTGGTGAGAGAAAAAAACAGCCCCATACCCATTAACTCGGACCTGGCTATGACCTTTGCAATAACTGTAAAACCAAGGTCTTTTGTAAGTCATCAGAGCATCCATGATAGCAATAGTCATAAAAGCCTGGAGGAAGCAATTGCATCATAAACTACATATTTCCTCAATACACGGAATTCATGTGTTTAAGTGTTTATGTGAAAGTAGAATGGAGTCTATGTTGGGAGAAGGAGAGAAGATATTAAAGAAGTGAGGGTAATGGCAAGAAAGAAAGAGAGAGAGAGAGAGAGAGAGAGAGAGAGAGAGAGAGAGAGAAAAGAAAAGTATAACTGGAGAGATGGCTCAGTGGTTAGGAGCACTATCTGCTCTTCCAGAGAACATGGGTTCAACTCCCAGCAGCCACAACAAATGATTCACAATCATCTGTAACTCCATTCCCGCAGATCTGATGCCTTCTTCTGGCCTCTGTGGGTACTAAATAAATATGGTACACAGACATACATGCAAACAAAATACCTATATACACAAATAATAAACTTAAAAACAAGGCTATGCAACTATTGCACAATATTTTTTAAAAAAGAAAAAAGATGAGAAAATGTCTCTTTCTCTCTTATGTGTAGAGTACAGATCTAAACTTCTATTTTGAGATATATACTTCATATACAAATACCTAGCCTACTTACTATATAAATATGTCATTAAATATATATTTAATGCATATGTTGAACTATACATTTAAATGTGTGTACATAACTTGAAAAAACGGGAACTGTTTTGGCAGAGAAAGGACACAATGACAGAAGGAAGGGTGACAAAGGAAGCACTGGAAGGAGAATATGATGAAATGTCATCATGAAACCCATTCTTTTGTATGCCAACTAAAATATCGATATAAAGGGGGCTATATATGAAATAGTTAAAGATTCTCTTTTGCAGGGCTGGAGAGGTGGCTCAGTGGTTAAGGACACTGACTTTTCTTCCAGAGGACCTGGGTTCAATTCCCAGCACCCACATGGCAGCTCACAACTGTCTGTAACTCCAAGATGAGACAAACATGCAGGCAAAACACCAATGCGCGCACACACACATACACACCAAGATTCTCTTTTGCTATCTCTATGATTTCTATGTAAATCTAAAACTGTCCTAGTCTAGTATAGTTAATAAACTTTAATAAAAGTACATATTCCTCTATTTAAGAAACACAAATGTGAGCAGACAAGAAGGCTCAAAAGGGAAAGGTGCTTGCAACCAGGCCCGATGATAGGAGTTTGATGCTTAGAGTCTGCCTGGTGAAGGGGGAGCAGCAACTTTAGCAAGCTATCCTCTGACCTCCACACTCATACTGTGGCATGTCCACTCCTCCAATCATAAGTGTTCATAGCAATTTGGTGTCTGGAATATCCCACATAGGCTTTGAGAAATTTCCATCCTAAAGTCTCATGGCCAGTATGTATTAACAATGCCCATTATGATTGACTGTCCACAGCTGCCCTGTGTACTTCATGTCCTACTGGCTCGTTTCTTCACATCGGAAGATGTGCCTCTGGATTTGATCCTTCCTTGTTTTCAGTAAATATGGCTCAAGTGCAGTTGGTTTTGACTATGCCTGTGATGATTGGCTCAATGCTAAACTTACAAGTGACCCAAACTGAATTAGTAATGATGAGACAGTTTGGGGGTCCTCTGAGAAGTTGGGATCCTCTTTATTCTCCTCTTGATCTTTGATCTCTGAGGACTTGAGCCCAAAATACCCACTAACCGTTGTGCAATAAGCAAGCCTGCCCAATAGAGAATTGACCAAGCAGGAAGCAGGTGCTGAAGATAACATGACTGGTCTGAGTCTACGATTTAATTTAGGCTCCTCAAATAAGGACTTCAATGAGCCAGTCTGTGATGGATTCTCTGTCCTTTGTAGTTTTAGACCCAGGAAGACCTTAGCGCCAGATCCCAGAACTTCCAGGCACTGCTGCCTCACGTGTCTGAACTCACTTCCCCTGCAGTCTCATGCCCCTTGGTGATGCCGTGAAGAAGGAAGAGGCCATTCATGATTTTCACCTACCGTCATCTCTTCTCCTCGTTCCGTGGAAAGAGTAGAAGAATGCCCAGCCACCTCTGCTATCCGTGGCTTGAGATAACCGAACTGCAGTCACCAACCACACTCAACTATCCAGTGTCTTTGTGACTCTCATCACATAGTCCATGTCATATATGGCCCATAGCCCAGGTCAGTTAACTAGCCTACTTCTGCATGGTGCAAGGGTCAGTGGGTACCCTGCTTTGTCTGGTAGGACTGAAGGCCCTCTCTCTCTTCAGACCCTGATGCTATCTGCAACATTAGTAACACTCAATAAACCTCTCAGCCAAAGGGTGATCTTTCTATGTGTCTCACTGTCTCTGTCTCGTGTGTGTTTCTGTCTCTGTCTCCAACTCTCTATATCTGTGTGTGTGCACACACATGCACATCTGTGTTTGTGTGTGTGAGTGTATAATCTTGGGCAACAAATGCAGCTAAAGGATTTAATTTAAACATCCATCCTAAAGCACGATACGTACAGCCAAGCCTCCTCTTGCAGACTTCCTCCCAAGGCCATTTGCTCCACCTTCCCCCAGCCTGGCTGCTAGAAGAATGGAAAGGCAACTCATATTCACTACCCCATGGCTATGAGCTCAACACTGTGTCTCATTTGCATAAACCCCCCCAAAACAACCTTGTAAAGGGTACAATTGCTTCTCCATTAGACACACATGGAAAGAGGGATTGAGGGTGAATGGATTTATTTATATTCTGAGCCACTAGGTGGAGGAAATGACAAAGTAGAAAATTCAAGAGTGACTGTCAGGAATTTGGGGAGGGCTTGATCTCACCTCTGAACCTTAACTTTTTTATCTGCAAGGCACAAATGAATAATCTCTTCACCAGAGAACTGATTTCAGAATGAATGACATTACTGATGGGTAGGTTATCCGAAATCCTAAGAAACTGGGGAAACGTTTTGATTTAGAAGCAAAGGAAGCAAAGATGTGAGGAAACTGTTTTGAGTCATGTGGCATTAGACACCAACCTCAGAGAACAGGAGCCATGAGCTGAAAAAGAGAAATGGATCCTGGGTGGGTCCAAGTTCTGGGTGGTTCAAAAAGTCATTGTTGCGTCTGTTTTCCTCTCTGAATTGGAGTTTCTATTTGAAGGTTTCCAGAAAATGCTGAAGTATCAGAAACTGACCTCTTACGCTAGATTGCTTCAAGAAATTGAAAGCGGGAGAAGAGTTGTAAGCATGAAAGAACCAGCATTCGGTTCTTTGGTGAGATCCTAGTCGGAACAAATACAGTGAAATCACTTCTTCCAGGTCACGCAATAGTGAGACACATCAGTTATAGAACTGAAGGCCTTTGGCAAATGCAATCAATTGATTTTATATAAATTAGTCATAGCTAAGTTAATGGTAGGGTTTTGTTTGTTTGGGGAGTTATTTTTCATTTATTTTTGTGTGAGTATATGTACATGTGTGCGTGTAAGCGTGTATGCATGCATGTGTGTGTGTGCACGTGTACACACATGTATGTACGTGTTACAAATTTTCCAGTTCTCTTTTGGGCACATGCTAGAGCAGCATATCTCATTCCCCTGATATCCAGCATCACCACACGGTTACAGGTCAGCAGATCACTTGTAAGAGAGAGCCTTTACGACAGTGGCTCTCAACCTTTCCTATGCTGCGACCTTCTAATACAGTCCCTCGTGTTGTGGTGACCCCAACCATAAAATTATTTTCATTGCTACTTCATAACTATAATTTTACTACTCTTATGACTAGTAACATAAACATCTGTGTTTGCTGATGATCTTGGTGACCCCTGTGAAGGAGCAGTTCAACGTTTCCAGGTTGAGAACTGCTATTTTATAAGGGTTCTGTTCCATGACTTGTCCTCGATTCTCCTGGCAGAAACCTGAATCTACACGGTGAAAATCTCACAATCCACGTGGGAAAGGCATCAAGCACAACCTCACCCTCCCTTCTCTCCCACCCCACAAGGGAAACCAGAAAAATAAAGATGGGGTTAGAGGAGTTAGGAGCCCCTGCTGCTTTCTTGCCAAGGACTCAGGCTCAGCTCTAAGCACTCACTGTCTGTGACTCCAGTTCCAGGGGATCCAACACCTTCCTCTGGCCTCCGTGAATACCTGCATACACACAGCGAACATACATGTAGCAGAATATTTGTTTAACTATACAAGATGTGCTGCATTTAACTATGGAAAGATATGTTGCTGTTTTACTTTGCCTGCCTAAGGCACCTGATTGGTCTAATATAAAGCTGAAGAGGGGAGGTGGGGGCTGAACGGCCCCCATGGTGGTGGCACACACCTTTAATCACAGCACTAGGGAGGCAGAGGCAGGTGGATCTCTGTGAGTTCGAGACCAGCCTGGTCTATAGAGTGAGTTCTAGGTAGGCCCCAAAACTACACAGGGAAACCCTGTCTCGAAAAACAAAACTAAACTAAGCTGAACGAGCTGAACAGCCAATAGCAGGGGAGGAGGTTGGGATAGGTGGAACTTCTGGGCAGGGACAGGAAGTAGGAGGAGGAACTTAGGCTTGGGGTAAGAAAGAAAAAAGGGAGAAAGAAAAAGCCAACTAACCATTCATACATTCAGTTACACACATACATGTAAAATAAAAAATAACAAATCTTTATAGGAAAAAAGTGTCATAAAGTTCTCCCTTCCACCTTT
Organism: Chionomys nivalis; assembly: GCF_950005125.1. Lineage (NCBI taxonomy): Eukaryota > Metazoa > Chordata > Mammalia > Rodentia > Cricetidae > Chionomys > Chionomys nivalis. Next base: position 29,320,769 of record NC_080092.1, on the reverse strand, counting down.
CTTTGTAACATAACGCAGCCTAACACCATCTCCGTCAGGCAGAAACAGTAATGCGGAATAGGTAAGACTGCTCTTTGAAGTGAGGCTTTCAAGCCAGTCTACATCTATGTGTACAAACACAAACATACACAAATTACATGGCACCCCACAAGTATTATACAACTTTATGTGTTGATTAAAAACATACTACACAGTAAATGTAGCAGTGTAGAAATAGCAATTTAAATATGATAAATTAAAAATCATTAAAATGATTATCTTTTCCATTATATGTTTTCTAATTACAATATGATCTCCTGAGTGCAGGAAATGCACTAGAATCACTCTGTGGCCTCAGCCCTTGGCATAGAACTGCACATAGCAAGGCGTAGCCACAATAAAGACTTACGAAGCAAAGAAAGCACCACTGAAGAAAACAGCTTGAAGAGAGAGAACAATCGGCAGTTATTCTAGACTGAGAAATGATTAGAAAAGTCTGTTTGCTCAGAATCTTAAAAACATTGTCTAAGCGAAAAATATATAGATCGATTATAAAATACTCAAAAAATTATTCCCATTAAAATAAATTAAAGAAGGAATTTAGAAATGAAAGACAGAAAAGAACACAGATGCACAAAATGTCACAGGTCAAAGGTTATTTCTAGGTAGTTGGATTTGGCAATGGATGTGTTCTACTACAGCAATGTCCATTATGTGTTTGTTGAGTGAACAGATTTTCTCCATGTGAGTGAATATCTGAATTTTGACACAAGTGCAGAGTTGAGCGGATAATATGGCTCATACCATCATAGTGTGCTAAGTGTCCATGTTTCTTCTCTAACTTCTCCATACATATTTGAACTTTAATGTTTTGGGTAAATGCCATTGCATATATAAGAATTGCATAGTATGACTTTACCTGTTATATTTTAAGAGTGTGCAACATTTATGTTTTCTTTTTCACCACCTGTACTACAACACATTCTTCATTTGTGGTTTCACACTGCTACATACTATACTATTTAAGGTGTATTCCCTGTAATGCATATCCATATTATCAATTATCCATCTCTACATCTTCTCCAAATCCCTACTAACACAAAAGTTTGGTGAACATAAACTTTTCATTGACATTGAGCAACCTCATAGGTATCCAACAAGGATATAAGGAAGAGTGTGTTAGAAGTCTGTATCCAGAGAGGGGAATGATCAAATCATAAGCAGCTTGCACGCTGATTTCAATAAGTATTACCAAATCTCTCCCTAGAAAACTCTGACCTGTTCCATTCCCACCACCTGTGCATGAGAGTGCTGACAGAAGTCGCTTATTGTAACATCTGCCATGAGTGTGTATACGTTATCCTTTCTCCTTGCTGATCTCTTTGAATTTCTTTGATCAGAAGTCAATTTGCTCATCTCTTCACCTAACTATTCACTGTTCCTCCTTCAATGAATTGATTTCTTGCATCTTTGTCTAATTTTCTATCAGTTGTCACCTATGAGCATCCATCTTCATTGTCAACTTGACTAGATTTGGAGTCACCTAGGAGATACACCTCTGGGCACGTCTTTAAGGGCAGTTCCAATGGCCTTAACTGTGGAAAGAACATCTATTCTGAATTTGAGTTGTGCTATCCTGGGGGGTGGAATCCAGAACTGCAAAAAGGAGAAAGAGTTGAATGCCAGGATTGCCTTCTTTCTACTTTATAACCTACTCAGACATCAGCAAGCAAGCATGAGACTTCATGTTCTTGTCACCACAGATAAGAAAGAATCTGTACCCCGAAATCACAAGCCAAAATGATCCCTTCTTCCCTTGAGTTGCTTCTGGTCAGTTGTGTGGTCACATCTATGAGAAAAGTAACTGATAATTATCTTCTTCCTTTCCCGAGGAAGAATATAAATAGGTAATAGAAAATTAATAGGTGATAGATTGAAAAATAAATGATAAGTGATAGATAGATAGATGATAGATGATAGATAGATAGATAGATAGATAGATAGAGATGATAGAGAATATCTTCTCTAGACATAAAAATAATTTCTGTTCTTTCATTATCCCTCTCCCAATTTCTTCCACTGAGTACTTTATTGAACTAAAATTCTTAATACTGTCATATTAAAATTCATGAATATCTGGGGATGTAATTCCATTGTAGAATGCTTTCCCAACAAGTACAAAGCCCTGAGTTTGACTCCCAGCATAGTAATTTTTTATTTAAGATCATCAAAATTTATTCTTATGCCTCATCCTTGGAAATCTTGTTTAAAAGTCCCTATCCCACTCTAAAATTATTATAACATTGTATCTTTCTACAAACATTATAATTTTACTTTCAAATTTGTTTTTAATCTCTTTGAAGTTTGCTTTTATCTGTTGTGTAAGGTCCATATCCAACTTCAGTTTTTTTCCATATAATCTAGTTTTCCACTAAAAAAAAGCCATCTTTTTTCATTGATATGTAATATCATATATTTGATGTAGAATATCAGATACATAGATAATCACTGTGAATGTGAGAATTCTATGCTGTTTGTTACACTGGATGTTTCGTTCTTCTGCCAGTATCACAGCTTTTTATAGCGATGGGACAAGACAATGCAAGGTTCCCCCAACAACAGTGCAAGGTTCTGCCATCTTGTATTCTTGCTGAGGCCATTCCAAGTTTAATTAGAATCTGATCTACTTGGTAGAGAATATCATGGAAAATTACCCAACTCTATTCTAGGAACCAAAGGTCAGGATGTGCTAGCTAACTTATCTTAGCTTCTAAAAAATAAAAAAATATATATAAAACACCTGCCCATTTGTGCCGAACCCCCACCAGGCAATTTCTTATCTTAGTTTCTGTTAAAACTGCTCACTTCAAAATGCCTATTCTGCAAAGCTCTCCCAGCATCTGCCAAGCAAGATGCCTGGACAAGGTCTATGCCTTTAAGGACCCCATGTTCTGGGGCTACACCCAGGTCCCTGAACACTTTGATGTGGTCCCAGCAGCTGGAACAATGACTTTCTATTGCCCATACACTGTCTCTTAGTGGTCATCTCTGGAAAGCTCCCTGTAACATTTTAATGCTTTGTTCCAAACTTTGATGTTAATAAGGTGACCTGAACATTGCTATTTTTAATTTTCTTTAAAGATTTATTTTTATTTTACATGTATAACTGTTTTTCCTGCATATATGCCTGTGTATCATGTGTGTACAGTGCCCTCAGAGGCCAGCAGAGGACACTAGATCTTCTTGAACTAGAGTTTCAAAGGTTATGGGCCACAGTGTGGGTGCTGGGAACCATAGCCAGTGTGCTAATTTAAATGAAAATGGCCCCCAAAAGGAATGGCACTATTAGGAGGTGTGGCTTTGTGGAAGGAAATGTGTCATTGTGAAGGTAGGCTTTGAGGTCTCATATATGTTTAAACCACACCCAGTGTCTCAGACCACTTCCTGTTGCTTATGTTTCAAGACATAGGACTCTCAGGTCCTTCTCCAGCACCATGTCAGCCTTCGTGCTGCCTTGCTTCCCACCATGATGATAATGGATTAAGCCTCTGAACTGTAATCAATCTACTTCAATTAAATATTTTCCTTTACAAGAGTTACCACAGTCATGGTGTCTCTTCACAGCAATAGAAACACTGTTATGTCCAGTTCACAGAGTCCCCCAAAACCAACTAGGAAATTGAGTCCTGTATGTAAAAACAAAGAGCCTTTATTCTTACACAAGTTTGCAAACTCGATCTCTCTGTGTGTCCAATGTATTGGAGTGATTGGAGAACCCCGAGCTCAGTTGGGGTTGGGTTTTTATAGTACTAAATGTAGGGGTGAGGGATTTCTAAGGTTCGGACCCCTGATTGACTGACATGTGTCTAGGGGTGTCCTGGTGAAAAGTGATGGGTGTGTGGTGATAGGTGATCCTATCTGTAATGATTAGAACATTGGAACATTAAAAATTTCCTGGGTGGTCTGTTTGTGGTCTTTCTTGGAACCAGGTATTGCCTTAGGGAAAACTACTGAGACCCAGGCCTCTATTGAGCTTGTCGTGTCTGGGTCCTACATAAGGCACCCAAGTTCCCTGTAAGAGCAACAAATGTTCATAACCACTAAACCATCTATCTCTTAGCCCCAGCACTTCTATCATAAACTGTTTTGTCCTTCGAAATTTAAAAAAAAAAAAATGCCGCACTTACAAAAGAACCATGCTATTTCTTCAATTAAAAGAGGAAGGAGTAAACTTAGAAAGTTTAAAGACACAGAAAAATACAACAGGCTTTATGAGAGCCATCAAGAGGTTATTCCTCGAGCTGAGAGGGTTAAAACTCAGGGAAAATACTTTACAGATGGGAAACCCTGTCAATCATTATCAATTAAGCATTAGTTAGGGAACAACCCTTCCCCAAAACACATAAACCAAGAATTGGGGAACTGAACCTTCAGAGCATAAAGAAAATGGAGACCAGAATAAAATCTAAAGATTTCTCCTCCTGCTTCCTCATCTGTACAATGGAGAGGCTACACTGGAGGATATCTAAGCTTCTATCAGCTTCAAGCCTGAAAATACTCCCCACTGAAATGGAAAATGCAGAGCTAGAAACACAGGAGTGAGTGCGGATTGACCTCCTGTCGTGATATTCCTAGCCTATCATTTCTTCAGGCAAAGAGACGGCAAGAACATTTTTGTCTTTAAGGGCACACAAAGGGCGTTCTGGTTTGGATCTTAAATATCTCTCAGTGGCTAAGTGTCAGAGGCTTAAGGCACTATTGGGAAGTTTTAGAGATTTTAGGAGCTGGGCCTCACAAAAGGAGTTTATGTAATTGAGTTCATGCTCTTGGATAGACGATTATGTTCTGGCCCCTTCCTGGCTTTCTGTTGCTTTGTAGAAATCACTGAAGTATCTTTCTCCCACCCTGAAGTCCTCTGTGATGTTCTGCCTCACCACAGGGCCAGAGAGAGATAGCCAGTTGATCATGGAGGAAGCTTCTGAAGCCCTATGACAAAGTGAGCCTTTCACAGGAACAGACAGACACGTGACTGGATTTTGGGATACTGAACTGACTCTTGTCATCACTCCAGGCCCCATCCCAGGCCCCACTCCAGTGTTGAAGCTCTCTGTAGCTGGGTCTGTGTCTGTTAAGCGTTTTCTAGCGTAGAAGGAGGACGAGTGGGAGAAGTGAAACTCCAGGGTTGCACTGCTAACGGATAATCATTTCTTCAGACCTTTCACTGCCAAATGGTTACTCACAGTTGCCCCTCTGTAATAGGAAAGGGATTTTTTTTCCACATTCAAGTAAAAATACATTTGAGTTGAAATTCACAACTTTCCAGTTGAATATCTTACATAATGGGCAGAGCTACTTACTTAAATGAGTTCCGTTTCCCCATCAACACACTGTGTCCAAACCACTCGCTAGCATCTCTAGGGAACCTAAGAAACTCAGGCTATGTTTTTGAAGACTAGCAAATCTTAAGATCAAATGATTTCCTCAAATATAAAATTATAAATTAAAAATAGCTAGAAATACAAAACATATATATGCATATGAATATATATTACTGATATATAACATATATATATGATATATATATTACTGATATCAAAGAGTTGAAAGCAGCCTAAATGTCATGCACATCAATATGAAGATTAACACAGAGGCATCAAATAAAGATTTAGCAAACATTTAAAAGAATGTTGAATGTTTGGGATGGAACTCAATGGCAAAGCACTTGACTAACAAGCAGGAAGACCTGAGTTGATCCACAGCAACACAAGCACACACTGTAGTCACACATCTATTAATATAGAAATATCTTTAGAATAGGAGAGCCTTATAGCTAAATATGACAACCAAGATACAAAACATCATGTACAATGTTATCAGTTTATGTAAGAAGAACATGTATGCACAGACACAGGTCTAAGTAGATATTTCAAATAAGGTTATCCAAGATGGGTAGCGTATACTTGCAACCCCACCAGTCAGGAAGCTGAGGCAGGAGGATCATGTGACCATTAATGGCCATCTTGGGCAATATACCAAGACCATATCTTAAACAACCTATGCAACAAGTAACATATTCTTTTTAAAAAACTATTTACTCATTTTTATTTTATGTGCATTGGTGCTTCGCTTGCATGTATGTCTGTGTGAAGGTGTTGAGTCCCCTGGAACTGGAGTTACAGACAATTGTGCACAAACATGTGGGTGCTGGGAATTGAACCTGGGTCCTCTGGAAGAGCACTGCCACTGAGCCATCTCTCCAGTTCACCCTAACTTATCTTCTCACGTGAAACAAAAGTTTTTAAACAGAAAAAAATAAAAACAGTAAACCAAAAGGGAAGTGAGCATTAGAGATCTACATCCCAGTCTCAGCCTGTCCAAAGTTTATTAGTAGAAAAGTCTGCGTAAGTCATCACATTTTCCTCGTGCCTCGGTTTACCCATAAAATAGAAATAGTTGCCTTCGTCTGGCACAGAGCTTTTGACAAAACACCATCCCACAGTTTAGCACAGTGCTCAGCAATTTCCTTAGGAGACATGAAAGAATGCCACTCAGGACTTAGATCTTAATTGTCATGGCAACATTAGTCTAGCTAGTCCTAAACTGGAAATGACCCAAGTATCCATACAATAAATATATCACTCACCAATAACAGAGAACAAAATGCTAGCACAGGCAATAGCAATACCTTATACATATACACATATGTCAACACACACACATACTATATGTCAATCAAAATAATGGTGTTTCTAAAAACATCATGCCAGATGGAAAAACCAAGACAGGAAAAACCACATTGCGTACTATTACATTCACACGAAATTCTAGAACTTGGGTCTAGCTTAGCTGTCAGAGTACTTATCTACCATGCCTCAAGCCCTGGAATTTTATTTTATATAAGGATTATTTATTTTACATGTTTGATTGCTTTATCTGCAGGCATGTGACTGAACTCTGTGTGTGCAGTATCAGAGGAGTCCAGAAGAGAATATCAGATCTCCTGGGAATGGAGTTACAGAGGCCTGTGAACCAGGATTCTGTGGATTCTGAGAATCAAACCCAGGTCCTCTGCAAAAGCAGTTACTGCTCTTAACACCCAAGCCACCTCCCCAAAACGATGAATTCAACCCCCAGTACTGCATAAACAAGGCATAGTGGCACACATAACTAACCCCAGCATTCTGTAGGTGAAGGCAAAGAGATCAAAAGTTCAAGGTCATCCTCATGATAAATATAAGGCCATCCTAGACAATACGGGACCCTGTTTCAAAAATTTAATAAATGAATACATAAACAAATGAGTTTATATTTCAAACATGTGTACACACGACTCTTGTCTCAACACTGAGATAAGGGAGGATTTTCTTGGAAAATGCCTATTATATTTAACAATACCCCTTGTCATTGCTTAACCCAGACATAATTGTTCCCTGCCCCTTTAATTTCTTTTAGCTATGCTAAATTTGACTTCACATTCTAGGCTTGCAGAATATACATCTTCTAAATTACTTTTATACCCCTTTCTGCTAAATATTTAATTGAAAAGTCGAGAAAGGAAAAAAATACAGGTTTTAGCCTCAACTCCTGCTAGAAAAGCCTGGCATGTGACCAAGGGCATTTTTGATTAACTGAAGGTTGGGAGTGTGGAATAAGGAGCCTAAGGATGTGTGCTGGGAAACAGCAGGGCCGGACACGCCCCCCAGCCCACCCCTCCTGCGGGATGACGAGTGAGCCAGGCTGGAGGAGGAAGTGCCTTAGAAATAAGAAGTGGTAAAGGTGTGGTGGCCACATAAGAAGGAACCCTGAGACATGGCGCGGTGCCAGAAGCCAGGGCCTCCTTTCACATCTGCTGCCCAGCTGGCTTCTGATATCCCTTACAGCAGGCTGGGGGAGGGCTGGCCACATGACATAGTCTGGACTGTGTCTAGGGTGACTGCCCAGTGTGTCTGTCATGGGGTGGGGAATCAGCATGCTGGGGGCTTCCTGAAGGTCTGTGCAGGGTGGAGTAGCCAGAAGTCAGGCGTGTTAGGCTCAGATGTTCATGTGCTATTTCTCTCTTTTCTTTTCATTTTGGTTTTGGCTTTTTTGTTTGGTTGATTTGACTTGTTTATTTTGTTTTTTTGTTTTTGGGTGTTTTCTTTTTTTTGGTTTTTGTTTGCTTGTTTGTTTTGCTTGTTTGGGGGGTGGGGAATGGGATTTTGAGATAGGGTTCCTCTGTGTAGCTTTGACTGTCCTGGAACGAACTCTGTAGACCAGGCTGGGCTCTAATTTAGAGAGATATACCTTCCTCTGGCTCCCGAGTGCTGGGATTAAAGGGCACTGCCATGGACCAGCTTCATGTGCTATTTCTATTTCAAAAGACTTATTAGCTGGGCAGTAGTGGCACATGCCTTTAATCCCAGTACTCACGTGAGTTCAAGGCTGGCTTGGTCTACAGAGCAAGTTCCAGGACAGGCTCCAAAAATACACAGAGAAACCCTGTCTCGAACAAACAAACAAAAAAAGATTGATTTATTTATAGTTATGTGTTTTATGTATATAAGTACTCTGTCTGCATGTATGCTTACATGCCATAAAAGGAAATTCAATCCCATTACAGATGGTTGTGAGCCACCATGTGGTTGCTGGGAATTGAACTCAGGACCTCTATGAGAACAGTCAGTGCTCTTGACTGCTGAGACAACTCTCCAGCCCCCAGAATTTCTAACAAGATGGAGCACTGGCTCCCACCATCTCTGACTGAAAGATTGGTCACGCATTTTGTTAGTATTGATTTTTGTACATAGCATAGCTGGCCTGAAACTCACTATGGAGGCTAAGCTGGTCTCAAATTTGAGGCCATCCTTCGGCCTCAGCCTCCTGAGTGTTAGGAGTACAAACATGAGCTACAAGCACTCCTTCTTAACAGACATGTTCTGAAGGTGAGGAAGAACCTAGAGTCACGGGAGTGTTCATCATCATCACCGTTAATGTCTGGTCGATGGTTTTCTCACATAGTCTCCACCATTACTCAGTCAGCATTATCACAAAGTAATGAACAACCATTGTCCTGTTCTCCTTGCTTCATTTCTACTGAGAAGGGGCCACAGTTCCAGATCCCAGCTCGCTCTCTCTCTTGTAGACCATGCTGGCTTCAAACTCACAGAGATCCACCTGCCTCTGCCTCCCGAGTGCTGGGATTAAAGGCGTGGGCTACCACCACCCAGCCAGATCTCAGGTCTAATCTATAGTGTGACACCATTCCTGGCTGTCATAATTGCACAAAATATATGCACTTGTTAGGCAATCAGTGACTGAAAGCTCTAGGAAGTGGGCTCAAGAGGGATGCTAAGATAGACTGCTGGGGTAAGGAGTTTATTTGGAGGGTCATTGACATAAAAAAACAGATGAGAGTCCAAGAGGCAGAAATGAGGGAACATGTCCTTGGGAAAGGAGGTGGCTTTACAGCGTGGGTCTAGAACTGATTTCTAAGCAACAGGTAAGAAAGGAACACAACGTAGGGCCACACATACTTGCTTTGACATAAACTCACTTCCCCAGGTAAGCCATTCTTGCACATGGGAGTCTGTTAACTAGTGACTCACAGACAGTGCCCATTGGAGGGTGACTGTCTGGTCTGGGTCCTTAGGTTGCCATCATTGTATTTAACTTAATGTACTCAAAGATTTACATTTAAAAGTGGATTGAATTGTGTACCTCAAAAGACAGGCTGGAATCCTAACTCTAAAGACCTCAGAATATGACCTTATTTGGCAGAGGGTTATAGCAGACATAATTTGTTGGGCTGAGGTCATATTGGAGTACGGTAGTCTCTTGATCAAAAATATCCAATGTCTTTGAGAAAAGGAGAATGAAGACTGCTGTGGGAAGTTCTTCTGTACATGTGTTGCTTTTATTGGTTAATGAATAAAGGTCTGTGATAGGACAAAATAGAGGTAGCTATGAAAACTTAACTGAATGCTGGGAGAAAGTAGGTGGAGTCAATGACACACTTTGTAGCCGCCACAGGAGACAAATGTGCTGGAAACTTGCTAGTAAACACAAGCCTTGTGGTAAAATAGAAAATAATAGAAATGGGTTAATTTAAGATGTAAGAGCTAGCTAGTAATATGCTTAAGCTGTTGGCCAAACGGTATTGCAAATAATATAGTTTCTATGTGATTATTTTGGGTCTGGGCAGCAGGGAACGAATGAGCACCCTCTGACAACAGAAGACTAGCCTTGATTTGCTGTGTAGCCCAGGCTGGTCCTGATCTCCTAATCCTTCTGCCTCCACCTGTCAAGTGCAGATATGAGAAATGTAAGCAGATATATCTGTCAACACATCTGCTTTTAATCAGATGTTTTTTCATTTCCTGTACCACATCTATATTTAATATTCTTAGAACTTTAATTTAAGCCTTTTTTTCTATTGAACACTTGAATATATTTATGATTGGTTGCACACTCTACTGGTGTTTTATTTAAATAAGTCTGCTCAACTAGATTGATTTCCCCTGCGATTTTTCTACTATTAGAAGCGGCACTTTAATAAGACCATTTATGAAAAATTCTCCACACAAATATTAAAACAGAATTTTATCAAGCATTGAGCTCTAACGTTCTGTTTATAGGAAATTAAACCATCCAAAAAATCCAAAGTGGGAGGCATTTTAAAGAACTTATCTGGTCTCTTCAATAAGCCAATGTCATGGAAATATGTGGGTGTCACTGTTATAAATAATAAGAAGAAACATTTTTAAAAACCCCCACACAATCTATTGGTCTTGCTTAATACTGGCATTGAGGGATGGATTATGAAAGATAACTGATGGGAAACTAGAGAGGGGAGAGAACATAAGAAGTCTCAGTAAGGATCCGTACTGAGGGCCAGTGAGATTGCACAGTAGGCAGAAGCACTAGAATTCTACCAGAGTTCAATCCCCAGATGAACTCCCAAGGATTGTCTGACTTTCACATGCATACCATGCAATTCATGTGCCTATCATCTCACACACATACACACCACAATAATGATAACAATCATAGTAATAATTCATACTAAAGAATTATCAAAAGAGTTGTATCTCAGTGGACATGGACAATGTCATGAGTTCAATCCCCAGCACTGAATACACAAAAATAATTATCATTTTATGACTATTTTCAGAGAGATATAGTGAGTGATTATGTAAAAATGTGTTCTAATATTTTAGAGATACAATAACCCTAGACTTAAAAAAAAATGGGCTTCATCTTAAAAGGCATCCTAGTCCCTAAAAATGTATCTATGGCTTACTTTTTAATAATGCAAAAAAATGGGAATCAAGTTTAGTAATCATTTTATAATTAACCAAAAGTTAAATGACAGAATGCAGGTGACAAGTAAGTTTAGTATCATTTCAATGCCCTCTAGTCCCTGCCTGAAAATATTGCTTCGATTACTTTCTTAACTTTAGTTTTTATTTTATTTTATGTACGTAGATAGTTTGCCTTCATGTATTTCTGCTGGTGCTTGCATACACCAGGAGGTGTCAGATTCCTGGAACTGGAGCTACAGACAGTTTTGAGTCACCATGTGAAGGCTAAGACTAGAACTCAAGTCCTCTGGAAGAACAGCCAATGATTTAATTGCTAAGCTATCTCTCCAGCCCAAATTCTTTTTTGAAAATCTGTGTCTGTCTGTGTATTTATGATGTATGTGTGTATATGCATATGTACAGGCATGTACAAGCAAGGCATACATGTCAGGGGACAACTTCTGTGTCAGTCCTCCCTTCTGCCATGTTTGAGATGGGGTCCCTAATTATTTGCTGTTGTGCACCCAGGCAAGCGGGCCCTTGAGGTTCCAGGAATTCTCTTGTATCCCCTATATCACCCAAGAAATATTGTGAGTAACAGAAGCATTCTACTGCCTATGGCATTTATGTGAGTTCTGGGGATGCAAACGCAGGTCTTCATGCTGGCACAGCAAGCAATATACCTTCTGAACCATCCCTTAAGTCTGATTTTTTTTCCATCTTTCCCAATCAGTTATCATTATTTTGTGTAAACTACTACCCACCTTGATTCTTGGACTATCAGCAACATCAATAGTGTTTATAAAACATGTTATAGATGTATGATTTAATTTTTTTAAATAAGACAAAATTAATTCAGACTTTTTAAAAAAAATGAGTCAAGAAACAGCATGCATAGATCGAGTGGCTATGCACACCTTTAATCCCTCCCAGCACTGTGAGCTCAAGGGCAACTTGGTGTGTGTATTGAATTCCTCGGCAGCCAGGGCCACACAGTGAGAATCTGTCCAAAGCACACAAAATAGAAACAGTATGACCAAAGACACTCTAATTTATGGTTACATTTATTTACTGGTCAATACATACCTTGGAGAATGAGTTACTAAAACAGACTTTGGACAGGGTAACTAGACGGTTAGCAAATAATTTTTTATTTTTTTTATACTTCTCTATTGTATGAATTTTGTGATGAGTATGCATTAGTGTATTAGTTAAAACAGTAAATCAAGATAGTATTTAAGCAAAAAATTAATTGACGACTATCCGGACCATCGTCCTTGTCTCTAAACATTTACTCGTGATAGTTGTGATTTGCCTTAAGATAATACTTGGAGAAAAACTTACTGGTTTAGAGTTCAGCATTTCTTCAGAAGTCATCTCAGGTCATCCTTTCGAAATCATGTTGACGGATGATTGCTTCCCAAACTCTCCCAGGCCACATTTCTTTGACTCAGAATCTTTTTGTAAGTTAAAATACTAAGCCGGGCCATGGTGGCATACACCTTTAAACCCAGCACTCAGAGGTAGGCAGTCTCTGTGAGTTCATGTCCAACCTAGTCTATAGAATTCCAGGACAGACAAGGCTATGCAGAGAAACCCTGTCTTAAAATACAAACCCTTAAAATACAAAAAAAAAAAAAAAAAAAAAAAACCAAAACACTAAACTCACAGTGTAAAACCTTTGTGACACACCCACATGGTAGAGACTCAATCCTACCAGAGCTTCCTGTACAGCTAGAGTTTGCTTGGGGCTTACAGTTTCAGGGGATTAGAGTGTCATGGTTGGGGGCATGGCAGCAGGAAGAAGGGCAAGGCTGAAAGCTCCCATCCGATCCACAAGCAGAAGGCAGCGAGAGCTAATTGGGAATAGCATAGGTTTTTAAGACCTCCACATCCTCCCATGTGACACACATCCTCCCAGAGTGGCACACTTCTCCAAGAGTGTCACACCTCCTAATCCTTTCCAACAGTTTCACTGTCTGGGGATGAAGGATTCAAATGTATGAGTCTATGGGGGCCCTTCTGCCTCAAACCATCACAGTTTCAAGGATCATTGGTACAAGTATGGCAACCAGCAGTCTCAAAACATCCCAAAGCACTGGACAGGGAGACTAGTCATCCTTGACTTACATCACCTGCCCCCATTCGGAGGGGCATAGTGGGTTTCTTAGCCTCTATGCTTAAAGAAAACAAGAAAAGGGGAGGCAGGACTAGCCACCACTTCTCCCTCCCAACAAGTGACACGTGAACAAGGCCAAGCGGCATAAGACAGCAGAGAAGACGTGGCTGTCAATGTACCCAGTCTTCCTCCCGCTGTGTGAGCAGCCCCCACTGCTGCTGAGTCTTCACCTATACATACAAGATAGAAGTGGTTAGACAAGATGCTAATTGGAACTTGCTCTGCTTCTATCCTCATTCCCTAGTGCCTTAAAGGCCAGGCAGAGAGCTGATTCACATTCATGCATGAAGATAGAGGGGCAAGGAGCTGATTCTATATTTCTGATTGAAGGCTGTGGGGCAGGGAGCTGGTCCTGCACCCATGCATGGAGTCAGAGAGGCAGAAGACTCTTCCTCTACCCATGCATGCAGGATGTCACCCTTGGAGAAAGAGGGGAAGTGTTAGATGGTAACATCACTCAAAATGGTCACTACCACTGGTGGGAATGTTCACTTAGTCTTGCTATCTGCAAAATGGCAGAACGAGGCCCGGCGATCACAGCCTTGAAACGATTCCAACCTGCACTTCTACCCTGTATCCTCTCCACCATTACAGACACGTTGTCTGCTGTGGGAAAAAAATTAGTAAATTCAGATCTCAGAATCTTATATACATTTTGTCAGGATTTTACCAAAAACCAATCACCATAACAAAAATCAGGATAGCCACAATTCAAATTGTGGAAAATATGCAAAAACTACTGATATAAATCAAATACCGGAATCTTCTAGCAACAGTTTCTCATCGGTTGTCATTTTAAAAAGTAATTGAAGCTAGTTCCAGGACAGGCACGAAAGCTACAGAGAAACCCTGTCTCGAAAAACCAAAAAAAAAAAAAAAGTAATTGATTAAATGATTGCAAAGTCTCTTAAAACAAATGAACAAAAATATGTGAGCCTCTTTCAGCTTCTTCAATGAGTTAGTTAGTGTTCATTCAGCAACCTGTTGCTTGGTTTCCATGTATTTGTACAATCTGTGACTACAGTTTTATTGCATAATGGGCAAAGGACACACATTCTGGGGCTTCAACTTTCTGTTCATACTGAAGCTTGTTTTGTGACTTAATTCACGGACTCTCATGGAGGCTGTCCCATTAGGTGGCAAAAGAAAGGGCTGTTGCATGTCAGCTCCATTTGGCTGACAGTCTAGCTTAACTCTGATGTCTCTCTGTTGGTTTGTGGAGGGTGGAGGGGAAGGACTCAGGGTGATCTATTCATTGGTCAGTGGATGCTGAAGCCCCACACAGTTGTACTGAAGTTTGTATCTCTCAAAATTCTTCCCATCAAAATGGCCATACTAGCCGGGCGGTGGTGGCGCACGCCTTTAATCCCAGCACTTGGGAGGCAGAGGCAGGCGGATCTCTGTGAGTTCGAGACCAGCCTGGTCTACAAGAGCTAGTTCCAGGACAGGCTCCAAAACCACAGAGAAACCCTGTCTCGAAAAACCAAAAAAAAAAAAAAATGGCCATATCTCATCACAATTCTAATGTACTCCTCTCAGAGCTATACATATAAAAAAACCAAATAGACAAACTTAAAATGCAAATGCAAACACAAAAGATCCTGGACAGAGAAAGATGTCTCAAGCCAAAAGGACCAAAACTGGACACATCACTATGCCTGATCTTGAAACATAGAACATTAACCAAGACAAAGCAGTGTTAACATAAAAACTAATGCAAAGTGGATGTAATAGAGTTTCCAGAAATTATTTCATGAATCTAAAGCCAACTGGTGGTTGACAAAGGTACCAAAAAATCATATAAGGAGAAAGGCCAGCATCTTCAATAAATAGAAGCTGGAAAATGGGGTATCCATATATAGAAAATTGAACTTTATTTTTAGAGAAGGTCTCAAACAGATCTGACTGACCTCAAACTCTCTATGCGCCTGAAGATGGGCTTCTCCAGGGGCACCTCCACTCCCCAGTGCTGTGAAGACAGTTGAGTCCCAGGACACCTGCCGGAAGAACAAAAGTTAAACACTCTGTTCCTCATGCTATATTTAAAAGCAAGCAGCCAAACAAACAATAACCTGAAAATGGATCCAAGAGCTCAATGTCAGCCATGAAACCATGAGACTAAGATAAAGAGAAGCAATTCAAGGTGTTGGTATGAGTTCTATTTGTTTTAAATAAAAGATACACTCTTACATGACACAGTGGCCACCCCATACACAGGCTTCCTTTCCATGACTTCAGTTACATAAAGTCAAGCACATTTGAAGACATTAAATGACCTAGCCCATGAACCAATAGCTCATAACTTCTTGCTTGTCCACTATTCTGAATAGGGTGGTGAATAGGGGGTTTCGTACCTTCCTATTGATGTGGGTCCTCTCATTGCCCAGCATCATCATGGTGTATGTGCCACATGGGATGGAAGAACTGACTACGGCAGTATTTCAGGGCTGGTCTGTCCCACCCAGGGTGACCCCACATCCTCAGTGTCCGCCAGCATTTCTCTGCAGAGGGAGGAGGCCACTGTGTATCATTCATAAATGTGTTCACCCATTCCATGGACTCCTTTTATTTTACTTACTTACTTTGTTCATTCAAACATTCATGTTGGTTCCCTTTTCCACTTCCCATTTCTTATACTTCAAATATTTTACTTATTTTTTAATTTATTCTCTGGCAATTACATAGTTGAACACAAGATATTGAGATCCTATTTGCTTCCCTTCCTCCAACTCCTCTGAAGCTCCTCCCAACGCCATGTCTTTGGGTTTGTTTGGTTGTTTTTCATTTGGTTTGGCTTTTGAGACAGGGGTTCTTTGCATAGCTCTGGCTGTCCCGGAATTGGCTCTGCAGACCAGGTTAGCATCAAATTCAGAAGTCTGCCTGCCTGTCTCTGCCTCCTTAATGCTGGAATCAAAAGTGCATGGCGCCACACCAGGCTTCATGTATATATTTATTAACCTAGACACTAAATTACTATGGTCAGTTTGAACACGCATGTGGAGCCATCCATCTGAGAACCGGCAATCTACCAGGGGCCACGCCCACTGAAGAAAATTGACTCTCCTGCCCTCAGATACTGAAAAGCTCCTCAGCGAGGCAAGGGCTTCAGGGGTCTCTCCCCAGCCGTGCTGGCTTGATTTTTTGTAGGTCTTATCAGACAACTACAGTTGCTGTGTCTCAGAAGTGCAACAGCCTTGTCTTATTTTGAAGACACTTTTTTTTTCTTTCTTTCTTTCTTTTTTTTTTTTTTTTTTTTTTTGCGGCAGAGTCTACCCCAACCTCCGGTTCTTACAAGCCCCTCCCCCTACGCACACATAGTAAACACTTCCTTGCTGTTCCCTGAGCCTTGGGGAGAAAGGCTCTGATAAAGACGTCACTTATTCTCTGTGCGTTAACCAGATGTGAGTCTCTGTATGAATCACCAAGCACCGATTAAAGAAGCTGTGCTGAGAAGGTGCACTAGTCTACAATATAAGGAAACACGTTCAGATGACATCTTGATACTAAGTCCCTTGGGAAGAATAGCTGTAGGCTCTCCCCAAGGACCTGGGAGCCCCCTAGTCATAGGTTCCTGGCCAGGCTTTCAGTACCACCCTCTTCACATTCTTTTTTGTTTGTTTGTTTGTTTGCTTGCTTGTTTTTTGGTTTTTCGAGACAGGGTTTCTCTGTGGCTTTGGAGCCTGTCCTAGAACTAGCTCTGTAGACCAGGCTGGTCTCAAACTCACAGAGATCCGCCTGCCTCTGCCTCCCGAGTGCTGGGATTAAAGGCGTGCGTCACCATCGCCCGGCATTCTTGATAGCATCCTATGATACATTAAAGGTTTACATTTTGATAAAGTCCAACCTAACTATTATTTCAATTGTTCATGCTTCCAGTGTTATAGCCAAGAACCATTTCAGATTCAAAAATACTGAAATTCATGCTTATGCTTGATCTTACTTAAAAATCTAAATCCTTCCTGGCATGGCAAATGAAAATTAAAGGTCCAGTGAAGGCTTTAATAAATGTTGGGTAGATCAGGGATGGTACAAAATAAACGTGAATTTTCTATTTTAAAAAGCAGGAGTCTGCGAGGGCAGGAGAGACGCTCTGAGAGGGGATCCTAAACAGTCTGGAAGTTCCAATTCCCCAGTCTTCACAACGATGAACAATAGATATCCTCAGAATCTGCTCCAACCCTCCCGCCCCGCACCCCCATCCCTTACCCCCACCCCCACCCGACTCAGGCTCAGAGATTCCAAACTCCAATCTTACTGATAGTTGATGAGATCTGTCAGGACTCTGGGGGCCAGGTTCCCTCTCACTCCTTTCTTCCCACTCTGAACCAGGCCTCCTGACGTCCGTGCCAGTGAGCACCTATCTCAGCCTCATGCTTTCCACAGCTGTCTCTCTGGGCCTTTCCTCACTGTAGTCTCGAAGGCTAAAAGGAGGCCTGAGTTTCAAGATGGCTCCTGAGGACTCAGCCCAATCAAAACCCACAGCTGTGTTTGAGGCCTGTGCGAGCTGAGGGCGTGTCCTGCAGAAGATCATCCCCTCCCCCTCTGGCTTCCCTTGGGAAGCAGTTTTTACTTCCTCTACTCACCAGGAAATTGCAGAGCTGAGACCCCTGGCTTCCCATTACTTCTCCACATCACATGACCTTTAGCACACGACCTTTTCCTTCCCACTTCCAGGGAACCTTTCCCTTTCCTGGTGCTCTTCTGAAACTCAGTATTTCCTTCTTTGGGATAAAGTTTGACTTTTTCCTGTTGGAATTAACCCCATCACAAGCTCACAAAGAGACTCCAGTTGACCATCTAACCCAAAAGTCATTCCATACTTGATACTCACTTAAATCAACTAAAAACCCAACAACACACAAAGAGACACCTGAATACTTAGAGCAGCTTGGCTGAGTTTCTAGAATTGGAATCTCCAACAGCAAACGAAGCAACAAGCTTTAGTTACCTCACACGTGAAGCAAATATATCCATCTATAAAGTCAGCTGTGCTGGGCTTGGTCATGTAAAACTGCTATTCTGGCACTGAAGGCTCTGAGGCAGGAGGATCACAAGTTAGAGGCTAGTCTAACCGTACAGGAAGAGACCATATCCAAACAGTAAAAGCCCAGGGCTGGACAGATGGCTCAGCGGTTAAGAGCACTTGCTGTTCTCACAAAAGACACTGATTCTATTCTCAGTACCCACGTGAGGTGATTCTCATTTCCAGAAGATCCCACACTCTTTTCCTGGCCACCTTGGGCAGGCACACACACCCCACATACACATAAATAGAAATTCAAAAATTTCAAAAAAAAAAAAAAAAGAAAAAAAAATGCCGGGCGGTGGTGGCGCACGCCTTTAATCCCAGCACTCGGGAGGCAGAAGCAGGCGGATCTCTGTGAGTTCGAGGCCAGCCTGGTCTACAAAGGGAGTTCCAGGACAGGCTCCAAAGCTACAGAGAAACCCTGTCTCGAAAAACCAAAAAAAAAAAAAAAAAAAATTTCAACACCTCCCCCAAAAATAAGAACCATGAAAGAAAAGAAGGTCCCTCTCTCTTCTCCTCCTTTCTTTTTCCTCTCCTACTTGTCCCAACTCACTCATCTCTGTCTTTCACTCTTGGCCATTCTTTCAATGAGTAAGACTGTACTTATGTGTGTGTGTGGGGGGTGTCTATGGGTGTGTGTCTGTGGGAGCACGTGTTGAATGGGGAAGGTGGTTTTGTGGAAAATCTCTGTACTTTCCACTTACTTTTGCTGTGAGCATTAAATTGTTCTTAAAAAACAAAATCTGCTAAAAAATGTGACTGGGTCATCATCAAATTATTTTTCAGCTCCTGCAGGTGCAGAAGCTGGTGAGGACCGCCAGCCAGCCTGGATCAGCATTCTGCAGAGTAGGGGTCACCTTCGAGCATTTCCCCACAGCACAGTGGGGATTTTCTTCCTTGCCTTTTTTTTTTAATGGTTTTTGTGTGGTGAATATTGAGTCCTTTGAGAGCCCAGGGACAGAGTCAGCTAATAGCTATGCCCCAGCCTCAAAAGCTTGGGAACACGGAAGACTTTCTCAATACTACCTCCATGAAGCCAGACCTGGGACAGGCCTGCTGTCACTGATGTCATACTCTTCCTGCTACTTGGCTGTGCACCTGTCCTCACCCGTTGTTGATATTGTCCTTTTCATGTGGTGCGTTTGATGTTCTTCTGCAGGACTTAGTTGAGACTTCATGAAAGCCCTCTTTCCTTGGTGTTCTCCCCTCCCAGGCCCCCTAGGTCAGTGGGTTTTAGTCCAAGCCACACACATGAATCACCTAAATGGAAACACTCAAGACACCAGCAACTGACATCTGATATGCCAATTAGTGAGTCAGTGGGCAGTTTTCAGCTCTCCAGCTGACTCAGCTGAGCAGTCAAAGCTGCAAACTCCGCATCTTACTGAGCCCTTGACACGTCCCCAAACTTCTCTGCTCTCCTCCAGCTGATCACAAAAGCAAAGTAAGATGGATATTAAAAAAAAAAATGAGGAGAGTATCATAAATATAAAACATGGAAAAATGAAAATAAAATACCATTTTAAAAAGCCAAGTTAGAGACCATCACCACTTCAAAGCCTCACAACTAGAAGCTCTGCTCCTGCTGGACCCAAAGCAGTTTGGGCCAAGTTTCCTTAATCCATATTTCCTCTTCTGTCTCCTTCTTAGACTCCGAGGACCACACAGCCTGTACCTCAGCCTCTCCCCTCCCTTCCTGTCTGAAAACCTCTTCTAATCTCTAATACAAGATGCTATGTAAATAATCGACCTTTGCCCTCCTGTCCCATTACCTAAACCAAGCTTGCTATCTTAAAACCATGCTGCTGAAGCAAAGTCTGATACTCTGATACAGTGTGTATTAGGCGCAGATGTAAATCTTTACTATATTAAAGTGCTATATTTTCCAAGAGTGGAACTCCTCTCAAACAGATGTGCTCCTAGGTCCCTTGTCACCCAGCCTTTGGGAGACTCTCTGCCCACCTCTCCAGTCTCACTCCTCCCCATCCTCCTCCCTCCCTTGATGGCAGACAGACAGAATCTTTAGTCCTGGGGGCACAGCTTCCTCTATGAATACTCCAGCTTCTTTTAGTTCGGGGGCCTCTGTATGTGGTAGATTCCTTTCAGGAGAACTCACTTGGCTACACAGGCCTTTGCCTTCATCTCTAATAACACTCTGACCTAGGGACAGTCCCTGAGAATGGGCTAAAGCTGTTCCCTCTCATATAGAGACTCACTCAGCAGACAGTTCTAGCAGCTATAGCTACAGGGTGTGATTGGTCCACAGTGGGGAGACTAGATTCTGCTAAAGTCTCTGTTTATCCCTCAGGCCAGTTTCTTAGTCCCAAAGGACATGATTGGGAGCCAAGTGCCATCACGACATCCCCCTCTCGGAATCAATCAGCTGATTAATGGACCAGAACTGATGTCCCTTTGAATCTATTCTCAGGAACTAGACCTCAGAAAGGGACCCTAGCCCCAGCCCTGAGAAGGACAAGTAGCATCTGCTTAAATTGTGGTAATTTTTAGCCAAATTTCCAAAGTCGTATGAGCCTGCCCATTGTAAGATGTCTGGGCTAAAGGAACTGGTGAACTTGAAAAAAAAAAAATGACAAGCCAGCCAGTGGACAAAATGACAAAACAATAGTTTTTATTAGTGAAAGTGTACACTAAGCTAAAGTCAGACAGCTCCATCATATCTCAACTTCATTACTCTCAAAATTACGTGCATAGCTCTGAGAAGGATGGTTTCTGCTGTATTGAAAGATGTGCAAAGTTTCATGGAGTATAAATATATAGTCAAGTCGACATGAAGGTGCCATACCAAGCTTTTCATCCCAGCTCCTGGGATGCGGAGGCAAAAGGATCTGTGAGATACTGAGGCCAGCCTGGTCAAACATAGGGAGTTCCAGTCAAGTTGGGGCTACACAGTGAGACCCTATTCCAAAAAAAAAATAAAAACTAAAGTGTATTTGTTAAGTATCGTCATGAACTATTCCACAGTAGATTATAGGTAACAGAATAAATGGTATCTTGAAAGTTCAAGATTAAAAGAAAATTCAATAAAATCAACAAGACTGATTTCTGTAGGAATATTTACAAAATTCATCTTGGATCTTTCTGTCAATCCTCTCGGTTGATGATTTTTTCTATAGTATAACAAAAACACAGACAGCAACTGTATTAAAGGGAAACATGATTATTTTAAAGATGTATTAGACAACATACAAAACAGATTCATAGTTGTAATAATGTGAAAATACTTGGCTCGGCTCCAACTAGACATTGGCTATTACTACAACATCTGCGAGGGTGGGGATGCGCATTCTGGAATGTTTCCACTGCTCAAAGGCTTCTCAGTCACCTCTCATTGCAATGACCACTGTCCACCAGGGTAAGTGTGGACAGAAGCAAACAGACGGGGACAACAGAATAGCGGTTACCCTATTGTAACTACTGACAGTTAGTATTGGAGCCCATGTCTTCCGCTGAGTCCCATGGACTTTCACGAGTCACCATGTTCTTGAGTTCAAGCAAAATTTGTAAATGCTAGGTGGGACAGCCAGACAGATTTCCAGACCCCTTCATGTCTATCATGCTTCTCAAAGAAGACTGAAGAACAAAGCAGGCATCACTATCAGAGCCCTGCAGCCACCAGGCAGGAATCAGGAAGGAGGCAGGAGAGTTCAAGAGCTGATGGCGCCCTCTGGTGGCCTCATGAATGTAGAACTATCGTGAACAAATCTTTCTAGAAAAGCTACAAATCCAGGCTCTCATTGCAAAAGGACTATTTTAATGTGTAGTTGCCTCAAATTTAAGAAAAAGAAAATTAAGAAACATCACTGTATACCAAAGAAACCCTGTCTTGAAAAACAAAACAAAACAAAAAAACAGTAGTTAAAACATAAACTTTTTAGAGCATAATAGGGAAGCCCCATTAGGCAAATCCAGAATGCTACTTCCTGCTATGTGACCTACCCCAAAAAATCCCCAATGAGACACATATTCATTTCCTATAATGTAGACTGAGATCCACCCCTGCTCTCCTATGGACTGAGTGTCCCTAACTGCAGTCAGGGCTTACTCAAACTGAAATAGAAATTGATTCACTCTTGTAATTCTGCTCTTCTCAACAACCAGACTGGCAGTGAATATACCAACACAACAGTCTTTGTTAACTCAGCAAAACCAAATACTTCAATGATTGCTATAAACTGATCCACTAGGATAAATGTTTTGTCTTTCTTAAATAAATTTAAAAATAAATGACGAGGAGACAATTAGAAATTTAGAACTCTGAATGAAACCGGTGATAGTCCCAACTCTGTCCCACCTGGAGTAGGACTTCTCCCAGGCAGAGCCTGTGTCCTGCTCCCCCTTCCCCTTCATCTTTGCATTGCCTCCTTCCAGCTCCTGATTCACAGCCCAGTGGTGTGAATAGGAGCACTGGGCACCAAGTCAGACTGCGGGGGAAACAGCACTGATGACCTGAACCCCTTGGTCCACTGTTTTCTTCCCTGATGTCTGCCTGGTCCATTCTCACCATGGTAGCCTCTCCTGACACGAAACACCCATCCTTATCCTAAGATCAATCCCATGATAAATGTATCCAGAGCTATGAGAAAGCACAACCAACTTTAATGGTGACATTAGGCTCCCTTCTATTTATCTATGAGGGAATTAAAAGCTATATGTTCTCATTTTATGCCTTGGGGAGAGAAGGGAAAGTGACATTTCCAACTACAATAAAATAGATAAAATATGATCATGAAATACTTCAAAATTCAGGATGCCCCTCCCCTCACTTTTTTCTTTAACTTTTCAATTCTAATTCTCTCTTAATGGTATTAATAATCAAGGCAGGAATCAATTTCCTGTATTACCGATGTCTATGTTGACTAAAGAAAACACAAAATTCTAAAATGTTCATGTTTGAGAGAATGTGCTACAATGAGTGAGAGACAGAGGCAATGCTGATACAAGAATTAAGATGGCCATTTGAAATTCTTCTGCTGAGAATTCTCTGTTTAGTTCAGTACCCCATTTTTTAAATTGGGTTATTTAGAATTTTACTGTCTAATTTCTTGAGTTCTTTATATATTTTGGAGGTCAGTCCTTTGTCTGATGTGGGGTTGGTGAAGATCTTTTCCCATTCAGTAGGCTGCCTTTTTGTCTTACTGTGTTTTTTGCTTTACAGAAGCTTCTCAGTTTCAGGAGGTCCCATTTATTTATTGTTGCTCTTAATGTCTGTACTATTGGAGTTATATTTAGGAAAATGGTCTCCTGTGCCCATGCATTGAAGACTACTTCCCATTTTCTCTTCTCTCGGGTTCAGTGTGGTCAGATTTATATTGAGGTCTTTAATCCATTTGGACTTGAGTTTCATGCATGATGATAGATATGGATCTATTTTCATTCTTCTACATGTTGACATCTAGTTATGCCAGCACCATTTGTTGAAGATGCTTTCTTTTTGTGTATTAATATCCGGATCTTCAATTTGATTCCATTGGTCAACGTCTCTGTTTTTATGCCAATATCAAGCTGTTTTCATTACTGTAGCCCTGTAATAGAGTTTGATGTCAGGGAGACCCACATCAGAGCACTGGACTGAGCTCCCAAGGTCCAGTTGAAGAGTAGAAGGAATGAAAACATGAGCAAAGAGGTCAAGACTATGAAGGGTTCATCCACTGAAACAGTCTACCTGAGCTAATGGGCGCTCACCAACTCCAGCTGGACAGGGAAGGAACAAGCATAGGACCAAATTAGTCCCTCTGAATGTGGCTGACAGTTGTACGGCTGGGGCAGACTGAGGGCCACTGGCAGTGGCACTGGGATTTATCTCTACTGTATGTGCTGGCTTTGGGGGATCCTATTCTCTTTGGATGTATACCTTGCTCAACCTAGATGTGGTAGGGAGGGCCTTGGACCTTCTACAAGGCAATGCTACTTACCCTCTCTTAGGATTAGAGGGGGGTAGGGTGGGAAGGTGTGTGGAGGGAATGGGAGGAGGGGAGAAAGTGGGAATTTGGATTGGTATTTTTTTTAAAAAAAATTTAATAAAAAAGAATTAGGATGATGTGAACTCTGAGTTTGAGTATTAACAGCAGAGGGTCACCCTCCCCACCACTGCTGGATGAACCGACACAGAACAAAGCCCTGCAGCTGGAAAGGTTGTTTGCGCTGTCAAATCCGGTTGCTGTCTCTGCAGTCTCAGGCAGAGGGCTCCTCAGAGGGCCACTGGGATTCAATATGTAGGGTAAGGACTGTCTTCAATTATATATACATTGTCTTCAGCTCGGGATCGGAAAACCACTGTGTTTTGCAAAGCTCCAATCTTAGAGAAACGGAATGCTACCAGGCTGCAGAGAAAGAGAGAGAGAGAGATGTTGAAGAAAGAACAAGAGGTTACCTTTCAGGTCTAAGCAGAACTTTCAATCATGATGTATGCTCAGGACTCCAGGAGCCCCATTCACAAAAACTCTAACTACACAGGACCCCCCTATCCTATTATGTCATAGAAAAGTTTGTTTGATAGCTAAAGAATAGATTTTTTTAAAAGAGAGAGAGAGAAAGAAAGGAGAGAGAGAGAGAGAGAGAGAGAGAGAGAGAGAGAGAGAGAGAGAGAGAGAAGTAGCTCATATTGGAATCCTTCTCCTTCAAGATACTAATGTAATAAAAGACAAAAGTTGGAGATCAAGACAGAGAAATATCTTGGCATCAAAATGAGGTACCTAAGCAGAATGTTTGTTTTGGAACTGGGCTAGATGACTTGTGTGTTTACTTTGCACTGTGATGCTTTAGAAAGACTAAGGAGAGCCTGATTGTCTGAGTGAGATCCCTGGAACTCATGGAAAAGGCAGAAGGAAAGAGCCAGCTCCACAGTGTTGCCCTCTGACCTCCACAGGTGCCACACATCGCCCCCCCCACATTCACATCATGCTCACAGTGATACAAAGTTTTCTTTGTTTAAAAAGAAAGAGTTTTGAAACTTGCATGGCATCTAACCCTCTAACATTAAGCATGGAGTAGAAAACATGTCAAATCACAAAGCAGCTGTAGCTGCTGGTCTGGGGCACAATTTCAAGACTACTGTGTGCCACACACGCGCAGACACAGCGTGCACACAAGCAGCAGGAACTGCACTGGAAGGAATTTGGGGAGAGCACTGCAGGTCTTTGCAGCTAGCCTATCCTGACAGCTGTGGGAGGGGCTTCACTTGGAGAGCTCATTCTATACCCATGATCACCAGGGTGGGCACAGTGGACTGATATTTGAGCTTCTAGAACTCATGGAGGAGCAAACCTGAGAAGAAAACAGACTAACTCAGGGGTGATGCTTTGACAGTGGGGTTTTGTCATTTGTGATTATTTCTACCTCTGAAATATAGAACCAAAATGAGCGTCTCCAGTCAGCCACATAGGAACGAACACCTGTGCTGAGAATTACACAGGACAAGAGAGAGCAAGCTCCACTCCGCCTGGACAGTCACACATGTAGGGAAACAGTGTAGGGTCAGGACACTCATGAGTCATCTTGATATAGCTGACAGAAAAAGTCATGAGAAAATGCCTAGAATTTTTATGTATTGGTTAGTGGGGTTTTGTGGCTTGCTTTCTTGCTTTATATTTATATTTATTTATTTATTCATTCATTCTCTTATATTCATTTTGTTGTGACAGGGTCTCACTATATTTCCCTGGCTATCTTGTGACTTCTTCAAAGACCAGACTGACCTGAAATCATAGAGACCCACTTGCCTCTGCCTGCTGTGTTGGTATTAAAGGGGTGAGCCACTACACCTGGCCTTATTTATTTATTTTTAAACAGTGTTGCTAGAAGTCTGGGCTGGAATTAAACTTATAGTCCTCCTGTGTTAACTTACTGAGTGTTGAAATAACGGTTATGTGCCCCTTCACCTGACTTCTCCCCTCTTCTTTATGTGCTGTGTTTTCTCCAATATTTTCTTTTAAATTAAAAGTGATTAAAAAGTAGCTTTGGGGACTGAAGAGTTGATCAACAGTTAAGGATTCTCGTTGTACAAACCAGAGAACCAGAGTTCAGATGTTGCCTTAGTTAACAGGTAGAACATATCCTGCATGCCTGTAACCCAGCACTGAGAGAGAGACAGACAGGAGGATCGCTGGGGCTCTGGCTGTTGTGAAAGCAAGCGATGTGAACTGCAGGTCCAAGGGGTGCTCTCTATCAAAGGACAAAGTGAAGGAGAGAGGAGGATGCTCACTGCCCTCCTCTGGCCTCCATGGATGTGTTCTTTCACACACTCATCCCTGTCCTCTCCATGTCCCTGTCCCCTGTTTCTGCCCCACCTCTACCTATCCTACCCTTATCTTTCTCACATTCAAAATAAAAAAAAAATGTGAATTAAATGTTTCAAAAAGATGCCTTATCAATACAGGAACAAAAATTATGGACTAAAATAATGTTGTGTTCTTCCAACTCTAAGGAATGGTTCCTTTTTCTTTTTCAGAAAGAGTTAGTGTTAGTTTGCTTTATATTATTTTATTTACCAGTTAGATCTATAAGCATGGGCTCCTGAAGTTGAGGCCAGTGTAGTGTGACCTCATATTTACAAACTTGTTTTTAATCAATAGGATGAGACTAATTATTGTTCCTACCTTATAGATTTATTACTGTGAAGGGAAGAAGTGACTGATAAGAAAAGCTAACTGTATCAGGAACTTCTAATGGACTGGCTCAAGACCCAGTCTGCGGCTTGATTCTTATGCTTAACATAAACATAAGTAAGTCTATGGATGGCAGCCTGAAGGACATGGAGTTTTTTGCTGAAATACATACATAGTCCTGTGTACATCCAATCTTTAGCCAAATGAAGAAAATTACATGGCTGTAGACTAAGGCAGATAACACTAGAGAGAATAAAAGAACGCCCCAAGTACAGTAAACAAGACAAGAACAGTGAAGCCCGGCAAAGCAGACACTGGTGTAGTGAGTGGAAGGGACCAATGTGGAGACACTGGCCATACACAGTTCTGTTACACTCCCGGAAGACTCAGAAATAATCTTCCTCTAAATCCTCTGCTCCCTTGGGTCTTCCTCAAACACCTCACCACCTAAGCACGTCATTCCCTGCACACTTCCCCAAAAGCACCTAAAAGGACTCTTCTACTAGATTGTATGCTCTGTCATACATTTTATCAGTTTATGATAAAAATAAATATTTGATGAAAGAAGAC
This sequence comes from Chionomys nivalis, assembly GCF_950005125.1. Taxonomy (NCBI): domain Eukaryota; kingdom Metazoa; phylum Chordata; class Mammalia; order Rodentia; family Cricetidae; genus Chionomys; species Chionomys nivalis. Next base: position 29,293,112 of record NC_080092.1, on the reverse strand, counting down.
ACTGAAGGAAACAAGAGTGGATCAAAGTAACTCCTTCAATACCAGCTGAAGGGAACAAAGTCTACAATTAATCCAGTGTCTACCTATAAGAGATTAGAATCAACAGGTCTTCTGTTTCTGTCATACCATAAATCAGGGAAATACAGAATACAGATAATACCTTTGAGAAATGAGGATAATAAGAAAGGGACTCATTAAAATTTATTTTGGGATACAACCTACAGAATGGAGGCCAGCCATTGTGGAACACACCTGTAATCCCAGAGTGAAAAACTCAGAGGCAGGAGGATTTCGAGTTCCAACTTGGCCTTGCTACATAGCAAGTTCCAGGCCAGTCTGGACTACATAGTAAACCCTGTCTCAAATCAACCAACCCATCAATGAATCAATTAGTAGAGAATGATTTAGTACAAAAGAGAGCCTATTCCCAAGATTGTTGTTCAAAAGATTCAGCACAATCCATGCCACCTTACCTTAGAGACTGTGACTTGTTTCTCGTACGGATGTACCCTATATTGGGGTGGGAGGAGGTGGGAGAAGATGAAGAAAAAATTGCACATGTCATCAGAAACACTCATGACACTTTCCCCTAAACAAGGATGTTGTCTCTATTTTTGATTGAACCGTCCCCGGGTAACTTTGGGTAATTCCTTCCTGTCCCCCACAGGAAGGATTGTCTGCCCCTTTACTGTCTGGTGTATTCATCCACATGACCTAATGTACTAGAATGAGAGGGACTTTGTTCACTGAGACAAACAAAAAGTCTCATTTTTTTCCCTAATGGATTGCCAGAGAACAAACCCATAAGGGAAAAATAAACAACTTTGAGCTAAGGAAGGGAAGACACTTGTAGCATTTTACTCAATTTCTATGTAATTTCCCTTTCAGACATGATCTGATATGTAGCCCAGGCTAAGTTGCTGGTATCATAGGCACATGGCACTACCACCACCTTAAATAATAATTTTGGATAAACAGCTTTTAAATGATTAGAGGGAACCATCTGAAATCTGACAGGCATATCCTTATTCCCCATTTCCTATGAAGCAGGTTAGTAACAGGCTCATGCATGGAGTTTTGTAAAGCCCGTGGCTGAAGTTCATACACAGGGAATGGACTGCACAGAGATAAACACTGTGTACGGTTGTACAACTCATGGAAACAGCATGTAGGCCTGGGTGCCACCTTCAAATCATCTGTTCCAGCATTAGTCAGTGGGCTTCCCACCAATGTCTCATTTGCCTCTTCTACTAAGTATATTACAGAATAGTCAACAGTATCATTATGGGAAACAAACAAGATTCCAAGGGTAGAACAGGAGAGAACACATCAAAGGGAAAAAAAAAAAACCTATTAGAAATCTCTTGTGCGGTAATATTTAATTTTTTATGGAGAATATAATGATTTTATTTTTGATGGCAATGACTGAAAAACAAAAGGCAGGGTTAGGAACTACAGTGTTGCTGAGCACTGCAGCCCATTCCTGTGAGCCCAGCACTAGGATGCTGGAGGCAGAGGATCTGGATACTGGGGGCCATTCTCAGCTACCTAGTAAGGCCAGTACCAGTATGGAGCACATGAGATCAAATATTACAGAATAAGAATAGGAGTCGTTGGAGACACAGTAGCAATGGTTCAAGGTCACTGAGCAGAGCACTCACCAAGCATCAGAAATCATCCACAGAGCTTTCTGCATCCTAACTCATCCCTTAGGGAGGAGAGGGTTTAACATGAGAGCCTTACCTCTGGGGATACACATGCCATGTGAACTCAAAGCCCCAGTTGCATGTGCAGATGCTTAAAGAAGACAGAGAGCCCTGGCTCTCCTTCCTCGGGGACAGCTGTGAAATGACTTACTGGTGATAACCACAGTGCTCACAAGCAGCAGCAACAGCAGGACAGCGATGGGGATGCTGATATAGAAGCCACTAGCCATGTTCTTCTGTGCCTTCCCTGAAGGGACCAGTTCCTAAGGAAACAATAAATAAAATAACAGTAGAAATAAATAAACAGCAGTAAACACAAGAGTCACCAAGTGAGAGGAACAGAAAACATAAGCTCGATATTAACCTAAACTCTAGGTTCTAGTGATTCATCTTTGCTTGCCTGTGGCTAGTCCGGAATACGCAGGAAGACCCAAGGATCTGAGGTGGTAACGGGCAGTGGAACTCTGAGACAGTGTGAAATCAGTGTCTTTGATGATGATGGAAACTATGGTGGTCTATGTTGCTCGAGGCGATTACCTGGGTAGATGCCTCAGCAAAATTCTAATCATGTACTTAATGTGGGTTCATACATCATGTATATGATTATGTCTGCCTTAATAGTCAAAAGGTATTTCCTAAATTTATCATCTTATGATATTAAAAAAATGATCATTTCTCAGTTAACTTGCTCTCAGTGTGCTCAGCTCTCAGCCTGGTCCTTCATCACAGACCCTACTTGTCCTGTAAATGCAACTCAGGATTCCATACAAATAATAACAAATGATCAGCATGGAAGTATATAGACACAGACAGACTTGGCAGGTTATATTAAAGTTTTTAGGAATATATTTACGTATTAAATATGAATATATGTAATATGTAGTACATAACATATACATTTGACAGGTATATGTATGAATAATTACATATATTACTATATTATATATAATGTACAATGATACATAACATATTATACATATGAGTTAATATATTTTATATATATTAAAAATTAAAGAAACAGATCATGAATTATAAAGAAAGCAAGAAGAGGGTATATGGAAGGGTTTGGAGGGGGCTGAGAAAAAAGAAAACAATAAACTATATCCAATAACTTTCTAAAAGTAGTAGAAAGATTCTGTTCATGGCTGCAGCCTGATTACTACTGTAATATTAGATAGAAATTCAGAATCTCCCTACTGCCCTGGTACAGGTGATGAGGGATCAGCACACACTGAAATAAGCAGGAGACAGGCTGGGCAGCAGTTGAGACCCCTCTAATAACTTGGCACTAATCTACTAACCCTAAACAGAGTCCACGGATGGTTTAACTATAAGGAAAGGGAGATCAGAGACCAGGTCTTTTCCCAAGTGTGAGCCTCGTCTCTGGAGTCAAAATCCAGGTTCCTCGGCTCTGTTTAATCAGAGAGAGCATGGACAAGGTAGTTAAGCTCTGTGAGTGCTGTCTCTACATCCTCAACATGTTCAGTGGGTCCTCAGGAAAGGGATTCTAAGGTATTCTTGACAAACATTGTGGGGAATATAGACGAAAATAAGGTTTGCTTGTTGTTCTGACAGGGTCTCCAGATGCCAGGCTGGCCTGAATCTCACTAGTTGACAATGACCTTGAACCTCTGCTCCTCCTTCCTAACCCTCCTGAGAGCTTGAACTGCACGTGTGTCTACCGTGCCCACAGAACATTTACTTCAGAACATGTTCCTGATTATGAATGGCAGCAATGCTTATCTTTTTTCATTCATCTTCACAGATTTTGTTCAACCTTTTAGTGAAACAAAGTCCAGGAAGTTGATCTCCTGGTTCAAGATGTAAGCTACTATTGACATGCCTAGGGGTGCACACCTCAATCCCAGGACCTGAGCGGTGGAAGCAGGAGGGTCAGGAGTTCCAGATCCTTCCCAGAAACATAGCAAGGTCAAAACCAGTCTGAGCTCCATGGGATTCTGCCTCAAACAAACAAACAACACCCTGAAAACAAAACTGTGTGCTGTTGTGCATTGGTTTCAATGCACCTAGGGACAACTTCGCATCTTCAGAGTCCAGATTTTACTACAGCTTATTCTCAATTTAACTCCAAGTCATTCCTTTGTGCTGCTAAGCATGACTATTTCTTGGGTAACTAAGGGCAAGAACAACCTTGATATGCCGTGATGTTTTGTTTGACACGGAGTCATAAATCTGCTCCCTTAGCAGCACGTACTTACTGGTGTCTGATATTTAACTAGTATACACAGATTCTTTCCATAACTGCCAGACCACTGGGTGCTAATGTCAATTAAGTCATTATATTTTTAGTGTCAGGATGAGCATGTGACACAGGCCTGTAATCCCAGTACTCGGTAGGCTGAGGCAGGGAGATTATGAGTTCTAGGCCAGCCTGAGTTATAAAATGAAATCATGTCTCAAAGAATGGGGGCAGTTGGTGGGATTCATTCACACAATTTCAGTTCATAAAAGACAGAGGCAGAAGGGTCAGAAGTTCAAGGTCATCATTAGCTATGCAGTATGTTCAAGGTCATGGATTACATGAGATTCTTTCAAAAAGAAAAAACAGAGAAACTTTCTTTCAGCTGGGTGGTGGTGGCACATGCCTTTAATCCCAGCACTCAGGAGGCAGAAGCAGGAGGTTCTCTGTGAGTTCCAGGCCAGCCTGGTCTACAAGAGTGAGTTCTAGGACAGGCTCTAAAAAGCTACAGAGATACCCTGTCTCAGAAAACCAAAGAAAAACAAACTTATTTTCAGCCATCATGTGTTATGTTCTGACTGTCAATCAGTGTAAATTCTTTGGCCATTTGACCCCTGTAGAGATATGTCCACCTTGTCTTGAAGTGTCTTATTGTTGTTTGATGGTCTTTGGCAGTTCAAGCCCAGGGCTTTGCACATGCTAACAAGGGTGCTGCTACTTCCAATAGCCATATAATTCTCACAATCCCTATCTGGCTGTTTACTTACCTCAATCACGATTTTTTTCCTGTGCTAATTACATACACTAAAACAAACCTTGTTTTTTCCTGGAGCCCAAACAATTCTATTGATAAATTTCCTTTGACTGTTTGTAGAGATAGAACTCTGTCAAGAATTCTGGAAGCAGGGTGCCTTGAATTTTTCTCAACCTTAGCATACAGAAACTCCAGGAAGAATCATGCAAAATCTAGAATGTCTGAGGACTTAATAGCTCATGTGGAGGTTTGTGTATGGAAAAAATATCACTAATGGACTCTACAGAGAATGGTCAACGGGCAGAAAAGCAATATAGGGGTAGTAAATGGAATCTTGAATTTAAACATCCTATGTAAGAACCATATTCTTTTTGATTTCTTTATTTTTATACATTTATATGTTCATTCTTCTACAGTTTTGAGGCACCATCTCACTATTTAGCCCAAGTTGCCTAATGGTCCAGGCTGGCTTTAAACTTCTGATATCATTAATTAACTTCCTGAATCCTAAGACTAAGGAAGAAGCCAGTATATCTGATTCGTGACTTTTCTTCATTTTTTTAATGCGACTATCTGTAAACTAATTTTATAGACCAAATCTTTAAATACAAATTGTTTCCCAAAAAACATAGAAGCAAATACAGCTAATAAATTAGAGGAATCTGCTTACAGTGTTATTGCAAGAGTCATCTGAGGATGTCACCGTGTTATTCCAATCTGTTCAACAAAAGAGAAAATTAATTATAAGAATTTTGATGTTTTTACTATATTTGTAAATATTGCCCACAATGCCAATGTGTCTTATCCATGTAAGGGTGGAATTTAATTTGGACAACAAATTTTGAACATTTACATGTTTGAAGTATATTTAAAATGTCTATTTTATATAACAAGGAATCTATTATTTTCATTGTTTCTATGTGTGTATGAATGAAACACAGAGTCCTCTTTCCGCTGATGTCTGGCATATATAAGGTTTGTAACATCCTGACAAGGAGCCCCTTAGTTACATTTTACAGATGTAGAAGAAGATATCAGATGACAGTATTTTATTTCGGATTTTAGCAAATGGCAGACATCTCTGCTGTCAGTGTACACACAGTGCCCACACAAGGAGTGGAAACACTACCGGTCTATGGGAGTCCCCAACAACTGCCAAAGCTGACATCGCCCAGCACGAATAAAGTTGAATGACTCATAGCCCCTCATTCTCACTGTACTGTGTTTACACTTCACTCTCTGTGAGAGCTCTGACAAGGAGCCAAAGGCAATGACGAGGTGTAGGCAGCATCCACAGTCTGGGCTCTGTTTGTGAGCTAGGACCTTAAGTAAAACCGAATCCGAGAAAGCTTGAACTCAATCCTGACCATATTCATTAGCAAAGGGACCTCATAATCAAGGTGCTGCAATAAGCACCTAGGAATGCACACATGGACACTCAGCACTGTAGGAAACACGGGCGATGTTATTATTGTTATGTGATGGAAGGAGCAGGGAGCAGGAGCGTGAACGCTGTGGAGTTCACTTTAGAAATATCATACCGCTTGTGTAATGAGGATAACACTCAACAACTTCTCCAAAGAAGTGTGCCTAGAATAGGGGACAAATGGAAAGGTGTGTGTCTCCAAAGGGAACTAAGGAGTTTCCCCAATCTAGCAGTGGCATAAATTACCATGAAATAATGAAATGGGATGATGCATAAGGTTCCTGGCAGGCACAGCCATCAAAGGCAGGTGGTGGCCCATGTGACACCCAAATCCCTTTCAGTCCTAATATTTCTTGCTTTTGCAGAATGTTCACCAAGGGAGAGATTCCATGAGCGATGCAAGGACTCCCCCAGGAACCTCAAGTTATAAGGCCAAAATGCCAGAAGTCTCAAGGAAACCAGGGACCCAGCTGCTTCGTTCCCTGCTCCACTTGGCAAAACTCTCCTCTGAGCAGGGTTAGGTGACACGGCCTTTCCAGACCCTGAACCCCTCCTTCCTTCTTCTTCACACCTGGGAACAGTGGCAGACAGCGGCTCCTGCTGCCTTGTGTTTGAATCTAGTTTCATTTTGTTTTTCTTCCTGGAAACAGTACACACTAAGGATTTCCCTCTCAACATCCAGAGGTCACCATTACCTAATCCTTACTGGTTCTGTGGGTAAAATTGTGGCTTTAAATTAACTAGAGTCCAGGAAAGCCTAGAAAAAGGTAAGCCACATATATGAGACCACAGAGAAGCAGCTTCTGAAAATATTGAGTCACTCTCAAACTCTCTCTCTCTCTCTCTCTCTCTCTCTCTCTCTCTCACGCACACGCACACGCACACACACACACACACACACACACACAACCACCCAGAGTCCTGCAGGACTGGCCCTGTTTGGAGGTACCTCAAGGACACGTGGGTCAGAGCTCTGCACCACAAAGGGCAGCATGTGGCAGTCTCAATTGACCCCTGTTGATAGCGTGGAGCTGGCTGAGAAAGATGGCAGAGCCCAGCCTCTCCACAGCTGGTCAAGCAGCACATACCACTACAGTTTTAAGGAGAAGTATAGGACCCAACCAGAGTGTGGACAGTGGGACTGAGTGTACCGAGCGAGTGAGGATCAGGGCTCAGCGCTGCAAGCCTGTGTGGTGCTGCTGTTCGTACACTCAACCCACCTTAGTCCATTAGGGTTGTTATTCCAGAACTGCTTAGAGTGAGTGAATTATAAACAAAAGAAATGCCCTGGTCATAGTTCTAAAGGCTGGGAAGTCCCAGATCCAGACACGAGCTGACTGGATAGCTGCTGAGGGCTCCTTTGTTCAGAGATGATACTTCTTGTGTGTCCCCAAGGAAAGGAAAGGTAGAACCAGCCCCATCAGCCCTCTCACAAAGGATCTAACACTGTGCATGAACATCTTAGTTTTACATCCTAATCACCTTCCAGATGACCATTTCATTGCTGAGACCTTCTCAAGGTGGCAGCATCATACTGGTGATGGTTCCCACACACAGCCTGCCTTGTGCTGTGGAATTCTCCTCTCTCTCCATCTATCTATCTATCTATCTATCTATCTATCTATCTATCTATCTATCTATCTATCTATCTATCTATCTTTTTTATCTATCTATCTCAAGGTTGATTGACTGAGTGACTGAGACAAGATCTCTTATCCTCCAACCATTCCTTTACTAAGAGTGATTTCTGGTGTTTTCTGACTCATCTTCCATTGCTCACCAAAGGCTTCCACGTGGAACACTCTAGAGCAGCCTGTGTTTCCTTTCCTTCCTGGAGTCCCTACATTGTTCCCACCAATAGCTCAGTTCACATGGAGAGCTGAGCTCTTGCCTCTCTGGGAGTCCTCTCAATGCTTCCCTTTTCAGAACAGGAGAGGTTCTTAGAGTAAGTTGGTTATGGCCAGACAAGAATTCCTAAATCTGGGTTCATGGTCCCCTCAGTGTCTTTTAGGATCCTCACTACAACCTGATCCTTACATTTGCACAACACCTTCCTGCTCTGCACTACCTTCCTGTTTCACCTTGGCGCTCAAACATGTAAGAGGATGTGACCATCCTTCTGAATTAACAACAGGACAACACAAATAAATGTCAGGCAGTCACACTTTACCCAATCCTGTTCTTGATAAAATACATCATGAACTTAACTTTCTTCCCCAGCCTGGGTCCCTTTCTCCCCTGTTCTTACAACCCCCCCCCCCATATTCCATGAACAGTGTCTGGGGCACCAGGATGAGCACAGGAAGTGGACGTGAGGAAACACATCCTCATCTGAGAGCAGCCAGAGCATCTGCCTTCTCCCTGGACTGCACTTTCAACCCTCAACTGCAACTCTTTAGGAAACTCACAATAGAAAAATAAGATTACACTAACACTAGGCATGTGGCCCAGTCCTTCAGGGTCCTCCTGCTTGAAAGTACCTGAAGGCCAGTGAGAGGAGAAGGAAACTATACCTTCCATCATATTACCCTAACAACAAAAATGAAAAGCTCTAAATTCTTCTCTTGGCAGAATTCAGCGCTACCCTGGGAAAAGGGCAGCTTTTAGGAAGCCTTGGGAATCCCTCTAAGAGCTCTCTTTTCACTCCCAGATAAAGGTGTGAACCTATGCTTGCCTTCAGGATGATAATTTGAAACATAAACTGTATGGCCTTGCTCTAAAACTTGAGCATGTTAAATCATGTCCTAAAATGTTGAATTTGATGTTTGTGTTTTTATCCCTCAAAGGACAAACATTGGACACTTCAGGCTACATGGATAAACTGAGAGATCCTTAAGCGAAACTTTACAAGGCATTCATTGTTTTTTGGAAGGAAGGTGTATGACATCTTTCCAGTGAGGATGCAAAAACAGCACAAACCCTCCAAATATCCCTGTTCATGACCTGGGAGTCAGAAGAACCAGCTTCCAACTCAAGTGACCAGGGACAGAGTCTGAGCCACTCTCTGTCTTCATGACTGTCAGTTCTTGTCACTATGAAAGAGGGACAGATCACAGCTATACAGGACATAATTGTCAGAGAGACACTGCATCATGGAGCATGCTGCCTGATGTTCCCTGAACTATGGCCTCAGCTGGATGGCCCAGTTTCAGAATGGATGTCAAGGGTCAAGAGTCTCCCTACCCTGACTCTAATTCTCAGTCGGTCCTTAGATTTTCAGTACAAAGTCAGGTTTAACTGATCCAGATTCCATCAGCTTTCCTAGATCAATGATCCACCTAAGTCTGGCTCAAGTGAATTCCAGGGAACAGAGAGATGGTGTCCTCCATTTTCAAGCTCTTACATAGCAGAGGGTGAATGCAACTTAAGACTGGAAAATTACAGACTTTGTGAGGCTGTTGTTGGGACACAGCTAAGAACTCTTCACCTCTATTATACTTCTGTCTTGACTCAGTGTCTGTGTGTCCTACAGACACTTATAATAAGGACTCTGGGTCCTAAACCACATTGGGATTTACCTGGTGTGTGAATCTGCGTGTGCACTGGTGTTGTAGGAGTAGAGGTGGAGACTCTGGGTGATGCTGGTGCACGTGTGGGTCCTGTTGACAGAGTCGTGGGTCTTCCTGTGGTTGTGGGTCTTCCTGTGGTTGTGGGTCTTCCTGAAGTTGTGGGTCTTCCTGAAGTTGTGGATCTTCCTGCAGTTGTGGGTCTTTCTGCAGTTGTGGGTCTTTCTGCAGTTGTGGGTCTTCCTGTTATTGTGGGTCTTGTTGGAGGACTTGTGGGAATTTCTGGATTTGGAAATCAAGATGTAACAAGGATGAGTCAACAAGAAGAGAGAAGAGCTTATGGTGTAGTTGTAGCACCAGTGAGAGGCTGTCCCCACCAAGGCTCCTCTCCTGAACACACATCTTTGTCACTGACCAACAAGAACAGGGTAGAGCAGGTCAATGGAGACAGCTCCCCAATAGGAGGCAAATGCACTGACAACATGGACATGAGAACAGTCAGTTCCTAAGGACACACTTTATAAATGACAGCTGTCAGGTCCTCAGATCTCTCAGCATCTCTGAGACTGAGAGGGTACAGGGGACTAGAACTTCTCTCAGTGATGACTGACTTCATCCACGGTTTCCAGTTCCAGCATGTTCCCTTCAGTCAGTCCTGAGAGAACACAGCATACAGCCCTGCATCTTAGCACACACACCCCACACAAATCCCAACACAAATGGGATTTTCACATTTGTGTAGAGAGGACATTGACTTCTATGGTTTCTTCCAATCTAAGAGAGACAAGCTGAATACCTCTTATCCAAAAATGCTTGGTACCCAGAGTTTAAGAATTTAAGTCTTCCTTAACAATTTGGAATATCTGGAATATAAATAAAACCTTATATGTCGGGCTCAGATATAAACATGGATTGATGTAGCTAGCATTCATAGAACTACACATTACATATAGACCCTAAAAGATAACTTTATAAACTGTGAATAATGCTGCATGTGATAGTTTCACGGCATTGAATTATCCAGGTGTATTATCAAGTCTGTGCTCAAAAAGATCCAGATTTTAGAGCACTGTAGACTTTTGATGTTTGGGTTAGTCAGGTTCAACCACATTTCGCAAATCAACAGCATCTGAAGTGCTGTAAGCCTCCAAGCAGTTACTGATGGTCTCCGAGTGCAGAGTTCTAAGACAGGAACTAAGGCAAAGTGGTGCTGGCATCACAGTCAGCCAGGACTCAAACAGTGTGTGTCAGCAGACATGTCATCCCTGTAAGTTATCTCCCTCAATCTTAACACTGCTAACTACAAAGCAAGACCTCAACAATGAGGAATAATTGCTTCGAAAACTCTTTATGTGGGATACTCTTCTAATTCCTCAATCCACTGTGTGTTTATCTTTAAATAAAGAAAACCTGTAGTGTTCCTACAAAGTGTAGGGAGGTGGGTGTGGAGCATCCCCCCTAAATTCAATACATTTATTTATTCATTTATTTGTGTGTTTGTAAGATGTCACAAATGTGGATGTCAGGGGATAACTCCGCAGAGTCTGTTCTCTCCGTCCACCACGTGGGCCCAGGGATTGAACTCAGGTCACCAAGCTTAGCACTGAGCACCTTTCCCCACTGAGCCAGCTCACTGACTCTGAGGCCACTTTTATGTAGAGGGTCAGATATAAGTGTTTTTGTTTCAGGAACATTAAAAATGGGTGTTAAGGAGCAAGCCCTCCTGTCAATCATTTTGAAAGTCATTGCTGACAACATAGCAAGGAGTGGGTGTGGCTGTGCTGTAGGAAATCTATTCACACCAGCAAGTGGGTCTATTACAAACCTGGCCTGGTTAGTTCGCTGAGACAGTCTAATGTGTGGGCAGAGGCTTGAGCACAATACAAACCCTCCCTAGAGAATGGAAATCTCTGAAGGAGAGAACAGCAAGCACAGGAATAATCTTTCTGAAGATCACTATGAGAACAACCAGGAAAGATTCAACAGATTAGGAGCTATGGTACACTTGCTCTGGAGAATTATTCTCCCAGGTAAGTGGAAAAGTCCAAAGGAGCCAATAAGGGTCCTAGGACAGGGGGATAGGTCTTCCATTGTGTTAAATCATGAGGAAATGTCGACTTGTCTGTTAGAGGATGAAGCAGAGTTGCTGGATCACTTATAGACTCACTCAAATAGTGACTTTGTAAGCACTGATCTGTTAACAAATTTCTAAACTCATAAAACCTTCAATTAATTAACTGAAATGAGGAATATTATGCTATGATGCCATGCCCATCCTTCTTCTGGTGCTGAGGATATAACCCAGGTTAAAGGCAGGAATGTGTGCTAGACAAATGCCATCCCAAGCTACAACTGTAATTGTTTAAGTAAAATGCTTGCAGGATCCCCAAGTGGCTGCAGCGGGCAGCGAGGCCATGAGACCATACTGCAGGACTCCAAAGTGGTGGCAGGCAGCAGGTCCCGAGAGTAGCCAATCCCAGATAGGGATGACACAGTTCCCCAAGTGGCTGCAGTGGGCCACAAGTCACAGGCAGGGAGCCACGTGGTAGAGAGACCTCGATGGGACAGCCAGTCCCACAAGGAGAGACAGACAGATGGGAAACCCATGAGACCATGCTGCAGGTCTCTGAAGGCGGCTGGTCCTGGGCAAGGAGTCATGCAGCAAACAAGAGACAGAGACGTGGATAGGCACACCATGCAGAGTGAGGTTGGATATTTATTTAGTGGGTTATGGAGGAGCAAGGGGAGAAGGGATGAAGAAGAGATGGGGGGAAGCACTCAGGCTGGAAGCTGAAGATTAGCTTGCCTCCATGGAAGGGGGAGGGAGTGGGTGTGGCTTATCTCTTAAAGAGACAGAGATGACCATTACAATAATAGCCCTTATTTGTTTATTATATTTGCAGTTCTAGGAGCAGAAGCCAAGGCTTCAGGCGTGCTAGACAAATTTCTACACATCCCCTAAGGGGGTTGTTTTATAAGAAAATTCTCTCTTACTCCCCTCCCCCACCTCAGGTCTGTCACCTCTCTCTCTCTCCCTCCCTCCCTCCCTCCCCCGTGTGTGTGTGTGTGTGTGTGTGTGTGTGTGTATGTGAATGTGGGTTTATTCTCTTGTGAGTGAGTACCCTTGGAGACCAGAGTCATTAACTTCATCTAGGTAAATAATACAATTTCACACCTGTGATAGGTACTTGGAACCTTAAGTCTCTTCCCCATTGCTGTCTCTACATATCATTCTCTGCATATCCTGCCTCAAAAATCAAACAAAGGAAGGAAGGAAGGAAGGAAGGAAGGAAGGAAGGAAGGAAAGAAGGAAGGAAAGAAGGAGAGAGGGAGGGAGAGAAGGCAGGAAAGAATGAAGAGCAAGAGGGAGGGAGAAAGGGATGAAGGAAGAAAATGTAATGAGTCTAGATTTGGGGCTTTCATGAACTTCTTACTCTTAGAACATGGGCTTGAATCTTTAGACCAGATCCCATAGCCTGAATAGGTCAAGCCCCACCTCCTCACTGCTCTGTGAAGCAGCTAAGAAACTCTATTATGTGCCCTAACAGCTCCCCCAGATTATTGGACCTAACCAAGATCTGAAGCCCCATACTCTGTCACTTATGCTATGGTGAACCAAATCACATGACAGGAAACTTCCCTCCTGAATGAAAGGAAAGGAAATGAAAGGAAACTTTCCTCCTGAATGAAATGAAAGGAAGATATGACTACTCCTACCTATGGTGGAAGAGATGGTTTATCATAGATAAGAGGGAGAAAACAGAGGCACCCAGAAGGTTCCAGAGTGAACATGACCAGCAAACTAAACTGGCCATGTGAGGAGAGTGGAAAGCCAAGAGCCAAGATTGGTGACCAATAGGTCAAGAACCCCAAAGGGCCTGTGTAGTCAAAATGGCTGGGTTATATAGGGGAGAGCAGCTGGGGGAAGGGAAGCCCAGCCAAGTCCCTGGGCTGGAGAATTGAGAGAAGGGATGGGATGCACCAGGTACTGGCCTTGCTGAGAAAAAAGTAGCAAGTGTCTGCTTTGATATGTTAGTAAACACCTTAGTTACCCTTTACCCTGGGACCTAGCACCTAGAACTGCCACCACTAAAAGATTATAACAAGTCAGACTTTCCCCTTGCTCTGGGGACCAGCCTGAGACTCCTCAGGGGGAATGCTGAGAGGATTATTTTACAGGCTGCTCTGTGAGGAGGATGCTTTGTCTGCCCTGCCATTCCAGTAATGGCAGCTATCTCTAGTCCTCCTTATCTCCATCTCCCTCCCACACTCCTGCTCTTAATGAAGCTCCTCTCCAGGTTGTAAAGAGAAGTCCTTCTTTCCTGGAAGCCTCTTCATACCCCATCAAGGAATGAAGTTGATTGTATCATTTCTGTCTAATGCTCTCCCTCCAAGCTGGAGGTCTGATCTTGGCCTTGAGGCCTCCTCATTCTAAGAAAGCTCACTGGACGGAATTATATGTCAGCGTCTTTTACAGACTAACAGCTGTTGCTCATGCTATTACACCGCCAAGTGACCATGAACAGATATTGGAGGGAACACTCTGCTATCAGGACATTTCCATTGTTCAAGTAACACATTGTGTAATATGATATGATGTGATTTCAAAGGCCCAAGGCAGGGCAGACAAGGAATATAACTCTCTACCTATACATGGGGCCTGTGTAGAGTTTGACCACTGACAGGATTAATAAAGACCAGCCAGGAAGTAGGCCTGAGTTGCCATTTACCATAAGACAACATCTGTCTTCAGGAAAGACCACAAATTGAGACCATCTAGGCACAACCCAGGAACATTCAAGGGGATGTTCTAACATTCCAAAAGAAATACCTAAACTTCCAACCATTGTAGATGAGATCACCAAAGGTCCCTTAGGCCAACACACACCCATCCCCTTTTGCCAAGACACCCCTAGACAAATGTCAGCCAGCGAGGGGTCCTAAATCATATAAATCCTCCTGCCCCAAGCTCTGTCACAATAAAACCCCCACCCCAACAGAACTCCAGGCTCTCTATTCTTGTACCGCTATGTTGGACACACAGAGGGTCCAAGATTGAGCTTGAATAAAAGCTCTTTGCTTTTGCATGTGGATTCAGATTCCTTGGTGGTCTTTGGGGGACTCCACAATCTGGGCATAACAGTCTGTGCTCAGCAAGGTCAGCTGACCCTTGTGGAAGCCAGCTCATCAGTGCAGCAGCATCCTGCATGGCCTGCTTTTCAGGTTAGAGCCCTAGCGCTTTTATTGTTTTGGGGATGGGTGATTTAACGTTCTGAGATATAACAACGGAAAAGAGGCAATTCTTAAAATCACATACTTCCAGCTTAAAGCTCCCCAGTGTGTTTCAGGAAGGAGATGAATGCAGTTTCATGGACCAACATTTCCCAAGTACAGTTAGGACATGAATCCCGATTTAGTTCATGGTCTTGAATTAAGATTCATTTTAGGACTTCATCTAAGCAAATAAAGTTGTTCAGTGCCTCTAAGGAGACTATTTAAGGCTGGGTTTGGTGGCACAAGCTTGTGTTCACAACACTGGAGTCAGAGGCAGGAGGATGAGGAGAGCATGGCCATCAGAGAATAGCCTGAAATACAGGAGAGTTTGTCTTTACACAACTCAAAAGCAAGCGTTTAATCAAACGTGTTCATAAGAACTTTGTGTTTCCTTGTTCTAGGAAGAGAACAAATTATTAGCAAACAGAGGACACAGCTTACTTACAAGAACTAAGGAAAGGAAACAAAGAAAGCTTACCTGGCTTGATTTCCAATGAAAAGGTCACTTTGAGATCATTGAACCATCCAGGGACCTCCACGCGACAACAATACAGACCACTGTCACTCGGGACAGCATTCTCTATCGTCAAGGACACGTTTCCTCCTGAAATATTCCCCTTTAGCTGGTATTGGCTGCTCCTCCGATAGGTGACGCGGTATCCATTGGTCTGGATAAGTGTGTTGGTACAATGAGAAGACGGGCATGCCCCTTGACCCCAGCATGTGGTAAAGATTCCACCACGTGTTGAGTAAGCACACGGCAGTGTGACAGGGTGACCCACTACCCCCTTCACTACTACATAAGAATCCACAGCACCTGTGATGTAAGAAGCAGGGAGAAGGGAGGAAATAGAGAATTAGTATCCAACATTTTCCCAAAATTTTGCTGTTTTTCTTAGGAAAAATTATGGGGAGGGTGGGCAGCAGTCTTTTTTATTGTTTTGTTTCACTATTTTATTGGTTTGGTTTGATTTTTTTGTGGGTAGGCATAAAAGGAAATTACAACTTAATTTTTGTGGTTGTTATCATTTGGTTTTCTGAGCCAGGATCTCACTTTGTAGCCTTTGCTGCCCTGGAACTTGCTGCATGAACCAGGCTGACTTCAAACTCTCTACCTCCCCAATCCTATGATTAAATGTCCAGTTTTACTGCTTGAATTTGAAGACTGTAAACATTTTGTATATTCTTCCTCAGTATGATCATTTACTGGATACATTTGTGAGCAAAACAACTTATTTGTGGCATGATATTCACTTTCTCTTCTTCTTCTTCTTCTTCTTCTTCTTCTTCTTCTTCTTCTTCTTCTTCTTCTTCTTCTTCTTCTTCTTCTTCTCCTTCTCCTTCTCCTCCTCCTCCTCCTCCTCCTCCTCCTCCTCCTCCTCCTCCTCCTCCTTCTTCTCCTTCTCAGTGTGTGTTTCTTTTGGAGACAGGGTCTTGCTCTATGCCTCATGCTGGCTGGAAAATTACAGTCCTCCTACCTCTGCCTCCTGAGTGTGGGGTACTTAGCATATGACACTGAGATCATCTCAAATGTTTTATTTTTGAACATTTTTAAACTTTACTTCATTAAATAAAGTATGTAATGCTTGTAAACCCAGAACTCAAGAGTAAATGCAAAACTCCCTTGTAGACCCAAAATTCATTTGTATTCCTAGAACTTACTTGTGTACCCAAAACTCACTTGTAGTACCAGAACTTGGGGGGTAGAGAGAGGAAAATGAGGAATTCAAGGACAACTTCAGCTAATAATAAATTCAAGACAGGCCTAGATTTTGGAGACCCTCTCTCAAACTATCCCCTCTTCTTCCTCCATAGTGCTAAGACAACAAAATCACTAAATCTCCCCCACTTCTAATCAAAGAGCAGAGCCAGGACTTTGGAACAGCAACGTTGGCTTCAATCACAACTTTAGTAACTTCAAAGTCAATATTCAGGAAGGGTTTGAGAAAAACACCTGGAGAGCCAAGCGGTGATGGTGTACACCTTTAATACCAGCACTCAGGAGGCTGAGGCAGGTGGATCTTTGTGAGTTCAAGAGCTGGAGACCAGCCAGGCCTACAGAGCGAGTTCCAGGACTGGCTCCATAGCCAAGGAGAAACCCAGTCTCAAAACAAACAAACAAACAAAAAAAGGAAAACCAACCAGGAGGGACTGAACATTAATCTGAACTTCAAGATTAGCCCTTCACAAGAAAAAAAAAAAAAACTAATCAAACAAAGACAGAGATCCCTTCTTATAAGTTGAGGACATTCTAAAACTTGAGCAAAAGTCACTTATAAAGTAAGACCACACAGCTGAAGAATATGCAACCAGTAACTTAAAGATGCAATTTTAAAAACTGAAATAATTACATATAATTTTTGCGGAATGATGGACTAGAATTCCCAATACCAACACTTCAAAGGTTGCGTTTAAAGCAACTCTGAGGGCTGAGGATGGAGTTCCATGATATAGTGCTTGGGCTAGCCCATGCTAGCCCCTCTGTTGGATCGCAGCACTGGAAACAAATAAGCTAACAGAAGTACAAAACAATGAACTATGATATTCTCTAACTAATCACTTATCTACGGGCCTAGGATGAGAGTCTGGGACATGATCCAAGAAAGCACAGTCCTAATTGCATAAAATGAGCATATTCCTTCCTGAAGCATACATTACATTACATTACTTGATTTGTCAAATACCTTGTTTCGGATCACAAACAAAATACATGCTATTTTCATTAAGTCATAGAAATATATTTTATTTCTCACCAGTGATCTCAGCTCTTAGGAGAATCTCAGATCTAGAGACAGGAGGATCAGAAGTTTGAGGTGATTCTCAGCTAGCTATGGAGTCAGAGGCTAGCCTGGACTAACTTAGAGCCTGTCTCAAAGACAATTATGGTGGTCCTTCTTTTCCCCCTTCCATAGAAAGCTTTGAATTAGAACATTTTAAAGATAAATAATTGCAAATGGTTTAAACAAGCAAAAATGCACAAAGAAATGGAAAGAAGGCTGATTTTGATCAGCCATCCTGCATGGAAAACATTGTTTCTGATTTTTTTTTATTGACTATCATATGCATGCATGTGCACTTAGCCCATACTTGTGTATCACATGCATGCATATGTTCCTGCCCCTTGCCTGGCATGTTCTTGGGGATCAGGTTTATCTAGCCATAAGTTTTGAAATTCATACAGGTTAAGCAAGTTCTTTGGAGCTATAATTTACCTGATTCTCTCCTCATTACATAACCCATAATCAAAAAGCCCAAGGATTGTCATCTCTCCTGTCACTCTAGCCTCCTTAACATCCCCCAGCTCATCCACTCACTTACCTGGGAAAAGAAGTATGAGGCCAGAAATGAAGACTTGAGGCTGCATCATGGTGCTGACCTAGAGGACAAGGAGAAGACGCTCTGGTTGCTGTGGCACTCAGCATGCTGTACCCAGGCAGGTCTTCATTCTGACTGTGAATCACCCAGGCCTCTCTGCCAGGGACCCCTGTCCTCCCCAACACCCTCTTCTTTCCTGGTCCTTCCTCACATACAGCCAGCAGTCTCCCTTATGGTCATGACATAAATAAGGTAGCAAACAGAGAAAACTGGAGGCAGAGACGAGAGTGTGTTCTCTTGGTAGAACTCTAAGCAGAGACCAGCCCTCTAATGGCAAAGACGGACTTGACTCCTGGTGGACACAGAGCTGTTTCTGCCCAGTAGATAAAGGAGCTGGTCCCTGAATCTCAACCACCTTAATCACTAGCAAGATGTCCTGAGCCAGAATGCTGCTGCACATGGTATCTGAGACACCATTTTCCTGGGGAACGTCTAGAGACAGCCAGAAAAACACTGAGTACAGATCCAAACCTTCCATTCACAGAGCCCCTCCATGCCTAGATTTCCTCCTAGGTAAAATAGCATTAATGTTTGCTCAGCTTTTGGAGAATCTGCTGTTGAAGGAGAAAATGGGTTACTTACTCACAGGCACCAAATCCTCATGGAACTCTTTAGGCAACTACTTTTAAACCCAGTTATGGAGAATGTTACGTGTATTCAGATTTCAATATCCAGATTTAAACGTTTGCCTCTTAATTGGTAAACCATAAAAACATGAGTAAGCCTGCCTGGTACTTCATTAACTCCTCTTCTAGTCAGAAGAATCCATGACTTCCTCTCAGAGAGGGAAGTGTGTCCTGTTACCAGTCTTCAAGATGGAAATAGCTTTCACGAACCTTCCATGAGCTCAGCATCTTCAGACCTGGGGCCCTGCACTATTACACTAACAGCCCCTGTTCTTAGAAGAGATCAGAAAACTAATGCTGCAAACTGGTGGCCAAACAATGATTGTAATGGACACCTCAAATGCCTTACTTATTATAAGAAGTTCAAAACTTATAAAACCAACTTAAGACACAACTATCTTACTTTTTATCATGGTTCCAACCATTCTGTCCCTTTACAGTTCTATTGAGAAAGGGTGGTGAATTCGGGCATTCACTCTCTCACACAGCTGGCTACCCTTCTTGACACAAACTGTCACTGAGCCATCTCTCAGGGTGTCCTATGACCTACTTGTTCATAAAATGAAGGGAACAGACACGGATGGCTAGTAGCTTTCCAGGCTCCCAAAGGAAACCTTCTCCACATTCTGAATTCAACTGAGTAGCTAGGTGAGTTCTACAATGGAGTAAGTGCCTTACTGATGGCTGGGAATCCTTTTATTTTCTGTCTTTATATGCTTGAGAAGAACATACTAGAGGCCATCAATTGTGAACTGTAGTTCACTGTAAAAGCTACACCTGTGAAGATCCTGCAGGGAGACTTTGGAAGGATGGGACGTTGTAATTCAAGAGCCTCAATAGCACAAATTCTCTCTGTCCCCCTGAGTGGCCATTTACTACCAACCCCTGCATCTCTGCTAACATCCTGTGACAATCAGGAACAACTTCTGGAATATATTGTTACATTTTCACACAGTCAGCTCCCACCAACCCTATAGCGAAGAATTATAGAACACCAGAAGTCTAGAGAAGAGATTCCTGGGTTCTGTTGTGTCCCATCTGCCTGATGTTCCCACCAGAGTCCTTGGTAAATGCATCAATTTATGACTTCCTTTTGTCCTGGGACTATAAAAATTCATGTAACCCCTCCACAGTGGAGCATGAAGTTCATGATAAAACAATCTGTGCCTCGCTCACTAAAAACTGGATCACAATAATCCCTAATTCCTTTGGAATAAAAGCAGCATTTTTCTAATTCACTAAAGATTACATCTAAATAGTTCTTGTATCAGGCAGTACATGAGCTTGCCAGGGGACACACATGGTCAGAAGACAACTATGGGTAGCTGGTTCTCTCCTTCTAAAGGCAGGTCATGGGGATTGAACTCAGGATTGGTGACAAGCACCTTTATCTACTGAGGTATCTGTGTGCTCAAGGGCAGCATTTTGCACTGTCAAAAGCTAGGAGAACCAATGCTAAAGTGGCCCACACAGAATTAAACCATGCCTCCTTTATTCGAGAGGCAAAATATTATAATGCTAAATTTCCTGTAACCTAGGACCAGACCAGGCCAAATCCCAATGTCCATAGAAGGATTTTTGAAAAGATTTTTATTTCAATGCAGTTACCATTAATAAACTAAGGATAGGAGAGTATGATTCAGCATAATAGGGATGTAAAGTATCTAGAATTGTGCAAGCAGCTCACCACGGGAAAGTGAGTAACCAACAAATAAATTCACAAACAATGAGACAGGCGGTAAATGTGTAATCAGAACATGTCAATGTGTAATCAGACCACGTCCCGTCCCCCTGACAGCCCTACTTCAGCTCTCTCAAGGACAAGAAACTCAATTCTTTAACCAGAGTTTTTGCAAATGTCCTGATTATCTAGTCCCTGTCTATCCAGTCCCTGATGATCTAGTCCCTGCCTAAGGCTCAGATTTGCTTCCGTGACCTCCTGTCCCACAGTCACATGGGCTTTCTTTCTAATTCATCTCCTAAGGTCGTTGCCCAGGTGATGCTCTGCCTGGGCTCTTCTTTTACCCCCACAATTTTCACTTTTTCTTCCCTCCTACTAAACCCTGCTTAAAAGTCTGTCTGGATCATTTCCCATGAACCACGTGATTCCACATGAACCAGTCTGAAGCAGCTTCCCATTCCCTCTCAGATCTGAGTTGCTCATGGCTATCAAGTTCCTATTTCTCTGAATATCCATCAGTATAGGTGTGATGGCCTGGTTTCTGCATCTTTTCCCTCCTGGCCAGTCCTGCCAAGTAGAATCTTTGTTATTGTCTTCTCGTTGTTTTAGCAGAGCTGACGTGAGTTTATTAATGAAAAGCAAAAAGGAGTTCCTAAGAGTAGAGGGGACCCCAACTGAGAAATACTGGAGTACTCTAGAACTCCCCCTTTTTTCAGACAGAGTTTCCTTCCTCTCTCATGCTGTTTCTCTTTGTCTGTCTGTCTATCTGTGTGTGTGTGTGTGTGTGTACATGGGCACACATACATACACACACACACACAAAACATATTTTATATATGCCTTGCCTGAAACTCACTAAAACTTCCAATTAAAACTCACAAATTCGCCGGGCGGTGGTGGCGCACGCCTTTAATCCCAGCACTCAGGAGGCAGAGGCAGGCGGATCTCTGTGAGTTCGAGACCAGCCTGGTCTACAAGAGCTAGTTCCAGGATAGGCTCCAAAACCACAGAGAAACCCTGTCTTGAAAAACTAAAAAAAAAAAAAAAAAAAAAAAAAAAAAAAAACTCACAAATTCCTTGCCGATTCCACTCCCAGAATTACAGGTTTGTGGCACTATGTCCAGTCAATAGAACCTTCTCTGGTAAGGGTGTCACTATGGATGAACTCTGTGACAAATTGTTGTAGCTACCAGTGACTGATTTAGCACTGGAAACATGGCTAGTACAAGAGAGTAAAAATAAAAAATTGAAACATAGTCTCTGTATAGACCTGGCTATACTGGAACTCACTCTGTAGTTCACGCTGGCTTCAAACTCAGAGATCTGTTGTCTCCACTCCCCCCACAAAGGGTTGGGATTAAAGGTATATGCCAACACACCCAGGTAGGTTAAGAAAAATTTTAAAAGATTTGCTTGTATAATACATTAAGTTATATATGTCTCTGTGTGGCTCTGTGCCCTTGAGTGCAGGTGCTTGCTAAGTCCAGAGACATCAGGTCCCCTAGAACTGTCACTACAGGTGGTTCTGAGCCACCTGATGTGGATGCTGGGAACTGAACACACATCCTCTACAGGAGCAGTACATGTTCTTGACTACTGAGCCATCTCTCCAGTCTCTGAGTAGACTTCATTTTATTTTTCCATCTAGTTCGATTTTAATTATTAGTATTAAAATATCACACATGGCTACAGTGCTGGATGGCTCCCAACTGTAGGTTATATATTCCTTTGAGGAAATTTAAGTGTGGAGAGAAAAGATGAACAAATAGAAATTGAAGGATGTGAGGGGAGACAAGTCATGCAGGATTAGCAGAGTAAGAGGATAGGAGGCAATCTCTTAAAAACTGACATGTGAGAGTCAGGAGTGATGATTTCTACCTATGATCCCAGCACTCATAAGGCTGAGGCAGGAGGATTGACATTAGTTAAGGGCAGCCTGGTCTACATAGTAAATATCAAGCTAGACAATGCTATAGAGTAAGACCCTGTCAATAAAGGAAAAAGCAACATGTGGTATAGTTCTTAATCCCAGAATTAGAGAGGCTGAAGCAAAAGGACTGGCAATGCTGAGCTAGCCCAGGTTATAAGAGAGCGAAAGCACAAAGAAGCAAACCAAAGCAAGTGAAAAGAGAGGCTAAGATCTTAAGGAAGAGGTGAAGGCCAGAAGATACCAGAAGTATAGAAAGGATTAAGATGGAAACTGGGAGCTGAGGCATTAAATCACCACAAATACATATGGTTCAGTTTCCACATACCAGTCCATAGGATTCCAAAACTCCAGTTGTTGTACACTAATGTTCACAGAGGACATAACCCAGTGGGAGTTATTGTTTCATTTGTTACTCTTGTAATAAACTAACTACTGCTTTCTGTGGATGTGCGCATGCCACGGAGCTCATGGGAAGGGAGAAAACACCTATCGTAAATGGTTTCTCTCCTTCTACCTACTGTTAGGATTTCAGGATCAAATGTGGGTGTCCAGTTGTCCAAGCAATTTGATCCCTTGAGTTCTCTCAGGGATGATGGGATTTTTCTTTGTTAACTTGAGCTTTGCAGTCAACTGTGGCCTCCTTTAAAGGTTACTCATCACTTGTAGGGGACTACTGTGTGACGACAGGACTCAGGAATGTATCAGAATTCCCAGTTCCTTGCTAAAGAGCTTTATTTGTGGGAAAATGGGGGAAACACTGTTTCAACCCACCTCAGCTGAGTCTCTGTTCTTTATTGCTGCTGCCCACTCTGAAACAGTTCAGCTGCTTGAATTCACTTCATTTTCACCAAAGCAAGATGTCATTGGTCCCTCCGCAATGCTAGGTACTCACTGAATCACTCATTGTCTCTCAACTCCACCACTTCATGTTAAGAATCTATCCATGACCAGATCATGAAATCCCCTCCAAATGGTCTCCTTATATCCCAGAGCGCTCTGCCAGCCCTGCTCACCCTGGAAGCTGGCCATTTCCCTTCACTTCCTACTGTCTATGCTAACACTGGGGCTGCAGAGATGGCTCACAGTGAAGAGGATCGACTGCTCTTGCAGAGGACCTAGTGTGGCTTCCGGCATCAGCCTCAGGTGGCTCACAAGCACCCTTAATCCACTACAGAGAATCTAACATTGAAAATGCTTCTGCCTTCACATGCACATATACACACAGTCACACACATACACACATAATTTAAAATAATAATTTTGAAATCAGAAAGGTAGATTAGATACAACTACAAGCTAGTCACGTTAACTACTGCAAACACTATTAGAATACTATTTTTTTACTGACTTCACATTTATTTTATAGTTATAGGATATGATATGTGGTTTTATGAATTTTGAATATATCAGTGAATCAAAAATCCCTGTTATTGCCGGGCGGTGGTGGTGCACGCCTTTAATCCCAGCACTCGGGAGGCAGAGGCAGGTGGATCTCTGTGAGTTCGAGGCCAGCCTGGTCTACAAGAGCTAATTCCAGGACAGGAACCAAAAAGCTATGGAGAAACCCTGTCTCGAAAAATCTAAAAAATCCAAAAAAAAAAAAATCCCTGTAATCATGAAGTTGTATTTATGCATACAATTAATATGTTAAGAAAAATCTTTTAAAATTTAATTCAGATTTAGACCAGGGACATTCACAGAAACAGGACTGAGGTAGTGATCTAGGCCAGAGCAACTCTGAGACAGCAAACTCCACAGAAGCAGGAGCAGATCCAGACCAGGGACATTTATGGAAACAGGACTGATTCAGCAACCTAGGTTGTAGCAGGCCTGAGACAGCAAACTCCACAAGAGCAAACACCGGGAGCACTAAGTGACCTCCAGGAATGCAGAGTAGCAAATGGGGTAACTGGAACCATAGTACTGATTGCACCACAAGGAGCAACCATCTGAGCCTTGGATCCACTGGCACCTGGAACATTGATCACAAGAGTCACAAAGAGCCTCAACTACACCAATCAGAGGAAAAGATGGGTAGACGAGGTAAGATCACATGAAATACCACAAAGAGCAACTCGATACCAATACAACTTAGTGACCCTACAATAGCAAGACTTTAATGACCAAATATAGATTAAGCAGAAGAAAATGACCTAAAAAATAACTTCAGGAGAATGTTTGAGGCCCTTAAAGAGGAAATGAAAAATTCCCTGAAAGAAATGAAGAAAAAGACAAAAAATTGGAAGACATCAACAAATGCCTTAAAGAAAACCAAGAAAAAGCAATCAAACATATGAAAGAAACTATCTAAGACTTGAAAACTGAAATAGAGACAATAAAGAAAACACAAGCTGAGGGAATTATAGAAACAGAATCATGGGGAAATGATCAGGAACCACAAATGCAAGCATAAACAGCAGAATAAAAGATATGGAAGAGGGCTAGAGAGATAGCTCAGTAGTTAAGAGCACTGCCTGCTGTTCCAAAGGTCCTGAGTTCAATTCCCAGCAACCACATGGTGGCTCACAACCATCTGTAGTAAAATCTGGTGCCCCCTTCTGGCCTGAAGACCAATGTATATCTAATGAATAAATATTTTTTTTTTTTTTTAAAAGAGATGGAAGAGAGAATCTCAAGTGCTGAAGATACAATAAAGGAAATAAATTCACCAGTCAAAGAAAACATTAAAATTAACAAAAGCTGCTGGGCGGTGGTGGCGCATGCCTTTAATCCCAGCATTCGGGAGGCAGAGGCAGGCAGATCTCTGTGAGTTCGAGACCAGCCTGGTCTACAAGAGCTAGTTCCCGGACGGGAACCAAAAGCTACAGAGAAACCCTGTCTCGAAAAATTAAAAAAAAAAAAAAATAACAAAAGCTTAACACAAAATATCCAGGAAATATGGGACACCATGAAAAGACCAAACCTAAGAATAAGAATAATAGGTTTAGAAGAAGAAGAAGTTCATCTCAAAAGCAAATAAATATATTTAACAAAATCATAGAAGAAAATTTTCCCAACCTAAAGAAAGATGTGCCTATGAAGATACAAGAAGCTTATAGAACACTATATCCCTCTATATGCTATGATTACCATTAATTAATAAAGAAACTGCTTTGGGTCTATAGCAGAGCTATAGGGGAACAGAGCTAGGCAAGGAAACTAAAAGGAATGCTGGGAGAAAGGAGGTGGAGTCAGAGAGAAGTCATGGAGCCACTGACAGAGACAGATGTGATGAAGCTTTGCTGGTAGGCCATGACCACAAGGTGATACACATATTAATAGAAATGGGTTAAATTAATAATAAGAATAATATGCTTATTCTTATTATTCTAGCTTCTTATTCAATAAGAAGCTAGAGCTGATTTAATTAATACGGTTTCTGTGTGATTACTTCAGTTCTGGGAGGCCAGGATGAACAAGCAGCCCACTTCCAACAATAGATAGATCAAAAAAAAAGTCCCCTTACCACATAATAATCAAGACACTAAACATACAGAATAAAGAAAGAACATTAAAAGCTGCAAAGGAAAAAGGCCAAGTAACATATCTGATAGGCAGACCTATCAGAATTACACCTGACTTCTTAATGGAGACAATGAAAGCCAGAAGGTCCTGATCAAACATTATACAGACATTAAGTGACCGTGGTATAGCCAGCCCAGACTACTATACCCAGCAAAACTTTCAATCACCATAGAAGGACAAAACAAAATATTCCACAACAAAGCCAGATTTAACCAATACCTAGCCATAAACCCAGCCCTAACCAAAATACTAGAAGGAAAACTAGAGCCCAAGGAAGTTGGCTATATCAACATAAACATAGACAACTGATGGTCTCACAATAGCAAATCCCAAAGATGGGGAAAACACACAAAATAACATCACCACCAACAAAAACTAAATTAACAGGAGACAGCAATCACTGGTCATTGATATCCCTTAATATAAATGGACTCAACTCACCTATAAAAAGACACAGGCTAACAGATTAGATATGAAAACAGAATCCATCATTCTGCGGCATACAAGAAACACACCTCAACCTCAAAGACAAACATTGCCTCAGAGTAAAGGGTTGGGAAAATTTTTTTCCAATCAAACTGACCTAAGAAACAAGCTAGTGTACCTATCCTAATATCTAAAAAATAGACTTCAAACTAAAATCAATCAAAAGAGACAAAGGAGAATATTTCATATTAGTCAGGAAAAATCCATCAAGCGGAAATTTCAATATTGAACATCTATGCCCTGAATACAAGGGCACCCTCTTATGTAAAAGAAACACTTTTAAAGCTTAAACCATACATTAAACCCCATGTACTAATGGTGGGTAACATCAATACTCCACTCTCACTGCTGGACAGGTCAGTCAGACAAAATATTAACAGAGAAATATGGGAACTAACAAATGTTAAGACTCAAATGGATTTAACAGACATCTATTGAACATTACATCCAAACATAAAAAAATATACCTTCTCAGCACCTCATGGAACCTTCTAAGAAATTGACCACAGTACTTGGTAACAAAAACAAACCTCAACAGATACAAAATAAGTTGGAATAACCCCATGTATCTTATCAGATCACCATGGCTTAAAATTAGAATTTAACAGAAATGCTAATTCCAGAAAGCCCATAAACACATGGAAATTAAACAATGATCACCTGATCAATGGGTCAAGGAAGAGATAAAGGGAGAAATAAAAGACTTCCTAAATTCAAGGAAAATGGCCACACAACATACCCAAATTTATGGGACACAGTGAAAGCAGTGTTAAGAAGAAAGTTCATAGCACTAAGTGACTACATAAAAAGGATTGAAAAATCCCACACTAGTGAATTAACAGAACATTTGAAAACTTTAGAACAAAAAGAAGCAAATTCACCTAAGAGAAATAGACAACAGAAAATAATCAAATTGAGAGCTTTAATCAACAAAATAGAAACAGAGATATTAATCCACACACCTATGAACACCTGATTTTTGACAAAGAAACAAAAAATATCAAATGGGAAAAAGAAAGTATATTTAACAAATGGTGCTGGCATAACTGAATATCAACATGTAGAAGAATGAAAATAGATCCATATCTATCACCATGCACAAAACTCAAGTCCATATGGATCAAAGACCTCAACAGAAAGCCAACCACACTGAACCTCATAGAAGAGAAAGTAGGAAGTACATTTAAATGCATTGGCCCAGGAGACCACTTCCTAAATAAATATAACCCTAGAAGCACAGAAACTGAGAGAAACAATTAATAAATGGGACCTCCTGAAACTGAAAATATTCTGTAAAGCAAAGGACACAGTCAAGAAGACAAAACGGCAAACTACAAAATGAGAAAAGATCTTCACCAACCCCACTAGACAGAGGTCTGATCTCCAAAAATATACAAAGAACTCAAGAAATTGGTCATCAAGAGAACAAATAATCCAATAAAAAAATGGAGAACAGACCTAAACAGAGAACTCTCAACAGAGAAATCTAAAATGCCTGAAAGACACTTAAGGAAATGTTCAACATCCTTAGTCATCAGAGAAATTCAAATCAAAACAACTCTGAGATTCCATCTTATAGCTGTAAAAATGGCCAAGATCAAAAACACTGATGACAACTTATGTTGGAGAGGACGTGGGTTAAGGGGAACACTCCTGCATTGCTGGTGGGAGTGTAAACTGGTATAGCCCCTTTGGATATCAGTATGGCGATTTCTCAGAAAATTAGGAAGCAACCTTCCTCAAGACCCAGCAATACCACTTTTAGATATATATCCAAAGGATGCTCAATCGTACCACAAGGTCATGTGCTCAACTATGTTTATAGCAGCGTTGTTTGTCATAGCCAGAACCTGGAAACAACCTAGATGCCCCTCAACTGAAGAATGGATAAGGAAAATGTGGTACATTTACACAATGGAGTACTACACAGCAGAGAAAAATAATGACATCTTGAAATTCACAGGCAAATGGATGGAGCTAGAAAACATTATATTGAGTGAGGTAACCCAGACCCAGAAAGACAATTTGTACTCACTCTTAAGTGGTTTTTAGACATAAAACAAAGAAAACCAGCATACAAATCACAATCCCAGAGAACCTAGACAACAATAAGGACACTAAGAGAGACATACATAGATCTAATCTACATGGGAAGTAGAAAAAGACAAGATCTCCTGAGTAAATTGGGAACATGGTGACCCTGGGAGAGAATTGAAGGGAAGAGTGGAGGAAGGGAGGGGAGCAGAGAAAATTGTATAGCTCAATAAAATCTATTTTTAAAAAGGGGAGAAAAAAAAGAATGGGACACGAATCATCATGCAAAAATCTATCCCAATCCATACTGCTTTGTTGTTTGGAGATCTGTTGTTCCCTCCTAGTTAGGCCAACTCCACATGGTCACCTTTAATCAAGATGATGATGAAATCATGTGGCATCCATTTTTTTTTTAACTCTAGCACAATGACAATTCAAAATCCAAATTGGAATCACACTTTATGATATCTTTAAAATTATCCATGCACAAATTTTAAGTTATCAATTCCCAGTGTTACTAATTAACTTTTAACTAGTTTGTTTTAATTTTAATAGATTTTAAACCATATCTAACAAAATAAACGTATACACCTGAAGTTACAGAATGTTCACATAAAAAAAAACATAATTCAGCAGAAATCTCAGAGATGTTAAAGAGTTTCCCCCCATTGTGCAGGGGGACGGCTGCAGACAGACAGCAGTCTTAACCATCTTACTCCTGGATAAACAAGTGAACAAAGGGGGAAGACACAGAAAGCCTGCAGCAAGCGAGGGAGCTCTAGTGGTACCGAGGAGGGTATGGCTGCAATTTCTACTTGGTTTCTTAGGCCCAAATGGACTTTCTAATACTTTCACAGAGAGGGTGGGGTTTGAGAAAAGCTGAAGACTTAGCCAACTAGAGAGAGAGGTCAAGAAAAATATCAGGGAGGGCAAAGGTCCAGAGGCAGAAGACTGTGTGTGTCAGGGAAGAGGAACAGGGATGGACACCAGTGCAGGAGAACAGGGAGTGGGGCATGGGGGGGGGGGGGGAGCAGGGAGAGAGCTCAGGGGTCACTTTGTGAAGACTGTTCTTTTCACAAGGAAATACAGTGTCATTGCTGGGGTGTGGAGGTGCCAGGACCTGGTGCCCTCTGGGGACTGCTATGACCGCTAGGAAGACAAGCAAGGATGGCATAGTTAGGGGTTCTCAATCTGTGGGTCGCAACTCGTTTGGGGTCAAAGGACCTTTGCACACTGGTTGCATCAGATATCTTACATATTAAATTTTATGCTGATTCATACAAACAGCAAAATTACAGCTGTGAAGTAGCGATGAGATAATTTTAAGGTTGGGGGCGCCACAATATAAGGTATTGTATCAAAATGTTACAGTATTAAAAAGGCAGAGAACCAATGCTTTATTGTCTGTTTCAGGCATTCATTGTAGAAGAGACAACAGAAGGCCACATGATCAATGAACCTAGCACAGTTTGCTCTGCCTTCTGAACCCAGCAGGGACTGTTTTGGTTTCATTGATCACATTGCCTTTTGTTGAAAGGCAGAAGGTTAAACTAGGTGTTCTGGGTTCTACCTGTTCTGACGGGGAATGCTTTTTCTGGGTGTTAGTTTGTTTGTTTGTTTTTGTTTTGTGTGTGTGTGTGTGTGTGTGTGATCCCAAGTCAGAGCTGCAGAGGTCAGAGCTCAGGGTCCTTACAGCTGCAGGGCCAGTGACTTCCCATGTGAAGTCTGTGAACTGATGCTGTCTACACAGCTGACGTCTAAGTAGCTGGATGTGGGCTCAAGACCCCTAAGACTGTGACCTTGATTGAGTAGAAGGGCATCCTGATGCTGGAGGGGTGGAATGCTAAAAGTC
The DNA here is from genome assembly GCF_950005125.1 of Chionomys nivalis. Classification (NCBI taxonomy): domain Eukaryota; kingdom Metazoa; phylum Chordata; class Mammalia; order Rodentia; family Cricetidae; genus Chionomys; species Chionomys nivalis. The sequence goes on along the minus strand of NC_080092.1, from coordinate 29,262,737 downwards.
AGAGCCAAAGTTATCTCAAGGTATCTTAGATCTTTGAATTGCCAGTAGCTACTAAGATCAGCTTCAACAATGTACATTTAGATAAAACTTGAAATGCAGACTGGGTTGGCTTCAGCTAGTTTCACCCCCTCTGAGGCTAGGAAGGAAATAGATGCAACATCTTATGTCCAAAATCTCTTTGCCTTGCTGTAGCCCCTGCCTCATGTCCCACCAGTGGGGTTGGTTGGTAGGCTGGTTGGTCTTTTCATTTATTTAGTTATTTTTGTAGGGTCTTACTGAACCTGGAGCTTGTTCTTACTCAGGTTGGTTTCTCACTTACAGAGACCCTCCTCCTCAGAATGCTGGGATTACAGGCATACCTAACACACCCAGCCCTCCCTCTGTGCTTTGTAAAAACACAAAACCCCATGCCGGGCGGTGGTGGTGCACGCCTTTAATCCCAGTACTCGGGAGGCAGAGGTAGGCGGATCTCTGTGAGTTCGAGGCCAGCCTGGTCTACAAAGGGAGTTCCAGGACAGGCTCCAAAGTTACAGAAAAACCCTGTCTCGAAAAACCAAAAAAAAAAAAAAAAAAAAACCCACAAAACCCTTGCTTCCATTTCTGGGACTGTCAAAGTCCACATAAGGCCCATAACCCCAGTTTCTAGGAGGCTGAGGTCAGAAGATCATGAGCTTAAAGCCTATCTAGCCTCCTTCAGTAGCTTAGTAGGACCCTGTCTCAAAATAAAGAGTGGAGAAATGAATTTGGGAGCCTAGAGTTGAAGGTCAGTGGCAAAGACCCCTAGAGTCCATGGCCGTCACACAGAAAAGGCTTGTAAGGCCGGGCGGTGGTTGCGCATGCCTTTAATCCCAGCACTTGGGAGGCAGAGGCAGGTGAATCTCTGTGAGTTCGAGACCAGCCTGGTCTACACGAGGTAGTTCCAGGACAGGCTCCAAAACCACAGAGAAACCCTGTCTCGAAAAACCAAAGAAAAAAAAAAAAAAAAAAAAAGGCTTGTAAGAAGAACAACAGCAGCGAGCCAGGTATGGGGGTGCACACTTTCACTCCCACAACCAGGAGGCAGAAGCTGACAGATTCCTGTGACTTCCAGGCCAGTCTGATCTGCATCGCAAGTTCCAGGCCTGCCTGAGTTATCTGTGAGACCATGTCTCAATAAATAAATAAATAAAATGGAAATAGAAAGGTAAAATGGAAATAGAAAGGAATTTCATATTTTTTCCAACATTGAATATCACTTATGAATCAAGGATGAATTCATGTCTTAAAGCCATAATCACTCAAATTTGTATCCCAATAAAATATTTTATTACCATCTTAAAGGAAAGCCCATATATTTATATAGTCACAGTTTGATAATGGGGGGGAGAGAGAGAGAACAGTGACAGCATGATAAACAGGTTTGGGTTTTTTACTTTTTTAATTCAAAATCTCAATCACCCAGGAGAGCCTCTAACTCACCTCGTAGCAAAGATGAACTTGCATTCCTCCTACTGCCTGTCTTCCAAGGGTTGGAAGTGCCAGTGTTAGGAATACATTGTTTGCCAACATGCTGGGGAGGGGAGTTGGTTTTTTACTGATAAAATGATGGCGCTAGAAGCTTAGGGAACCTTGCAGCTGGTAGACAACTAGCCTAGGGAGCAGGAAGTCCTGAGCCTGCTCTTCACCTACAGATAACCTAGGCCTGGAGGTCAGCACCTGGGAAGGGGAAGCTCAGAAATTCAAGGTTATCCTTAGCAAAGCTTCTTTCTGAAGAAAGCTGAGATTACAATAGGTCCTGTGACAAAGAAACCAAACTGGACAGTTTATACATGTCATCCCAGAAGGCAGCGGTGGACTTCCATGAGGATGCCAAGAAGGTGCCAAAATTTGGGGGTAAAAATCAAATGAGTGCTCATTATGATGTATATCTTACATTTTCTAACTTGTGGCTTATTTTTAATAATAGTTCACAGGTTAAATGGGGGAGAGACTTGAGGGATGGGGCATTGGAAGTGAGGAGAAGTAGCAGGTCAGACAGACCAACAGACAGACAGCTGAGGGGATGAAACAGTCTGGAGGAGGATTGCACCAATTCTCCTCAACATAAATGCATGCATTTACAAAACTCTTATGAAGGTTTTCTCTAAATATCATCCTCAATATGTAAATAATTCAACGACTCACCAGTCATTGAAAAATGAACACTACCAAGTAGTGGTGATATATGCCTTAAATCCCATACTTGGGAGGCAGAGGCAGGAGGATCTCTGTGAGTTCCAGGTCTAGCTCCATAGCTACTAAAAAACCCTATCTCAAAAAACAGAAACAAAATAAAAAAGAAAGAAAGAGAGAGAGAGAGAGAGAGAGAGAGAGAGAGAGAGAGAGAGAGAGAAAGGAATACAAGAAAGAAAAATGAACACCAAATGCTACAAGCTGCTCACCGACACACACTGGGCACCCCCTTCCACTCTCCAACACTCCAACTAAAACAAAACTTTCCTATGTCTGGCCAACCTCCCAAACCTAATACAGGACCTCAACTCCCAGCAGCTCTTGGGAAGCTCTCCCTTTCCTTCAAACAAATTGTTTCTTACAAGTATTTTTACTTTGCAGACCACAAAAGTCAAGGAACAAGACTGCAAATATATCTATGCCCTCAGCTCACTGGGCCCATTTCCATGTTATATAGAATATTACACATTACTTAGATGTGGGGCTAAATATATAGGGCTTAATTGAAAAGGACCCACAATTTTCTACAGGTTTCTTCTTATTTCTCATGTTAACTTTGCTTAAGATCATTTTAATAATTTCTCTATGAAAGTCCATTATTCCATTCTACCTTCCAAGAATCCAAAGAACTCGATTGGATGCTAAGTTGCCCTAATGTCTAGAGATGCACTCCCCATTGTCCTAATGCCCTGCACACAATCCCACACCACCCCATATATCATTTTATGTGGCAGAGAAACTCCAAATTCCGATTGCTTCTTTCCAGCATGAGTCTAAAGAAGACTGTACTCACCAGTTAGGTAGGAGAGCCACAGCTTCTGGTCACAGTCTCTCTTTCTTGTCTTCTGCTGCTCAAGGGCTCTTCCTGAGCTGCCAGTGAACCACAATTCCATCCTTATCTCTCGGCCACACCTTCAAGTGTTTTGTTTGAAAACTGAGTCACTCTAGTTCTACAGTCTTTCTCCCGACAGCAGCTATTCACTGGCTTCCGGAGACCTTAATAAAATAATTAAAATAGCATTCAGGAAGCAGAGGCAAGTTGATCTTGTGAGTTCCAGGCCAGCCTGGTCTATTTAGTGAGACTTATTCTCTAAAACATAACAAAACAAAAACCAAATTTCTGCTGGGCTGTCCCTAGAGCCTCAGCAAAGCTCTTCACCTGAGTGCAGACTCCAGGCTTGGTGATCTTGCTGACTCTGAGATGATTCCTGGATAAGGGGAATTGAAAAAAAAGTGGAACAACTTCCTCACTTGCAGAGGAATAAAGTGAAAGGCAGAAGAGGCATAGAATACAGACAGAGCCCCATGAGGGTCCCGGTGCAGAGGCAGAAGTGAAAGCTGACTCCTTGTACTCACTGGTCTGCCATTCAGCTACCATCGTCCTAACACATGTTCATTACAGCCCATGTTAACAGTGGAAGAGTCTCAGCTAATGAAGGCAGACGAGAGTCTGCTTGCAGAGGTGAGGGAGAGAGGATGCAACTTCCAAAGCTGAGCTTCTCCATGTTCTGATGCCCCTTTCCCGTGTACTAACTGGTCTACGTGGCTTCCACAGTTAGGTGCTCGTGCAAGACAGGAAACTGGATGTGACGATTTTCTGTCCTGACAAATAGGAGGTGAGACATTGCCCAAAGCAAAATGTTTCCAGGAGGTGTTGTCACTTTGTAGGGCTTCCTCGTCTCCCCCCACCAAAGCAATAATTAAATAAACCATGCATCTTCTTAAAAATGCTGAGGACAATGTCACAGATCTGCTTGAGGCTAAATATTCTCCTGGATCATCAGCATCTGAGTAGCTGTAAGATGCTGCCACCACACCCATTGGGGAAAGACAGAGTCAGGGACACTTAATAACATTTGGTTTAACCAAATGGACTAGGATAATCACTTCAGTTTGGATGTACAGTGTTGCCGTTTGTTTTCCTGTCTTGCTCTGAGGCAGGATCTCACTATGTAATGCACGCTAGCCTGAAACTCCTATGTAGCCAAGCATGACTATAAACTTGCCATCCTCTTGCCTCCCCTTGTGCTGGCATCACAGGTATGTGCCACTGTGCGTGGGTTTCTGCTGTGCTGAGGTTACAACCCAGGACTCCATGTATGCTTGGCAAGTGCACTAAAACTGGCCTCCATCCACAGCCAGGATGGCCGTCTTACAATGGACTCTACACTCAAATCAAGATGTCCCTGAGCACCAAGTGAACTGCCCGTGCCAGGGGAGCTATATAAAATATGTGCTAAGTCTTGTCAATGTCCTACTCTGGGGCTATGCCCTTAAACAATGTGATTTCCACTTGTTAACAGTGCATGTTTATAGAGAATGGCAACAATTTATTAGAACTCTGTGACCTGAAAATATCTCCAAGAAGTACATTTAAAAAAAAAAAAGTATGAAACAACCTATTTCACAGGTACTCATTTTGGAAAAAACTTGAGACAATGATATATTGGTTTGTTCTGTCCCTTTAAGAGACAAGCCACTCCCTCCCCTATCTGCTGAGGCAAATTGATCTTCTGCTTTCAGGCTGAGCCTTCCTTTTTAGTCTCTCTCTCTCTCTCTCTCTCTCTCTCTCTGAGGCAGCTTCTGTCTCTCCCTTCTCCCCTTCCCCCTCCCTGTCTCTGTCTCTCTCTGTGCTCTTACCCCTTCTCTCCTTCCCCTCCATAACCCACTAAATAAATATCCAACTTCACTCTGCATGGCATGCCTATCCGTCTAGGTCTTCACCCGTCACAAGGCTTCCTGCCTGGGACCTGACTGTCTTTGCCACCTGCCGTGGTCTCTAGACCTGCTGTCCACTGCCTACCACTGCTCGGTGACCTGTGGCATGGTCTTAATGGCCCACTGCCCACATTGCTGCCACTTGGGGACCTGCAGTGTTTTTGCTGCTGCGCCCCTCGGGGGAACCGCAGCACTTTATTTAAACCATTACAAATGACAACTTATTTACATGCATTTGTCTAGAGGTGGAAATGTCATGAAAAAGTCAGCTGACTCCTCATCGTGTCTCTCGGGTAGAGAAGCAGCTGCGGTAGGAGGACTGCAGTTTGCAGCTGTATGCATTTTATCTTTTTATCATTTGAGATTGTAAAAGACTCCTTAATATATGTTCAAAGGATTTTTTTGTTTGCTTCTCAATTTGTTTAATATATTTATGTGTATGTGTGTGTGTGTGTGTGTGTGTATAAATGTGAATGTAAGCCACATGCATTCCTATGGAGACTAGAAGAGGGCAATGGATCCCCTGGAGCTGGAATTATAGGTCATTATAACCTCCACATGTAGGGAAATTCCTCCAGGTCCAGCGGAGGAGCCGCAGGCACTCTGAACTGCTGACACATCTCTCCAGCCCCACGCTAAACATGTGACATAAAAATTAGATGAAGGGGCATCAGGAGCCGCAGCCTGAGCCCTGAATTGAATAAGCAGAGAAGTAGCTGAGCGACAGATTTATCACCCTGCTTTCTGACTGTGCACACAGCTGTCTCACGTTGCTGCCACAGTCCCCACCATGATGTTTGTACCCTCAAACTGTGAGCCAAAATACACCCTTTCTTCCTCAGAAGAGTAAACAGAAAATAAGATTTTTTAAGGAAAACAAAACAAGACTCAAGATTATGTATTGTTACCTAGATGGAAGTACTTTTATTATTATAATTTTATTTTCTCAGTCTAATTACAGCATTCTTTCTTTCTTTTTCTTTCTTCCTATCCTTCTCTTAGTAACAGATTGCACCAGAAGGATGCTACCACGCATGTGGAAGAATAGGTGGCTACACACATCCAAATACTACCCTAAGAAACACTTTTTCCTCTACCAAGTAATGCATTAGGTCGCCATGGTTTGGGGAATGAACATTAGATTTTGTCACATGTGCTAGTTCAGGAAATCACCAATTCCTATTTATGGAAAACGCACTCCATCAGGCCATCCATATTCAAGAGAAGTCACTTGAATTTCATTGAACTGAGTTTGTTGGACCTGTACCTTTAGGTCTATGGGACAGAAAAAAAGCCTGACTCGAGTTCAGGGTCTACACTTCGAGGCCTGTGTGACAGAGAAAAGCCTGGTTTGAGTTTGAATGAGGATGAGACAGTAAAAACTAGGTAGAAGCCCTGATGGGACTGAAATCTCAAGGTCTAAATCAGGAGCAGAAGGAGAGAGAGCACGAGCAAGAAACTCAGGACCGCGAGGGGTGCACCCACACACTGAGACAATGGGGATGCTCTATCGGGAACTCACCAAGGCCAGCTGGCCTGGGTCTGAAAAAGCATGGGATAAAACCAGACTCTCTGAACATAGCGGACAATGAGGACTACTGAGAACTCAAGAACAATGGCAATGGGTTTTTGATCCTACTGCACGTACTGGCTTTGTGGGAGCCTAGGCAGTTTGGATGCTTACCTTACTAGACTGGGATGGAGGTGGGTGGTCTTTGGACTTCCCACAGGGCAGGGAACCCTGATTGCTCTGACGAGGGAGGTGGACTTAATTGGGGGAGGGGGAGGGAAATGGGAGGTGGTGGTGGGGAGGAGGCAGAAATTTTTAATAAATAAATAAATTTAAAAAAAAAAAACAAAGGGAGGGTTTGCCTGCCTCTCATTGACTGGAGGTATTCCTGCATCACAGTATATCACTGAACATATTTAAGCTGACACTCACAGTAATAAACTGAGTTCCTGCTTTGACTTGACTCACTATCACCGCTGATTGTCCTGCAGTGTGGGGCTGTGGAATAGGCAGATAGCATGCTCACCTTTTCCTGGGGAATAAGAAGGCTCAGGAAGCCTAGCATGAGTTAAGCAAATATAATGCTAAAAGTCTGTATTTCCAGAGCAGGAGACAAAGACATGGTGAAGCGCTCCTTCCCAGTGCCCTTCAGAATGCAATGGCAGCAGCTCTGCTCCCGGCTCCCTGGGTCTTGCTGCTCCATTGCCTGGATATTGACCTATCCTGCTGCATTCTGACTTCCTTGAAGAAAAACTCATGAATCTTCTTTCTCTTAAAACTTTTAAAAATATTTTATTTCTTTTCATGTATATGGATATTTTGCCTACCTAAGTGTGTCTGTGTGCCACATGCATGCCTGGTGCCTGAGGAGGCCAGGAAAGAGTCAGTCAGATCCTTGGGGACTAGAGTCACAGGCAGTTTTCAGCCATCGTGTGGGCACCGGGACTCAAACCCAGGTCCTCTGAAAGAGCAACCAACACTCCCAATGACCTAAGCTTCTCTCTGCCTGTTTATGGGATTGCAACCCAGCAGGCAGGTGCTCATCCTTCCAATCACAGTACAGAAACTCATTTCCACCAACTATGAGTCAAGCTACAAGTTCTTGTGAACTTATAGTAAACGTATGCAAGATTATAAACTCGAGTGGAGAGGGGAAACATGCAGCAGGGGTAGTTTTAGTGTTATCCAGTTTGGCCCAAAAATGCAAGCTCAGGCACAGATCTGTAAATGACCAAATTCTATCAGCCAGATTTCAGACAATGGCACATCCAGTAACTATCATACAGGTTTATGTGCCAACAGCAGAAGCAGAAGATGATGCCATCAACAGTTTCTACACACATCTACAGAGCGAGGTAAGCAGGGCACATAGGAATGACATACTAATCGTTATGGGTGACTTCATTGCAAAAGTGGGATCTGGAGAAAGAATGAACCATTACAGCATCATGGGAACATATGGATTGGGACAAAGGAACAATAGAGGGGAACAACTGCTTGATCTCTGCTATGCAAATGATTTGTACAGATCCAACACAAAATTCAAGTAAGCCCAATCGTCAAGATGCTAGAAGTGGGAGTCCCCTAACAAAAGCACACACAGCCAAACTGACTACATTCTGGTCAGCAGGAAATCTTAACTAGCATCCAAAAGAGCCCATCATTTCCTAGTGCTGACTTAGGGTCAGATCACCAACTTGTTATGGCCAGCATTCAACTGAAACTTAGGAGAGGCACGCCAGCCTAGACGAACCGGAAGACTGATCACCAACAACTGATGAACCCAGCTGTACAGAGAGTACAAGAGTACTCTTGAAAAGAAGCTGAGGGAAATCAGTAAACAACCCTTTTGGAATATAGAAAGTGAATGGGAGAAAGTCAAAAAAGTTACATAGGAGGCTTCAAAGGAGAAGCTTGGTTAAGCAAAAAGGGTAACACCAGTTGAATGGCTTACTGCCGAGATGATCAACATGACTAAAGCAAGAAGGAAGCCTAAAGAGCAAATGAAGAGGGAATCTGCAGGTAGCAAAACACCACAACTGTCTGTGCAGGGAGGGCAAAAGAAGAGCGAAGAAGGATAGAGAGCTGTATATACAAGGTATATATATACAAGGAGGCAGAAAAGGCTAGACTACATAATAAAACACGTCTTGTTTACGAAGCTATCAGATGGATAACTGCCAGATGTGCTCCTCAGATACGGGTGATCAAAAATGGGCAAGGTGATTTATTAACAGAATGAGGGGAATTGAAGCAAAGATACTTCGATGCCCTATACAATGACCCCAATGCTGTCAACGTAGACTCCAAGAAACACTTCGGCAATTACTCAAATAACAGAGACGATGAGGAAATATTAAATACTGACAGGAGAGAGGTTGTGGAAACTATCAAGAGAGCAAAATACAAAAAATCCCCAGGAGTGGATGACATCATGGTAGAGGAGCTGGAGGTGGTTTCAATAGGCTCAGGGGCCAAGGCACTTCTCAGACTCTTCAGAGAGATAAGGGAACACGAAGAGATTCCCAAGGAATGGAAGCACTCAGTCAAAATCCCACACACAAGAAGAAGGACAAGCTGGACTGCTCAAATTACAGGGGCCATGGCAACAAGATCTTCTCCTCCATTATCCTGCAAATGATCAAGGGCAGAACAGAGGAAATCCTAGCAGAGGCCCAGTGCGGATTCAGAGCTAACAGGAGCACAATTGATCAGATCTTCACTTTGAGGCAACTGGCAGAAAATATGAAGAATTTAGAAAAGACTTATATGTCTGTTACATTGACCTCCAGAAGGCATTCGATAGCATTTGGAGAAAAGGACTTTGGGAAACAATGAGGTTCTACAGGTACTCAGAGAAATCATAAGAATACTAGAAAATGCTTATAAACATATGTTTGCATCAGTCAAAGTCTATGAAGATCTAAGTGGTCAGTTTAAGACCACTTTAAGAGTGTTGCAGGGATGCGTCCTCTCATCACTACTCTTTAATATATCCCTGGAATTAATAAGAGCAACAGCCCTGGAGGACGAGGAGATAGGCATGCAGATAGGTGGTGTGCGAATCAATAACTTGTGTTTCGCCAACAATACAGAGTGACTTGCTGACAGTGCCATGGTAAATAGAGTGGTGGAAGTAAGTGAAAACCTTGGTATGAAAGTAAATATCGCCAGGCAATGGTAGTGCACGCCTTTAATCCCAGCACTCGAGAGGTAGAGGTAGGCAGATCTCTGTGAGTTCCAGGCCAGTCTGGTGTACAGAGTGAGTTCCAGGACTGGCTGGCTCCACAGCTACTGAGAAACCCTCGAAAAACCAAAAAGAAAAAAAAAGAAAGTAAATATGGAGAAGACTGAGATGAACACACGGGAAGGGCACACAAGGAGTTTAACATTGTAATAAAGAATCTGAACCTAAAACAAAGGTCAACTTTGTCTGTCTGGGAGAAAACCACAGTTTAAAGGAAGGAATTATTTCAGATGTCAAGAGACAGATAGGGATCTCAAAGGCTGCATTCCAGCCACTAGGAGTGGCTCAGCCACCAAGAGATGTAACAACCACAAAAACAAAACTACAAGTCACTTGTCTTGAGCTGCCTTCTTTACAGCTCTGAAACCTGGACAATGAAACGCTCCTCACAACAGCGGCTGAACGTGTTTGAGATGGCGTGTCTCAGGAGGATTCTAGGTGTCACACAAAGAGATAGGCTGCACAATGATGGCATAAAGAAACATCTCCTTCTACAGAAGGAAGTAAACTACAGAATACGGCAACAGCACTTGAGATACTTTGGCCATGTTATGAGAATGAATGATGGCAGATACTCGAAGATATCCCTGGTTGGAGGAGTGCACAGGATAAGAAAAAGAGGAAGGCCCAAAACACGATGGATAGACAGCATAAAGGAAGACTGTGGAACGGTGGGTATGAAAATAAGAAAGCATCTAGGACTGCCTGGGATAGGAACATCTGGAGAACTGCCATAAAAGGGCTGCCCATGCATGCTTAAGCATTGCTAGGTCATAAATGATGATGAGTCAAGCATTATGTAGGTTCCTGAGGTACGGTCAGTATATTAGAGTTTACTCTCTAGATTATACAGTCAAATTGGAATGAATTATCCGAGAAATAAACTGACTAGGGATGAGAAGGATGTTTTCTGGACAACACATGTAATTGGGAAACTGAAAGCTACAAGGCAGCCCTGAAAACATCAGAAAGAAGAGTCCTAAAAAAGGGAACAGCCATGGCATAGGAGCCAGGACCAGGAGAACTCAGGCTCTCCTAGCAGCAGACAGGAAGCCAGTGTGGCTGAAACAGAGAATCAGGCAGGAGAGGTGGGCTAAGGTGGGAGAGAGGCAGTCCCCCAGGCAATGGCTGAAAGGCTCCCCCACAACAGAGCAGGTAGGTCCTACTGAGAATCTTAGAGCTGGAATTCTTGGGCTACCCGGTGAGGATTCTGGACTATTAGGAGAGCAAGAGTGGAGCAGAGACCCCAGTTAGGACACCGATTCCCAGAAGGGAGAGGGAGGAAGGTGAGAGGTGAATGAGCATAAAAACCCATGGGATTCCCAGAAGTCTCATGGGAATTGCTTGAGCTCCTGTGGTTTGCTTAATCTGGTTCTGTTTTAATCTCTGCCTGTCAGGCACCAGCCTCCTGACTGCTTGATTGTGGGTGTGTCCCCTCACACTTGTTGAACTGGATTCTTCAGTCAAATTTAAAAAGTATAGTATTCTTGGGGCCTTGGATTTAACTAGAGTAGAGTGTTTGCCTAGCCTGGATTGAGGTCTGGGTTCAACACCCAGCATGGTAATATACACAGGAAAGGCCAGCACGCAGAAATGTGAGGTATCACAAGTTCAAGGGTCAACATTGCCTTCGTTGAGTGTTTGAGGTCAGCCTCAGCTGCATGAGATACTGTCTCGAAAAAGAAAAAAAGAATGATTCCTTCTTTGTTTGTTTTTAATAATTGCCTTGAAATAGAAAATGTATGTTTAGCTATTATCCTAGATTGCCTTCTATTGCTGTGATAAACGCCATGGACAATAGAAATTTGGGTGAAATGTGTTTATTTGTTTTCCTGGTCACTATCTGTCTTTGAGGGAAATCAGGACAAGAGCTCAGCTGGGGCACAGGTTAAGACATGGAGGGAAGCTGCTTTTTGTCTGCTCAGCCTGCTTGTCCACACACAGGAGACCACTGCCCAGGTGGCACTGCCCACCATGGCCTGGACCTTCCCCCATCCATCATTAATCTTGGAAATGCTCACAGACACACCACGGGCCGATCCTCAGTCCAGGTTCCCTCTTCCCAGGCGACTCCAGTTTGTGCTGTTGACTAAAACTAAGCAGCACAGCTGTCACTGGCTGACGTCATCTGAAATATGTTACTGTGCTTTGGTCTTGTTACTCCAAGTAAGATCACATGCTTTGACACGTCAGCTTTACACTTAAACTCTAGACCTTCACAGCATGTAATGTCCACATAGGGTGATTTTGTTTGTTTGTTTTACTATTGTTTTTATAAAGTATATTTCTTGCAGCCATGTTTGAAATATAAAGAAAAGTGAAAAAGAAATCTGTCTATAGAAAAATACCTTAACAGGATACATTTCTTCCACCTAACAGTACAAACCCACTCAAATAAAGTGTGTTATCCAAGACAAATAAAAGGAAGTTACACTGAGCAGTTATAGGAGTTATCCCCTACCCCCATGGTTGTTGAGCATCTGAGATATTGGCAGTTAGGGCTGTGGTGTATAATAAATGTAAAACGCACACTAAATTCCCAAGACTTACAATGGGAGAGTATGAACTCTCCTTGGTGATTTTTCTATCTATTCTGTGTGAAATGACAGGATTAAAGTACACTGAGCTAAGGAAAATGAATTCTTACAATCAATGTACTTATTTCTATTTTAAAAATTTGTGTGTGTGTGTGTGTTGTTTGCATGCACATGTGTGCCTGTGTGTACGGGAACCTGCACATGCACACGCAGTCCAGAAGAGGGAGTCTGGTGTCCTCCTCTGTTACTCTGCCTATCCCCATGAGACACGGTCTGATCTCCTCCGAATCTGATGCAGAAATCAATCACCGGAACAAACAAACACATAGGAGACAGTCTCATTGTACTTGGCCCCTTTTATGAAGAGGCACATGAACAAGTTCAGTGCACGATAGCTGATCTGCACTGGCCGAGCTGTGTAGCTGTTTGGCTATGTCAGAGTGGATGCAAAGAAAGGAAACATCTGAGTGTAAACACACAGGTGGAGCATGTGTGAGTCAAGAGACGCAGATCTTTAGAGTTCGTGGCCAGCCAGGGTTACATAGTAAGAACTGTCTCCAAAACACAAACAAACAAACAAACAAAAAAGGATGGTAAAATTTCCAAACCACTCATGTTTTCTCAGCTGTACTGGGAATATTAGGTTCTCATGATTCTCCTGTGTCTGATGCTCTCTGAGTTGGTGAAATGGATTAGTAAAAAATGCTGAGGATCCCCAAGTGGCTGCAGTGGCAGAAACACTGAAGGCCAAGAGGCAGCAGTGGGTAGCAGGTCCTGAGAGCAGCCAGCCCGCCTCAGGGACAGTGCAGGAGACCACGACGCAAGTCTCTGAAGGTGGCTGGTCCCAGGCAGGGAAGCACATGGTGGGCAAGAGACAGAGACGTGAATAGGCATGCCATGCAGAGTGAGATATTTATTTGGTGGGTTATGGAAGGGAAGAGGGAGAAGGAGAAGAGAAGAGGGAGAGCAAGAGAGATGGGGGGGATCGAGAGAGAAAGAGAGAGAAAGAGAGAGAGAGAGAGAGAGAGAGAGAGAGAGTGAGAGAGAGAGAGAAGGGAGAGATAGAAGCTGCCTCAAGCAGGAAGAAAGATATGCCAGCCTCAGCAGATGGGGCGGGGGAGTGGGCATGGCACTCCGGGGTCTCAGGATTGTACAGTAATGCTTTGAACTGCTGAGTCATCATCTCACAAGCTCTATCTTTTCTTTCTTTTGAATATAGATAGCAGAGAAATTAAAAATGACTTCTGTAGCTCTCATTGTATTAGCACTGGACAGCACCAGCCTAGAAGTAGAGAACAATTACATGGATAACATGGATGAGCCCCGGGCAGTGGGAATGCTAAACGGGAAGACAGAATGGGGGATACCAGTGTACACTTCAATTCTGTGCATTTCTGTTGGCTGGCTGGAGTTTGTTGTTGTTTGTCTTAGTTACGGCTCTATTACTCTGTCAAAACACCATGACCAAAAAAGTCAGCTGGGGAGGAAAGGGTTTATTTGACTTACATTTCCACATTGCTGTTCACTGAAGCCAGGACAGGAAACTCAGTGCAGGAACCTGGAGGGGAGCTGCTTACTGGCTTGTTTCCCATGGCTTGCTCAACCTGCTTTCTTGTAGAACTCAGGACCAGTCCAGGATTGGTACCACCCACCATGGGCTGGGCTCTTCCTCGCTCATCACTAGTTGAGAAAATGTCTTACAGCTGGATCTCATGGAGGCATTTGCTCAACTGAGGCTCCTTCCTCTCTAATGACTCTAGCTTGTGTCAAGTTGACACATAAAAACAGCCAGTACATTATTATTTGTTTTGAACAAAGTCTCATGTAGCCTGGGCCAGCCTAGAATTCTCAATGTAGCTAAGGCTGACCTGAGGCTCCTCACTTTTCTGCCTCTGCGTATAGAATACTAGATTTCAAGTATGCATCACAATGCTGTATTTTATTTTATTTTTAATAGTTTCATATAGATTAGCAGTTTTTTATTTATCTAGTTATTTAGTTTTGTTGATGTGTATGTATAGTTCTCTCTCTCTCTCTCTCTCTCTCTCTCTCTGTGTGTGTGTGTATTGGGTAGGGAAGGTGGTTTTATGGGAAATTTCTATACTTTATACCCAGTTTTGCTGTGCATTTAAAACTAATGTTTTGTTTTTTGAGACAGGGTTTCTCTGTGTAGCTTTGGAACCTGTTGTGGAATTTATTGTGGAGACCAGGCTGTACTCAAATTCACAGAGATCTGCCTGCCTCTACCTCCAAAGTACTGGGATTTAAGGCATGTGCCACCACCACCTGGCCTAAAACTATTCTTGGAAAACAAAGTCTTTTAAAAAGAAAAATTACTAAGTCATTTTTTGGCTCCTGCAGGTGCAGAAGCTGGTGAGGACCGCCAGCCTGGATCAGCATTCTGCAGAGTAGGGGTCACCTTCGAGCATTTCCCCACAGCACAGTGGGGATTTTCTTCCTTGCCTTTTTTTTTAAATGGTTTTTGTGGGGAAATATTGAGTCGTTTGAAGGCCCAGGGACATAGTCAGCTAACAGCTGTGCCCCAGCTTCCTGGGGAGCCTCATAAAGACATAAAAGCACTCAGGCATCCCCAATAACTACCTCCATGAAACCAGCCCTGGGACAGGCCTGCTGTAGCCTGTAAGACAACTAATAACAACCCAGAGACAGATACAGGGGTTTAAACTGAACGTCAGAAAATCAAAACAGCCAGCCACTAGCTCTTACCTCTACTTCAATCTGAAATGGCCATCCTGCCTCTGGAAATCCTCAGAATGAGACTGGCTGAAACCTGTCTCCTCCCATTTTATATTCTTCTCCAGTGTGGGATTAAAGGTGTGCACCAAACTACTGCCCAGTTTCTACGGCACACTAGTGTGGCTACTGGGATTGAAGGTGTGTGTCACCACTGCCTGGTCTGTAAGGCTGACCATGGTAGCTGCTTTAATTTCTGATCTTCAGGCAAGCTTTATTTATTATAATACAAATGAAATATTAGCACGCATGCTCTTTCCCCTTCTTGGCGTACCTGTCCTCACCTATTTGTGATATTGTCCTATTTCATGCTGTTTGTTTTATGTTCTTCTGCAGGACTAAATTGTGACATCCTGAAAACACTCCTTACTGGGTCCTTTCCCCTCCCAGGCTCCCTAGGTCAGTGGGCTTTAGTCCAAGTCACGCACATAAATCATCTAAATTGAAACACACAGGATACCAGCAGCTGACATCTGTGATCCCAATCAGTGTCTCAGTGGGCAGTTTTCAGCTCCCCAGATGGCTCAGCTGGGCAGCCAAAGCTGCAAACTCCAGGTCTTAATGAGTCCTTGACACATCCCCAAACTTCTCCATTCTCTTCCAGCTAATCACAAAAGCAAAGTAAGATGGATGCATAAAAGAGAATCGTAAGTAGAAACACATGGAGAAATTAAAATACGGTACCACTTTTGAAACCAAGTATAGACCGTCACAGCCCCTATACCACTACCACCTCAAAGCTGGAAGTTTGGTCTCAGCTCCTGCTAGACCCAAAGTAGTTAGGGCCAAGTTTCCTATCCCCTCTTCCACTGCCTCCTTTTTCGGCTCTGATGACCACCCTCTCCCCTCCCTTCCTTTCTGAAAATCTCTTATAATCTCTAATACGAGATATGATGTGAATAATGAACCTTTTTCCTCCTCCCCCATTATCCAAACCAAGCTTGTTAGCTTAGAACCATGCCGCTGAAGCAAATTCTGATATTCTAATACAGTGTGTGCTAGGTAGCCATCAGGGTTTATTTTGGGGATAAGCTCATTAAACCTCTCAGGGTCTGGAAAGATTTGCTAGGGCAGGCGAAAACCTGGCTGATTGGATCTGAGGGTAAAATTAAATAAATCCACTCATGTGTGTTATCCTTACATGTTCTTTATCCCTCTAGCCAAAGAAGCAGAGAGAAGAAGCATAAGGGGCAATCTCTATCTAATCTTTAGCTTTTACAGGCATATTTGGGAATTCCATAGGCAAAACAATGCTATCATGTGCATTCAGAATTACAAAAAGGGCAGATACAACCTGACAAAACAGCACTCCAGAACAGGTGACACCACCCACCCAGGAAAGAGCCAGTATCTGTGGGTTTATACCTGACATTCCAAGTCATTAGATAAAGTTACTAAACTCCCCTGAACCTGGACTTCACCTACATCCAGACCTGTCTATCTGGTAAGGTCTTCCTATCCTTTTGAAATTCCTACATGGTCTGTTAGCAAAGGTAACTTTCTAGGATTGACTCTATGTCCATTTGACTGTTAGAACAAAGAGTGAATGCTATTTCTCTAAGGCCTCATGGTGTGGGGGAACGGAAAGGTCATTCCCTGACTCCTACTGGAGAAGTTACACTGCTGAGGTGTTTTAGTAATGAATCCCATTTTGACGGGAGACTCGTGACTTCACAAGGTTTTTACAGATTTGCCAGCAAAAAGCAAGCGTTCCCGCAGCGCTGCAAAGCGGTTTACTCCACGTGGATGTGCGCCTACGCACTTCCCGAGGCCTAGTCTACTGCTCCATCAGCTGTACATTTGCTGTATGGTGCTTGTGGACTCCACCAGGTAGCAGATGTAAATCTTTAATATATTAAAGTGCTATATTTCCCAAGAGTGGAACTCCTCTCAAACAGATGTGCTCCTAGGTCCCTTGTCACCCAGCCTTTGGGAGACTCTCTGCCCACCTCTCCAGTCTCACTCCTCCCCATCCTCCTCCCTCCCTTGATGGCAGACAGACAGAATCTTTAGTCCTGGGGGCACAGCTTCCTCTATGGATACTCCAGCTTCTTCCAGTTCGGGGACCTCTGTATGTGGTAGATTCCTTTCAGGAGAACTCACTTGGCTACACAGGCCTTTGGTTTCATCTCTAATAACACTCTGACCTAGGGACAGTCCCTGAGAATGGGCTAAAGCTGTTCCCTCTCATATAGAGACTCACTCAGCAGACAGTTCTAGCAGCCACAACCACAGGGTATGATTGGTCCACAGTGGGGAGACTAGATTCTGCTAAGGTCTCTGTTTATCCCTCAGGCCAGTTTCCTAGTCCCAAAGGACATGATTGGGAGCCAAGTGCCATCACGACATCCCCCTCTCAGAATCAATCAGCTGATTAATGGACCAGAACTGATGTCCCTTTGAATCTATTCTCAGGAACTAGACCTCAGAAAGGGACCCTAGCCCCAGCCCTGAGAAGGACAAGTAGCATCTGCTTAAATTATGGTAATTTTTAGCAAATTTATAATGTCCTATGAGCCTGCCCATAGTGAAGAGATGTCTGCACCAAATGAACTAGTAAGCTTGAAAAGAAAATGGCAAGACAGTTTTCAAAGTGAAGAAAAAAATACTTTTTATTAGTGAAAGTGTGCACAGTTAAAATCAGCAGCTACTCGGTACTCCGTCTTCAATACCCTCAAAATTGTACACAGTTCTCAGAAGGACTGATTCTGTTGCTTCGTAGGATGTACACTGCCAGGCTATGGTGGTACATGCCTTTAATTCCAGCACTTGGGAGGCAGAAGCAGGCAGATCTCTGTGAGTTCAATGTCAGCCTGGTCTACAGAGTGAGTTCCAGGACAGGTTCCAAAGTGATACAATGAAACCTTTCTCAAAAAATCAAAACAAAACAAACAAACAAAAAAAAAGATGTGCGAAGTTTCTTAAAATTTAAATGTATAGTATAGATGAACGTGAAGGTACCACACACTTTCATCCCAGCTCTTGGGATGCAGAGACAAAAAAATCTCTGAGACATTGAGGCCAACCTAATCTACACAGTGAGACCATATTCTAAAAAAATAAAAGGCAATGTTTGTTTGTTAAGTATTTTAATGAACTATTCCACAGCAGATTATAAGTAACACAAATGGTATCTTAAAAGTTCAAGATTAGAAAAAATTCAATAAAATCAACAAGATTGATTAATCTGTAGGAATATTAACAGAATTCATGTTGGATCTTGCTATCATTTGAATTGATGATTTTTTCTATAGTATAACAAAAACACAAACATCAACTATATCAAATAGAAACATGATTCTTTTAAAGATGTATCAGTACACAAAATAGATTTCTGATTGTAATAATATGAAAATCATGGCTCAGCTCTAACTCGACATCAGCTATGACTACAACATCTGCTAGAGTGGAGATGTGCACTCTGTAATGTTTTCCATTGCTCAAAGGCTTCTCAGTCACCTCTCATTACAATGACCCCTGTCCACCAGGGTAAGTGTGGACATGATAACAGAAAACAGACATAGAAGTTACCTTATTGTTACTATTGACAGTAATTGGAGCCCATGGATAAGACATGTCTTCCACTGAGTCCCACATACTTTCACAGAATGTCACTAGTCACCAAGTTCTTGGGTTCAAGCAAGTTTTTGAAATGCTAGGTGGGACAGCCAGACAGATTTCCAGACCCCTTCATGTCTATCATGCATCTCTAGGAAGACTGAAGAACAGAGCAGGCATCACATTCAGAGCCCTGCAGTCACCAGGCAGGAATCAGGAAGGAGGCAGGAGAGTTCAGGGGCTGATGGTCCCCTCTCGTGGCCTCACCACTGTAGAACTGTCTTGGCAAATCTTCCTAGAAAAACTACAAATCAAAACTCTCACAGCAAAAGTCCAGTTTTGATGTTTCATGTTTTGAGAGTTGCCTCAAATTTCAAAAAAAAAAAAAGAAAGAAAAATTAAGAAATGAAAACATCACTATATACCAAAGAAACCCTGTCTTGAAAAACCAAAAAGAAAAGAAAAAAATCAAAATAGTTTAAACACAATTATTTTTAAAACATAAAGAAAAGCCTCATTTAGCAAACTCAGAATGCAACTTCCTACTTTCTGACCTCTCCAAGAACCCCCATAAGACACTAACTCATTTCCTAGAACTCTAAACAGCGGTGGAATGTGAACTGAGACTGTGTCTCTAATAAGACTCAGGGCTTACTCAAACTGAAATAAAAATTAATACCCTCTAGCAAATCTGCTCTTCTCAACAACCAAACCGGCAACAAATATACCAACACAAGAGCTGTTGTTAACTCCAGCAAAACCCAATATTTCGTTAATGTTGATAAACTGATGCACTATGAGAAATTCATTATGAAATAAATTTAAATATCAATATGACCTGGAGACAATTAGAAATTTAGAACTCTTCAAAGAAACCAGTGCTAAGCCCCAACTCTGTCACACGTGAAACAGGACTTCTCCCAGGCAGAGCCTGCGTCCTGCTTCCCCTTCCCCTTCATCTCTGCATTGCCTCCTTCCAGCTCCTGATTCACAGCCCAGTGGTGTGAATAGGAGCACTGGGCACCAAGTCAGCCTGCGGGGAAACATCACTGATGACCTCAACCCCTTGGTCCACTGTTTTCTTCCCTGATGTCTGTCTGGACCATTCTCACCATGGAAAACTCTCCAGACATGAAACACCCATCCTTATATAAGATCAACCAAATGACATATGTATCATAAATCCAGAGCTATGAGAAAGCACAATCAATTCTAATGGTAACATTAGACTCCCTTTAATTTATGAGTTAAATTAAAGCCTGCATGTTCCCATGATTTTACCCCTTTGGGAGGGGAGGTGAAGTGACATTTCAAATTACAATAAAATAGATGAAACATGATCATGAAATACTTCTAAATTCAGAATGTCCCTCCCCTCACTTTTTTTAAACTTTCAATCTTATTCCTCTCTTAATGACTTTAATAATCAAGACAAGAATCTATTTCCTGTACTACTGGTGACTATGTTGATTAAAGGAAACACAAAAATCTAAAATGTTCATGTTTGAGAGAACGTTCTGCAATGAGTGAGAGACTGAGGCAGTGTTGATATAAGAATTAGGATGATGTGAACCGTGAGTTTGAGTATAAACAGCAGAGGGTCACCCTCCCCATCACTGCTGGATGAACCGACACAGAACAAAGCCCTGCAGCTGGAAAGGTTGTTTGTGCTGTCAAATCCGGTTGCTGTCTCTGCAGTCTCAGGCAGACGGTGCCTAAGAGGGTTTCTGGGACTCTTTCTGTAGGGTAGGAGTGTCTTCAATTGTGTAGACATTGTCTTCAGCTCGAGACCGGATAACTGCTGTGTTTTGCAAAGTTCCGATCTTACTGGCACGGAATGCTACCAAGCTACAGAGAGAGAGATGTTGAAGAAAGAATAAGAGGTTATCTTTCAGATTCAAGCAGAATTTTCATTCATGTCACATGCTCAGGACTCTAGGAGACCCATTACAAAAACTGTAACAGTAACCAGTACCATACAGGACCCTCCTATCGTATTAGGTCATAGAAAATTTTGTTTAATAAGCATTCAACTAACCAAAATACATGACTTTAAAAAATTGGCTTATATTGGAACCCTTCAAGACACTAATGTAATAAAACACAAAACTGGGAGATCTAGACAGAAAGATATCTTGGCATCAAACAGAGAAGCCTAATCAGGATGTGCATTTTGGAACTGGGCTAGGAACTAGGTGACTTGTGTGTTTACTTTGCACTGTGATGCTTTAGAAAGACTAAGGAGAGCCTGGTGACTTGAGTGTCATCCCTGGAGCCCACAGAAAAGGCAGAAGGAAAGGGCCAGCTCCACAGTGTTGTCCTCTGACCACCACAGGTGCCACACATCACGCCCCCCCATTCACATCATGCTCACAGTTATACAAAGTTTTCTTTGTTTAAAAAGAGTTTTGAAGCTTACATGGCATCTAACCCTCTAACATTAAACATGGAGTAGAAAACGGGTCAAGTCACAAAGCAGCATCTTTGCTCTGTAGCTGCTGGGGCACAATTTCAAGACTACTGTATTAGTCGGGTGTTGGTGGCACACGCCTTTAATCCCAGCACTCAGGAGGCAGAGGCAGGTGGATCTCTGTGAGTTCGAGACCAGCCTGGTCTACAAGAGCTAGTTCCAGGACAGGCTCCAAAACCACAGAGAAACCCTGTCTCGAAAAACCAAAAAAAAAAAAAAAAAAAAAAAAGAAAGAAAGAAAAAAAGACTACTGTATGCCACACATGCGCAGACACAGCGTGCACACAAGCAGCAGGAACTGCACTGGAAGGAATTTGGGGAGAGCACAGCAGGTCTTTGCAGTTTGCCCATCCTGACAGCTGTGGGGGGGGCTTCACTTGGAGAGCTCATTCTGTCAGTCAGGGTGGGCACAGTGGACTGATATTTGAGCTTCTAGAACTCATGGAGGAGCAAACCAGAGAAGAAAACAGACTAACTCAGGGGTGATGCTTTGACAGTGGGGTTTTGTCATTTGTGATCATTTCTACCACTGAAATGTAGAACCAAAATGAGCGTCTCCAGTCGGCCACATAGGAACGAACACCTGTGCTGAGAATTACACAGAACAAGAGAGAGCAAGCTCCACTCCGCCTGGACAGTCACTCATGAAGGGAAACAGTGTAGGGTCAGGACACTCATGAGTCAGTATGACAGAACTGACAGAAAAAGTCACAAGAGAATGTTCAGAATGTATGTGTTATGTAGTGGTTAGTTTGGTTTGGTGGCTTCCTTCCTTCCTTCTTTCCTTCCTTCCTTCCTTCCTTCCTTCCTTCATTCATTCATTCATTCATTCATTTGGTTTAGTCAGGGTCTCACTATGTTTCCCTGACTATCCTGTAACTCCCTACATAGACCCGACTGGCCTGGACTCATAGAAACTACCTGCCTCTGCCTGCTGAGTTGGAATTAAAGGTATGAGCCACCACACCTGGCATTATTTACTTATTTTAGTATAACTGTTTTAGAACACTCTGTCTAAAAATAAGTCTGGGCTAGTTTTAAACTCACAGTCCTGAGTTAACTTATTGTTGAAATAACAGGTGTGTGCCACCTCATCCGACTTCTCCCTTCTTCTCTATGTGTTGTGTTTTCTCCAATATTTTCTTTTAAATTAAGTGATTAAAAAGTAACTCTGGGTACTGAAGAGTTGATCAGCAGTTAAGAATACTCGTTGTACAAACAGGAGAACCAGAGTTCAGATGCTGCCCCAGGGGACAGGTAGAACATCTCCTGCATGCCTGTACCCCAGCACTGAGGGAGACGGAGGCAGGAGGATCACGGGGACGTTCTGGCTGTCGGCAAAGCAAACTGTGAACTGTAGGCCCAAGGGAGACTCTGCCTCAAAGGAGAACAGTGAGGGATAGAGGAGGACACTCACGGCCCTCTTCTGGCCTCCATGTATGTGTGCTTGCACACACTCACGCCTGTCCTCCCATGTCCCTGTCCCTGCCCCCACCTCTATCTACCCTTAACTTTCTCTCACCTGCAAAAGTAAACATTTAAATTCAACCTTTAAAAAAAATGCCTTATCAATACAGGACCAAAAATTATGGGCAAAAATAATGTTGCATTCCTCCAAGTCTAAGGAATGGTTTCTTTCCATCTATAGAATCCATTAGTTCACTTTATATTATTTAATTTACCAGTTAGCTCTATAAGCATGGGCTCCTGAGGTTGAGGTCAGTGTAGTGTGACATCAGATGCTCCTTCATATTTACAAAGCTGTTTTTTTAGTCTGTAGGATGACACTAAAATATTTCCTACCTTATAGATTTCTTACTGTGAAGGGAAGAAGTGACTGACAATTAAAAGAGCTAACTGTATCAGTCACTTCTAACGGGCTGACACTGGTCATGACCCAGTTCATGGCTTGGCTCTTGTGCTTAAAAAGACCCAAGATGACAGCCTGAAGGACATGGACTTTGACTCCAATACACAGCCCTGTGTCCAGCCAATCTTTAGCCAATTGTAGAAAATTAGATGGCTGTAGACTAGGCAGATAACACCAGAGAGAATGAAAGAGTCTGTTAAGTACAGCAAACAAGCCAAGAACAGTGAAGCCCAGCAAGGCAGAAACCAGTGTAGGGAGTGGAGGGGACTGATGTGGAGACACTGGCCATACACAGTTCTATTACACTCCCGGCAGACTCAGAAATAATCTTCCTCTAAATCCTCTGCTCCCTCGGGGCGTCCTCCAACAGCCTACCTCCTAACCCTGTCATCCCCTTAAAGCACCTAAATGACCTTCCTACTAGCTTATATGCTTGGTGATACACTTCATTGAATTTTTATAGACTAGGTGCTCAATGAAAGAAAGCACTGAATGAAACAAGAGTGGATAAAAGCAACTCCTTCCGTACCAGCTCCAGGAAGCAAAGCTTACAATTCAGTGTCCACTGAAAAGAGATTAGCATCAAGGGGCCTTCTGCTCCTGTCCTACCATAAATACATAAATACAGAATGCAGAAAGTATCTCTGAGAAATGAGGGTAAAGAAAGTGTCTCGTTAAAATTTATTTGGGGATCCAATGTACAGAATGAGGGCCAGTCACTGTGGAACACATCTGTAATCCCAGAGTATAGACTCAGAGGCAGGAGGATTGTGAGTTCCAGCCTGGCATAGCTACATAGCAGGTTCCAGGCCAGTCTGGACTACATAGTGAACCCTGTCTCAAATCAACCAACCCAGCAATGACTCAATTACCAAAGAATGTTTTAGTATGAAAAGAGAGCATAGAGAGACATTCCCAAGATAGTTGGATCAAAATGATTCAGCACAATCCATGCCAGCTTACCTCAGAGAGCCCGACTTCTTTTTCATAAGGATGCACCCTAAATTGGTGGTAAGAAAATTGAAAGAAAGATTACACATGTTATCAGAGACACTCATGACACTTTCTCCTAATCAAGGATGTTGTCTCTATTTTTGATTGAACTGTCCCTGGGTAACTTTGGGTAATTCCTTCCTGTCCCCCACAGGAAGAATCTTCTGTCCATTCACTGTCTGGTGTGTTCATCCACGTGGCCTAATGCACTAGAGTGAGGGTGGTAAACTTTTGTTTACTGAGACAAACAAAAAGACTCGATTTTTTTCTAATAATCCCGAAAGGGAAAAATAAACAACTTTGGACTAAGGAAGGGAAGACACTTGTTGTATATTACTTAATTTTTATGTAATTCTCCCTTTTAGACATGATCTGACATGAAGCCCAGGCTAGCCACAGGCTTGTAGAATGCTGGTATTATAGGCACATGCCACTAGAGCCACCTTAAATAATCATTTTGTAGAGGCAGGCGGATCTCTGTGAGTTTGAGACCAGCCTGGTCTACAAGAGCTAGTTCCAGGACAGGCTCCAAAAAAACCACAGAGAAACCCTGTCTCGAAAAACCAAAAAAAAAAAAAAAAAATCATTTTGTATAAACAGTTTTTAAAAAATTTGAGGGAGCCATCGGAAATCTGACAGGCATATCCTTATTCCCCATTTCCTATGAAGCAGGTTAGTAACGGGCTCATGCTTGGAGTTTTGTAAAGCCCGTGGCTGAAGTTCATACACAGGGAATGGACTGCACAGAGAGAAACACTGTATACGGTTGTACAGTTTATGGAAACAGCATGTAGGCCTGGCTGCCACCGTAAAAGAGTCTGTCCCAGTATGTCAGGAGGCTTCCCACTAACATCTCATTTGCTGCTTCTACTAAGTACATTCCAGAACATTCAACAGTAGCATTATGGGATATAAGTGAGATTCCCTGAAAAGGAAAGGAGAGAAAGCATCTAAAGTCTTATAGTCACTAAAACATTTCAAACCTATCCAAAATCTCTTGTGTCATGTAGTATTTAATTTCTTCTATGGAGAACATAATGGTAGCATTTTGTTTCTTTTTTTTTTTTTTTTTTGGTTTTTCGAGACAGGGTTTCTCTGTAGCTTTTGGAGCCTGTCCTGGAACTCCCTTTGTAGACCAGGCTGGCCTCGAACTCACAGAGATCCGCCTGCTTCTGCCTCCCAAGTGCTGGGATTAAAGGCGTGCGCCACCACCGCCCGGCAATGGTAGCATTTTGATGGTAGCAGCTGAAAGACAAAGGATAGGGCTATGAACAAGAGTGTTGCCAAGCACTGTAGCCTATTCCTACGAGCCCAGCACTGGGATGTTGGAGGCCAGAGGATCTGGAGTTGGGGGTCATGATCAGCTAGCAGCTAAGGTCAATAGCTGTATGGAATACATGAGATCAAGTTTTACAGAATAGGAATCTTTGGAGACACAGTAGCAATGGTTCAAGGTCACTGAGCACTAACCATGTACCAGAAATCACCCGCAGAGTTTTCTGGGTCCTAACCTATCCCTTGGGGAGTAGATGGTTTAACATGAGTGTCTTTGATCTGGGGATATGAAAGCCATGTGAACTCAAAGCCCCCATGGCACGTGCAGGTGCTTAAAGTCAGAGAGCCCTGGCTCTCCTTCCTCGGGGGACAGCTGTGACATGACTTACTGGTGATAACCGCAGCGCACACAAGCAGCAGCAACAGCAGGGCAGCAGTGGAGATGCCAATGTAGAAGCTCTTACTCATGTTCTTCTGCTGCTTCCATGAAGGGATCGATTGCTAGGAAAACATTAAATAAAATATTAGTAGCAATAAATAAACATCGGTAAACACAATGGACACCAAGTGAGAGGAGCAGAAAGCACATGCTTGACTTTATCTTAGACGCTAGGTCCTAGAACTTCATCTTTACTGGCCTGTGAGTAGTCTGGAATACGCAGGAAGACCCAAGGATCTGAGGTGGTAACGGGCAGTGGAACTCAGAGACAGTGTGAAATCAGTGTCTTTGGTGATGATGGAAACGTGGTCTATGTTGCTAGAGGTGATTACCTGAGTAGATGCCTCAGTCAAAATTCTAACCTCATGCTTAACGTGGGTTCACACGTCATGTGTTTGATTACCTCTGCTTAATGGTCTGTAAAGTATTCTCTAATTGCATCATTTTAGGATACTAACAGAGTAAAAAGAATAGCTCATGTCTAAGTTAACTTGCTCTCAGTGTGCTCAGCCCCTGGTCTGGTCCTTCACCACAGACCCTACTTGTTCTGTAAGTGCAGCTCAAGATTCCACATCTTTATAAACATCTCATACCAAATGGTCAGCATAGAAACATATACACACTGTGAGACAGACTTTATAGAAGGGCAGGTTTTATTAATGTTTGTAGGAATAAATATATTTAATGAATACGAACATATGTAATATATGATATATAGGATATACAGTTGATATGTATATATTAAAATTACATATATTACATATTATATAATTTTACATTTAATATACATTAATATATAACACTATACGTATTATATGTGTTTATATAGGCATATAATACGTGTCTACCACGGCCATGGAACATTTACTTCAGAACATGATCCTGATTATGAATGGCAGCAATGCTTATCCTTTCTCTGTAATCTTCACAGATTTTGTTCAATTTTTATTTCACGAAATAGAGCCCAGGAAGTTGATCTCCTTGTTCAAGATGTTTGCTACTATTAACAGACCTAGGGGTGCAAACCTTAATCTCAGAACCTAAGAGACGGTAGCAGGAGGGTCAGGAGTTCCAGATCCTATCCAAGTACATAGCAAGGTCAAGCCCAGCCTGAGCTCCAAGGAATTCTGTCTCAAACAAACAAACAAATACCTTGAAAACAAAACTGTATGTTCTGTGTATTGTTTTCGATGCACCTAGGGACAGCTTGACTTCCGAGTCCAGAGTCACTACGGCTTATTTTGAACTCAACTCTAAGTTATTCCTCCGTGCTGCTAAGCATGACCGTTTCTCAGGTAACTGAGGGCAAGAACAACCTTGATATGCAGTGCTGTTTGGTTTTATATGGAGTCATATGTCTGTTCCCTCAGCAACATGTACTTACTGGTGTCTGATATTTAACTAGTATACACAGATTCTTTCCACAACTGCCAGACCACTGGGTGATAATGTCAATTAAGTCCTTATATTTTTAGTGTCAAGATGGGCACATGACACAGGCCTGTAATCTCAGTACTCAGTGGGCTGAGGCGGAAGATTGTGAGTTCTAGGCCAGCCTGAGCTATGAAATGAGATGATGTCTCAAAGAAGTGAGCAGTTATGGTGGGGTTTACTCCTATAATTTCAGTTCTTGAGGGACAGAGGTAGCAGGGTCAGGAGTTCAGGGACATCCTCAGCTATGCAGTAAGTTCAAAGACAGCTGGACTATGTGAGACCCTTCTCAAAAAACAAACAAAAGAGACTAACTTTCAGCCTTTATGTGTTATGTTCTGACTGTCAACAGGTATAAATGCCTTAGGCCATTTGGCCCAATAGAGATATCTCCACCTTGTCCTGAAGTATCTTGTTGCTTGGTGGTTTTTGGCAGTTCAAACCTGGGGCCTGGCACATGCTAACAAGGGCTTTGCTACTTCCAACATCCAAATAATCCTCACAAACCCCTATCTGGCTTTTTTTTTTCTCATGTGCCAATTACATACACTAAAACAAACCTTGTTTCTTACTGAAGCCAAAAGAGAAAAATCCTATTGAAAAATTTGTTTATTTGTAGAGCCAGAACTCTGGCAAGAATCTTGGAGGCAGCCAGGCGGTGGTGGCGCACGCCTTTAATCCCAGCACTCGGGTAGCAGAAGAGGTCGACCTCTGTGAGTTCAAGGCCAGCCTGGTCTACTAGAGCTAGTTCCAGGACAGGCTCCAAAGCTACTCGAAAAACCAATATATATTCTGGAGGCAGCGTGCCTTAGATTTGTCTCTCAAGCTTAGTATACAGAAACTCTAGGAAAAAAATCACGCAAAATTAAGATTGTCTAAGACATAATACTTTCTGTGGAGGTTTGTGTGTGGAAAACAATATCACCAGTGGGCTCTAGAGAATGGTCAGTGGTTAGAAAATCAGTATCAGGGGACCAAAAACGAACATCTTAAATTCAAATACCTTTGTAAGCATCAGATCCTTTCTTTCTAATTTCTTTATTTTTATACATTTATGAGTTCATTTTTCTACAGTTTTTGAGATACCATCTCACTATTTAGCCCAAGCAGCCTAATAATCTAGGTTGACCTCAAACTTCTGATATCTTGTATTAACTTTCTTAGTTCCAAGAATAAGGAAGATACCAGTATACCTAATTCTTGCCTTTTCTTCGTTTTTTTTAAATACAACTATCTGTGAACTAATTTTATAGACAAAATCTGTAAATACAAATTGTTTCCCAGAAGATATACAAGTGGACATGGCTAATAAATTAGGGAGAAATATGCTTACAGTGTAATTATTCTGAGAGTCGTCTGAGGATGTCACAGTGTTATTCCAATCTGCTAAACAAAAGGTAAAATTAATTATAATTACAAGAATTTAGATTATTTGTACTACATCTATAAATAATACCCACAAGACCAATGTGTCTTATACTACGTGAGGGCTGGATTTTAATATGGCAGGAGATTCACTGAACAGCAAATTTGAACATTTAAATATTTAAAATATATCTGAAATGTCTATTTTATAACAAGGAATCTATTCTTCACATTGTTTCTATGTGTCTATGACTGAAACACAGAATCCCCTTGCTGCTGATATCAAACATGTACAAGAGTTGTGATGGCATAACAAGGAGACCCTTCACGGTATTTTACAGATGACTGCATATTTCTAATTTTAGCAAATGGCAGACATCTCTGCTGTCAATGTACACACAGTGCCCACACAAGGAGTGGAAACACTACCGGTCTATGGGAGTCCCCAACAACTGCCAAAGCTGACATCGCCCAGCACGAATAAAGTTGAATGACTCAGAGCCCCTCGTTCTCACTGTACTGTGTTTACACTCCACTCTCTGTGAGAGCCCTGACAAGGAGCCAAAGGCAATGACGAGGTGTAGGCAGCATCCACAGTCTGGGCTCTGTTTGTGAGCTAGGACCTTAAGTAAAACCGAATCCGAGAAAGCTTGAACTCAATCCTGACCATATTCATTAGCAAAGGGACCTCATAATCAAGGTGCTGCAATAAGCACTTAGGAATGCACGCATGGACACTCAGCACTGTAGGAAACATGGGCGATGTTATTATTGTTATGTGAGCAGGGAGCAGGGGCGTGAACACTGTGGAGTTCACTTTAGAAAAATTGTACTGTTTGTGTAATGAGGACCATTCAACAACTTCTCCAAAGAAGTGTGCCTAGAACAGGGGACAAATGGAAAGGTGTGTGTCTCCATAGAGGAACTAAAGAGTTTCCCCAATATAGCAGTGACATAAATTACCATGAACTAATGAAACAGAATGGTGCATAAGATTCCTGGCAGGCAGAGCAATCAAAACAGGTGGTGACCCTGGGACACCCAAGTCCCTTGAAGTATGAACTACATGGCCTCACTCAAAAGTTCAAGCATGTTAAATCATTTTCTAAAGCCTTTGAATTTGGCACGCGCGCGCGCGCGCGCGCGCGTGTGTGTGTGTGTGTGTGTGTTAATCCCTATTAAGGACTCGTACTGCACTTTCCATTTTACTTGAATAAACTGAGACATCCTAAAAGCAAAACTTTGCAAGGCATGTGTTGTTCTTTAAAAGGATGGTGCACGATGCCTGTCCAGTGAGCATGCAAACACAGCACAAGCCCTCCAAACATCCCAGCTCATGGCTTGGGAGTCAAAAGAACCTGCTTCCAACTCAAGTGAACAGGGACAGAGTCTGAGCCACTTTTTGTCTTCATGACTTCCATCATGAGCTGTCAGTTCTTGTCACTATGAAAGAGGGACAGATCACAGCTATACAGGACATAACTGTTGGAGATTTAAACACTGCATCATGGAACATGGAGCATGCTTCCTGGGGATCAGGAAGTGCTAAATGTTAGTTTCCCTGAACTATGGCCTCAGTTGGATGGTCCAGTTTCAGGATGGATGTAAAGGGTCAAGGGTCTCCCTACCCTGACCCTCGTTCTCAGTCGGCCCTTAGATTTTCAGCACACAGTCATGTCCAGCTGATCCAGATTCCCAACATCCTCATCCACCACTCCTAGATCCACCTCAGTCTGGCTAGAGTGAATCCCAGGGAACAGAGAGGTGGTGTCCTCCATCTTACACAGCAGAGAGTGAATGTAACTTAAGACTTAGTGAGGCTGTTGTTGGGACACAGCTAAGAACTCTTCACCTCTATTATACTTCTGTCTTGACTCAGTGTCTGTGTGTCCTACAGACGCTTATAAGAAGAACTCTGGGTCCTGAACCACACTGAGATTTACCTGGTGTGTGAGTCTGAGTGTGCACTGGTGTTGTAGGAGCAGAGGTGGAGACTCTGGGTGATGCTGGTGCACGTGTGGGTCCTGTTGACAGAGTCGTGGGTCTCCCTGTAGTTGTGGGTCTCCCTGTAGTTGTGGGTCTCCCTGTAGTTGTTGGTCTTGTTGGAGGCCTTGCAGGAATTTCTGAATTGGAAAATCAAAATAAAACAAGGATCAGTCTAGCAAGAAAAGACAATAACTTGTAGCACCAGTAAGAGGCTGTCCCCAGAAAGACTGTTCTACTGAACTTCTATTCCTTGTCATCGACCAACCAGAATGGGGCAGGGCAGTGGAGACAGCGCCCCAATAGGAGGCACCTGCACTGACAGCACAGAGATGAGAACAGAGCCTGCTCCTAAGGACACTTTATAAATGACAGATATCAGATCCTCTGATCTCTCAGCATCTCTGTGACACTGAGAGGGCATAGGGGCCTGGGACTTAACTTAGTGATGACTGACTTCACCCACAGTTTCCAGGCCCAGCAGAACTTCAGTCAGTCCCAAGAGGACACAGCATACAACCCTGCATCTTAGCACACACACCCCACACGAATCCCAACACAAATGGGATTTGTACATTTAGGGAGAGAGTGGACATTGTCTTCTATGGTTTCTTACAATCTAACAGAGACAAGGGGAATACTCCTTATCAAAAAAAAAAATGCTTGGCACCTGGAGTTAAAGTATTTAAATCTTCTTTAACAATTCAGAATCATTGCACATAGATATTATAGGGGAGCCTTAAGTATAAACGTGGATTGATATAGCATTCATACGACTACACTTTACATGTATAGTTTAAAGGAAAGTTTACAAAATGCTGCAAATCATAGTTTCATGGTGTTGAATTTTCCACAAGTATTATCAAGTCTGTGTTCCGGATCATAAATTGCTGTAGACTTGGGATGTTCGGATTAGGCAGGTTCAACCTACAATTCACAAATCAACAGCATCCAAAGGGCTGTAAGGATCCAAAAAGCTACTGGTGGTCTCAGTGTGCGGAGGTCTGAGACAGGGACTAAGATAAAGTAGAGCTGGAATCATCAGCCAGGCACTCAATCTTGAGTGTGTCAGCAAACATATGTTCCAGGTAAATAATCTCCCTCGGTCTTAACTGTGCTAACTACAAAATAAAACCTCGACAATGAGAAATAATTGCTTTGAAAACTCTTCTTTATGTGGGATACAGAGTAATTCCTTAATCCGGTATGTGTTTACTTTGAAATGAAGAAAACCCTGTAGTGTTCTTGCAATGTGTAGGGAGGTGGATGTGGAGCATCCCCCTTAAGTTCAATACATGCATTCATTCATTTCATTGTGTGTTTGTGAGGTGTCACAAACGTGGACGTCAGGGGATAACTCTGCAGAGTCTGTTCTCTCCTTCCACCACGTGGGCCCAGGGTTTGAACTCAGGTCATCAAATTTAGCGCTAGTCACCTTTCCCCATT